>NC_067285.1:2895000-3620000 GCF_020740795.1 Apus apus
CTTCAAGTCATTTCTCTTCAGTCTTAGTGATAAATGGGACTTTGCAGGGAGCAGTCATAGAGCTCTCATGGCTTGTTTCTTGCACATTACTTTTATGCATTGTAAAAAACCATTGTGTCATAAGAAACATTAATGAAAAATTAGACATACTGGTCAGTTGCACTAACAAATATTTGTAAAATACATCTCAAAACTCATGTTTAGTACTTTGAGTGGATTCTGTTTGCCAGACCGTAGTGAAGGGATCGTATTTCATTTTAGGTTTTTAAAATTTTATTTTATTCAGCTTTCGTTATTTTTAGACTTAGTTTCCTGTATCATTTGGAAGTTTATCATCCATCCACTCGTCCACACATCCACCCACCCACCTATCCATCCACCCATCCATCTATCCATCTACTCATCCACTCATCCACCCACTCATCCACCCATCCGTCCATCCATCCATCCATCCATCCATCCATCCATCCATCCATCCATCCATCCATCCACTCATCCCTGGCCCAGGTTGCCCAGAGAAGCTGTGGCTGCCCCATCCCTGGAAGTGTTGAAGGCAGGTTGGATGGGGCTTGGAGCAACCTGGGCTGCTGGGAGGTGTCCCTGCCCATGCAGGGGGGTTGGGACTAGATGATCTATAAGGTCCCTTCCAAGCCAAAACAGTCTGGGATTCTATGATCCATCCATCCATCCACCCATCCATCCATCCATCCATCCATCCATCCATCCATCCATCCATCCCTCCCCACTTCCCATGGCACTAAAGATGGGCTGTGTGTTTATCTCCACCAAGTTTCAGGGGTTTCTTTCCATGGATCCTGCTGGAAGCCATGTGGGTTACTCAGCAAGCCAACACGGCTGCAAGCTCAGACCACGACCTGGGAAGAACACATTCATCCCAGACAACTTGGCTGTAACTTCTAGTTACTCAGAGAAGTCACCCAAGCTGTGTTACACCATTATGTTCTCCCTAATGAAGTTAATCTCCATTTTCCAATTAGGCTTTTCTTTTTTATCAGTTCGCACAGTTAATAATATCTACAATTACTAGTATAAATTGTAGTTAATAGTGTCTATTAACAACTGACTTTATAGGAATTTATCTCACATTTAAATATCTGTGGCCATAAAAACTGAAATTATTTAGGACTAAATGAGTTTCCAGCCTTGAACATTTGATAAATTGTATCCTTTCTTGCTATTGCAAGTACAGGTGGGACTTAATCAGGAGCTCCCACCTCAAATTGCACCAAACACACAAGTGCTTGATGAGGATCATAAACAACCTGTAGAACAAGGCTGGAGTTTTTCATCCATATACAGTATTCTTGGCAATTCCTTTTTAATATCACTAGCAGGGATGCTCTCTGGAATGATGGCCAGGAAGGAAGATCAGTGATGGAATGCTGACCAAAAGCCATTGATTTTAAACAGGATTTGTGTACCCCAACATGGGCAGAGAGCAGGTCTCATAGCTACATGTGTCTGAGGAGCTTCCTTTGCTTCCCATGGAAAAGAAAACAATTTAAAAGTATGGTGTAAAAGTTAAAAAATGTCCAGGCCAAAAGCTGGTGGAGGATCTGACCTCCAGGATGGATGGATGTACTGCAAAGCTCCCACCTGTGTTCTATGTGCTAAACACTTTCTGCACGTTCCAGGCTTTTTTCCTCCCCATTTTCTCTTTCCTTTCTCTCTGCATTCTGTTTCCTTTTCCCCTCATTCATTATAACTCATTTCTCATGTTTGCAGTCAATGCAATCTATATTCTTTCACATTTCCCAGGGAGATTCTTTCCTTTTCATGCTGGTTTGTTGTTTTTTTTTCTTCCTTTTATATTTTCATTTTACATTTTTGGTACTTTCCCTTTTTCACTCTTTGTGTAAAGATTATATGAAGTGACAAGAATAATGTCAAATAAATGAGATTATATTAGTGAACCGATCTTGTGGTATTTCTGTGATTCACAGGGAAAAAATATTCATCCTGGCTGATTTTTCAATTAAATCATTTTCTAGGGTATCTGCTCAGCATATCTTTATGCATATGCATAAACTTTAAGGCATTTCAATTGCTTCAGGATCTCTGTGAGCCTCTAAAAACCACAAGGTGCCTATTAGCAAAATAGGGGGTGTTTTGCTTTTTGTGTACAAATCAGAAGACTGGTTTAGCCTTGATATCTTTTTCAAGGCAGTACAGGGGATTAGGTGTTTGAGAAAGCATCTTGATGCTTTCCAAAGATAACAGACTTCTTTTATTGTTCAACTTATTTAATCTTAAAAGTATTACTCTTTTTTTTTTTTTTTTTAATATTTCTTATAATGTCTCTTCATCCCACAAGGACTCTCCCCACTGGTGAGTGCATCCAAAAATGCCTTGAAAAGCACCTGGAGAAAATTAACTGTAACTTAAAAGATATCATAGAATCCCAGACTGGTTTGGGTTGGAAGGGACCTTAAAGATCATCTAGTTCCACCTCCCCCTGCATGGGCAGGGACACCTCCCACCACACCAGGTTGCTCAAGGCCCCATCTGGAAATTGTATGTATTTTGATTCTTATGGACCAAGTTAAATAAAAAAATAAATAGAGGATTAAAATGTTGCAGTGGTACGTGTTTAATTCAGCAGGTCATCTTGCTGCAGTTGTGCAATATATGCTTCTACTTTATATGGCACAGAGAGAGCTTTAAAAAGAACTCTTTTGTTTAACTGAACCTTAACAGCCTTTTAACCTTCCAGACTTTTTGTCTTTCTGTATGTAGAAAAAGACCATTTGCTAACGTGGCAAATATTTTTTCCTTGTAAACCATGGTATTTTCTGGATTTGATATGTGTAATTAGAGCAGCAAAAATATTAACTGACAATCTCCAGAATCTTTTATTTGAGATTCTCACTGAGTCAATCAGAAATATTTGGGTGATATCTAAATAAATAAATAAATCCTTTTCATTTACCATATAATCGCAGACTGGTTTGGGTTGGAAGGGACCTTAAAGATCACCCAGTTCCAACCACCTGCCATGGGCAGGGACACCTCCCACTAGAGCAGGTTGCTCCAAGCCCCATCTGACCCAGACTCCTCAGGTACATAAATGAGGAAGCTGTTGAAAAAATATTGGGTTAATATTTTATAGGAAAACTCACAATTAAGAATATTCTATGCAACCCGTATTATCTGACCAGGGCTGATAGAGGACATTTTTCTTCCCCCATTGGGGGACCAGCAACTGAGGGAGACCTGGCAGCAAGTCAGGGCAAACATTTCCCACCAGTGCCAGCAAAGCAGTAACAAGAGGTATGGTTGTAAAGACAGTAGAAGACGACACCGCAAGGAACATCCTATCCTCTATTTGGGAATATTTGATTTTAAGATTAAAACTGAGAGGGCTGCATATAATACTGGGAAAAGGGTGGAGGCCAAGGTGAGACAAGGAGCTGTGGTGTTCCCCCTGCTCTGTCTTTCATCCTGGTGGAAGCTCCCTTCTTTCCTCAACACACATCCTGGGGTCAGGGCACCCTGCTCTCACTCTCCTGACGAGGATCAGAAGCTTCCACTTCCATCAACCAGTCTCCCCCTTCCCCCTCCAGGGGAAATGGTTCTCCAGTATCAGGAACTCTCTTTGATTTGGGTCATTGCCCCAAAATCTTGACAGCAAAACAGAGTCTCTGTGAGCCTGATCTAGCCACCTTCCTAACAACATGGCTCAGGCTGAGGCTGAAGGGAGTTTTTCTCCCTGCTGGAGTTCTTCTGGGTGTCCCTGGGTATCACTGCTCCTCTCCATCCCATGCTGAGCAGCTCAGATGACTGCTCTGACCTGTTTCCAGTGGCTTGCCTGGGCTCTACGTTTCGACGTCTCTGCCTTTTGCTGACTCTTCTCATTTTATCAGAAGTCAGTGTCACTAATCGATACCCATTATTCTATTCAATTCATTATTTCTTAATTGCTGACAAGGTACTTGTCTGTGATGGAGCTGGAATCCAAATAATGCTCACGTGGCACTGCTGGAGGGGACATTTCTCACCTCTGCTCCATTAACCCTCAGGATGGATGTTTTGGTGGGAACCATCACACAACAAAGACAGTTTTGAAAATCCCATGGCTGGATATTAAAAATACAAGTAGAATTGACTTTCTGCCAGAAGCTTCTGATTTTCTGGGAGCACTCTTCCCTAAAATATGCTTGAATTTACACCCTCAAGGGTTTAAACAAAGAAGATAATTAAACAGATCCTTCAAAGCAGAGACCTACTGGTGTGATAGAAAACAGTGGTTAAGCACATTCTTTTATTTGAAAACTGTAGCTTTGCACATAGTTCTTTTATTTTTCCTTCCCCTTCTTTTATACTTACAAAATTATTGTTTGCTAATATCAACTCATTCCATTTTGAACTCGAGATGTACATTCCTCAGGTTCCATCTCAGGGCTCAGATTATGTGCTGTGTTGGCAGAGCCCAGTTTTTATTTCTGATCCTGGAAAAATTTCTCATGATGGGTCTGACATGAGAGCATCACAGCTGGCTAAAACTCAGGCTGCTCTGATGCCATCAAGCAGTAAAGCCACTGGGACTGTGCTGGTTGTCCAGCTCACCAGGGCTGTACCTACACACATCACAACTCCCTCCAGCATCCCTTCCTTGGGACTGAAAAATGGGACATTGGCTCTTCTGCAAAACTCTCTGAGGATCTCACTGCATTCTCTGGTTTCTAGGAGGCAGGAGAGAAAGAGAAAATGAGGCGGGGGGGAGCATAATCCTGTACAGATTAATGTGAAAATAAAGTCAATTTTAGTAATCAGCTTAGAAAATTAAGTCACTCAAATCCTGACTGCCCTCTTCCAGGGTGCAATTATTTCTATTTTGAATTCATGTCTTGCAAATTTACTTGCAAATATTTCTGAAGAACAACTGCATAATATGATAATGCTATTTCCTGACACTGAGTTATGGCAAAAATAAATCCTTTCATTATCAGGGGAGTTAGTGGGCTTAGCAGTCTCCAAGCAGCAAATATCCCCTGTTTCCCTCCCACACACCTCAGGTATGACACAGACTGACATCATGTTTTGCAATCTTTGTTACCATCTAGCTGGAGTGTTGCAGAAACAAAACCAGATAAAATTACAGATATCTGTAACTCTCAGTATTTGAGTACTGATGTTAATAGATGGGCAAATAAATAGGGGTTCAAAATGTTTGCTTGTTTTTTCTCTAATTACAGGATTGATTCAAACCTGATCCCATAGCTTCTTTTAGAGATGAGAAGGATGTGTGCACTTGTTGAGTCTCTTTAAATAGACTTCAACAGTGCTGAGGAACAAAACAAACCTTGGTTTTCCTAGTGTCAGTGGTACCTTCCTCCAGGGAGCCTAGGGTCCACCACCCAGTTCAGCAGGACTGTGAGAAAAGGATCCCTACCACACAGAGCCACCCAGAACCCTTTAAAAAAGCTTTCGGTGTAGTTACAATCATCATAACTTGTGTGGATTCAGTGGGAATTTTCCTAATGGCTTCACTGGCATCAAAGTGTGCCCATTCAGCAACAGGAACCAGTGCCATAAAACATCTTTCCTCCCCTTTTGTCAGCCTCCATGTGTAGAGGATCAGGCTGGGAAGCAAAAGGAGAAATAAAAGCTGCAGGAACCTGAGTTTGGTTGAATTCCATCGTACCCACATGCTGTGGATTAAAGAAACAAGTGATATTTGGAAAGGTGCCTGCCTGCAGCAACGTAGGTTGCTGTGTGTCATATAGGAACTTGGCACCTATTTTTTGCTTAGCTTTTTGCCCACAGGAACCTTGGGAGAACCTAACAAAGGGCCAGGAATCCCCTCATGGAGGCCAGGTTTCCTCTGCACGTGGGGGAAAAAAAATACTGAAGTGGGAATTAAGATATTCAAAGAGTTACACAAAAGGGACCAGAGAAAATGGGCAAGAAAATGAGAGAGGCAGGATGCCGGAGTTTCAAGTAGCTACCTCTGAAGATTTTTATGTTCCACTCATCTTTTCCATTGGGAATCTGTGCATGATAGTTCAGAGCTGCATCTTCAGGAAAGATGAAAGGCAAAGCCATTCGGTGGGGAGAGCCAGCTTCCGAGGAGAGCATCCAGCCCCACGGAGCTGCAATTAAATCCTAGTACATGACATTACTGGGTAAGGGCCAGGACAGCCCTCAGTGCTGTACAAGGTAGAATGAATAATGAGTTCTGAAAATAGCTAGAGATCCCATAACTTTGCAACGTTGGTGGCGTTAGCTGAAAAATGAGTTACTGGGGATTAATTGGGAGAGCGCGCCGTTATAAGTGAAAGAGACACATGCTAAAGATCATCAGTAAAGGGTAAAAAAAGGCTCTTTAAATTAGCTTCCTAATTGATCAAGAGAAGTTCTGAGAAAAGATATGAAAGGGTTTGAGCAGCTGAAGTCTGTAAAGCACTTTCTGGACCTTGAAAAATCTTGCTCTCCTTCATAAATGAAGAGCTGTGCAGAATCTCTCTCAAAAACTGACTCACCTTGCTGTCTTTCTGCTGACAGAGGAGTCAGTGACTCAGGGCAAGGAAGTGTTAACTCATCCAGTGGGAGCTGAGAATGAAGACCTTTGCCTTCCTTTTTTGTGATATTCAGAAATTCTGCTATTTTGTGATCTTTTTTGGACATTATGAAGCATGAATAAAGCAAAAGTTTCAGCCTTACTTTTGCTTGCTGACAAAGCCTTGCATTTTGAGGAGCAAAGACTAATGGGTATTTATTAAGCAGAAATAGCAATATAAAATTTTAAGACCTGGAATATTTTCCCTGTTGTTATCTGAGCTTCTAACAGTCTTGCAGGACACACTATCAGGGAGGTTTTTTCTGTTCCTTTTTGAATTTGTCTTCTTCCCTATCTACTTGGTGCTTCGTTCCAAAATACGGGCAGTTTTCCTTTACTTCAGCTGGGCAAGGTAGTGTGGTTGAGCTCTGGAAATACATATCCTGGTGTGCTGCCTGGGGTGCTGTGACCAGGGGGTGACGTGGTCCTGGTTGTGTCATCATGGAGTGGGCATCATCTCACCTGCAACCTGGGACCTGGGGAGTGCTGGAGAGACTGAAATAAAACTCATCAGCTGTTAAACGTAAAGAGATGAAGATAAATACAAGTCGCAAGCACCAGTGGGCACATGAGTTATTTTTTTCTCTCTTCTGAGATCCTGTCACTGCATTGAAGTTTGGAGGCAATTCTAAAAGGAATTGAATTTAGGATTTGTAGGAAATAAAGCTGAGAAGGTTCACAGCTCCTTGCCTGCCTTGGGGTGGTGTTACAATTGGAATGAGCAGGATCTGTCATCTTCATTCCCTGGTTCAGACTCCTTCACCTTTTCTGCCACTCACCACACTTTCAAACATCATTAATCATGTCACGTTGGAAATTCACTCTGCATAAGTCTTGTTCTGCTCACAGTCACTCCTGTTAACTTGTTATGGTTAGCTTCTCCTAGGTCAAAGGATAAAAAGAGATGAAGGAGCAAGTGTTAAGGATGCCTCTTCTAAAAGGGTTCTCCTACCTCCTTGTGTCCTGCCTTCACATTTTCTGCCTGGGAGAACAGGAGATAATTAGAATCCCAGAATGGGAAAACTACCACCTACTTCCTAACAGCCACCTCAGGGAGTGTTAAGGCACTACTTAACCACAGGTTAAGCCACTGGTGGCTTCCCAGGGAAGTTTAAGTACAACTTACTTTGAATAAGCACAGGCTCTGCTCTCCTGGATGTGCTTGGAGGGCAATTGTCTCTTCAGAGGCACCAGTCAGTAAGATTGGCTGGCACCTGAACTGCCACAAAAACTTGCTCAGCAGTTGAGTTGCTGAAGAGTTCAATAATTTAAAAGTGGAAAAGAACACACTAAATTATCTAGGTAATTTCCTGAATATGGGTTTAACTTAATTTTCTGTGTCTGAGGCAAAGCAGTGCTGGACACTTCCCTTGGGACCCCTCCTAATGAATCTCACTGCCAGAGAATTTTCCCTTATTTTCAACCTAATTTTTCCCTGTCTTAATTTAATCCCATTACTTCTGCTTATGCTCCCTCTTGCTAGACTAAATAATTCAGTGTCAGTAATTAGGTACGATTATAGATGCATCAATTAAGGTTTGTCAGTGTGGCCACAACACTACAGGAAGTTCCATAAGACCTGGATAAATTTGTGGAGTTCCAGGATCTGATGGACACAGACGAGGTGATTACTTGCCTGATCTCTTCCAGACTTTCATCCCTCTCCCACTTCTGCTCTATGTGTAACTGAAGCTACTGAGCAGAACAGTGGAGATATTTTTGTCAGCTTGTCATTGTTCCAATGACACTGAACTCTGTCACACCACCCCCCAACCCAGGAAGTTTCTGTTTAAGCTGATCATTAGCAAGATTACACAGCCCTGAGGAGGAGGGCTTGGGGGTGTTGGTGGATGAGAATTTCAACATGAGCCAGCAACGTGTGCTGGCAGCAAGAAACCAACCACGTCCTGGGCTGCATCCCCTGCAACATGACCAACAGGGCCAGGGAGGAGATTGTCCCCCCCTACACCACACTGGTGAGACTCCCCTACAGTGCTGGGTCCAGTTCTGGGGTCCTCAGCACAAGGACATGAAGCTGTTGGAGCAAGTCCAGATGATACCACGAAGATGCTCAGAGGGCAAGAGCAGCTCTACTCTGGAGACAGGTTGAGAGAGTTGAGGAAGAGAAGGCTCCAGGGAGACCTTAGAGCACCTGAAGTGGCTATAGGAAAGCTGGGGAAGGGCTTTTGACATGGGCAGGGAGTGAGGGGACGAGGGGAAATGGTTTCAAGCTGAAAGAGAGGAATTTTAGACAAGATATTAGGAAGAAATTCTTTCCTGTGAGGGTGGTGAGACCCTGGCCCAGGCTGCCCAGAGAAGCTGGGGCTGCCCCATCCCTGGCAGTGTTCAAGGGCAGGTTGGATGATGCTTGGAGCAACCAGGTCTGGTGGGAGGTGTCCCTGTCCATGCAGGAGGGTTGGAACTAGATGGTCTTTAAGGTCCCTTCCAACCCAAACCAGTCTGTGATTCTATGAAATACATCACCCAAGTGTGTCTGGATATAAGAATACAGACACATGAAGTCCTCTCTAGTTGTACAAAGAGCTGTGGTTTCTATGAACCCGTGTGATGTGCAGCCAGAGAGCAGTGATGCAAGCTCAGCTCAAGTCATTCTACCTGCATTGCTTTGGTGAATTGCTACTGTCTCGAGATGGAACAGTGTGCAATACTGGTCTCTCTGTTTCAGGCTTGATCTTTCCTTCCATTAGACAACACAAGGTTTCTCTTGTTTCCTCTGACAGTTACTGCAATATGATATACATTTTAACTACTGAACACTCAGCTGGAAAAGATTGACTGTACTGGTTTTTGTAAATATATTTGGTGCACAGATGTTCTAAGAACCTGTTTTGCACACTTGCCTGACTCAGTTTCCTTCCCAATTTTTCAAGGGGATGCCACCCATTCTATCCATTTGCAACTGTTTTGCCCACAAGGAGAAGAACAAATAACCTTGACCTGAAGATTGTTACAGTTTGGTTTCATGGTTCCCACAGCAAGCTCAGGGGATGGGCCATGTGTGGCTGGTGGAACCAGAGAAAGTTCATCCAGCTCACTGGTTGGTAATTCCTGACCCTTTTAAGATCAGAAGGGTCCTGTCTGGTATGACAGTAGATCTGCAAGAAGTGGCAGGACTTGGTCAGCCAGTCAACAGCCTTCGTGGGCATCTTCCCTGCTTCAATAGCCCCAAACCCACCTCCCTTGTCCCCCAGCCTCCATGTTGGGCAGCCTTCGAGCTGTTCTCTTGGTAACAAAGTTCTCTGTTCCCTCTCCTTATGGAGAACATGGAACTGTTTTTGAAACTTTCTGCAAAATACAAATTCATATCAGTGGGAGGAGCCTGGAATAGAATTGTTCTGAAAACTGCAACATCAGCAGTTATTGTCAAGCATCACCCCTACATTACATGGTTTGAGGGGCACCAGACACAGATGTTAAAGCCTGTCCTTATTCCAGCTGATGACCCTGGAGAATTAGACAGCTGTTTTATCTGTTCCCTTGAGCTACATTATGCTTCCAGTTCAGCAATATAACTGAGTCTGTAATACTGTTATTCCATATAAATTAGCTTATTATCCTTCTGAAAAGCCTCAAGATCTGTGTTTGCTCTTGTTGATTTTTCAGCTGAGATCCACATGAACTTCTTCCAATGCATTTTAAATCTTCAAAAAAAAAAAAGTAAAAGAAAAAAAATCCCAAAATAACATGAGTCAATGAATGGAAATTAACTGTTAATTATTATTTATTTTTATTTTAGGAAAAGAAACTAGTCCAGCTGAAAAGAAGTGAACCTCAGGGTGGTTTTGCCAGAGAGATTCTTAGGTATCTTGTTGTGTATCCTGCCACTAACAGCCTTCCCAACCTGAGAGGGGAAATGAAAAGGTGCTCAACACAATGCATCTTTAAATAATCAATCATCTATTATATATGGCTAAGCTCAAAAAAACAGTAAATTGCTTTTTATCTCTTCTTTTTTCAGAGAAAGCGTAATTTCAGTTTTGAGAACAGATAAATCTAGGTCAGTGAATGGATTTTCTGTGGCTTCTCTGACGTTTGAATAAATTAAAAATACATTTTGAACACTGAACAAATCGATGGCAAAGGATCCGAGACAGGAATGGGCTCAGCAAAGACACGTCGGGATTGGTCCTTCAGTTGTTTGCTTCTCAGTCACAACTGCATAATAAAGAGCTTTTTGTTTGTTTTATGCTCGCTGACGTGGCCAAGCTACTATTTTAATTGTGACTTTTGGGCACGTGAGGAAGACGTTTCGCTGGCATCAGTTATTTTTGGCTTTTCCTTTCTTAAAGTCAAACTGTGACAGCTGGTTGGACTTTTGCCCTATCGTGGCCCTGCCTCACGTTGACCTTTGATACCAGCCTCTGTGTCCTGGTCAGTTATAATTTAGTCATAAATCCATCACATTTCAGCAAGGTTTAATTGTGCTGTTGCCTGAAAATTCTCTTCCTACACCTGGCACCTGTAATTCAACAACAACAACAAGAACAGTGGTGCAGCTTCCACTTCATGGGTTCTGTCTGCATTACTGTGGCATCTTCTTATAGATATACATTATGAGTGGTACAAATAGATTGGAAAATCCAACACCACCCCAAAAAATGAACTTCCCACCTTAAAGAGGCTGGAGGACTTCATTCTTCCTCCGTGTAGAGAGTATCAGAGCATTTGCCAAATGGTCATGAGGTGGGGAAGATAAGGATTTTTAAATTCTTGCTTACCAGGATATAGTATAGAATCATAGAACTATTCAGGTTGGAAAAGACCCTTGGGATCACCCAGTCTAATCATCATCCCTACTCTACAAAGTTCTCCCCTAATTACATTCTTCTTTTCCCATGGGATAAGATTTCCCTCGGGTGAACAGGTCCTGTCTGAGGGTAAAGTTTTCCCATGGAGATGTGTAGGTTTGGTGGATGTAAAAGAGTCTCAGCAATCCTGGGCAGAAAGAGAGAGAGCAGCAGGGGATGCAGATCCCTGCAGACCAACAAGGGAAGACACTGTTGCTCCTATGGGGACATCCCATGGGTGGAAGTGGATTTGCCCCAGAGGGAAAGAGCAGAGCTCCAGCAGAGCTTTAAAACTCATCTGAGTGGTTTCAAAAAGACTTTTTTTATCTCTGGCTAAATGGGAGCAAAACATGAAGGAAGCTGAATTTTCTTACTGATTTGGAACTCGCAAGCTACGTCATTTCAGATGATGGTAGGTTTAGTAATTTTAAGGCAGATTTCCTGGGAATCCCTAAGGGCAAACTTTATCCAAGCAGAAGCAGAATGACGGATGTGCAATCTAGGACATGCAGCTCCACATCTGTGGATATTTTAGTAAAATAAGATTAAATGAGGAGAAACTACATTCTTTTTAATTTCCCTCGGGTTTGGTTAAACCTCTGGAGACAAAGACCTTCCCTAGAGGTACCAGATGATTAAAAAATTAAAAAAACCCATCAGCCTCAACTGGGAAAGTGAGACAGCACATTCACGAGCTGCCTTCATGGGAAACTGGAAGGTGCTGAGGGATGGACCCACAAGAAGAATCCCAAACCTAACAGGATTTTGCTGCCTTGGCCCCTGGGTAGGAAGGGTCTCCATCCTATGAGCTCTGTGGCAGCCCCAGCCCTGCGAGGTGTCCCTTCCTGCTGCAGCAACCCCTGTGGTTTCTCCAGGCATGCCCTGCCTGCTGATTGACTCCTGCAAAGAAAAGGCAACTGCTCTGCCACGGGGCTTTCAGCAGCTCCTTTGCTGTCTCTGAGCGCCAGGGAACAGGAGCAGCAGCGCAAGGCACAGGGGGAAGAGCAGAGTGCAGCCCATTGGAAAAAAAGCTTTAGTCATTAGTATGGATTCCAGGGCAATTTTATATTTCATGAGCTCCTCGAGCCTCCAGGAGATGGCAGATGTTTTTGGGTATCACGTGGAGAGCGATGTGTCTTTTCTTTTTCTTTTTTTCTTTTTTTTTATTGTGAAGACTCCTCCTCACTTGAAAGGATTAAAAGAGGAAAATCTTTTCTCTCTCTTCTTTTTGTCAGATGCCTGGCTCAGATCTTTGTCACCAAATGCAGTCAGCATTTCTGAAAAGTTTGCAGTGGTACTGCCTTCTAGAGCATTTTCACTTCCAAAGCCATGAGCTTGTTCACTAAAGCTGGGAAAGCCTGGATCCCTCATCCCCTCCGGGGGCACAGCTCAGATGCAATAAACCACCAGATCAGTGAAACTGCTGAATCTCTCTGCTATTCTCAGAGTGTGCACTTATTCCATATGCATTGTTGTCTCCTCCTAAACCAAACTGAGAGCAAAACACCTTGTTGAATCAAATCTATAAGTGTCGTTTGAAAAATCAGGTCTAATCTTGCAGATGGTCACTGAAGGAAGGCGCTACAAATAAAACCGTTGCCAAAGCCTCGCTGCATCTCTGCTGGTAAAGCCAACATGAGCAGCCCCCCACTGTGCCAACGGGCAACATCTCAGAAGAAAAGGGGCATAACATCTTTTCTTCCTCACTGTAGCATTACTCTGTCTCAGTGTTGCATATGCATCTATTGAACTTACCTATAATTGTCCCTTCAATTCCTTTCTGTTGATTTCTTGCTTTCCTTTAACAATAAAATAATTTTCTCCCTCTTCTGCATACAGATAAAAGGGTGGCAAGACTTATTTTTCCCCCCCCCCAAAATGGTAAAAATGTCAGTGTATGAATTCAGTGAACCTGGTACTTGCCTAAATACAGAAATATCAGTCATGAGGGGCCACGCCAGTGGCCAGGACTGGAAACATCTGTCAATCCTCTTAGAACATGGGCACCGGGTGAGGTTGAGTCAATGCTTAAAGACAGTGGATATAAAAAGTAGATATAAATAGTAGATGTAAATACAGCAAAGGAGCACCAGAAGAAATGCCAATGTCCTACTGACTCTACTGCCTCACTCAGCCTTTATTTTAACTTCAAATGTAAGAAATAATTTATTTCTTAGCAATTATGGAGGCAAATTCATGAAGTATTTATTTCCCCCTACCTTGGTGTTTAAGGTGACTCTGTTTTTTTCCTCCTCTTGCCAGGGAGAGGAACAGACAACTAACACTACTGAATCAAAGATATGAACCATAAAACTGCCAGAGAATCTCTAATGTATGTGTTCAAGTCATCAGGCTTCAGTTCTTTTGAAGTGTCAGTAGGAGCTCTGGCTATTCTTGTGTTTGGCTAACATTCGAGGGTTTAAAAACTATTTGTCAGGACAAAAGCTAAATCAACTTTTACATATTTCACTCAAAAGAACCAGAGATTTTTTACAGAGGGATGAAGATTATACTTCCTAAACTGAGTGGGAAAGGTTCCCCAAACCAGACCTGGTAATATTGGCTGTACAGAGGAAAAAAACATTCATTTTAAAGTCCTGTCACAATTTCATGGTGTCTATCACCTATCACAAAAATAAAATGATAATGGATGTGGCAAAAAATCCTTTTAGCATTTCTCCTCAAATGAGCTACATTAGGCTCTATCACAGTCTGCTAACAGTTGTAATAAAGAAGAAGCCAGAAGCCCTAGACTAATTTTGCAATAAGATGTTATTCAATGAGAACATGAAACAAAGCAAGGGCTGAGAGGAGGGTAAGATGATGATGGAGTCCCTCATGTGATGTGTCTTTGCCCATTCCCAAGAACAAAGGAAGAAGAGTCTTGAAGAGATTGTCAGCAATATAAAAGCACATTAGCTGAGACACTAAACTAAAAAAAGATCATAACTTTTGCCCTGTATCCTGTCTATTCCCATGGTGTCGAATGATATAACCTTAAAGTACTTTTTTTGTTTTATTGCTTGGAAAAGTGGAGCAAAGATACAAATCTGAGGTTTTAGATAACTCTATTTCACAGTAAACTTCTAATGATATTTTTTGCTTATAAATTACATTATGTTGCAACATCATGCTCCCTTCCTGGATGCATTGGGAAAAGGTTTGCCCCTGGGATGCTCCAGGAGGTGTCCAGCTTGCAGCAGGAGAAAAGGGCTGGGTATGCTGGTGTGGGCTTGGCTGGAGGGGAAGGGATAGAGCTAGGGTCCCTTCTGCCCTGCCCCTCAGCATGGGGCCTTTACACACTGGTGTACTGGAGGGTGACAGAAGTGGATGTGGAGAAATCATTTCAGCAAGTGGCATGTGAAAATTATATAAACTACCCACCCGAAAATAGTATTTGCAGAATTGAGAAGTGACTGCTGGAAGTGGGGAGATGCTGTCCCACCCCTGGAAATGTTGAAGGGCAGGTTGGATGGGGCTTGGAGCAACCTGGGCTGGTGGGAGGTGTCCCTGCCCATGCAGGGGGGTTGGAACTAGGTGATCTTTAGGGTCCCTTCCAACCCAAACCAGTCTGGGATTCTATGATTCTATGAAATCCCTCAACAAGCAGCTTTAGGCTACAATGGGAATACAGGTCCAAGTTAGCAAATACTCAACTGTCTAGAAGAACCAACTAAAATATCAATAGACCTGAATATTCTTCAGCTTCCAACTGATTAAATTAAATAATTTCATTGTTTTCATCCCTCAAGGGGTGAATATTCCAGAGCTTCAGACAGAGCCCCACTACATGGCAAAAAACCCCAAGCCCATTGAATTAGCTGCCATTGCCCACGCAGCAGTTTTTCCTCACATTGTGCATATTAGGAATATCTGAAAATAATAAACTATGTGCTGTAGCATGAAATCTGACTGGGACAGCTGGGATGGGTTCCCCAGCCAGCCTAAGCATCGGGCACAGCACTCCAGAGATAAGCTGGGGAACCAGAGCAACGCCAGAGATCATCTGGCAAAGGTTTTGTTTGCTTCCCACGCCAGGGCTGGGGAGCCTGAACCCTTTTGCAGATGCAAGGCAGCAGTAGGTGAGCCTGAGGTTCAGTGAGCATGCAATTATGTGTGAGATTCAATTATGGGCTTTTGAAGGCATCCCTTCTTCTGACCAGTATTTATGTAACTTCTGCGTGATATATATATAGTTCTTCCTGCTTGCTAAACTGGAAGAAAAATCCCCACCAGAATAAAGAGTTCCCCTGGAATTTGATTCCTGATGCATTTTTCTTATGTAAACAGCTTCTGGGGAAGGGAACGATCACCAGAAGGGGGTTAGTTTTCCTTCCACATTAATTTAAAAGAAGGGATGAGAATTCTTCAAAATACAGTTCATCATGTCCTTAACCATGGCTCTGACATGCTCTCCCGAGAAAACACACACTCATTCTCCCATTTCACATCAAGCCTGACACTTCCAAATCACATTTCACTGTCACACATTTTGCCCTGGCATACAGTCCACAATTTATTTTGTCAGAAATCTATTTCGAACCCTTTTTCAGGAGGCAGGCAGTCACTACCAACGGGTGCAGTCCATAGGAAGCACAGGTCGTGGTCACCCCATGGTGCAGGGGGGGAACAGCACAGGGTCCTGCTGCATTCTGGCTAGGAACCCTTCTTGAAGGAGAACTTATAAAAGATATGCAAAAAAGAAAATTGTAACCATCACGTTTTCATATAAAATCATTCAACATGCTGCTTATGGGTGTTAGAATTGCAAACATTCTCCCCCTTGGCAAAATCAGAAGAACATGCTAAAAATGGTAAATTTTTTGACCCACAAACCTTATCATCTTATATTTATGCACAGATAGACAAGCAGAGAGTCAACCACACTAATAAGGTCCATTGATGACAGAAACTGAGATAAAGACCTAAGCTGATATGACCAAAACCAACATTTGAACCTGCCTCTTTGTTCTCTCACTCTGTTTGAAGTAGGGAGGTGTTTCCAGGATGGACTGCTCAAGTGTTCATAACAACAACATTTTGCACATTACCTTTTACTCCCGTGCACTTAAAGGAATTAAAAGCTTCTCAAATAGGAAAATGGGGCACCAAGAAGTGATGTTTCCTTCAAGACAAAGGGATCAGGAAACAGCCAAGGGATAAATCCACCAACAGGGATGTAATTTTTGGCCCTAGCTCTGTGCCCAGCCACTGCATGGGGCTTTTTCCTGCCCCCCTGAGCCATGTGAGAGGAGTTGTCCCTTTCTCTCTGTGGAGAATAGCC
Organism: Apus apus; assembly: GCF_020740795.1. Taxonomy (NCBI): domain Eukaryota; kingdom Metazoa; phylum Chordata; class Aves; order Apodiformes; family Apodidae; genus Apus; species Apus apus. The sequence continues at coordinate 2,911,673 of NC_067285.1, forward strand.
TTTTAATGTCACACTTTAATGTGCTTTTACATGGAAAATCTTTTTTCTCTGCTACTTCTCATTAGTCCTTTCTGTCTTCAACAGTAGCACTTATTATAGTGAATGGAAACCTTTCTCCAAGGGATATATATGTGGATATATATCAGGGATATATATATGTGGGCCACAGACTAAGCCCACACTGTTCATAAATATATGATCTAAAACAAGTTTAATAAATGTAATTTATCAGTTGGAGTAACATATTGTCTGAGTCCTTTTTAAAAGATTTTAACAAAACCATTCGTATATAAAGAATAAGGTGAAAGAATATGCTAACATTTCAAATCTCTTTTTCCTTTAGTTGCTAATTTTTTTAATAAATCCTTCTAGAAATCTATATATGGAAGAAAATCTCCCTAAGCAAGGAACTAATATTGCTTGTCTTGACAGGAGGAAACTGAGGAGAGACTATAATCAAAGGGGAGGGATCATCTGAGGCTGGTGCACAGCTGTGGTCAGCAGATGCTTGTGGTGGTTTGGGTGTGACAAACAGCAAAGATCCAGCCCCGTGGCTTCTCACACGCCCCACAGGACACAGACACCCCCAGAGCAGGGCTCACACACCTCACCCCACCCTCCCTTCTTCCCGCCCAATCCCTCTGTTCCCGGGTTCTCTCCCTCCTTCCCCCCAGCGGCACAGGGGTTGGGGATGGGCTTGAGAGTCAGTTCAGGCTGAGGCTCCTGCTGCTCCTTCCTCCTCAGAAGAAGGGTTCCTCACAGCCCTGCCCTGCTTCTCCAGGGGTCCTTCCCATGGCAGAGGCCTCCACCAGCCTCTCCTCCATCAGCCCTTCCCGCCAGCCCCGCAGCAGCTGCTCCAGCGCTGCCCGCAGAGTCCCGGGCTGCTCGGGAACAAACTCCCCTGGCCCGGGGGCTTCCACAGCGGCACCGTCCGAGCCCGCGGGCAGCAAATCCAAGCCCAGCCCTCCTGGCACCTCCAGGGAATGTCCCACCACGCTCCTCCAGGGATGCAGGGGGACAGCTGGCATCTCGCCACGGGCTGCAGGGACCTTCTGCTCGGGCACCTTCTGCCCCTCCTCCCTCAGCAACCTGGGGATCTTCACCCCGGCGTTGCCTCTCACCCCTCCAGCTCAGCTCTTCCTGCCTCCCTCTCTCAGGTCTCAGTCCTTTCTGCCTCGCTCTCTCAGGTCTCGGTTCTTTCACAGGTTAATCATGGAGGCACATTTTTCTCTCTCTAACAGTCTTGGCCACCTGAGCAAGGGGAGCTTTAGCATCTCCTGACAGGAGCCACACCTGGGGCCTCTTCCTCCCGCCTGAACAACCCACCGAACCAAACCAGCACACGGGTTCACCAGCCAACACCAGAGGAGGCCACAGGAAGGACACAGGGAAGGCAGAAATGGCGGCAAAGCCTTAAATGCTCTTTCATTGTTCTCTGCAATACTAATTTGTTATAATTTTATTGATCGTGCCTTTTATTTTTTCTTTTGACTGAAAGACTGGAAAACGTTTTTTCCTAAAATCCCTTTGTTCAAATGTCTGAGCAGTAAAAGAAAGATGAGACGTTAATGGAGGAAGCCGTCGTCTGGGCAAAGGGGCAGGGAGAAATGAGGTTTCTACAAACAAATGTCTGAAGTAAAAATATATCTATTCTACGGGGCCAGTGGCGGGAAAGTGCTAGCTGAAGAAAACAAAGCTTTTGGGGAAAAGATATTGTGATGCAGTGACTTTCAGCCGGTGGGAGTGTGAAGTGAGGGCACTGCAACACGGGTGGTTCCTTCCCCAGGTCCCTACAGGTGGGTGCTGTGGTTGCTCCTGGAGTAGGTTGGGTTTTCAGGTACAGTTGTGGACATTGGTGTAAGACATCATACAAATGCTGCTTGTTTCACTCCCAGTGTAGTATAATTGTCTAGGCTGGATTTGTTCTTCATCTACACCAGCTCCCCCTGAGTCACAGTAAGTACCTGTGTGCTCTCATTTTTGTCAAGCGATGGATGGGATAAAGCATGATCACAGCTTCCTGACTACTAAGCACCATGGGTTCAAGTTTATGATCTTAACTCACTCTTTGTTATTCTTCATTATATTTCCTTTTTTCTGTTATTTCTATCAGTGCAGCTTGAGCTTGTGACGTATCCATAGGTTCTATAGACACGTTGTTGTTGTTCTGCACAATCAGAAATTGCCGTACAGAGTGCGAGGCATTTGAGCTTTAATTCTGCCTTTGAAATAATTTGATTAGGAAGGTTTGCATGCACATCAACATTTTTCTTTGCACAGGGAAGAAGAAAAATACTGATTGTATTCTAGTATTGTTCTCCTCTGCTAAACCACTGCTAAACAAACAAACACACTGAACTGTGCCTATAATAAGCACAAGGTCTTGATCTAAAAAACATCAGCCAGCTTTTTAGAGTCCAGTTAATTATTAAACGACCCATGAAGATTCTGAATGCATGACTGGCTTTTATGAGTGAATCTGATAGACTGCATTTCTCTGTTTAGTTTATATAGATAACTACAATTTCTTCTCTTTTCTTCAAAAGAAGTCTTTACAGATAGATGAGAATATGTGTTTTCAGTAAGGTGTACTTTTATGAAGCATGACAGAGAAATGATCACTCCAGAAATGTTAAAAGTAGAGTTGGAGGATTGCAAGTAGGTCCATTTTTGGCACACAAGGTCAAAGTCAATTATTATTAGAGGTTGTTAAGGAAATGCTGATGGCAAAGTAAACACATTGGTAGCATATGAAGGAGAGCCAGGTGTGTAATCGGACAGTCCTGACAACCAAAGCACATTTTCACTAGGAGGTTCAAAAAATCCCACATTGTACTTGTATGTAAATGTTTTCCAACTTCCTCAGCCCAGTTTCAGGGGATCAGCACAGGTCTGGTGTCTCTGCTTTGTACCTCTGGTCTGTCCCCATATTTTCCTCATTGCACTTCTAAAGAGAAATGCCAACACAGACAAGATATTAATCACTCTGCTCTGATTGCTGCTCCTGGGCAAGGATGCCAAAAAGCTGCTGATGCTACTTTGTCTGTTGCTCCCTGTCCCTGATGCTGTAGAGCTTAATTGGAAAAAGCATGTCATTAAGTGTGTGTTAATTTTTCATTTCCATAACGAGCTTTCAGAATTCTGTACCAAGCATGAAAAAAACATTTCCAAAATAGAAGTGATTTACATGGTGGGCCTTCCTGTGTATTGGTTGCTGCTCTCCCCAAGCTGCTGGCAGATGAGGAGCATCCCTTCACTGCAGAATTACTCAGTGCCACTGTCACAGACCTCGGTCCTTCTCCATTACACAAGCTCTGTCAGAGGGACCCCTTATCTGCTGCTGCTGGTGATGGGCAAGGGAAAAGGAAATGAAATCTCTGGTGACAGAAGAAGTTAAATAGCTGGAGTGTAAATAAATCCATTTCGGACACTTAAGAAAGGCCAAACTCTGTGATTATATCTCCAGAAAAAGAATGATTATATCTTCAGTAAGTTGTATCACTGGTAAGCAAGTGATAAAGTGAACCCAAGTCCTAGATGAGATGACAGCTGACGTGGTATCAGAGTTACAGACTATAACCATTAGCACATAATTACCCTTCCTATAATTTTGGGGTTTCACAATCAAATGCCACTCCTGCCCACACAAAGCCTTGTTGAAACCAATGAAGTATGTTGCAAAAAATAAAAATAAAAATTGTGTGCTCCAAAGTCACCGTTGGGAATCATAATGTTATTACAGTATCTGAAGTACTTGTTTTGATGCAAGGAATATATTTCAAAAACAGTAGTTGGAACAGAACATGCTTGTGAAGAAAGATGATTATGTATTACCATAGTCACTTCAAAAAAACATTTTTATGAGAAAGTATATTATGCTTAAGGAAATTGATATGAGATAGATATCTGTGTATTTTCCTCTTTCTGTATGGTATTTTTAATTTTTTCATCTCCAGCAGATCAATAGGTAAGCTTGGTCCTCCCTCTTTTTCCAGCTTCAGTTATTATTATCCTCTGAGTCAAGTCTTGAATATTGCATAGGTTCAAATCATGATCAAGTTTCAAAGGGAGACAGATGTGTGAGGAAATATTTTATGTTAATGATGGGGGTCCTTAATTGGAAAGCAATGTAAAAGTTCTCCTTTGGGCAATATCCTAGAATAAAACTAGGGGTTTTTTACAAATGGAAAAGAACTTCTAGCTTTTAATCCTGTAGTTTTTCAGCCCAAATAAGTGGTTTTATATTCATGTTTCAAGGAATCATTCTCTTCAAGCAAAAGTTGAAGCTGTAGTTATAGCTCGAACAAAGCTCCCCCAGTTCCCTGGGCCTTTATCTGCTTTGTTGCCTTGCCATTGTTAATATAATACAGACATTTTTAATGCTCTTTAAATGCTGATCCTAATGTCTAAATCCATAGCTGCTTCAGTGAGGTATATCTTACTGTCTATTGATAAATCTATAACTTTACGATCTGTTATCTGAAAGAAAAGTAAGTTTACTGTGATGTATGGGTTTATGTCACAGCTTTATTTCTGTATAAACAACAGTGGAGCTCAAGACAATCTGCTTAACCTTCCTGTGTTCTATCATTTCACAATTATGGGCACAGATTATTTTTACCTTTTGCATGCTTCATGAGCAGTGAAAAAAAGTGAGACAGAGGGATCCTTTGTGTATATGAAAATGCAGGATTTTTTTGCTGTTGAAAGTGGCAAATTGTCAGCATGTAAATAATCTTCATTGATTTGTTTGGGGCTTAAATATCTTCTGGCTTGAGATCTTAACACGTAGGGAGACAAGTCTCTCATTCTCAATAAAATTGGTGTCAACTGCTGACATAGGATAAGGTTCTGTTTAAGGCTAACTTGTTTCCAGATGTTCTTTCCATCCCTGGAAGTGTCTTTGTTAAATCTTATTCAACTGAGCCTCAACAATAACTTCTGGCAAAGAGACATAATTGCCAGCAATGCATGAGATGAAAAATTAATTCTATTTTGTTCATCAATTCAATGAATTTTCATCAATTAGGACTTTAGGCATAAGACTGGATTGAGCAGAGGTACATATTAACATGTTGGGGATTAAATTAACTCACAAACTATTTACCTAATTATATCTCTGAGTTACAAACATTGGTTTGAGTTTAAAGAACACAAAAAATAAGTAAGCCCTTTCTGTTCTGAATTTTGGAAACTGGCTAGTGCCCCAAAACATGATACCCAACATATTTCTAAGAAGTAACTTAAATCAGAGGGGAACGGGGGTTTGATCCAGAGCAAATTCAAGTCAAGAAAGATGTATGCCTAAGGCAGGGGTGGTTTCAAGCCAACCAGCCTCTTCCCTCCAGGGCTCAGCTGGAATCCTGAAGCAACATGGAGAAACCCTTCCACTGCTGCCCAGCAGTATTGCAGCTGCTTACCACAGGAACTGCAGCATGGCTGGCTGACAGGAAAGGTGCTGCTGATGCAATGCTTGATTTGGATGTGCCCCTACTCACATGCAGTATAGCTGCAAGAACATTTCAAATAATATGGCCCATGTAGGGGAGAACAGCTGCTGAAACAGCTCTGCTGGTGCCACTAAGCCCATTAAAGTAGTTGAGAGGAAACTCCATGAGTTCATATTGGTGGCAGGCAGAGTTTTGTCATGCTCCACAGTCTCTCTGCTCACAGCCCTTCAACTCCCAGATCCAGTCCATGTGCCCCATTAGGTATTGACCCTCTATGTGAACAACATAGGGGTGTTTTGGCCAAGTCTGGATTCTGTAATGGGGCAAAACTCTACACCTAACAGCTCCCTCATTTTTTCCATCTCTCAGAGGAGGAAATTTTGCCAAGTAATGGACTGTTGATGGGCCCAGAAGCTCCCAGATAGGACAGTTCAGGTCCTGTTCTTTGCTATATGCCGGGGTATACTGGGTTCAAAATGCAGCATGATGCTCTGTGGACATTATAACCCTGAGAGATGCTAATTCAGGGTAAAACTTGGTAAACCAGCACAAGCTGAAGCCTGGAATCAAACACCCTGAATGGGGAAAATAAGTTCTTTCCCCCAAGGGCCAGCACTTCCCTAACTGCAGAAGGTGTGTACCAGTCAGGTCCCTCACACTGCCACTACAAGAGCCTGAGAGGATCAGCATTGACCTGCTGCTCCGTGTTCTTCAATAATTCAGTTTTCAGTAACTGCCCGCTACTACTGTCCAATTTCCTGCTAGGATGGCCAACTACAACTGCATTTTATTTCTCATTCTGCCAGTCTACGAATCCGTGCTGCTTTTCATGTTGTTTTTTTAATCTGATTAATAGGTTGAAGCCCTACATTTATATTATCTTGTCCAACACTTGCTTTTGTCATATCAATCAAGTCACTTAAAATAGTTTAGCACAGAGGAGCTTATTCTTCTCAGCATTATTTCCTTCTAACATTTTTCATCCTTGCTGCTCTTTACAGCTTATTTTGCTGTAAAGGTCATGTGGACAGCCTGTTTTAAGAAGCAGTGTTTTTATAAGAACTACTTAAACATGGTGCCAGCTTCATAATGTTTTATCTAGAGTTGAATAATACCAGTAGAGAGCTGGTTCTCACATCCTTGATGTCAGGATCACCCACCTGTCAGTTCAGTTCTGCCATAACCCATGGAAGGACCATCACATAGGCAAACGTGGAGGTACAGCAGGCAATGTGTATATTGTCCATGAGAAGCAGAAAAGGGATTTTTTGGGAAGTATTTGTGTCACAGTATTTGGACACAGAAAGGCATAACATACCCTGAAAAAAAGCTTTTTATAATGAACGTGTGCTGAAGATGGCAAGAAACTGGCACAGAAATGTCATGATACTTTTCTCAGGGGCCATATATACTGGGCTTCTTTCCCTTCTTTCCCAAATGTATGACATACAACTTCACATCGTAGTACAACCAACAGCATAAATAAAAAACAATTCTGAATGCTGGTGCTTCATCTCATTTTTACATTACAATGAAATGGAAGTGAATTTAATCACCCTAAGCTGTTCTCTAACAAATAAAGTCATTGTGATTAATGCTACTACACACAAAACCAAATTAATTTGAAATTAAATCACTCTTGCAGTAAGTTAAGTGTCTACAACCGAAGACAGGCCAAGTGAAGGTCACTGAAATTACTGGTAGTGGGCAAGGTGCAGTTCAAGGGGAGGAGGCAGAGCCTGGACAGAAAGCTGAGCAAGCTTAGGAGTGATTTTATTTATAAGCAATGGAATTTTTCAAATGGATACATACAGATTTTTTTTTAATGAGATGAGATAGATTCCTAGTGCATGCATTTCTAATTGGATTAAGAGGTCACAACTGCAGTTCTTACTTCACCTCTTTGGCCTCATTCTGCTTGTAGTTTCTGTGCTGTCAGGTCCATCAGTTTTCTACATTTAATAATAGGATTGCAAATTTAATGATTAATCCTCCCTTTCGAGGTGGAAGATGTGCAGGTCTGGGGGTGGTGGGATTATGTCTTCTGCCCTAACTTGCAGGAACTTAACATCTTAGCTGCTGTAGTGCAGCTCACTGCATCAAATCTTATTCTTAGCAAGAAAGAGTCTGAAATCCAGTTCAGAAAGGAGGAGGAGCTCTTTATTACTACACATGGATTTAATTTTCTCAACTGTTTTAACCATTGCTGTTCTGGGATTCAATGAGGTGTTTTGATGGGACAACTCGGATTGTTCAACAGGGTTGTTGTGCGTGGGCAGCTTTAAGGCCTAACTTTGCTCCTCCTGCCACATTTCATTACCTTCCCGAGTCCAAATCTCAAAAAAACGACAACATAATGTTAATTCAGAGCAAACAAAAACAAAGGAGAGCAGCTGGGTCTGAATTTCTGGTGTTGTTGTTTTCCCAGGGACCAGAAGCAGAACAACATGAGCTCTGACACCAGCCCTGCTTGCTGGGAAGCAAATGTGATCCTCTGCCACCCCATCTGTGTGGCCTGCTCTGTCCCCTTCCACAGACAGGCCTTTGTTTGCCCAGGGAAAACACAGGGTCCATTTTATGATACTGGGATTTATCATGCACTGTAAATTGTTTGAGAAGGAGTAAACTTCTCCAGAGATTCTAAACAAGAGATAATTTTTAAAAATTATTTTTGGGCCAGGGAGGGAGTGGATTCTAAGCTGTTTGCAGAGTCTGTCAAGGAAAATACTTGTTAGAGATAAAAAAGGCAAGTATTTTAAGGAAAAATGAGAACAGGCTGAGAGAGTTGGGGTGTTCAGCCTGGAGAAGTGAAGGATCTGGGGAAACCTTAGAGCACCTTCCAGTGCCTGAAGGGGCTCCAGGAAAGCTGGGATGGGACTTATGACAAGGGCAAGGAGTGAGAGGACAAGGAGTGATGGATTAAAACTGGAAGAGGGAAGATTTTGATTAGACATTAAGGGGAAATTCTTCACTATGACCAGAGAAGCTGTGGCTGCCCCACCCCTGGCAGTGTTGAAGGGCAGGTTGGATGGGGCTCTAAGCAACCTGGGCTGGTGGGAGGTGTCCCTGCCCATGGCAGGGGTTTGGAACTGGATGATCTTTATGATTCCTTCCAACCCAAACCATTCTATGATTCTATGATTCTATGACAAGTGTTGGATAGACAGACTCCTACATAGGATAAGGACTTGCTGAATTCATTTGGAACTCCATGTGAGAGCAGCAGGAGTGAAGCTCTTATCTCCTTGTTTTAGAGTGCTTGGTAGTTTTAGTGTTTGCTGCTGATCCTCCCAGAGGATAAAATCTCCACATTTGCTATTCAAAATGCTAAAACAATTAGAAGTTTTAAAATATTTCTGCTCTTTAAAAGGCAAATATGAGTGGGAAAACACGGAGGCAACTCTCCTCTTATGACAGCTGGATACAGACACTGAAACTGTTCACAATTCATTTATCTGACAAGAAGCCAGTACTGTCCCTTAGATGATGCATCAGGATTTCAATCATGAGCAGAATTCAGCAAGCCAAGGAGGAGTTAGTTGATGCCTTCTCTCAGGAATTGCTATCCATCCCTTCCCTCCCTGTCTCTTGTTTTTTGGTAACAACACCCTCCCTGTCTGGAGGTGCTGATTCACATTATGATTCTTTCACAAAACAAGAACTCCTTGTTTCCCAGTGGGTTTGGGGAGGCCTGAAGAAGCTTTTGGCTGATGCAGCAATTAAAGAACTACAACTGAAGGAGACCTTGGCATCATAAAAAGCACTCACTACTAGTTGCATTTTCTGCCTCAAGGACTCTATTCCTGAGAAGGTGACAAACAATATGAAGCCCCATACCTGACTATGGCCATGGAGTGCTTACAGGTGAAAAATTGCATGTGATCAGCATTTGAAAAGAATCTAAGTTAACACTTCATGAACTCAGAGTGATCTATTTTTCTGCTGCTTCATGCTTTATGAGACCCTCGTGGGCCCCTGCAGGTAAGCACAGAGATGCTACAAAACCTGCAGTGGAAGATCTTTCATAGCAACCAGTGTTAACCTCATTATAAAATAGATTAATAATTCAGAGGCATAAATTTCTGGCATAGAGCACCTGTAGTTCTTTTGCTCCCAAAATATAAAATAATAATAATTATTCAAATGTATATTAAATATCACAAGTTCTATTGCATTACAAGAGAAAAAGATTAGATTAATTCCCGGCCAGTGGAGCTTATGTACATTGATTATATATTGTGAAAATGTTCTCCTTTCACAGGGAGAGTGAGGCAGTGGTGTGGAAGACCACTGAACCATTTTTTTGGTTCAGTGCAGGTGTAGGAAGATTAGAAAATAAAGCAGAGCCCCCTGGGGCATCCCTGGCCATCCCCACCATGGACACAGCACTGGGCTGCTCGTGCAAACCTCAGGTTTGCCCAGGGAGCAGAGGAACAAGTGATCCTGTCCTGCTCCCTGCCTACAGGAAACCTGGGGCTTTTTACAAGGGCATGTAGGGATAAGGAATAAGGGGAATGGCTTCAAGCAGAAAAAAGGAAGATTTAGATGAGATATTGGGAGGAAATTCTCTCCTATGAGGGTGGTGAGACCCTGGCCCAGGTTGCCCAGGGAAGCTGTGGCTGCCCCATCCCTGGCAGTGTTGAAAGGCAGGTTGGATGGGGCTTGGAGCAACCTGGGCTGGTGGGAGGTGTCCCTGCCCATGCAGGGGGGTTGGAACTAGATGATCTTCAAGGTCCCTTCCAACTCAAACCAGTCTGTGATTTTGTGATTCTGTGATGTATCTTGGTGAGAGATACATGATGGTATCCACAAACAATCATTCTCCTTCCCCTGAAGCTGCTGTTGTGATGCCATTGCCCCCTCGCACGTGGCTGTGCTATAACAGGGCAAAATGTCTTTCTTTAAGGAGCAAAACAAATCATAGATTTGATGTCTTTCCTCTGCTCTTTGTCCAGCGTCAGCACTTGGCTGGTTTCCTCAGACAGTTGGAACATAAGGACGTAGCCCGGAAACACCACCCAAGATCCAGGACATAATTAGAGCAGAACAAACTGCTGCATTTCACAGCTCGCAGGGAAAGCCTTCCCATCTGCACCCAGGGAAGAGTTTCACACGTAGCAGCCAGCCCTGCTAATGCAGCATGGAAAAAGCAGGGGGTAAGAGTATGGCTGGTTCCCAAAGGTCAGGAAAACTCTTTCCTGGACAACCTCTTGAAATTAATCAGTACACCAGTCCAAGGGGGCAGCTCAGGACCAGGCTGTGTCAGTCCTAACAGTCACGAGTACAATGCCATTCCAGAAGTTACATTTATAAATCCTGGGGCTGTCACACCATCTACTCAATAATTTTATGGAACAGTGTTGCTGTATTTCTCCATTTCTATGACTTGTTGCTGTCAAGTTGTATTTTTTCATCTGATTGTTTGGTTTTCCTGGGTCATTCTCACTTTTAGCATGGAAAATAATCAAAAATAACCCAGCACCACCTTGAAGCAAGACACACACCTGCATCAAATCTTGCAGCACACTTTGACTGTGGCCAGAGCACACTGGGTAGAAGTGTGCAGGCCTGTTTTGAATCCATTCATTGTGGAAAAACTTGTTCTGCTGCTTCATTGTATTATCACAAATGTTTTTGCTGACTTCAACTCCTCTGATGACTCACACAGAGCCAATTGGTCTCCCGGAATAAAACCCTGTTGTAGCAGTTTTTTTGCCTAAAAGGCAAGAGTTTCAGGGAGCCTGCTTCAACAGGAATTTGTTTTTTAATGTACATGATACATCCTCAGTGTAATCTCCACTGCATTATGCAGAAGCTCTAAGTTTATATATAAACTAGCAAGGATGAGCTCCTTCTGAAGCAGCCCAGAGGAGGAAGCCACAAACCTTAATGGGCCATCTAAATTTGGATGAGAAATAAATTTGTCTCCTGAGACAGCATTATCTCTAGATGGTTTCTATAGTTGCTAGTTAGGGTCATTCTACTCCTCCTCATGAAGTCTCCCTCTCTGGAAAAAAAAAAAAGTGTGGGTTTTTTTTTTTTTTAAATGAAGTGTTACTGACATATTCATATTGTAGCATTTGACATGAGTGACTTGACATTTTTCAAGCTTGTGACTATATGAACTGGACACCATTTGAATTGTGAGCATTTGTGAACTGCTGAAGAAATGCTGTTTGTACCCTCATGCCCCAGTCTCCTGGAAAAAACGGGGTGTAAGACCTGCAGCAGGAAGCTGAGATGAGCCAGAGGGTGAGATGCTGGCTGTCCTTGAGCAAAGCCATTCCCACCTCCTGAAGGCAGTGACAGGCAAACCCTGGCTGCCACCAGAGTTGCTGCAGTAAAAGGACTGGCTTTTTGTTTGGCTTTGGTGGGGTTTTTTAAAGTGTTTTCACCAGGCATTTTAGATGGCGTCTGTTTACTTCACCCGCTGAAATGAATCTGCTTGGATGTGGCTCTGAGTTCTCCTCTGTAGACCCAACAAGCCTGGGACCACTGTCCCTGGAATCCAGCCACAGCACTCTTTTCTGCATGGTGGGCAGAGTTTATGTCCTACGAAGAGAATCCCTTTCAGATGAATGAGTTTCCCTAACCAGTTTCGTCACTTCTCAGCATTGGCCAAGGTTTCATTTGTCTGCTTTTTGCTGTGACCCTCCTTTGCTTATGCAGTCCCTTTGGGCTTGGTGCTCTAGACCTGTTGAAGCTCTAGCTGTTTGCTTTGGTGCAGTGCTGGCATAAAGACACAGCCTCTGGAAGATGATGAAGCAGCAGTGATAATGTAAATTAAGACAAGATGTTTTGCTATTGTAAATTGAAATTCTTTCTGAGAAATAGTTACTAATACAGTTCTGTGAGTTTTGAAGGATTCGGCTGTCCTGAAGCCACACAAGACTCTACAGAATTTCTTACTGCAGCATTGTTACATGAGGCTGCTTTATTAAAGAATAATTTTACAAAAATATGCTCTGTGTGGGAAGTTATTTCTTACTCACGTGTGTATCTTATCTTTTCTAACTGTGAGGACACTGCATCTATTACACGCACACTCACTTGTCAGTCATTTTAAGGAAAAAAGCTTTCTCAGAGTTCTGCAAAACTCCTGTATTCTGGAGACTCTCTAAAAGACATTTTGGAGTTATTTAGAAGTAGAGTTTTGAGGCTGAAAAATCCAGCTCCTTGCTTTGCAATTAGACACTTCATTTCAGAGTGTCTCATTCAGCATGAAATGTCACTTCTTTGAAGCAGGAGATACCTGATAACCATGGGAAGATGGAGCAGCACCACAAACCAGGGGGGAACGGTGGGTTGGCAGGTGCTCTGAAGGACTTGGTAGGGCAGTGTGATGCTGGGGATGAGGCTTCTGCATGCCAAAGTATCTCTCTGGAGCTTTAGATACAGCAGGCTTGAAAACCTGATCTCACAGTTCGAAAAAAATCGGGCGGGGAGGTTAAATGAGGCAGTTTCACAGCAGCTCCAAAAAGCTTTCAGCACCTGAACTGAAAACAAAGAGAGGTTTATTCCTCTGCCGAGCGTCCCAACAGGATTCCCTCCAGCATGAAGGATTCAGGAAACTGCTGCATCCGTTGGGGGGAAAAGCCATCAAGCAGTGCTGAAAGTGTGTGCAGGGAGCACCGGGTATGAGCCTCTCGTACAGACTCTGCAGTCACCCATGTGGTGAGAACCAAGTTTGTGGAAAGTAACTGAAAAAGGAAAACTAAACAAAATTAAAGGAAAAAAAAAGTTTCATCTGCACCTGCTGGACACGGGAGAGCAGAGACGTAACACCTAGCAAGAAAAAGGTAAAGATGAGGGTAAATTCATCCCTGCGGGGAGAACGCCCACCTGTTGCAATCAGAACTGCCTAGATCTCTGTAGGGGCTCCAGGCCCTCCAACTGATGCCACAGCCATGTGAAAACCCAAATTGTAAAAAGTCTGAATTGCATGTTTCTTTTGGCTAATACTTAGTCTGAGGCAAGGAGGATGGGGTAGTTTGCACCAGTAGGTATTGACCACCGTGGAGAAGGACATGGGTATACAAGGGCCCTGCTCTGCAGCTTCTTACTCATCAAAGACCTTGCTCCAAGCATAAGGGATTGCAACGTGAGGCTCTGCACATTGTCTCTTGTTTATGAAACAATGATTTCTCTGTTTCTAAAACTCCAAGGTGTCACTTCAGATTTAATTAATTTTCCTATCTTTTTCAAGTTCCAGAAAGAAAATAAATATAAAAAATATAAATGCTTTTATTATGGGTCTCTTGTTTCACTTCTGCATATCTAATAAACTTTCAAATATATTGTATGTCTCAAACAAAGCAAGTCCTCTCATGTTTGGGAGAGATTATTCTCACAAAAGAGAATTGCTTTGTCAAAACAATGAGAATAAGAAAGTTTTCAAGATTAAAATGTCAGGGAGATAAACACATTACTCTGAACCATGTTTGTATTCCATGGCTAGTTCAAGCACTCGAGCAGTTATCTTTCAAAAAATAAACATGCATGAAATCTGATCAGCTTTTTATTGTACATGGAATAAATTATGCAAGGCATTGTAGGATGCTCCTATATAGCTCATTTGCACATCTTTTGAGAAATGTAATATGCAGATTCCAAGTCCTTTGTGAGACATTAACTTTCGTGCATATTGATGCTGTTATTCTGGAAAATGACAGGCATTCAGAGACCTTTCTGTGGCTCTTTGAAAGGCAGAAAGAGCCCTTACTGGGGGGGAACTTGTTTGGTAACGTACAAGTGAGCTTTCTTTAGACTTCAGGCTTGTCATAAATTTTCTTATCAATGTCAAAGAGTTAAAGGTTCCAAGTAATTTTAATTGTAGTATAAAGTGGTCAGGATAGAAGACTTGCAGTCAGTGCACAAGCCAAACATGATTCAGAAGGAAGTCAGGCCTAATTCATCAAAACACAGGAATTACTGGAAAGTTATTTCACTCCTGCTGGATGATAGAAATTAATGTTGAATGGTGAAGTTCTTGGGAGATAAATTATTTGGAGTACTTCATTTCAGACACCCAGCAAGGCTGTACCCCTGCAGTGTCTCAATTTGGCACTTCATAGGTGAACTGACAATCCCTGCTAGTGAAACACTGGCAAAGACCATGTTGGAGACTCCACAAGTACCTGGGTAGCAATAGTCTTTGCTGCTGCCTTGTCTGGTAGGGCTAACAAAGCAAAAATTTGTGCAAAAAAAAATGTTCCTTGTCCTTATCTGACAGCCAAGAAGAATCTAAAGGTAAGACTCTGAATCTCTAAAGGTGAGGATTTTTAGAATTTCATTTTGAAAGAAGCAAATCCTAAGGAGATCTGAAGGATTACATTTCTATTCTTATTTAAAGTCAAAGCTAGAAGAAGATCTTTTGTCAAAGGAGAAAAAAAGGGCAGCATTTCATGACATATACTTTATAGTAAATGCTTCATAGCAAAGGAGCCTCTTCAGAGCCACAGGATCATCAAGGGTGTCATTGGCTTAGTCCTCATGCAGACACGATAAGAGCAGCTCCACCAAAGAGCTTTTAGCCTAATTAAATCTCACTCAGACTTCCAGAACCTTGAAGTCCTTTGGGTTGCTCTAACACTAAAAAAACTTGTAACACACTTCCCACAAAAACTCTGTACCCTGTTAGCCACACAAAATTGTCATGTTTAGTTTGCAGAAATTGAGATAGAGATTTTACCTGGTACTCTTGGCTCTGCAGTGCTCTTCTGCAGATGAGGGTGAGTTCCTCTCCTTCCCTCCATTTGCAGTAATGCTGTAGCCAACATGCAGGGGGAGAGCAGCAACCTCATATAATTCATGAGGAGGTCAACAAAAAGGTTACTGGCTTAAAAATCATGGGATTATGTTGTTTACATACATGCAGATGTCTAATAAATGAAGTTACATCAATTATTCCCTGGCTTTGAGTGTGTAGGATGTGTTTACTCAAAAAATGTGGAAGTGCAAATTGGGGCTTGGAACAAACTTTAATGGTAAAACAAGAAACAAAAAGGAAAAAAATAAGTAGAGGAAAGCCAAGGAGAGGAAGCAGCCCCTTGCCCTGAGGAGTGCAGTGATGGGAACAGGTCTTTGACTTGGCAACACGGTGGCACTGCCAGAAAACTGCAGTATCAGGGGGGTTAATTCCCAAGTCTGCCCGACTAGAAATACTTCAAAGACTTGTTAATGAGAAAGGGTGGACTTGAAAGGAATCCTAGGACAAAAAAAACCCCAGTTTTCTGATCCCTTGTATGCCAAATTCTGGATTAATAAGCAAGATCAGCCTATGGGCCCCATGACTTGGTAGAATATTTGATAACGACACATTTTCTGTTAAATCTACAGCTCAGTGGACGTGTTTGGTGCCTGTCTCTGAAGGGAAGAATTACTCACTCTCAAAATTATTTGCTGGCTGCTAGCTTGGAAAAATGTTCTTTGCATTTTTCTGCCCTGGACAGGAAGGCTTTAAGATGTTTATTTTAGGTACCAATATTTCCCCATTAAGTGATATATGAACATCTGACAGTCTTTTTATGTGTGCTTTTTGACAGTGCTCCTGTGAGATGAGTAGATGTGATTAATCTATTTTATATGCAGGGAACTGAAGCAGAGAGAAACCAAGGCTCAGATCTGTGGAGATCTTAAAATGCCCAGTAACACCACAGAGAATGTGGAAGTTTAAAATTAAAAACAAAACAAAACAAACAACAAAACAAACCCCCCAAGAACCCCAACCCTAGTCAGTATCTCATTGAAATTTTCCAGCATCCTCTTGGTGGCTTTGTCAATCATGTGTCTTTCTGGGCAAGGAACGAGATGAATCTCCCCTAAAAGTCCAGCTTTGCACATCTGTGACAGTATCTGAACAGAGAATCCAGAACAGCTCCCAAAGAGGCAAATCAGAAGCAGAGAACAAAATAGTCTGAACTTCTATCACCTTTACCATCATGACTGCTGCTCCACCACTGCCCATCTGTCAGGGCCCTGCTGTCAGCAGCACCTACAGCTCCAGAGCAGGCAGCTGAAACACCTAATTAGTTTTACACTCCTAATTAACATTCCTTTAAATGTAGAGGTAGAGCCAGTGAAGCCTTCAGAGACCCAGGACCTCCCTCAGATCAGAGTACACCACTTACTTTTGGTAAAGGTAGGTCCGGACTCCTTGCTTATATAGTTCTGTCCTGACCTACTTTGAAAGACATTTCTAAAATAGTTTATTTTTTACTGCAGTAATTGAGTAAGCAGACAAAAAAAAAAAAACAAACTAAAATGCTGTGGTGCCCATTTTCCATGTTGTGCAAGTACTGTAAAAATGTGCTTATTAATAGGAAAAAACATATTAATCCTTTATTCCAGAGGGCTAAAATTGTCAATGAAAGGCAAATAAAAGAACAACATTTTATAGCTTTCCATGCATAAGCACCCTGGAATATTTTGGATTATAAAATAAGAAGGAAGATGATCATTTAGGAGGAGGGAAGGGCAAGGATTATTTTTTTTCCTGAATCTTTGGGTATAATGTGTCCTTTCTGTGCTGTGTGCAGTTTTGGGCACCACAGGATAGGAAGGACATTGAGGTGCTGGAGAGGGTGCAGAGAGGAGCAACTGAGCTGATATGGGGTCTGGAGAACAGGGCTTAGGATGAGAGGCTGAGGGAGCTGGGGCTGTTCAGCCTGGAGAAGAGGAGGCTGAGGGGAGGCCTCATTGCTCTCCACAACTACCTGAAAGGAGGTTGTGGTGAGGTGGGTGTTGGCCTCTCCTCCCTAGTGACCAGGGATAGGACAAGAGGAAATGGGGTCAAGTTGCACCAGGGAGGTTCAGATCAGGTATTAGGCAAAATGTCTTCACAGAAAGAGTGGTGAGGCCTTGGAACAGGCTGCCCAGGGAAGTGGTGGAGGCACCATCCCTGGAGGTGTTCAAAAAACAGGTAGACATGGTGTTGCAGGAGATGGTTTAGTGGTTAGGGGTTGTAGGGTGGACAGTTGGACTTGATGATCTTGAAGGTCTTTTCCAACCCTGATGTTTCTGTGATTCATGCCACACTTGCTCAGGAGCCAGCAGCGTGGGCTCTTCCTTCTTGCTGCCCCGTATTTATGGAGCAGCTGAGGAGCAGGGGAGGGTGGGTCCATGGGTCCCTCAGCACACTGTGCCTTTCATGCTGTGCTGAAGAACACTTCCTTCCTTCAAAGAGGATCCTCTGCCTTAGATATTCTAGCCAGAAGAAGCTAGAGGGAAAGTTTTGCTTTTAGCTGCCTTATTCCTGGTTTTAAAACTGCATACTACAAAAAATATCAGATACAGAAGTGGGATTTTGTGCTATCACTGTGGCTGAGTTAATTTAGGGAAGAAATATCCAGCCCACATTCCAGGTAGGATGTAAACATTGCAACTCAGCTCATGAAGATGACACCAAGAGCTGTATAAAATACTTACCTTCTTACCTGCTTCACAAGTTGAATGCAAAAAAAAAAAACCAACTCATTAATTAAGGTTCTTTGCAGGTAGCAGTTGCTAATTGCTCTGCACAGATAAGCAGATAATAGAAATGAAGAAGCACACTCAGGATACTCTTCTGATATCCAGACTAAAAGGATGACAGGAGGTAGGAAGAAAAACTAAATCCATGACCAAAACCTGGGTTTGCTGGTCTTGCCAGACTTTCTGTAGAACCTACAGCTGTTTGAACAGTATAATGATGTATATAATGATCTGAAAATTATTCTCCAGTTCCCAGGCAACCAGTCATTTGGAGGGTGGGGTATGGCATTTTCCTCTGACCTTCATGAACCCATGGAAGTTGCAAAAAGCTAAGAGGAATAGCATTTCATTCTCTTTCTTCAGTCAGCGTTTTCTACAGTGAGCAAAATCAATACAGGGCAGAATCTGCATGGGGTGTTGGATGAGTGGGCTGTAAAAAAAAAAAAGAATCCTCCTGAAATCTTCAGAAAAGGTCAAGTAAAAAATAAAAAGGCAAAACCCACATAGGGAAACATCACCAGTTCTATCAAAACACCCCTCCTCTAGCTCTCTGGACTGCTTTGGTGCCTGCAGTCCTGGTGATGGCTGCAGCTTCAAAGCAAGTGTTTGGCAGAGCCTTATCACATCATGCAAAGCTCCGAATCGAAATACTTGGGGAAAATTGTTGCAGCCATTTCCTCAGCCCCTGATAAAGGTGCATCTACTGGTTTGTATCTCATCTGGCTAATTAGGAGTATCCTGCCCATTAACTATGTGACAAATTGTGCCACATTGGCATGACACAATGTATTCAAGACACTCTAATGAAAAACAAAGGCAGCTCATGTTTTTACAAACTGATTTCCCCCCACCCCTTGTATAGTGCTACATAGCAAATTATAAGAGATACAGGTTGAGGATTGTCTAAGTTGCCTACAGGAAAAAAAATGGGGACAAATATAGTCTTCCTCATCCTACAGATCTGTTCTTAGAGAGCTATTGGCAAGTATTTAAATGAGCATTTGTGAAAAGTGCAGCGTTAGGGGAACATGGGGGTTGCAGAGAGAAAAGTCAATCCTGAGGTTTTGCACACTGTGCTGAAAGGCCACGGTGGGCAGCTTAGATTTAGATGCCTTTAAAGCAGCTCAAAAGCAAGATTGAGAAAGCAGTGACCCTGCAAAAGAGGTTATGGGAAGCATTTTGTAGTTGGGACTCCTTAGCACCATAAAGTCCTTCACAAGGAAAGAAATGCCAGGTCGTGTGCCACCACACACCAGTGTGTGCCACCACGGGGGTGTCTGCAAAACACAGGTGGGGCTGGAGCTGATGGGCCTTGCCTCCAGACCTGGCCAGCACTTAGAGTGAATTGAAGCATCTTTAAACTCAAAAACCTAACCAAAGCTCTCTGTAGGGCAGGGGTCCATGTGTAGGATCTGCATCTACCTGAAAAGAGCTGTCCCTCATATTTTAACACTGGTGAGAGCACAGCTTGAACCCTGGGGTCAGTTCTGGGCTCCTCACAATAATAAGGACATGGAGGGGCTGAAGCACATCCAGAGAAGGGCAGTGGAGCTTGGGAAGTGTCTGGAGCACAAGTCTGATGAGGAGCAGCTGAAGAACTGGGGCTGTTCAGCCTGGAGAAGAGGAGGCTGAGGGGAGACCTTGATCTCTGCAACTGCCTGAGAGGAGGTTGGACCGAGGGGGAGTTGTTCTCTTCTCCCAAAGAAGAAGTGGTTGAACAGGATGAAATGGCCTCAGGTTGCCCAGGGCAGGTTTAGATTGGATATTGGGAACAACTGCTTCACTGACAGGGTTGTTAGACCCTGGCCCAGGCTGCCCAGGGCAGGGGGGGAGTCCCCATCCCTGGAGGGATTTCCAAGCGGTGTAGATGTGGTGCTGAGGGACATGGGGCAGTGGTGGCCCTGCCAGTGCTCGGGTAATGGTTGGGCTTGATGATCTTAAAGGTCTTTTCCAAGCAAAATTACTCTGTAATTATAAACCTGATGCTGCTGTAACTAGTTTGATTTGACCCAAATTGTTCTTTTCTACACCCACACCTGAAGGGTCATGCGAGAGTAAAGTCAAGTCAGGTTCTGACACTGAGGAGCTTCCACATCAACTTTTTAAACATGTTACAAGTCAATACTCTTAAAACAAAAAACTACTCATGGTTATAGCTGAAACACAAGCAAGGATAGAGATTTTGCCCAAAGCCACGTGCTGGCCAAACCCACCTGTGGAGCTGGGGCCCAGAGTGTTTCCAGGAGAGGGAGGTTTTTCACCCTAAGAGGTGAGGGGTAGCTGCCAGTTCCCAGCTAAAAAGGCTCATCCCCACTTGGACTGGGTGTTCTGTGTCACTTTGAGGTGGACAAAAGGCATGGGATGGGTACAGCCTCTGGAAAAGGCACCTGTGGAAGCAATTCCTCTCAGGGCAGCAGCAGCATCTTTCCAACTCCTGATTTTCAGTCTGGCCCCCATGGGTTAAGATAAAACAAAGACCATCTAAATATTACAGTTGTAATTGAATACATAAAGCTAATATCCCATGCAAGTGTTATGCTTTATTTAAGTAATGCTACAGTATCTTGTCCTTAGGAAAAAAACACACCAATTTGCTTTTTCCTTTTCTAGAGACAAATAAAATTTAGGTTAGTTGCAGAAACTGTGGAATGACAAAGTTTTTATTCATAATTTTTAACCTAACAATTCTACCATTTAAAAGCAGACAAAGGAGATTATCTTCATAATAAAAGGCAATTGAGAATCTAAATGAGAAATCAAATGCTTTTTCATGCTGATTTATTTTAGATTAGGAAAACTTAAGCCAGATGTAAATATGACTTGCTGAGGCATGAAAAGAGAATCACAGCAGAGGGATAAATATCAGAGTCGTGTTGTTATAGGTGCAGATTTGCATTAACTAAAGTAAATTGATCTGTAAGCTTTTCTCAAACTTAATTAATGCTGCAGAACAAAGCTGGAGATCAATTATCAGCTTGATATCTTGGCAGAGATAGATTTAAACTAAATTAACCATCCAAAAAGATATGTTATCAATATTGTATTGAAACGATTAGGGTCATGGGATAGAGATGGATCCCAGTGCAGCCTGAACAGAGAATCCTGTTGGAAATGCAGGATGTATATCCTGAAACTCCAATTTTCCCTTTGCAAAATGTGCAATTTTTATCAAAGACAAGTGATGTACAGACAAGATAAGTCTTTTTCTAACCCTCTTCAGGAGCATGCATTTTTTCTCCAGGAGAAGAGATTTTACTGTTGAGCTGGCTGACAATGATCATGAAATTGCTAGTTACTGTCATGAGTTTGGTGGCAATTCTTTTACTTTTCTTTTCCCTACTGTTTGCTGCCCCTGCTTTAAGTAAAGGTTACCTGCTTGTAGGTCTGCAGGATGTTTAGGGTTTTTATCAGAAGTTTGTAGAGTGCAGTGTGGTCTGCACTATGAAATGTGCACAAGAGATGTATGTAGAGATGCAGATTCCCTGCTTAGGAAGGTCACACAAGGATTAAATGTTGGGGTGCACACCAGGATGAGAAGTTGTCCTGGAGGACATACTTAAAAGTTCTCTAAATTAATTGATTTACTGCCATCTCAACATTATTTGTAATGAGGGCAAGCTGGAGAAGTCCCATATCAAAGCATCCTGAATGAGATTCACAGCTCCAGTATTGTATTCTGTGCAAGAAATATTCCTAGTGCATCTAATCCACTGCATCTCAACCTGCTTATGTTCACAAGGTAACATGCATGATCTCAAATTCTTCTTGTCTTTACAAGAAAGACAAATTAAAGCTCCTCCCAGTTCAATCAGTGCACAGCTTGGTATAGGTAGGGATGGATGGATCAGAGAATTTGTGAGTGAGTGAATGGAAGGAGACCTACAAGAAAGCTGGGTAGAGACTTTTTGCAAGGGCATGTAGTGATAACATGAGAGGTAATGCTGTTAAAGTGGAAGAGGGGAGATTTAAATTAGGCATTAGGAAGGAATTCTTGCCTGCGAGGGTGGTGAGACCCTGGCCCAGGTTGCCCAGAGAAGCTGTGGCTGCCCCATCCCTGGCAGTGTTGAAGGGCAGGTTGGATGGGGCTTGGAGCAACCTGGGCTGGTGGGAGGTGTCCCTGCCCATGCAGGGGGGTTGGAACTGGATGATCTTTAAGGTCCCTTCCAACCCAAACCAGTCTGGGATTCTATGATCTGCTAAACTGCATCTTGTGGGAGCTAAAAATGCATGAGCCGGGAGTCTTGTCATCGACAGCATCTTTTCCCTGATCTCTCTGAAAGCAGGACAGGTTCACCAACTCCCTTTCACACAGTTTCATTTCAAGGCAGTGGCTCCATTTGAAGTTTTTCTAGTGCAGTTTGCCCCAGTTGGGTCAGTGCCCAGCTAATGGTGCAGGAGGCTGGGAGGCTGACATGCACTTCAACCTCAGCTTCACAAGTTTTCAAGGCAGAGATAAAGTAGCCCAGAGATGGGTTCAGATCTCTTCAATCAATTGTATTGACCAAACTGTGCTCCTATTTAAACCCTGAGCCAGGTAACCTTCGTTTGTTTATAAAAGGGTCTCTTTGAAGATAGTCTCAATTAAGTAGAAGGAAAAATAGCATGTCATTAATATGAAGAGAGCAATATAGACAGCTAAATAAATACCCCATCACAGAAGACAACATGCTGGTATTAAACCTTTTCAAGAGAAAGATTAGGAAATCGCTAAATATAAAAGTATTTTGCCTTTGATCGAGGACTTCTGCTCAAGTCCCCACCAGATAACAGCCAGTGTCCTCATTTGCTGTGGTCACTGAATAGCAACGAGTGTGTGGCACGCAGCACACGGCAAAATTCAGCCTCAAAAATGTAATTTATCCAAATGTTTGCATACTGCCCAGCACCCAGGGACCCGTTCCCAGCGGGGCCTTGAGGAGCTGCTGCAATTCAGGGAAACCACACAAGTCCTGGGACTCGTGGGGGCTGGTTGAGTCCAAAGTTGCCTGTAGCCACCACCCACAGTGAGCTCGATTATAAATTGAACACAGTATCTCCTCCCGAGCTAATAACTGTATTACCAAAAATGTGAATAAATAGTGTTTCATGCTCTCGGTCCCACAGCCAACTGCTTGTCAGGAGTCTGATCCTCTCACCCTTCGTCAAGCAAAATGACTGTCCTGAGAGAGAGGGTGACAGTGCTCCAGGATACTTTCTTCACTTGCTTTCACCCCCGTGCTTGTTGTTTGAAGATGTCACATCCAGTAAGTGCAAAACCAGGGGGTTGTTTTTTACGTCCCTGCAAGAGAGTCATCTCATCTTGGAAATACAGCCAGCAGAAAGGAAAGCCTCTCCCATCAAGTGCAGTGAATTGTTTCCAAGCTACAAGAGCAGCTCGTGGCACTTTTCTTTCCATTTCTCTTATTAACTATTAATAATGATATATGCTCTTTGAAGCACAGGCTGTTTACACATAAAGAGCATAATGGAATGGCAAGGCATAAAGGTAACTCTGGATAAACATTTTTAAATGATAAAGCAGCTACAAGCAAAACAACTCCAGAAAAATTCTCGTCACTTGGGGTACTGTTGCTGACTTTTGGGACTGTGGGAAGATCGCTGACTAGGTTAGATTAAAATCACCATGGAACACAATTAAATTTTCATGAAAAAATGAATTTTAAATATTGATGACAATCTTCTCTTACAAACCACTTAAAAAATAACTGTAGGAGCACACCAGTGTTGCTGCAATACAGGGACACAACTGGGAGCTGTTCCATGAGTAGTATCTCCTCGGTGTGCCAGTGTAAATCATTTGCAGGCCCAGCTTCATTCCCTTCATGAGGCCAGTGTCATCTGGGCGGGCCAGGCTCTCCAATGTGTGGTGACACCTTGCTGCTAGGCCAAAGGGAAGCTGCAGTTCAGAGGCAGGTGGTGTACAAGGCAAAGATACGTAGCCAGGTCTCATATTCCTTTCGCTGAGCTGGACATCTCAATCTGCTGGCTCGAAGCTGTGAGAGATGCCAGACAATGATTCCGTGATGAGATGAAAAGGTTGTTATTGCAGGCAGTCCTTGATACCCTCTGCAGCTCATCTGTCCTGTTCTCTGCCTGACATCTCCCTTGGCCATGCCCTAGCTAAGCTTCCAAGGAACATGGAAAATTACCCGCAACAGATGTGAGTTATGCAACTGCTTGGTAGAACAAGAATCTCTGCCCTGCTGCTGACCAGGGACCTCCTGCTTTTGTAGAGTCCATATGCCAGTGTCTTTGGGTCTGCTTGGTCTGGTTGTGCCAAGTTCTGATTGGCATATCCTTGGTCTCCCCTTGAAGATGGGGGTCACTGAACTGCCAAGTGCTCTGCTTTGCCCCTAAGTTTTCTTTGTGGGTCACTGCAGTCCTCTGTCCTGTTGGTGGCAAGGAAAGAATTATCCCAAGACATTGTCTTGTGCAGCCTGCTCCAGGTGAACCTACCTTAGCAGAGGGGCTGGACTAGATGATCTCCAGATGCTCCTTCCAACCCCTACCATTCTGTGTTTCTGTGATTAGGGATGAAGGTGGTGAAGTGAGGCTGTTCTGTGGATGTATTCTGGGCAGTCACCCAGTTTTCTGGGCTGTCAGAGCAGAGAAGAAAATGTGATGAAACAAATGTATCTTCCAAGTCAACTCTTGACCACCAAAGTTAATGGCAGAAAGCTCATTGACTTTTTTCCTTTGGCTGTATCAGTGGGGTCAGGATTTCATGAGGAGGAAACTGAACCTTGTGTCACAGGTTTTAAATTAAAAAATAATACAGAATTATTCTTTACCATTACACTCCACTGAAAACAGAATCATAGAAAGGTTTCAGTTGGAAGGGACCATAAAGATCATCTACTTCCAGCCCCCTGCATGGGCAGGGACACCTCCCACTAAACCAGGTTGCTCCAAGCCCCATCCAACCTGCCCTTCAACGCTACCAGGGAAGGGGCTTCCACAACCTCCCTGGGCAGCCTGTTCCAGTGGCTCAGCACCCTCACACTTAACAATTTCCTCCTAAAGTGTCACCTAAATCTCCCCTCTCCCAGTTTTGATCCATTACCTCTTGTCCTTTCCCTACAAGCCCTTGTCCCAAGCCCCTCCCCAGCTTTCCTGCAGCCCCTTCAGGCACTGAAAGGTGCTCTAAGGTCTCCCTGGAGCCTTCTCTTCTCCAGGCTGAACAGCCCCAACCCTCCCAGCCTGTCTCCAGAGCAGAGCTGCTCCAGCCCTTGGATCACCTTCATGGCCTCTTCTGGACTCACTCTGTGACCTCTGTGTCCTTCTTGTGTTGGGGGCTCCAGAACAGGACACAGTGCTCCAGGTGGGGTCTCATGAGAGCCAAATAAAGGGTGAGAATCATCTCCCTGGCCCTGCTGGCCACGCTGCTTTTGATGCAGCCCAGGACACAGTTGCTTTCTGGGCTGCAAAGCACATTGCCAGCTCACGTTGAGCTTCTCCTCCACCATCACCCCCAGGGTCCTTCTCCTCAGGGCTGTTATTGATCCTTTCTCCACCCAACATGTATTTGTGCTTGGGCTTTTGAACACAGCAATTAACAGAACATGCTATTTAGGTTTTGCTTTATGGCTGGGCTGAAGAAAAACACTGGTATTTTTTCATTGCTGTTAACTGTGCCTCCTTCAAATATCTTAAAAATAAATAAGATGCCACTGTTATTAATTTCTTATTGCAATTTTGTTAGAATTCACTGCAAGGTAGAGGTAGTTCTTGTTTCTGTTGCTATGGAAGTCTGGTCTTAAGGCTCAACAGAGAAAATGCTTTAAAAAATGTAAAAGGGAAAGTGACTCAAGGACATTGTTTCTACAAAGTGCATCCTGATGTCGTTCTCATCATGCTATTTACTCTTTTTTTTGATACCAGAAGAGAAATTTAACTTCAGTTTCAAAGTGATAACAGAATAGCTAAGTCAGAAAATAATTATCTCAGTAATTGTGGAAGATTTTTGTAAGAAAATCGTGGGCAACATAGACCTTGAACATGGTGAGGAGAATTGGGAATGAGGGAAGATGCACAACTCACTGGCTTTATCAATTGAGGGAGTAAAAATATCCAGGGTTTTTGAAAGTAATTTTTAATGAATGTCCTTTTAAAGAGGAAAAAAAATGCTAATTCAAATGATGCAAAGAGCTCAGAATTTCTCTGTTAGGAATAATAATCAGGAAAATTTGGTTTAAAGCTAAACACATCTTGATTTATACATTCTGTATTGTTGATAAATGAGTATTATTTCCTATTTTTAGACTTAAATCTGAAGCTTTGGAGCAAGTCCTCTAGAAACCTCATTCTTTATACACTGCATATATGGCTTGTTTTTTGGAGGTTTTGTGTTGGGGGGGGGGGGGTTATTGCTTTATTTTCCAAGCAGTAAATATCTGAATTCCATCAGGAAAAAAAATAAAGCACTGAAATTTGCTGTGAAAGTGTGTTCTAAGAATCTCCAGGACAAAATAGCTAGGGACTTTTTCCTGCAGCATGATGGTCACTAGGAGATCAGTGGGTAGGAACATGGGCAGGTGAGCAGATGGATTGATAGATCTAGAAATCTGTACAGAAATTAGACATCTTTTTGGAATATTGTCTCAAACTGCCATGGAATCACAGCAAAACTGTTCAACCAGGCATGTCCAAAGGGACTAAAACTAGATTCTTCTAATTCAGCAGGGAATTTAAAGAGTTTTTCTCCTGAAATATATAGACTATTTGTAGCAATTAAATCCCTGTTTTATTCTTGGTTAGATCCAAAAGCTGGGGCAAACATTTAGAAAAATGCAAGACTGGAGTCTCTTTGATAATCAGATTTACATTCTTAAGGTCCTCAAAGCAACTTTGGAAAACAGATTGTAAACTCTTTGGTCATTTAGGTAACACAGTAATTTCTTAGAAAACCCTCAGTAACCCAGTAATAATATTAACCATTACTGGAAAATGAGAGAAATGGGAGAAAACCCCACTGAGCACAGTAACATGTCCCTGCTGTCCTGGAAGCCTTGTGGCCAAGCAGGATGGAGTCAGGAATGCAGTGAGACTTTTTTGTTTCTATGATGCTTGATAAAACTATGATTCCTTAGTTACTAGAACTTCCTTCACTTGTACAGATCAATACTCCCAAGCCTCTGCACTTTGCAGCACACAGGCACCCTCTGGAACCTCCTGCTTCCCTGCTCTGTTCCTGTCCCCATCCTTCACCTCAATGTCAAGCTTATAGTTTTCCTTCCCTGTCCTTGCTTCAGCTCCAGGTCTGATGAGTGGAACTGGTGGTTGCCCTCCTAGAGCCATTCCAGGCAGGGAAATAGCTGTTAAAATACTCTAGATTGGGTATTAGGAAGAATTTTTATATGGAAAGAGTGGTCAGGCACTGGAACAGCCTGCCCAAGGAGATGGTGGAGTCACCATCCTTGGAGGTGTTCAAGAAACATGTAGATGTGGAACTTCAGGATGTGCTCTAGTGGCTGAAGTTGTAGGGTCTTTTGTAGGTGCTTTTTAGTGGAGTGTGTGTGGTTGGTTGTGTTTGGGGTTTTTTTTGTGTTGGTGGTTAGACTTGATGATCTGAAGTCCTTTTCCACCATGACATCTTCTGATTCTGTGAAACATTCTCTGGCTTTAGCACGGCTTTTGAAACTACCTATACTATTGACTGCAAATTGGTGCTGCTCTCAGATTCTCTTTGGTTCCTCTCGTTTACTTGGCCATGACATCATGCCTGAAACCTTAGTTTATTCAATCACCAACACAGCAACCAAGTTTTGATGCATGATTTGCTCATTAGTGGCCGCTTCAAACAACCCATCTCCTGGTACATAATCCAATTTAAAAAATAATTGGGAAAATGATGTCGTGCAATTAGCATTTAGAAATTTGTTTTAATCCATATGGCTCTCGGTCAGTTCAGGAGAAGTCATTTTAATTAGTCATTAATTGCTTGGGCTGGAGGAGGAGGGGCAGCTTGTGTGTTACACAGTCCTGTGGTGCCGACTTGGCCGAGCGGCTCCAGGCGGCAGGGACCAGGACCTTCCAGAAAACACCAACTTGCCAACGAGTCCCTTGGCAGGGTTTTTCTTCTCTGATCCATTTCAGAGGTAAGAATCTGATCACACGCCTTCCAAAGCTGGAGCAAGTTTAGCAATCCACGTCAAGGGAGGGAAGTTTGGGGCTTAAATCTCGGGGTAAGGCAGCCTGAGGCCTGGCGGGAGCCGGGGTCACCGGGGTTCCCGCGGTCCTGCCGTCTGTGTCTGCGTGCACGGGGGGGTGACACTGGAGTGCTAATGGCAACACCTTGGCCACCTCCCCACTGCAGTAGTGCCACATCAGTAACATGCCCTCCAAAGCCTCGGCTGGAAGAGTTCTTCTCAGCCAGGCTTGTAATGCTGCTGGCGAGTCCCTAGCTGCACTGCAGAAGAGGACACTCTGCTGTGAGACCTTGGAGAGGGTAGATTTAGATGAGACATTAGGAGGAAATTCTTGCCTGTGAGGGTGGTGAGACCCTGGCCCAGGTTGCCCAGGGAAGCTGTGGCTGCCCCATCCCTGGAAGTGTTGAAGGGCAGGTTGGATGGGGCTTGGAGCAACCTGGGCTGGTGGGAGGTGTCCCTGCCCATGGCAGGGAGGCTGGGACTTGATGATCTTTAAGGTCCTTCCCAACCCAAACCATCCTTTGGTTCTATGATGAACTCCTATTTAGTTTATCAGGATAAACATCTAGCAAGAAGTGGCAATCTTCTGAGAACCTTCCGAGAAGAACCTTCCGAGCAAGCAAGTGAGAGCAGAGGTTGTTGAGGTTGGGAATATCCATATAAAACTCTCCTGGGTGGGTAGATGGAGATTTTTATTGCTATGCAAATGCTGGAAGTCTAACAGGCTGCAGTGGAGATCAATCACTTAAATTAATCTGATCACTACATCTTCTTTTAAGGGGTTCTCTGTGTATCTCATTAAGTATCACTGCTGATGGTTGACATGTTTAGGATCTTGTTTTTAAACTGAGAAGTCAGAAAGTGTAGATCTGACAGGGAAGTAAAATCCTAGAAGAAGCACAACAGCCTGACTTTTTATTTTGGATGCCTCATTTAATAACTCCTTGGAGAAAAAACATGACAGCATTGGGATTTATGTTCTCACTTCAAGGTATTCCACAATTCATCTTGAGAAACTCTGAGCATTTTCTTAAGCAATTTAAACCAGAATGATTTAGGGTTTGTAAGAATATCCATTAATAACTTGTTGCTTGCTCACTTTTCAATTAAGCACGGGGGGGTGTTACAATGATCACCTTGCTGAGTTCACCAGCGTTGTGACACACCTTACTCATCCACCTCATTTAACAATATTTGACAAAAACATTATTTAAAGAGCATGGTGCTGTATTGCAGGCATTTCTAAGATACCTCATCCATCAAATGTCCCTGTTTATGACCCTGGGGAGGTGAGGTAACCAGCCATTTTACATCACTGCTGTGTTCCTCAGCTCCCAACCTGGAGCTGACATCACTGGCAAATCCCACCAGCTCCCATTTTCCCCTCCATATTAGATTTGATTGGAGTGGCTAATACCAGGATTTAGAGGATCAGCTCAGGCAATATTTCTTAATGATGTAAAGTAGCACAGGAGGACAGAGCTTGGAGCACAGGGTTGAATTATCAGCCCTAATGAGACACCAGGCTTCAGCTTATCTATTCCAGCAGGGATTTTTATTGGCAGAAGGAGCATGAATACAAGGTTTGGAAACACAGTGAGTATGGCAGTGATCCAGAAGATCACCTTGACTGCGGGCAGATGTCCACTTGGGCCCCAGGCAACCAGGGGCTGCCAGGAAGCTCCTGCATTATCCCCTTCCTCAGTCCAAATCTAAAATCCAAAGATTTGAACCTATCCCTCCGATTTGCTCCCTCTGCAGAACAGCTGGCACACAGGCCTGTCCCTGCCCTTTCCAGCTTCTTTTTCCTCCCTCAGTAATTTTCCACTTCATAGCCTCCTCCACCTGCTTCTTCAACTTGTTGCACTTTATATTGGTTTTATGCAAAATGGGCTTAATCCTCCCAGAGCTGCCTCCCTGTGCCAGGGCGTGCAAGGAAGGAACATGTGAATATCCTCATGATATTATTACCTGTCATGACATTCTTAATCAGGAGCATATATATGCAAGGTTAGGTTTGGACTTGGTGATCTTAAAGGTCTTTTCCAACCAGAATGATTCTGTGTTTCTGTGAATCCATATGTATCTATAGATTTTATATGATCTATATTTTATATATATATATAATATGCATGAGAGTGTATTTTGCACACTCAGCAGCTTCACACAGTCTCTCTACCCATGGGCACATGGGGCATGGATGCTCTGGGAGTGGATGTGAACAGGTCTGGAGATGACCACAGCCTTTGGTTTCAGTGATGGAACAGTGAAATAACATTAAACACCATGAAGATGAAGATGGTGGGAGCAGGGTTTACAGCTCATCCTGAGGGATGCTGAGCCTCTCACAAGGAGCAGCTGAGGAGCTGGGGGTGTTCAGCCTGGAGAAGAGGAGGCTGAGGGGAGACCTTCTCACTCTCTGCAGCTGCCTGAGAGGAGGCTGGAGTGAGGGGGGTGGGAGTCTGTCTCTTCTCCCAAGGAACAAGAGACAGGACAAGAGGAAATGGCCTCAAGTTTTGCCAGGGGAGATTTAGATGGGATATTGGGAGCAACTAGTTGATTGAAAGGGTTGCCAGGCCCTGGCCCAGGCTTCCCAGGTCAAGGGGGGAGTCCCCATCCCTGGGGGGATTTCAAAACCGTGTAGATCTGGTGCTGAGGGACATGGGGCAGGGGTGGCCTTGGCAGGGCTGGGGGAAGGGTTGGACCTGATAATCTTAAAGGTCTTCTCCAACCAACATGATTCTATGATTCTATCTTCCACTGGGCTCAAAAGGTTGAAGGCACAGCCCCAGACTCAGTGTGGAAGGTGATAAAGCTGGGCACATCCAGGTTTTTATTTCTGGTGATCACACAGCACGTTTTCAAACCTATCAAGAAATATTCAAGTACTACTGCTGCACTTCTTTATGGCTTCAAAACCCATGTAGATTTACATGCAAATTAGGTGCAGCCCTCAAGCTCTTGGCAATTTGCCACAGCAGCCCACGATACTGTCCCTGAATAGATGATCTTTTATGAGAAAGTCATCAGTCATCCCCCAGCACCAGAGGAGGAGACTTTCCCTGCATGAGTTGCATGAAGATGGCCCTGCACATTCAGCAGAGCACAGAGCTCTGTGCTCTACCAAAAACAGAGGGAGGAAACAGTTCTGCTTGGAGGGTTTTGTTGGCTGGCTGGTTTCTCTTCTAGGCTACTGAGCATCTGCAGAAATTGGATTTATAGGATTTATATATTTTTAACTGAAATTCAGCAGTCGTATGGATGTGTGGTTGGATCCTTGGGTAAAAAAATACAATTCAGCTGTCCCATGGACACTCCCTGATACAGCTCATTGCTAATATTGTCTTTCTACCCACTTCACTGCACCGAGAAAAATAATTCCTGGGGGCATCATCCCCATAATGACTGGTCATCCCTACAAAAATGTTTTGGGAGAGCAATTAGTTTGTGAGAGTCATTACAATTGCCTGCTGCCATAAAGTCCCACTGTTTGCTGCTTGGCTGCTTGTCTTCATGAAATGTTAATAATGCAGCAGTGGTAGAAAGAGTCAATAATGAAGTAGTGTGTGTTTATGGGATATATGTCCAAATGATCCATAGTGCATGGTTATTTGAAAAGAAATAGTGTATTGATTGAAACAGCCACAGAGCAACATGGATCTCAACACATGGTGATAGTTGATAATTACTTAGAAGCCGTTGTTGTTGTTGTTGTTAATATAGCAACTAGTCTATTTTTAGCTCTTTTATATAGATAATGTTTTCCAAGGGTTTCTGGACCAGTTTGAAAATTCTGCCTCTGATGAAAAGAAAATGTTCATCCATATTTCCTGTCACAGGGATATCTGCATAGTCCCATTTCGACACGGTCGATACCAATTTGAAAGAGGTTTTAAATGGCATTTAATGTAGCCATTTTACTAAGACTCCATTAAAGCCACATAATCTTCTGTCACGGGAAAAATCAACAGAACCCATTTCCATGAGCTCCATGCGGTGGAAGTTTATAGGGAAAAATATCCAAGAGTATTTTTAAGTTTGGGGGATGAAATTTTTCATGGCAATATTTTTTATTTCTGGATAAATGAAAGCAAGAGGGGGGGGGAAAAAGGGATGAAAAAACAAGGGAAAAAAATAGCCAAGGGATGGCTGTCAGATTTATAGATTCTCATCTGTGATTTGATAGACCCTGATCTCATCTTGAATTTTCCTTGCATTCTAAAGCCAACAGATGAAATTTCTGCATGGAGAAGTGCTGATATAATTTATTGGGTGAATATCTGATTTACCAGAATAATTCGGTTTTGAACAAGCTGGAATGGGCTGCAAATCAGGAGTAAATGAAGCTCCAGTTTCAATCAAAAAACAAAGTGGTAACTTGCTTGTTTTTTCGTGCCAAGAGGAATGAAAAGTTAAACATTATTTTTAAAACATTTCCCATGTCTATTCTGACCTGTGGAGAGTAGAATTGGGTTTTACCAAATATTTGGGTTGTTGGGATGTTTTAACTAAATATTTGGGATTGATATTTACCAGAGAGATACTCATCCCAAATATTTGGTGCTGAGTCTTGCAGAGGGATGTAAATATTGACTTGCAAAGCTGATCTGAGAATGAAGAAGATACTTTCTCTCTGTTTTGCCTTACAGTTACTAACTCTGTTGCAGTACTCTCATGTTGCAGCCAGAAAAACAAGAGATTAAAGAGGTGTGAGGATGTGCTCACTGTCCAAAATGTGATGTAGCACAAAACCTGTCTTTATCCTTCAGTTTTCAGATCCTTTTTTAGTTAGGTCACAGCTGAGACCACAATATCTTTCCTGTAGGCATTTCTTTAAGTGCCAGCAGAGACATAAAATCTATGGTGATCTGTCCCTTGGCCCCTTCTATAATTCATCAAGTATTTTGTAGTTGCAGTAGTCTACATTAAGAACTTCCAAACTATTAAACTATGAAGCTCAATCATGTTTAATTGCCTGCCTGCAGCATCAGAAAGCAAAAAGTTGAGTCATTTATTCCTTTATTAACCTCCTCTTAACAAGTTTCTAGATTAAGAGCAGCTATCTTAATTCTGTCTTCAGGTAATTCTCACCCTTTACACGGCTCTTGTGAGACCCCACCTGGAGCACTGTGTCCTGTTCTGGAGCCCCCAACACAAGAAGAATATTGAGCTCATGGAGAAAGTCCAGAGAAGGGTCGTGAAGATGCTCAGAGCACCGGAGCAGCTCTGCTCTGGAGACAGGCTGGGAGAGTTGGGGTGTTCAGCCTGGGGAAGAGAAGGCTCCAGGGAGACCTGAGAGCACCTTCCAGTGCCTGAAGGGGCTCCAGGAAAGCTGGGGAGGGGCTTGGGACAAGGGCAGGGAGTGATGGGACAAGGGGTAATGGATTAAAACTGGAAGAGGGGAGATTTTGGTTGGACATGAGGAGGAAATTCTTTGCTGTGAGGGTGGTGAGACCCTGGCCCAGGTTGCCCAGGGAAGCTGTGGCTGCCCCATCCCTGGCAGTGTTGAAGGGCAGGCTGGATGGGGCTTGGAGCAGCCTGGGCTGGTGGGAGGTGTCCCTGCCCATGCAGGGGGTTGGAACTGGGTGATTTTTAAAGTGCCTTTCAACTCACACCAGTCTGTGATTCTGTAATTCTATGATGTATCTTGGTGAGAGAGACATGATGGTTTCCACTAACAAACCTTCTCCCCCATGCAGGGGGGTTGGAACTCGACGATCTTAAAGGTCCTTTTCAACTCAACTCTTTCTATGATTCTATGAATGCCTGTCAGTTGAAAATGAAAAGGAGCACAACACAGAGCTAGAAGCTTTTCTCAAACAAGGGAGGTATTTTTTTCTTTAGGAAATCAGAAAGCAGCACACGAGTGTATCGGTTTGGAAACTGGGAGGATAGTTAAGTTTTGGTTACACAGGAAGCATCAGGGTTACAGGGTACTAGTGGAAGCAGTTGTAAATCCAGCCCAGCTTCTGTAATTCCCTGCAGCTTTGCAGCAGTGCAGCCCCCAGCACGTGCAGCTCTGGGTATTGATCCTGGGATTCAGGAGCATTGGCACTGCAGGCAGGGGCTGCACAACAGTACTTCCCCCCTCCTGATCCCTTCTAATTGTGCTATCAAAGGCAGCATAATCCTTTCTTGGGTTAGAAGAGGTGTTCGAAGCAGGGCCAAAGCTGTTACAAAAGCAGGGAGACTCCGGGATGCAGATCTAAAGGAAAAACTGCTAATTCCAGGCACTGACCTGAAAGCAGCAGCCAGTGATGCTGAGCTTTGTCTAAATTATTACAGCAACCAACTCAATAAATAAAGTGGTTTACTTCCTTCCCCTCCCTCAGCAAGGTGTAGCATGGAAGGCAAACTGTCTCTGCAGGGCAATGATGCTCCAGGGAAACTATGAAGCTCAGACTCGGAGTTTTTATTTCACCATTCAAGAATAACCCAGAGTGCAGGAGGGCTGAGCTCATCTGAACTTCAGCTGTGTCTTCTCTTCCTCTTTTTTCTTCAAAAATCTTTCCTTCCATCCACCAGAGTGTTTAGCCAATGAGAGAGAACTTTTTGCTTTTTTTCTTTTTTTTTTTTTAAAAAAAAGGTTTCACAGAACAGCTGCAGGTTGTTGTACTTAACGTGGAGGTGTAATTAGAGCTGGGAGAACAGCTTGGCAAAATCCAGAAGTGCTGCTTGTGGTGGGCTGAGGGGTTTTGTTCTTTTGCTTAGAAGGCTTTCCTCTCAGCCTTTAACTCTGCAGGGTATTAAGGCTTTCACAGTCCATGGGGAGGATTGATTTCTCTGTAGCTCCTGAGGCCATCTTGGCAGCTCTCCTATGGAGAGGGGCTGGGTGGGAGCCATGGGCAGAGATGGAGAGAGATTTCTTCAGGGCTTCTGCACTGTTAAACTACCAAGACAACACACTCAAGTCTGTTTGGGGTGACACAATCTTCTGATCTTCTCCCACCTCATTTAGGTTTCTCTCCATCCTCTAGTCCTAAGAACTCTTCCAAGGAAGTTAAAGCTGGTAAGTCCACAAGATCTGCTGTAGGCTTCCTTCTCTCTGAAGAAGACATCTTGCCTCTTGCAGTCAGCCTCCTGCTCTGCAAAAGCAGAGGAAGCTCAGAAATGGACCTGGGGAACCAAGAGAGGATTTTCATTTGGGAAAGAACTTAGGAATTTTTAGACTGTTTGTTTGCCACTTGAGAGGTATAAGGAGGATAGAAGAAACTGTGACTGCTCTTGCTCCCTTGGGGTTGCAAGGGAGAGATGGGGAGAGCCAGGTGGGGTGGCTGGAGATTTTGTTACAGTTTTGATTTACTGCATTAATGCCATAGCCACAGTTGATGGATTTTGCTGGTGGGGTGCAGAATTTGCCCCCAGGGTCCTGACTACATGAGGAGGACAGGAGGGATCAGTTTCTGGCTGCCACCATATGGAGGAGAACGGGGGGTGGTTGCAACACCAGGCTTCCCTCTCCTGCAGCTGATGGAAAGGTGAAGGGAGGGCTCCCTGTCCTAATTAATTTAGAGTGGCCTGTGGGTAAATCGAGGCTGATATTGCATTTGAGGCACATAGTTATCCAGCAGGTTCCATACCAGGCTCCAGCATCCCTGTCTCATGGCAAGAGCACGTTCCTCTGGTTCCCATGGAGCTCTTGCTCCCTGTGCCTAACCCAGGTGGCACACCTGGAAGCAGCAGGCTCAGGACCAGCTGCAAGATCAATTCCTTGCTTATCCATGAGAAGTTTACTTCTCAAAGCTTGTACAAGAGCATTCTGGAGAAACCCAGCCAGCTGCTGGCCTCTCTTTGCATCCCTGTGCTCCTGGGGAGATGTTGCGCCAGCACCCACAAGGATTTGTGACTGATTTCAGCTTTCCCTGGACCATGAAGAACAGGGATGGACCACGAAGGACACAGACGAGGAACTCAAATCTACAAGGAGAAATGAGCTGTGACACAGAGTGAGACAGGGTGTGAGGGGTTGGGGTTTGTTTAATGTCTGTTTTGTCAGGTGCTGCTTGCTTTGAGAACTGGGGAGAATTTACATCTTGGCCAGGACCGTGTAGTTTTCCTCTGTGTTGTGGGAGCAGGGAGATGCCAGCCTGGAGCAGGACTCTGTTCATAGATGGCCAGTATTAGACCTGGAGACTTCTTGGTTGCCCCCTACAGCACCCTCACACAACAAAGCCATAAGCACAGGTAGTTCTGAATAACTTGGTTTCTCCAGTTGTCCTTCAAAACTGACAAAGTGTCCTCATGTAAGTTTGCATTTAACTGCAACAGTTGACTCTTTCATACCAGTGATATTAGGTTAATAAGACTTCTGCCCACAGGAAGCTGACAACACAGCCTGACACCTTGTTTACACCCATAAACAGGCAGAAATCCAACATCTCCTTGCATACATTGAACATGAAGTTTGAAGTGGTGAGTCTGTGACAGATCCTGTAAAGATGGGAGCACCGAGTGGAAAAGGTGGGTGTGTAAATAAAATAATTAGGAGGAAAGTGTCAGCAATATAAAGCAGGGGAGGGAGACAATAAGAGAAGCAAAGCAAAATGGGATGGGAACACACAACGGGTGACTGGAGAGCAAACAGGCAATAGTAGATGATTTTATGGCAACCCTTCAGTGAAATGAGGTCATGCTGCAGGGTAATGGACAAAGATGGGGGCCTTTAAAAATTAAGACGTACAGAAAGAGGTTATTGGAGGTAGAGCTGGCATAAAACTGCAGAGATGGATGGAGAGGTATCAACAAAGAGGACAGTGGTGGGAGAGAAGAGGAAGAGAGGAAGCGTATCATGTACTGCCCATGGAGAGAATGATTATCACTTGTAGATAGCTGTAATAGTCCCAATCCTTGAGATACTGTTATTGGGAGGAGCTTGAAACACTGCACTAGATAAAAGCAAATCCATGCTCTGACACAACTTCTGTAATCACACCCCACCCCTGTAAGGTGATGCTGAGGGAGTGCAGAGCTTGCTGTGCTGTGCCTGCGTGTGTCCCCACGGCGCTGGCTGGCAGCCAGAGCTCCAGCAGCCAGCACAGGCTGATGCTCACTGTATGATTTTCTTCGTTGCTTCTTATGTCAAAAGCAAAGCTGCTTTCTGGATTGACAGTTTTTCTCTGAAAAACCAAAGTCGGGGCAGGTAACCTGGAGGTGGTTTGAGGACAGGAGTTGTTGTGTTCTGACTTGCTATGAAGTGCTTATGTTTCTTTTTTTCCCTGTTTGGGAACCAAAACCCAAACTGTTTGCAAAGGTCTTTTCAAGACTCTTTTCCTCACTTTACATGGTCTATATAACTGTATATAGAGAGGTTAGATACATAATATAGATCTAAAATTATAAATTATACTACTATACTTCTATATTATAAACATACACTTCAGCACTTCTGTGAACTATACCTCAGTACTTTTGAGCTACCATTTTATCTTTTTTTGCCTCTCATGAATTTATAATTTATTTTCTCATGTACATGCTGGTGCAACTATTCTTCTAATCTGTAACAGCAGATATTGTCAATGCCCTACCTGAGGCATTGGAAACCAGAAGTTATTGTCTATGAAGCAACCAGAGAAAATGAATTTAGTGGGTTAAAGGTACAGCTCAGTGTAATAACCACATTGTCCCTTCTATGGCCCTGGGTAATGCCTCCTTGCTGCCTTTTCTTGCTCCTTTTCCAGTTTTTAAAACATATTTTTTTTCTCCCACAAAGCACAAGAGGTCCTAAAAGCACCCTCAGCAGTCCCTGCTCCTGGCACACAGGGGTGGTTTTCCTGGAGGCTGCTGTTGGCCATGCATGAATCCAGCTACCCACACAGCTGAGAGAACTTATTGTGGGAGTTATTTGCCAAAGAGATCAAGTGGTTCCTTCAACCAGTAGGTTAAACCAGAGGTAATCCAATTGACAAGAATAATCTCTGATTTGTTACCTGACCTGGGCTGGGTATCACTGAAACTTGTTACAGGGATGTTCCGAATAATAGTAGGGATGTTTTATTACTTGTTACTTTAATTTCCTTATTTCTGGTTTCTGTGCTATCAGGCTGAGCTAGCTGAAAAGATATGTCTTCTGAAAGCCACCTCGTGTGGAGGGGTCATCCCTAAGCAAAGTGGCAAATCCCTCTTGCTAATCATGACCAAGTCTGTAAAAAGTGTCAACTCGGTGTTTGCTTTGTGGCAAAGTCACGTATGAAACCAGCTGCCAAAGCAATCCTCTCAAGGGCAAATGCTCATCGGTCATATCCAGGGTGTTTTTAAAATAAAAGGAAAAGCTGAAGATGTGTGGTTGCAGTGAGATGCTCCAAGGGTGCACAGAGGATGGGCAGCTGCCCACATGCCCCAGCCAAGCCCACTCTCTCATGGCCATAGGAAAATGCTTTTTGGGAATCTGGGCTTTGTCAGAAGTATTGAAAACCCCCTCAGATATTGTGATAGAACAACTTGGTATCTGTCATCTTCCCAGTTTCTGGCTGAAATGATTTGGTTACTCTGTACATTTTGTTGGCTTTTTTTTTTGGTCTAAGGGTCTGACAAAAGTATTAAGGAAAACCAAGGGTCAATGGTCACCCACTGGGATACGGAAGGTTCAACATAAATGTGAGAAATACTTCCTTACTCTGAGGGTACCAGAGCCCTGGGACAGGCTGCTCGGGGAGGCTGTGGAGTCTCCATCCCTGGAGACATTCCAAACCCTCCTGGATGTGTTCCTGTGGGATCTGCCCAGGGGATCCTGCTCTAGTAGGAGGGTTGGACTGGATGATCTCCAGAGCTCCCTTCCAACCCCCACCACTCTGTAGTTCTGTGAGATTGGTGTTGCAGCCAGTTCTGAATGTGATGAGGGCACCAACAAGGTCCTCCTCACCTAGCTGTGATGTGTGCCATGCTTCTATTGTGGTTTCTACTGGGGATGTCTCCTTTTTTTTTCACAGCACTCCTGGTGTATGGCATGGTCCTTTTGAAAATAAATAAATGAAGTTGTTGAAAAAATCCACCACTTAGTAGGTAGTAAGCTAAAATCTTCATTTTTAAGGAGTGGTTCATGTTTATTGTATAATGAAGAGGAAAGTCCTTTAATAATAACAATTGAGAGAAGATTAGAGTAAAAAATACTGTTACCACTTTCTCTAATCCACCTATAATTGTGTACCAAGCTATCAGGGAAGTACTTAAACTTAACAAAGCCTTGCTAAGAACCAGAAGACAATTGTCCACTTCAGCATCTCCAACAGCTGGATGTGGATGTCATCCAGCTACTGTTGCTTTTTATTCTGTCCTCACGATGCTCTTCACTGTCCTGAAACCCTTCGGGCTGGTAAATGAGTTTGTGTGGTGGAACCAAACACCCTAACATGCAAATTTATTCCTGTGTGATAGAAGCTAGGTTGTTCTTTAGGTTTTTGCAGGAGGGAGGTATCCTGTCTCCAGTGATCTGCCCTGCTGTATTGGAAAGAGAATGTGCTTCAGGGTTATTAAAAGAATATAGATCATTTTGCCTGGAAAAATGTGGATGTGATCACCACTACTTTGTGTCTCTTCTTACTTATGTTTGGAGAAGGCAAAGCTCTCCAGTGAATTAATTAATTTCATTCAATTCTGATAGAGTGCTCAAATCAGCTTAGAGGTGCCACAGCTGAGTAAACCCATCCAGCTGGTTATGATTGCTCCTTTTGGAAGGACCTGCTCAAGACCAACAGCAACAGAAACAGTGTGTTAAGGAGAATTGCTTAATTAAATAACTGTTTCAAGAGCAGACAATGATAAAGTGTGTGCAGTTCCTACAAGGAAATTGATATGAATGATTAAAGACTGATAAGAATTTAATTATTTATTTTTTCATTCATGCATTTTCAGCATTATCTTCAGGATTGAAGGGAAGATGTTCTGCTGTTTCCAGACATGAGCACCCTTGGCTCTCCAGCTCTCTGTGGGCACAGCAGGCTCACATCCTGCAGGCAGTAGTGGGCAGCTGTCTTTTGCCAAGACTGAAAGGTATTTTGTTGGTATGTCATTCAATTATTTCATGAACCTGAAGTATTCAGAGCTTGCATGTTAAATATATATATGTTTATCTCACACTTTAGCCTTCTGATAGGTATTTCACTCTTGAAAGGTCCATCAGCCTTTCATGTGTTGATCTGCTATGAACACTGTCCCAAAGAAAACGAACAGTAAAACTACACATGCCTCTGAGGAAGGGCTGGCAGACCTCTAGATCAGAAAGTCCTTTCCATGTTGGTCTGCATGGACACATCTGTGGATCATCCTCTGTGAAATACGGATTCCTTTCTTGCCTACCATTTAAGAATTATTTTCTTTTTTTAATTCACAAAATATTAAGATGGAATCACAGCATCATTCTTTAGTCTAACAGATCCCTCTGCCTTTAGTTTCTGCAGAAGATAGTTTCATGTGCTTTGCTTTTATTGTGAGAAAAAAATTTAAATGCTGCCACATACAATGAGAGGTGGGAGAAGCATTTATGTTATCTTCAGTCACTGTTGTGTTTTTCCAAGTCTCAGCACATAATTCTAGCCATCAGCCTCAATGACCTGTTCTTCTTTTAGTAAAGGCCTGACATTAACCTGACCTCTTCAGAAAGGACACCCTTCCTAGCAACGCTTGCAATCATCTCCTGGTTGCCCTTCCCTTTTGAATTCTTTACAAAGGTCATGAATTTCTTAGGAAATCTGGCAACAAGACACCAAGAAGTAAAGAAAACCCTTAGTAAGGCTGTATCTGGGAAACAATTTGCTTGAATTGGGAGGCAGCCACTGTGGCCAAAGGGAAAATGGGAAGTCCCGTCCACTGCACAATGAAATTACTTCTTGGTGCTCACTGGGTCAGGTTGAGCAGGTTGCTGTGTCTGTGCATGTATTTTATGAGACCCAGTTGCTGCAGATGACAAAGTAATCAAAGCTTATCCACCATGGGGATCTTCAGAATTTACATGGCAAAACAAGGATGAGGCAGGATCTGCACCTCACAGCAGCTGATGGGAAACTTTCTGCTCCAAGGAGGCCAAGATTTCATCCAGGATGGATTTGAGGAATCATAGAATCGTTAAGGTTGGAAGACCTTAAAGATCATCAAGTTCCAACCCCCCTGCCATGAGCAGGGAACCCCGCCACTAGATCAGGCTGCACAAAACCTCATCCAACCTGGCCTTAAAAACCTCCAGGGATGGGGCATCAACAACCTCCCTGGGCAACTCAGTCCAATTCCTCACCACCCTTATAGTGAAGAATTTCTTCCTAATATCTAACCTCAATCTCCACTCTCTCAATTTAAAGCCATTACCCCTTGTCCTATCACTGTCTTCTCTGATGAAGAGCTCCTCCTGATAAGGAACTTCTGACTGAAACAGACCCAGCAGATAAGAGTATAGGATACAATCCTGGGCCTGCTCTGCTGCTTCATGGTGCCACATATGATTTCATTGTCTTATTTAAAAAAAAAAATCATTTCTGTTTTTTAAACTGTACCAAGGGAACCAAACATCACAAGTGAAAACTAAAGCTGGGCTCTAATGCTGTCCCATTATCTAAGCAGTTCTGAAGTTGCAGTGGGCAAGCAGGGTTTTGTTTTTCTCTTCAGTAATTTTTTTTATCCTGTAGATTTCAGTCGGAAAGCAGTGCAGCTTCTTGGGCTGCAAATTTGTGTGTTTCTGAGCAAACCAGCCAGATCTGTGGATTTCCCATGAGGGAGGGCAGAGGAGCCAAGAGATGGGGTCCCTGGGGAGGCTGTGCCACCACCCCCATCCTTGGAGGTTTCCAGACCCTCTGAGGTAAAGCCCTGAGCAGCTGGGTCTGACCCCAGAGCTGGCTCTACCTGGTATGGAGGTTGGATCTGAGCCCTCCTGAGGTCCCTTCCCACCAGAATTGTCCTGGGATGCTGTGAACTGTGTGAAGAAGACAATTTGCTAACTGGCAACTGAGAAGTTTTATAGATGCTGTAAAGGTTTCTTGACATGTGCCATGTTTTTTCTGCTGCCCACACTTACGAGCCCTGAATGAACCATGAAAAGAGGAAAGGGAAAGCATTACATTGGTCAGGTCTGAAATGATTTATTGATTTTAGTGTGACTGCCAAGCTGAGGATCATGGTGCCATCTGTCCTGCAGAACCAGCCAGGTGTCTCTGCTCTTTGGGGGTGGGCACATCATAGAAACTGAAACGGGGCAATGGTGCCAGAGAAATGACTGTGGAAGTAAAAGTTGGGAAAATATGGGTGAGTCTCAGAAGCCCTGAGAGAAATACAAGGTTTCTGTGAGGATCACAAGCACTGTCCTGGGACTTCAGTTCCTTGACCATTATCAAGGTGCTTGTTCGCTGCAGCAGTGGTGACCTTTGAGGGAGGGTTTGGAAGAGGAAACCCAGGTTTCCTTATTCATGCATGCATGCATTAATTCACTCAGTCTTTCATTCATCATTTTGAGAGGAGCATTCTTTCAGTGCATGGAGGTTGGCATGAAATGCAACTCAGAACAAGGAGGTATGACACAGCTACAGGCTGTGTTAGTGTCAGAGCAGGGACTGGCATCCCTGGAATGGTTGAAGCACTAGGGAAGGACTGGGGACAGAGGAGTCATTTGGCTGAAGCAATGAGCCAGAAAAATTATCTGCAGACAAAGATGGCTCTGAGCAAGGTGCTTTGGGTTTTGTTAGAGTCAGAGAGATGGTGCTAATAGTCTGAGACAGGTTAATCAAGACTGGTAAGAGTACTTTGCAATGTGCAGCTGAACAGCAAAACTCTTACATTTGTTGTCCAAGAAAGACCTGAGAGATGCTGTGCAGGAAAAGGTACAGAATTTGGCTCTAACTCCAGAGTTTACATCAATTACGTGAACTGAGGGTAAGACTTGTCTCTTCATAAACTTGTACAATATTGCTTTTGGGAAGCAAAGGCAATATTAAATGGTTGCATCTATGTAAGGGATTCTAACTTAATCTTCCTCTCTTTGTTCTCATTGAAGAGTTTAGGATTCTATAACACATGCTGAAGGTACAACCAAGTGTAGTAACACTGCCAACCAGGACCCATGAACAGCACAGCCAGTCACCTAAGGTATTGTTATTTTACTACTTGAAACCAATAAATAGGAAATGGTTTATTAGCAATTAAACAGCTTATGCTTAAACCTTAAAGATGTTTGGGAGAGAAATATCTGAGAGGAGAGAGGCTAGTTCAGGCACTTCCCATTTTAGATACTCAGCATATCAATTTGTTATTCTATTTATTGCAAGAAACTAAAATGATTCAGAAAGGCAAATCCTTCCTCTTCACACCAATCACCCACGAAGGGAATCATTAGGCTGTGTCTGTTGTACAGCAGAGTTGCTCTGTGCAGCTGGTTGCTGCAGTCCAGGCTGTGCAATGCAGGGAGCTCTTCCCAGTAGTCTCTGCTGCAATAATAAAGGAGTAGAATGAAGAATGTAAGTGGCAAGACTTTATTGTAATAAAAAAGAAGGGATGTTTCACTCCAAGTTTTAAGGACATTTGTAATCAAAGCCTCTTTGTCTATCTTGTATCTATGAGTGTGATGTTTTCCTTCAGCACAGTTCACAATAAATGTTATGAGACACCCCCTCTTATTCCTTATCCTACTCCAGCACTTCCAGTGGATCCTCCTTGGCCATCAAGCTCTCTGGTGGTGGACATCAGATGAGGCACTGGGCAGGTCTCTCTCCCACGCTGCTGACCTCAAGCTCCCGTTTCTGCAGCTGGAGGCAACTGCAAATTCTCTTCCTCTTGTCTCCCACCAGCTCTGAGGTCGTGGTAGATTAAACATTTATTCACTAATTATTAAATAAAGAACAAGGGCCTGCAGGAGGGATGGGCCTTGTGGAGGTCTGCAACAGAAAGATATCCCTCCTGTCAAAGTAAGGAGTGGATGGGATTGGAAGATGGGGCAAGTAAGGCTTCTGAGATGGTCTGGTCACCTATAAAGGTGTGGGTAGTTTTGCTTTTGCCTCTGCAAGAACCAAGACTTCACCTGCCTTGTAGTAGACTTTTGGGAAAGTGACTCTTAACTGCAGTAAAATACTTTGCCAATGTTTAGAATTGTAAAGGCCATGCAAAAGGTGTTTGAAGTTACCTATTATTATTTATAATCTCAAGATAATGATATTCACAGAATGATATCAAACCAGAGAGAATTAACTTGCTGAGTAATGATGAGAATAAACTTTTGGGAGAAGAATGGCTACAAAATCACAGGGGACAAATACTGCACAGCTCATCTTGCTGGTGCTGTAGGACTGTTTATCAGGGACATGTTTGCTATCCACATTTTTCTTAATGATTTTGCAAAATTGCACTACCACCTCCCCCTTCTTTTATCATCAATTCAATGTTCGGATTGTCTATTGAGAAGTTAGAGAAGCTTCACCAACTCTTGAGTTAGCTGCAAAAGGCTGTGGGAAATTAACACTCCTCTCAGTTGGGTCCCGCTAATGGGAATTCTAAACCCATGTCCATCTCTTGTCAACTGCTGCCTGAGTCTGCTTGTGAGGAAGGGGGATGGTGAGAGATCCAGTGCTGGGTTGCAGCCCAAAG
Organism: Apus apus; assembly: GCF_020740795.1. Classification (NCBI taxonomy): domain Eukaryota; kingdom Metazoa; phylum Chordata; class Aves; order Apodiformes; family Apodidae; genus Apus; species Apus apus. Next base: position 2,956,293 of record NC_067285.1, read on the forward strand.
GGCTCTGACCTGAACTGATAAAAAATGCCAGGTCTCTTCATTTCCCACAGATTTTACTGTAGTTGAATGTGCTCAGGATTTTTTTCTACCATTGGGGGGGGGGAAAAAAAAAAGAGAAAGTTAATTACACTCCATACTAATATTTTAGTCACTTCATGTGATGCAGCTGAGATGTGAGCCAGTAAACTATCCCCTTAGTCTGCTTACCAGTACTTCTTCTTGACTTTCCAACTTCAATTATTTTCTCGTTGTTGCACTGGTCTTCCTTAATGCATGTATTAAAGGAAGGAATAGAAAATATGCTCTTGTTTATTCAAGGGAAAAATTATACAAACACTTTTATTGCATGTCTTTATAAGTAAAGCAACACGCATCCTAAAGTCTCTTCATACATCTTACAAACATAGAGGAACTTTACAAAACCAGCAGTATGGAATATATTAACAGATAATATTTTGTTTCCCCAGACTCAGTGCTGATGCAAAAACACCCTTGCTCCCAGGTTTAAGTTATGCTTTAATTAGGTCCTTATAAACTCACCTGTGACTTTCTTAATCTCACAAAAATAATAGTTGTTTCCAGTACATGGTGGCTGGAGATTAGAAGCTTCTATTTGTTGAAACTGCTTGTTTTGTTAAATTAAGTGCTTAAATTAATTAAAGATTTTGGGGCGGGATACCTTGGCTTTAGCCTAATAAGTGAGAGGCACAAGGAGGTACACACAGATACTTCCTTATTGCCCATAAATCTGTACTTATTACAACTGGAACTACTCTGGAATATAGTTTTATGACTCCCATTGCATTGAGAGTTATGTAGGCTCTTACTGCTGCTAGATACTTGAATAAGAGCAATTCTGAATTTTGGGTTTGATTGTTTTTAACTGTGAATTATGCTGAAGCTGCTGTAGTAATTATCTTAAAAACTATTTAATGGAATCTCAGTAACCAGCTGTGTGTATTTTCAAAGAGTCAAAATGCGCTAAGATCTTGAACAGAAGAGCTAAGTACATAGTATATGTCACAGAGTTTCCAAAAACCTTCTCTCCTCAATTTCCTTACTTCAGGGTTTTTAATTTGCAGCCGCAATGATTGTTTTAGTATCTATGCCTTTTGTGTAATTTGTTTTTTTAAAATAATAAGTAGAACTTAAGGCTAGGATTCAGCTAGCAGGATCAATACGCTAAATGTCCTCGGCAGAGAGAGGAGTGGAGACTTGAATCCTCTTCCACCCTGGCTACCAAAGAGGAGCAAATCTAGTATGTCCTGTTACTCCTGCTCACTGCCACCAAATGTGAGCTTTTTTTTCCCCTCTTGATTTTCCTACTTCAGTCTCTCACCATTCTAAATACATTTCTCACCCTCTCGGAGATGGTATTTCTCCTTCCACTTTCACTCCAGTCCCCATCTTTGTGCCAGGTCGATACCAGATCCGTCTCCAACTTCCTCTCTTCTCACTCTATGTTGGGTTTTTTTTGCAATCATTCCATACCTTTCCTGTCTGAACTTCTTTCTTTCCCTGGCCATGCCTTCTCTCCTGAGCTTCTCATTTGTCAGTGTCATTAATCTTTCATTTTATGCCAGTCTCCCCGTGAGCTTCTCTTCTCTCACCTCCCTTCCCCTACCTAATTTCTCAGGAAATTTGTCTCCTTGTTTCCCCTCTGTTTCCCCACACCAGTGGCATCCAGCCTCTTAGCTCAGCCAGTCCCAGTTCCCCTCCTACGTTCATATTTGAATTTCCCCCCCCAGGATGTGCAAACCCTCAGCCCGTTACACAAACCAGCACGAGTTCAGCTGAGGCTTCTTTCTGCCCAGCTTCAGGCATGCCTCCGAGTTAATGACTTGAGTTAAAGAATCAGCATTCACTTTGAATTTTCTGGCTTTTGACTTTTCTCTTCACAGCTTGACATCTTTGTAATGCTTTGTTTTTCTGGTACTTCAAAAGAAACAACCAACAAAACAGATGGGGAGTAATGTCACAGCAGAATGCTTAACCCTGGCTTTGGCAAGTCTGCCACCCCATTACCACAGCTCTCCAGGGCTGCTTAATGGTGTTGTCCTCAGTTGTCCTGGAGCATTGTCCCTCCTGGTGTCATGTACCAGAGGAGCCACCATTTGGTGTTTCATCCTAAAACCAGCTTGGCCACCTTGGGTAGGGGCCACCTTGGGTAGGTGGCAGCTGTAGACAGGCCTTTCACCAGAGAACACGTGGCCTGCCAATGGTGCCAAGGAACAACAACAAAAAGCCAAATAACTGAGGTGACACACTGAAAGGCAGCCAACAGGGAAGGGTCAGCCCGTGGGCAGAGCAGAGAATTGATTCACTCACCTCCCAGATGCATCTCACTGATTTTCTGCAGTATCTTAACAGAAACCAGATACTACAGTGATAGCTAATTTAAAGGTATCAATAGGCAGTCACACTCCAGTCTCCTGAATCCCAAATCTTTCCTGTAGTCATACGATCGCCTTGCCCCTCCCCAGCTGCACAATCTGCTCAGTCTGTGTGGTGTTTTACATGTTACTTCTGAACTGTGCCAGACTGGGGCTGTGCAAACCATTTCAAGGTCATCCTGCAACTCGGTGTATTCTAGGAACGATTTCAAGTCATTACATACACGGATGCAACTTTGCACGAGGGTGTTTTGTTAGGAGCAGTGGGGATTTGCTACAGGGATGGAGCTCTGACAGTCACCACTTGAGCACTCTATCTCTCAAGTCAACAGGAGGCTGTGTAGCTCCCCCATATCCACATCCCATCTCAGCTGCCTAGAGGGAACACGGGGAGTTAAAAATGTTTGATTCAGCTGAATGCCATCATCTGGAATTTTAAAATGGGATAGAATGAATTGGATCTGAAAAAAAAAAATAGATAGCATAATTGGGGGGTCAAAATGTTATTAAATCCTGAAATGCAATTAGAGAGATGATGTTCATGTTGTGAACAGCACACCTTTAATCTTAAACTATATCAGGAGCTCCGTTTGTGTGGTTTTTTTTCCTCTGCATTTGCAGGAAAGTTCCAGCCTAGGTTAATAATATAGTGGCAGTACTTCACAATGCTCTCCAGAAGTAGTACAGAAGTAGCTATTAAACTGTCAACAGCACTAAGAGATGATATTTTGATGGCAATGGATAGGAACCCCATCTTCCTGCTCACTCTACTCAACATTGCTGGAGCTTTCAAGCACAGTCAACCATAATTTGTCACTGACTTCCATACGTGACGTTGGCTGAATAAGTAGTCTGAGCTACAACTGTGTCAATCAAATGTTCAGGCAAAACACACACAGCATCAAGAGACAGCTGTTCCCTTTTCCTTGTCTGTAGCTCTTCATTGCACTCTTTCCTGTTCACCATCTCTACCCGAAGGCCTCTAGAGAAGTTGCAGGACATGCCAACTTCACTGCTGAAGCTGTTCTGCTGATGCTGACCTGTGTAACCCCCTCCCACAGCTGCAGCCAGAGATATCATTATAGGTACAGAATGAAAAGCACATTCAGTCTTGGTACATCCTGCAGAAAACTGTGCCCCAGGACTCAGTTGGCTAGTATCTGTCTGGCTATCTTCTCTCTTTCTTCATAACCCTACACGTGTCTCCAAGGACATTTTCAACATTTAGTGCAGAAATGACATTATTTCAGGTGAAAATGTATTTTTAGCCATTGTTAGAAGTCCACCATAGGAGGGGGTGACCTCAGCAGGGATCTCTGTAACCATCACCTTGAGACTCTACTGCACCTGCAATCTGGAAGAAACAGCAAATTCCAGTTTGTGCCAAAATCTGGTAGGTTGTCACAAACTTTTCTGTCCCTGCTGCAGTTTTAAGCTGGTAATCAAAGTCTTAAAAGTCATTGAGCCCCCCCTGCATCAACAACCACTGAGTAAAGTTGTGCTTTTCTCAGTCTGAAACACTCTAGAATAAGCAGATGAGGGCAGAAATAAGCCTTCCTTGAAAGTTCTCAGGCAAAATCAAATTATTTCCTATCCCTGTGCTCCAAATTCTTTTCCTTACTTGTCCTGACTGGAATGATGAGAGAACGGTGGGAGGAAGAGTGTATCCACCTGGATTGTTCTAGAAAGACTCGGCTGGAAACGTTAGGTCTGCCATGAAATGTTCATCAGCCTAATTTGTGTCACAATGTCATGGTTCTCTGGATGAAATCTTGAAATCATTGCAGAATTGTTTAACTTAAAGATTCCCAGAATCACTGTGCACACGTTCTGCAGACTTCAGGGAACCACAGAAACACAAAGCGAAAAGGACTTTAAGGAATTTGTTGCTGCATTCTCTACTTCTCAAGTCTTTAAACCTGTTCTGAGCCCAGTAGCTTTTTGTTGTTTGTCATAAGCATATTTTCCAGAAAGGCATCTAGGAAATGCAGAGCTCAGTAGTGTACTCAGTAGATTTCTGTAGTTGGTAATCACCTTCTCTGTCAGAAACACGTGCCTCAGCAGCACTCCTACCTGAGGTATTTTCTCCTTGCAAAGCCCTCTGTGCACTGAAGTCAAGTTAACCCTCAAGATCCTTTTTGACTGCAAACCAGCTGGAGTCACATCTTTCTAAGACCTTTTTCCTTAGCGAGTTTGAATAATTTCTGCTGCTATTTTCTGCACTCTCTTATTTGACAGGGTCATATTTAGAATGTGGATACTATATGAATCCAATATTCCATTGCTTTTCTCAGCAGGATCAGATAAAATCTGTGTTTATGCCTCCCAATAATGCATGCTGTAACCACATGTAATTGATTTTTTAAAAATCCTTTCTTGCATTCAATTATTAGTTTTGTGATCGCTTAGCAGTATGATTACTTTATTTTTATTTTCAGTTATTACAGATTTCTAGATGGTAAACATCAAGGAAAATAGTGGTGCTACTGCTAATCATTTAAATGAAAATTCAAATACCACACTGAAAAATAACACCTTCAAACCTTCTGCTTTTAGAAATTACTGTCATAAAATCACAGAATGGTTTGGGTTGGAAGGGACCTGAAAGATCATCCAGTTCCAACCCCCCTGCATGGGCAGGGACACCTCCCACCAGATCAGGCTGCTCCAAGCCCCATTCAACCTGCCCTTCAACACTGCCAGGGATGGGGCAGCCACAGCTTCTCTGGGCAACCTGGGCCAAGGTCTCACCATCCTCATAGTGAAGAATTTCCTCCTAATGTCTCATCTAAATCTCCCCTCTTCCAGTTTTGATCCATTGCCTCTTGTCCTTTCCCTACAAGCCGTTGTCCCAAGTCCCTCCCCAGCTTTCCTGGAGCCCCTTCAGGCCCTGGAAGGTGCTCTAAGGTCTCCCTGGAACCTCCTTTTCTCCAGGCTGAACACCCCAACTCTCCCAGCCTGTCTCCAGAGCAGAGCTGCTCCAGCTCTTGGATCATCCTCATGGCCCTCTTCTGAACTTTCTCCACAAGCTCTATATGCTTCTTATGTTAGGGCTCCACAACTGGACACAGTGCTCCAGGTGTGGCCTCACAAGAGGCAAATAAAGAAGGAGAATCACCTCCCTGGCCCTGTCATGTAGGACTATATTTTTTCAAATAGATTATGGATTAGCTTCTTTCCATTGCAGGTGTTTGGTTCTTTCTTTCCTTATCTCCTCCTTAGAAAGCAAACACAGTGGGAGCCAGGTGTTAGCTATTTAGCAGTCCAAGTGGTCATTACAGAAGTATGGGTGGAACCACCTGTGAGCAGCACACTTGGAGATTTCCTCTTTCCTGGGCAACCACTTATAGAAAGAAGGATCCCAGCTTCAACATGTAAGTCCAGAAAATGAAACATTCATGTGCTGTAGCTAGATATTGCTGCTGGAGCCGAGCAGCCTGCCTCAGGTTGAGGATGCACAGCTGAATTTATATTCTGGCTGTAAAAACCTGCGTTTTAGGGACACAAATTCTACCCAACCAGCCTAAATAAATCAGCAGGCCCAGGTTTTACCAGCACAGATAACCCTCATTCAGCCAGCAGGCTTTTCCTGAAGACAAAGGACAAAACGAATGGGTTCATCGGAGCTGCCTGAGCAGCATGCTAATGAGGGGAGGTGGAAGGCAATGAATAATTCATGTCCTGGCAGCTCCTGCCTTGCCCTGTTCCCGTCGCAACAAGTGATGGTTGTCCCGGCCGGCCCCGTGGTGCCCGCAGGAGGAGGTCGAGCCGCGGGGCTGCGCTGCCCCTGCCGCACCCGCCTGGCTTTTCAGGTGAAACCCTCTGCAAAATGGACCCGGGAAACACCCTCTTTTGTAACTCGGGTGTTCCTGACCGTGAACTGCTCCGCTGGGAAGGAGACGGGTCGCTTCGGTGAGTTGGCGCAACTTGGGGGGTTTGTTGATGCTGCTGCCAGGTGGGTTTGCAGCAGCTGGGGGGGTGGCAGGGCTTGAGCGGGCTTTCCCAAAACAGCCCGCGTTCCTTCGGCTTCTTAAATGCCTTAAAGAAGCCTGAAAAAAAAGAGGCAGGCAATGCTTTTATTTTCTAGAGTTAAAAGTACGTAAGCAGTACCTACAGGACTGGGGTTAGGCTCCAGCCTTCTGAAACTAACTCGTGTTATTTACCTGTTTAAATCCCACTCAAACAAAACATGCTGATGATCCGAGCCCGGTATCTTGCAGCCCAAACAGAAACTGATGTAGTTCAGTGTCAGACTGGAGAATCTGAAAGGGTGTGTGTCATTTTTCTGAAGAAGTATTGGGTCCCTCTTGTAACTGGTGTTGTTGCTCTTTATTCAGCTAAATATCTTTCTGATTGGGTTGGGAACAGGACAACCTTCTGCATAACAGCATAACCTTCTTGTTGTGCACTGATTAACCTGCTTTATCATAAAATAGTTGAAAAGCACTGGTAACTTGCTCAGTTTTTGCAAGGATAGGTAGGAGATCTATTTTATAGGTAAAGCAATGAGCCGTGATGAACTGAGTCTGGACTTACCACTTCTTTAAAGTGTGAAAAGCATCACAATGTTTTGCTTGGTTATTCCTTATGATTATACCTGCCTATAGTATCTGTTTCAGTTGTTTGTCTGGTTTGGGGTATTTTCCAGTAGTGATATCATCAGCATTGCCTCAGAGCTCTTGGGTAACTTGCTACTTGGCACAGTTTTTAAAAAAAAATGATATAAATAATCAGCTCCCAAGAGCAAAGGCCATGGATAGGAGCACAAATATGAAATTAATCCTGAAAAAGTTTTGATTGTGGCTAACAAGCTCTCCCTCTCTTCATTTGTTTTTAATTGCATGGTTCAGATTCTGCTGCTTCTACTCTCTTTTCTTTGTTTTGATCATAAAAGCGTTTCATTTGACATCCAGAAGACAGCCAAGTTGTGGAGGGATAAAAGCACAGCATAATGATATCTAGTGCTAACAGTAATTAAATGCCCCGTGTTTTAAGAAAGAAAAAAAAAAAACAACACAACAAAACACCACAAAAACAAGAGGTGAAAATATGGATATGTAAATAACAGGAGCTATGCAAACAATGGATGTAATCCTGCACTCCCTAATCAGGGGAGTAATCCTGCATGTAACTAATCCTGTTGGCTTCAATAGACTCGCATCAGTAGGTGCTGTAGCAGAAGGCCCATATTTTTCAAGGAGATAACAGCTTCAGTTTTACCTGGTTTTGGTGGGGGTTTTTTTCTATAATGCAGCTTTAGCGACACAGCTTTTAGGGATGTGTTTGAATGCATTAGTGATAACTTGAAATTAGGCTTTACCAAATGTCTGTTTTGATTCTAAAGGTGTAAAAGAGAAAAATGGAATAATGTATTGGATGTGTCAGAAACTCCACATATCTTATTAGAGAGATGCTTGCAGTGGAATAGCATTCCTCACACCCTGTTGATTGTGTTTGTAGATTACTTTCTGGTACATGAGGTGTATAAACTTTGCTTCTTTAAGGATAGGATGTAACTTTAGCAAAAAATCACTATGACACCTGGTGTCTCGTGAAGTACGTTTAGGTCTCCACAGAAGTGATGTTGATAAATTTTGTTCCTCTTTTTCATTAGGATGCATGGGGTTTGTGGTAACATCCTGTGAATAGTTTTTTATTGCTGTTCCTGCCAAAATAATCCCTGTGGTTCTGCCTTGGGAATAACACATTTGTGTAAATGTTGTGGTTGTTTTACCCTCCTCATCAGCCCAGCTTGACTCTTCTGAGCTTTCCCCTCCAAGTCCAGACAGTGCTGCCCTGTAACCCAGGATGGGGCTTGGAAGCACCCGTGTACCCTTCCCCAGGCTGTGTGTCTGCTAATGAGGGAAAACTAATTACTTAAAAGCTTTTGGTACAATGGTGTTGAGAAGTATAAATAGTCATGAACTGGTCCTGGTGCCCTGCAAGCTGGTGACCTGTGTTTGTGCTGGATGCCTTGGGGCAGTGTGGATATGAGTGTTACCCTATAACCCCTGCAGTCATTGCTGTGCTAAGGTGCTTCCTACACAGAGAGGTTCTCTTGTGTGCACCCAAAGGGGGCAAGATAGAAACAAAGTGAAAATGCAATGGATGATGGTTCCAGATGGTCCACAAAGCTTACACTTAAAGGAAGCTGGTGTTAAATACCTGTTGGCTTTTTGTTCGTTGCATGGAGATATTGAGGATGAACTGATTGCTCTTTAATCATCTTTGTTACATGGCAGAGGTTTTGGTGTTCTGTCTTGGCAGATGAGGCACACTGTGCTGTTAGTGCTCCTCTGCACTGAGCTGTTGTACAGAATTTAATGCTCAGGCTACATGGCTCTCAGGGACAGTAGAGTGCTGGAGGCAATAAAATCATAGTATTGTAGAATTCTTTTGGTTGGAAAAGACTTTTAAGAACATCAAGTCCAACTGTTAACCCAGCCCTGCCCAGGCCACCACTGCCCCATGTCCCTCAGCACCACATCTACATGGCTTGGAAACCCCTCCAGGGATGGGACTCCATCACTGCCCTGGGCAGCCTGGGCCAGGGCCTGACAACCCTTTTGGGGAAGAAATTGTACCTAATTATCAATCTAAACCTCCCCTGGCACAACTTGAGGTCGTTTCCTCTTGTTCTATCTCATGTTACTTGGGAGAAGAGACCAACCCTCCCTCACTCCAGCCTCCATTCAGGGCCTTGTAGGGTGAGAAGGTCTCCCCTCAGCTTCCTTTTCTCCAGGATGAACACCCCCTGTTCCCTCAGCCACTCCTCCTAGATAAGATTTGTACTCCAGACCCTCCACCAGTGTGGGGAGGCTGGAAGGACAGACCAGCTGCTGGTGCAGAGGGAGATGCTAAGTCCCTTTCTGTCTCCTGCTCATGAGGTCAGTTCCTAATCCTTTGAGAACCCCACAAGCATTGGTTGCACATCAGCTCGAACTTTATAACCACAGTTTTGAGGGTACACTTTTCTACATCTCTCCTCCTCTTTTGAATTATAAAACAAATCACACACAGCTATTTTTGTTTAAGACTCTCCTTCTAGCAAAGGGCAGAGCTCAGGTGCCCATTTCAATTTTTACTACCTGTGGTGAACTTTAGAGATGACTGTGAATGGATATTTATTTAAAAGTCTTTAAAACTTGTCTGAAAAAGGTGCTCTGAAATGGTTCAGCTCATTTTGTATCAAAAATTGTGTGTGGCTATTTGGAGCAACCTGGGTTTTTCCTTTGTACATTCAAACTCTGTACAGCAAGAGGTGTGACATGACTGGCATGTCACTCTCATGTTTTTCTTCATTAGAGGGTGTCCATGTCTCCTTGCCTTCCATCCAAGGCAGCGGGCAGGGGGATGCTTATTCTCTGCTATGTCCCCAGGTCTGGAAGAGCAAAGCTCTGGGTGTGGATGCTGTGAGGGATGGCAAGAGCAGGTCCTTTGTGGTTGGGCAGCATTCCCTCCTTTGTGCCAGATGGATTTTGCTGCTCTTGGGGCTTGGGGATACAAAGCTTTGTGGCTGTCCTGAGGTTTTCTGCTTAGGGCTTCCATCACAAAGCTTCTATACATGGTAGCTCCTCTGGGCTGAGATATCTGACACAACATGAACCTCCAGTTCTAAGCCCAAGTTTTCATGTATAGGTAGAGGAAATTATCCAGCTGTGGTTTTGCAGCTGTTTGGGAGCCTGTGGCAGAGAAAGCAGACAGACTGGAGGCTGCAGGATGAGCAGGTTGAGCAAGGCCTGGGAGTGGGGCCTGAGCAGGCCCAGCTCTGGCTGAACACCAACCACTTTGCTTTACTGGTCCCCTGGGTCAGAACCACGTAGTGAACTTCAGGTAACTTAGCACGATGTGGTCACTGGCTACGGAGCAGAGCCTGGGGCAGGAGCTGCATCCCATGGTCCAGCAAGTCCTTGTGATGGGTCTTGCCAGATCTGTTGTGTGCAGGTCCTTGGGGACAGCAGCATCACGTGTGTGACCAGGGAACAGCCTCCAGCAGAAGGGAACCACAAAACATAGAGGGTGACTCAGTTTCGTATTAAACCTTAGCAAAACACTAAACCAATATAACTACCTTAATTATATGCTTATTAGCAGCTGCCTGGTGGCTTGTAAGTGGAGAAGCTGAGCTGGTGTGACTATACATATTAAGTATGACAACAGCACAGATAAAACTGCAATGCAGAAGAACTTCTTAGGTGAAGGTTTATACTTGTTCTCCATGTGTTCCTTTGCTGTAAATCCCATTGTGTGTCTGAGAGCAGCCAGGCCTGAAGGAGTAGCAGTCCCTACCCCCTTGGTGGTCCAGCGCAACCCCAAGCTGACATCTCCCCAGGGCATGCTTGCTTCAAGAGTGTTTTGCCTTCATACAATATTGTTCTTTATTTCACATGATATTGCTAACTCTGTATGTCTCCAGAGAGTGAGAGGTGAGCAAAATACACACTCAAATGTGTGTGGTCCCAGGCCCAAACCTGTCTCAGATGACAATCAGTGATGTGCAACGTGCATTAATCACAGTTGTGTGATGGTGTAACACTTCAGTCACATTCCCATGGCTTGTGTAATTCATGCATGAAAGATTAATGCTCAAGCTTTGTGTTGCACAGTTCTTTGGGAAAGTGCATCTCTTCCTTCCAGGGGGGTAATCAGCTCAGGAATTAGCTGAGCTCCCGAGCAGGTTTTTATTAATGTGCACCCAGCAGGGACACCTGGTGATGTCCAAGGAAGACTTGATTTCTTGAGCAAAAGAATGGGTAGGGAGCAAGAGGAGGGAGCCCCAGACTTTTTCTGGTTGAAATGCAGATGACGAAAACACTCACAGCTGCAGGAAGGGAAGTTCTAAACTGGAATGTCAGCCTTAATGTATTTAAATGACAACTACTGAACTGTCACCTAATGGTTGACAGTAATTACTAACCGGCTGAAAGCAACTGTATTTATAACCTGCGTTTGAAGAAATCTAAGCTGTAAAGTACACTGAGGGTCCATGTCACAGCCTCATCATTCATCCACAGCTGGCAAATGAAGCATCTCCTCCAGGTCTGAATTAGCCGTATTAGATGAGTAAAAAACACTGATTGGAAACATTTTATTTCACAGCCTTCAAGACTGGCCTGTCTCTAGCACGTGCTGCTTTACTGTGCGACGAGTGCAATTAGCTGGAAGAGTGTGTTAATTTTCATTAACTGACAGTAGTGTCTTTCAAAATTATCCCGAGCATTATGAGCATTCAGTGGTGATATGCTTTCAAAGGTTAAACAGTTTGATTTATTTTTTTAGTGTAATTTGTTTACATTCAGAGGAGCTGCATTAGAAGTGTTATTAGACACTGGAGTCTCCCTCTGACTGTTACGGTAATGAACAACTGTTGGAAACTGCTTGATATTTCCATGGTTTGAGGCATCAGTGGCCCCAGAGAGAAATATGTTATCTTTGAACCAAGTCTTTAATTGTTTCCTGAGTTGATAAAAGAGTTCATCTGTTACTGGCAAGATATTTCCTTCAGTTGTGGGTGAATCTTGAAAAAACTTTTCGGTTGCTGTCAAAACCAAGTGTGAATTACTCTGAATGATGCTGTGGTGTTTTTCTGTGGCAACCACTGTGTCATTTTTTTGCTGGTTTCACTTTTCCTGGCAACACGTTTCTGAGAGCTTTTTTCTCACTCTGGAATTACAGTTGTGACCCCCTCCTGTGGCACGGACCGACACCTGGCAGTCCATCGGGACAAACTGGGAAAATCCAGTGTGAAACACTGTTGGGCACAGGGCCATGGCCACTAGCTCTTTGGGACGTGCATAGTCTTTGCTCCCTCCAAAATATCCACAGCCTCACCAGGAGTGTTGGATCGTGTCTTGATGGCCTGTCACAATCAGTAATTAGGGTCCTGCACAAGGGTAGATCACAAATAAGTAGAAATCTGTTTGCTGCATTTCTATAAACCCTTCCAGATGAATAAAGACCATCAGAGCAGGCTTTTTAAGGGACAGAGGGCATAATGGTGCAGAACAAACGGACAAGGAACAGTGACAAAATTAGCTATTGCCAGTTATTTTTGCCATCTTTTGAAAGCTGAAGAATTGAGTGAAGAGGATGTAGACACAATTTCCCTTCTATCCGTATGTTTTTCTTTTCCAAGAATATCAGACTTTAAGAGGCAAAGTTCCCCTGCAAAGTCTTACAGGAGGCAAGTACTTTTTTTCCTGTGTAGTCTGTTTTTTTGGGGGGCTAAATTATGCTGAATGCAAGTTTTAATCAACATCTACCTGCCTGGCTCTCACTTTGTTAACATTTCATTCAACCACCTTTTTGCTCGTGTGACTGTGAATGAAAATGAGACACCCATAACATTGAAGGTGGGTGCTCACCCTGGTTAATAATCATCACAGAATCGTTTGCTTGGAAAAAAACCTTTTAAGTCATCAAGTCCAACCATGGCCTTGATTTAATTGGTATTAATATAATATAGTGTGGTATTGCAAAGCCAGAAGATGAGTGCAGAGAAGCTCTGTGCTAACCACGCAGGTAACAGCCCAAGGTTTCTCAGGGCAATTTGAAAAAAGGAATTGAAGCAATGGGATTTCATTCTCACTTCCTGCATCTGCAGCTGGATGTGGGTAATACAGTGTGCCCTGTCACATGGAGTATGATACACCAGGGAGTGTGGTGTGGGTCTGTCCCTCACTCAGTCCTTTCTGTATAGAATGAAATAGTTGGACGGAGATACAGAACTTGATGGCAGGAAGGGAAAAGCAGTCTAACAGAATGGACATGGCAAATTGGGAAGTGCTGCTCCAGGAGATTTAGGAGGTTGCTATGGTTTCTTTTATAACAGTCTTCCAGCCACAGACATGGCTCTTGCAAACTGTGATGTCTGTGTAGGTGCACATGTAGGTATCCCCTGTGCAGCAAGCCAGGGAGACTCAGATTGGACCCCTTTGCTTTCTGCAGCCCTCCTGTTAGTGTATCAATGTATTGATATAATGTAACACCCAGAGAGGTGGGAATTTTTGGCAAAACCTTTGCTGGAGCACTATGAGCAGCAGCGGGGGAGGATTTATATCCTTGGTGCGGCTGGATCCGACCTTCTCCTCAGACCTGACCTTTCCAGGGAGGGTGACTAAAATGTTACACTCTGAGAAAATGCTCGACTGCCCTATACCGCTTGGTTAGATTGAGGTGGAATGACCCTCAAGGTCTGTATTTGAATATTAGGTTGAATTAAAGTTATATAAGGAATACTGATACTTCAGCTGCTATCTCGGGCTGCTCCAAGTGCTGGGCAGGTGCTGAGCATCATCACTGCAGCCCTCCCTGGGCTCTCCTTGGGGTTAAGTCATCCTCCTGCAAAGGGAGAGCTGCCCAGTGGCAACAGCCTTTGCTTGGTGAAAAGGTGAGTGCATAGCCTGGCATTGCTAAGATACCCAAACTTGTTTTCCTGTCGCACCCTCTTTTTACTGTCTCCCATTTCTGAATTTCTTGGTGCTGAAATTTTTAGGGCAAATACTGTTTTCTCCAAGGTTTGTTTTTTCTTGCTTTGCCTGCATAGTGCCTTGAACAACAGCTCATGACCTAGTTCTGTCTTTTAATTGCTACTGCAACATGAATTTTAATTCCAGCTAGAGTCCAGCTGTACTGAGGATATGCAGCAGATGTTGGTGCTAGTGCCATTCATCTCATGGGCCAGTGTTTCCCAGCCCGTTGCATTCAGGGAGCCCATAACATTTTTGGAAAAAAAATCTTAAACCATAATCATGTATTTCACTGTTGCCTGGTGATGGGGAATGGAGGAAACAGCTGTTAATCTAAATGGTAATATATTTTTTCTTTTACGGCTTAGTTTGTTTTACTGGTCTTTCATCTTTGATTAAATATATGAGTGGAGATGGATGAGAGCCTGGTGTTTTCATTCTCCAGTGCCCAAGTGAACCTGGCCATGGGTACTGAGAATTTCTAGGAGCCCATCTCTGCTTGTAGATACATAATTTTTTCTTTTTTGCTTCTTTTCATGGTCATTTTTGATGACTTGTGGACATTGGTGGTAGAAAATGAGTGGTTATCAAGAACTGTAGGTTATGCATCTTCTGGAAACCATAACTCAATCAACAAAGTATTCTATTTAGCATGCTCCAAAAGAGTACACTTTGTGGAATGTCATAAACTTTGGCCACAGAAATATCTTTATTTACTTCTTTGTGCTGTAGAAAGAAAACAGTGGCTGCATTTACTGCATCCTGAGCATCCCACAGATTTCCTCTATCTGTTGACATTTAGCTGTTGGCTTAGTTAAGATTTCCCTCTTTTGCTCCCCTGAAATGGGTAGTGAAGGCAAGTTATCAATAAGCCTTCACCTGACTCCTCCAGAAAGGGCTTAATTTTAATCTTTCTGTGATTGCAGATTGTGAAAGACACTGGAATCCTTTGGGAGGGGAAAAAAAAAGTGTGTATATAAACGTACTACAGCTTGTCTCACAGTAGATACCATGTTGCTGCCTTCTGTTATTACTGATATTTGATGTACAACACAACTATGTTTCACTAGCTAGCTCAAATGCATTTCTTGCCAAGGATATGGTGGCAAGGAGGGAAAATCACCCTCTTGGAGAAATGCCTTCTAGGAGGGTGACTGAAAAGAGCAGATAGTTCAGTCTGGGAAACAGACACGTGGTACATAAATCCCAAAGATCCCCCTAAAAGCTGTGGAGCCTTGTAGCTGAGATTTCAGAATGCAAAGCAGCAACTGAGCTGTAAAATAAATCTCTCTAAAAGGAAACTGCCAAGATATCACCTGCAAACATTTTAGAACAGCAAATTGATCTAAAGGTTATGAGTAAGATAGCAGAAAGAGCTTCTGTGATCCAAGGATAAGTACTTGAGGTCCCTTCCAAACCAAGACATTCTAGGGTTCCTCACCTCAAGAGCAAAGCTCTGCCACGGCCCAGGGAGTCAGCCCTAATACAAACATGCTGATATCATCTCCCTGATACCCACATGCACAGAGGCAACCTCAGATCCTTAAATGAGGTTTGATCTTCTCTTTGCATCCTCTGAGGAGACAGAAGACCACGGGTTTTTTGGCCAGCAATCTGCATTGGTCTCTTGACTCATCTTTGTGCACTTGATGGCAATTTCCAATGGCAGCCCAAAGCCAACCCCCCTCCAGCAGTGCATGGAGCCTTCTCACCAGCAGCTGAGCTCTCAAGAATGACTTTCATGTCCTCTCTCCTGAGGGAAATGTGGGCTGGCTGTTGTTGTACGTGGGAGGAGGATGTGAGTGCAAGCCAACCACTGCAGGTCCCTTTTCCCTTCCAGGTGGAGAGATAAAAGAGCTTGTAAGTGGGTCTCTGAGCTCTCTTCCATAAAGCCAGGGGGTCTGTTCTTGCTCAGGGCTGTCATTAGTTTAATTAATCCTGGACTGGACTCAGTGGCAGGTGGGAACTGGATTCAGGAATGCATGGATCGGGATCAAAGGCAGGCAAACAGATGGAGTCCTCCCAAGACTTTGGCCAAGGATGAAGAGAGCTTGACCTTCATGATCCATCCCTCAGATTCCTACTGAGTATGACATCTGTGGGATGGAACACTTTGGTCAGTTTTGGTCACCTGTCTGTTCTGCTCTTCCCTCAGGAGGGTTGCAGGTGTGATCCTTTTTCTTCCTTTTCATTTCCTGCACAGAAATTTAGCAGAACCAAGCAGGAAACTTGGTTTCTGTGGGGATAAGTGTAAGCAAGAGCCTTTCTGCATATCATTCTCCAGTGATAGCTATAAACATTGAGGGTTACCAGTCCTACTGCCTGAAAAACATGCTGTTCATTTCAGAAAGTGCAGTTTCTTAGAAGAAACTTAACTGAAAAATAAAATTACAAAAGGAAAATTGGTTCTGTCCTGGCTCAAACCAGGACAGGGGCTCAGCAGGGGTGTGAGAGACAGGCCCCCTCTTGCAGAGGCTCTGCTGCTTGGCTGGGGCTAACCTGTGACTCCAAAATTATGTTGTTAGCTGCAAATCTTGCCATGAAGAAATGGGATGGGAATGCTCGTGGAAAGTGTCCAAGGAGAGAGAGTGGAACATGGGGTTGAGGAACTGTTTTGCTGGATCTTTCCAGGAGCACAGAGCCAGGTGGGAGGAATCTGAGGAACAGCTCAGCGAGTGGCAAGGAACCTTGTGCTAGGGTCTGTGTTTTGCAGGCTGCTGAGTCCTGCTCCACCTCAGTGAGAAGCAGCTGAGGGAGGAGTGAGCAAGTGGAGCTGTCTCATGTGCTGGGGATGCCCTTCCAGCCTGTAGCTGATCACAGCAGGTTGCTACCTAATGACTTGGTCTTAATCATCTCTGCTCATTTATTGCCTGGATCTTCAGTGAGCTGCTCTGCCTCTTACTCACATCTGAATTCCACTTTAAATTCCATGCTGTTTTTCTCCCCATTGTGCTCCTCAGGTAGCAGCTGCATTTCAGCTTGTGCTCAGAGCCCAGCAACAGTATTTCCTGAGACAATTCATTTCTTTAATTTGTTGATGTTCTGATGCCTGACACCTCCTGCTGGTCCAGAGCTCTCCCTGGACTCCAGAGTCTCTCTGCAGTACCTGGATCTCAAACACAGTTAATTTTAATCAGAGCTCCCAGAATTTGGTCAGACTTCAGGCCAATTCCTGCAGTAAATCTGAATGCATTCAGCAACAGCATGTGCAGCCAGTGATCAGACATAATTGCCAACAATTTCACAGCCACAGAATCCTTACTTGACTCTAACATTCCTGGAGCCCTCTCTTTCCCATCACTCTTTCAAGCAGGAATATCACAGTTGCTAGGGGATGGAATTCTTAATGCATTTATTTATACAATATTTTTAGCCTGAGGTGGAGAATACAGTTTTCTGGTTATTATTTGCTGTCTCAAAATGGAAGGCCCAATATACAGTGATAAGCAAATCTCTAGAGGTCTGAGGTCCAGGTCTGATCCAGGTACCATCCAGGCATTCAAAATAGTACTTGCATCCATGTCTGTTGAATTTAACTGGAGCTCTGACAATTACAGGCTGTCACAGGAGACTTCCACTTCTACTCCTGACTCAATTACCAAGTCTCATGCTTCTCATAACATTACCAGTGCTGTAAATAAAGTCAAGTTTTCTCCTTTTTCTTTGCTGTTCTAAGGAAAAAAAGAAGTGGCTGACTTCTACCACCTGCCATTAAATTGAGCCCAAGCCTCACAGGAACTCTTGGTTGAATTTGAATTAAGTATTTTTTCAGCAAAGCTGTAGTTATTGATGCATTAAACTTAAAAAAAAAAAAAAGCCTCCCATGTTTGCCCATTCCTACATTCTCACTGTAAGACAACCTAGTACATAAATGCTAAAAACAGCAGATATACCTAAACAACTTATATCCCCTTAAATTTTAACTGTTGAGAATCAGTAACAGACAATAGGTGGGCAAAGCACTGGGTTAAGTTTAGAGCTACTGTATTTTCCAAAATGCATTCTGTCCCTTAGGCAACCTAAACTTGTTTTCCTTTTTGCCTATTCTTGCATGCTGAAAAGATGTTTACATGAAGCTATTTGTGACTCCTGGTCCTTTTCCTAAGTGATTAGTTGGTTGCAGCTCAATAATGTTTGAGTAGTTCTTGCACTTTATGTTTGTAGCAATTGGAGTCTATGTACAACTGCTGAATTGTGTCCAGTTCTGGGACTTGTTAACGTGTGTGTGTCAAGCAGGCTCCACTTCCAGAAGAAGTGCTTTTCTTCTCTTGTTTCTCTCCTTTTCCAACTGGGCTTGGACGGGCTGATTGCAATAAAGGCTATCAGCAGCAGGATCACTCCTGGAGGTGCTCTCCTGTTGAAATGAAGTTCCTCTAAACCTGGGATCCCCCAGCTGTGATGTGCACACCATAGTGCTACTAGAATATTAGATGGGTGGCTCCCAAATCATTCCCAGACTGGTTTGGGTTGGAAGGGACCTTAAAGATCACCTAGTTCCAACCCCTCTGCATGGGCAGGGACACCTCCCACCAGCCCAGGTTGCTCCAAGCCCCATCCAACCTGCCCTTCAACACTGCCAGGGATGGGGCAGCCACAGCTTCCCTGGGCAGCCTGGGCCAGGGTCTCACCACCCTCATAGTGAAGAATCTTCCTAATGTCTAACCAAAATCTTCCCTCTTCCAGTTTTAAGCCATTAGCCCTCAAACCCTCACTACAAGCTGTAGCAAAAAAAGCCCTCCCCAGCTTTCCTGTAGCCATTTCAGGTACTTGAAGGTTGCTATGAGGTCTACCTGGAGCCTTCTCCAGGCTGATACGCATTTGTAGAAGTCCTTAACTCAGCAGTCTGAGATAAATGTCTCTGCACAGGTAGTACCTCAAAAAAAGATCCACACCTTGTAGAGGTCCTTGCCTCTGTGACTTCCCCTCTTCCACCTCAGGTGAGCTCCCCTGATGCAGCTAACTGGGGTGAGTGCTTCAAGACATGTGGGTCTTCAGGGTTGGATTTGACTTCTGGATGTCAAGGGTGGCATTGAAGACTGAGGTGTGTCAGAAGTGGTAGGGAGGTTGAGAACTGGGAAGTATTTTGAGGTCCTAGGTAGGCATGTAAGGATTTGATATGGTTTAACAGAGGAAGAAACATTTGGTGCCTCTCTGGTAAAGAACATTTATCTTTAATCAGTTTAACCAAGAGCGATAACACAAGGTTACGGAACAGGTGGTAGGATGCAAAAACCGTGGAAGAAATGTGGTTTAGCAAACAAGGGCATGTTCTGTGTTACAGAGCTCAGTGCCACCTGTGTTGGTTTTCCAGCAGCAGGAAGGAGTGTCTAGGGCTGCAGTTCTTGGTTCCCATTTTTTAATGTACTTTACTGAAGTCATTTTTGTAGTATAAAATGCAGGAGCAGCCCCTGGCGCACAGGATTCCTTTCAGCAGTGGATTGACTCCCCTGCTCCTTTCTCTGCTCTCTTTCATCCTGTGGCCCCTCTCTTCTTTTCCTGACCCACCCTCCAGCTTGGCTAGTGGGTTAGTTCTGGGAGCTGGGAAAATACACTTCTGAATCTCAGCCCTAGAGTCCATCTCCTGTTTCTTTAGGTTCTTATCGAGCCATTTCCTTATAATTCAAGAAATTGGCTCAGGCAGCTGACATGAAGGAGTGGGTTAGAGCTCTGGATCCCACTGCCTGTGAAGAAGGTGGGAATTGGGATATGCCCTCCCACTCAGTCCAGCAGCTGCTTTGAACACTGTCCCCTCTGCCTCCCCCTTTGAATCCTCAAACCTCTTGATTTTCTTGTCTCTAGAGTGTAAGACTTTTTCCATTAGTTTGTGGGACCAGGGCACCTCAGAGAACATCCCTGGCTTGGTGCTAAAGCTGAAAGTGGTCTCTATCATGGTCCTTCTCCTTGGCCATGCACAAAGCACAGGCTCAGATCAGCCAGAGCAGCTGTACCCATGAGTAGGGCTGCAAACTGGGTGCCAGCCTTCAGCACAGTGCCTAGGATGGAAATCTGAGGGATGCTGGTGAGAGGGGGGGACTGTACCTGCAAGAGGACAACTGCTACCTCAACATGAAGCTTCTCCAAAACCCGTGGCTCTGCCCAGGCATCCAGCCTCTGCTGTGCACCACCATGGGCAGCACAGCCAGGTCCCGAAATGCACCCAGATTCACAAACTGGCAACAGAAAAGAAAATGCTGCATTTGTGTAGAGATTTCACCCAGATTCTGCTGCGTCCTGGTAGGTGCTGCTGGGAGAGGTGAAGTCTCTGTTGTTGGGCAAAGAGTGCCATGACTGATGCTTTGTATTAAGAGGGCTCATTAACTCCACTGTGTAGCTTCTGCAGATGAAAAGTCTTCTTTTCACAGTGCAGGAGTTTTAACTGTGCCCTGGTTAAAGATTACCTCAACCTGCAATAAATGGAGATGTTTCACTAATTGGTTTCTTGGTTCATTAGCCAAATTGTGAGTATGAGGAAAATGGGGAAAGCTCAAAATGAATTTCCCTGGCAATCCTTAATTTAAATGGTGAAGAATAATTTTATGTTGAACAAAACATGTTCTGTGGTTTGCAGCAATAGAGTTAGTTAGTTACTTGGGGATCATTTGCCATCTTTGCAGGAAAATCCTTCTTGACTCTGCCTTCTTCTGGCATGATGTGACACCAAATAGGGAAGTATAATCATTATACTATAATAATCTCAAATTTTATACAGAAACACTTTGTCATGGGAAGTTCCTCCTCATACATTGCTTTCAGTAGTGAGATAACAGAGATGAGCAGCAAACATCTCTAAAAGGCAGCTTTACTGCCATGGATGCTGTGGCTCTGCTCCATTGCAGCCATCTAAGTGACAAAACCACCACGTGTCCCTGGTTTACTCTTCCCAGTGCAGCACTCAGCTAAAAATCAGAATCCCAGACTGGTTTGAGTTGGAAGGGACCCGAAAGCTCATCCAGTTCCAATCCCCCTGCATGGGCAGGGACACCTCCCACCAGACCAGGCTGCTCCAAGCCCCATCCAACCTGCCCTTCAACACTGCCAGGGATGGGGCAGCCACAGCTCCTCTGGGCAACCTGGGCCAGGGTCTCACCACCCTCACAGCAATGAATTTCCTCCTAATGTCCAACCAAAATCTCCCCTCTTCCAGTTTTGATCCCTTCTCCCTTGTCCTCTCACTACAGGCCCTTGTCAAAAGTCCCTCTGAGCAGTTGAAGCAACAAATTCTGCTAATTAATCAAAACAACCACTAGAATTTAATCTGTTGTATGAATTTTCTGCCATTGATTGTTGTGGCACAGGAGGTCATTTCTGAGCACTGAATTGCTGGTTGTGTGGCAGTAAAAAAAAGAAAGCTCAAAGAAAGGTTAAATTAAAGAAGCTGCTAGAAGCCGTTTTTGTAAGATGAATGTCTATTATCTAAATTAATGACAGTAAACCTCCAATTAGCTGAATGTTGATGCAGAATTACAGCTTTATAAGGTAAATACATGTTTCCTCCAGCCAAAATTTTGGGTAAGGAAACAGTGAGCCTGCAATTGTAACAGGGTTACAGGTAGAAGAACATTTTCTGTGTATTGGGGCAGGGTGACCTCACTGCTGTTGCTGACAAATCTTTACAATAAATCTGTCATTGCTTCCTAACAGCAACACAGCCTGAGTCTTAGAACCTTGTTCTCTGGAGTGTCCTGCCTTCATGTGGCATGGGCAAAAACCTTGACTGTGCTGCTTTTCTTTCCCCAATAAACAGCTTAGCTTTTATTTGCTATATATAATAATCTGCTCTGGGGACAGGCTGGGAGAGTTGGGGTGTTCAGCCTAGAGAAGAGAAGGTTTCAGGGAGACCTGAGAGCACCTTCCAGTGCCTGAAGGGGCTCCAGGAAAGCTGGGGAGGGACTTGGGACAAGGGCAGGGAGTGATGGGACAAGGGGTAATGGATTAAAACTAAAAGAGAGGAGATTTAAGTTGGACATTAGGAGGAAATTCTTGTCTGTGAGGGTGGTGAGACCCTGGCCCAGGTTGCCCAGAGAAGCTGTGGCTGCCCCATCCCTGGCAGTGTTGAAGGGCAGGTTGGATGGGGCTTGGAGCAGCCTGGTCTGGTGGGAGGTGTCCCTGCCCATGCAGGGGGGTTGGAACTAGATGATCTTTAGGGTCTCTTCCTACCCAAAGCATTCTGTGATTTTAGAGCTGACTTTTCTTCTTCAGCCCAGTGTATGTTTTGGCACAAAAAAGCTTGAAGTGGAGCCTCTCAACTTGTTTCTGCTTTGTTAATTTATTGAATTCCTCTGTAAACACAAATCCAAGAGAACAGCAGCTATGAACTCCTTTTGTTGTTTGCAATTTATGCATACTAAAATAATTCCATAATGGAGTTTTTTGAGCAATTTACTTCTTGGAAAGGGTCAGTTTTTCTTGCAGATTTTCTTCTTGTGAAAGATGAAGTCTCTTAGACGTGTAATCCCAGTTGCCTAAGTTCATGAACACTTGCAGTATATCACTTAGCTGGGTGTAGGAGTTTATTGTCACTTTGGCTTTGAATATCAGAAAAAAAAAATGATTGTAAAAAAAAAACAACAAAAAAACCCCAAACAAAACCCCCTCAATAAACAAAATCACACTCCAAATCCTCAAAAGAGCAACAAACAACACCCTACAAATACCTTTGCATTATTTCTGAAGGTCTTATTTTCCTAAATATTTCTCAGGGATACCCAAAGTGTCTCTATAGATGCCCTGTGATGGGAAACACTGGGTCAAAGCAAGGATCTGGTTGCATCATTATCCTGGTTCTGGTCATCTAGGTTCACAATTTGTGTCATGCAACATAGAATATCTTCTAAGGTCCATGTATCTACCCAGTAATTTCCCATTTCCCCATAGCTATTCCTAAGCATCTGCTGGAAGCTGTTTGTCCTTTTTGTAGGTTTCTACCATCTTGTTTCTTTTCTGACAAGTTCCAACTCATTTAGTGTCAGTATTATGGCAGAAATGGTCCCCATCTGGGCCTTTCTGGGAAATTATTGATTCTTTGTCTACTTCTGCTGTTTTAGGATGGAATTTGAGTTTAAGGAGATTTTGTGGTACTGCTGTATTTTGTTTATTTACCTAGTTTCTTGTGTGTTTTCCTTGCTCTTTATCAGCTTGGTCTTCTGCCACTTTTGTATAATTTAGATGGGCAGTTTTTTCACAGTGTCCACTGATTTGACTTAATCCAGTTGTATTTCTGAGGTGCCTGTGAGATGAATATGCTCTTTTTTAAAAAAAGAAGCAAGCATTCTGGCTTTCTCAGTGCTTCTACACCATGCCTGCTCCTTGGAACTTGGGCACTTAGCATTGCTTGGGCTGCTGTTTTTATGCTCCAAGCATAAGTGCAGTCCTACTTGTCTTCTCTGTTCTTTGCAACTTTTTTTTTTACCTGAGAACTCTCCCTCCCCACTCTGTCTAAAGACACAGAGGCTTTTATAACCAACTTTTCTTCAGCTTTTAGCTGGAAAAAAACCACAAACAAAACACCACCAACAAAAGCCAAGGAAGAAAACAACCAAGGAAACTCTCTCAGCTTTAAAAGCATTAACTGTGCTGTTCTATTCTGGTGTAGATGGATCCAGGCTTTCCTTGCAGGCCTTCTCCTTGGTCCCCAAGGTGTTCCCAGTAAAGCTCTCCTCTTTCCTTCTTTCCATTTCACTTTCTCTGCTCCGAGACTCCTCTATAGGAGTGGGACTATTTTTCTTCTTGTGAGGGTTTTACTTCTATTCCCTGCATCCACATCCATCTTTCCCAGTTTGTTTGACTGAGGAGAGATCACTCTCCTCCTGAAAGCTGAGTGGTATTTCCATACAGATAAATCAAAGATAAATAGTTATATATGTTGCTTGACCCAGATCACTGACTGGACACCAGCCTACCTTTACCTTAATTAATTTTCTCCTGGCTTTGATCCCCACTGCTGTTTATTTTATGTTTCTAGCAATCTCCAAGAGACATTTAGCAAAGGCTTTGGGTATGAGTTGAGTTCCAAAATCCATAGCTTTTCCTCATACTGTGTTTTCAAACCCAAATCCTCTTGAAAGGTCACTTGGAGCCTTGAAATACTTGTTGATTTTTCACACGGTGATTGACTTGCCATCAAGCTTATCATGCTCTTCTACTACAGAGTAAGTGGTTACAAAGAACCCACTGAACTCCTTCCCTATAGCTGCTGGTGGAGCTGCACTGTGCATGGGTGAATAGTCACTGGCAGGACACATGGATCAGACCAAAGAGTGTAGATCCTGTTAGTTGTTGCGCAGTTGATGGGGGATGTGTTGGGTGGGATAGTGTATATATAGCTAGAGGCTTGGTCTGACCTCTTTTCACCAAGTCTGACTGAAATAAGGATTATTGAGCTCCCAGTTCTACAAATCCCAACTAGTGGGTGATTTCACGGGTGTTTTGTGGTAGATTAAAACACTGACTTGACAAGTCCTATGAGGAGTAGCTGAAGGAACTGGGCGTGTTCAGCCTGGAGAAAAGGAGGCTGGGGTGAGACCTTCTCATTCTTTGCAGCTGCCTGAGAGGAGGCTGGAGTGAGAGGGGTGGGAGTCCGTCTCTTCTCCCAAGGAACAAGTGACAGGACAAGAGGAAATGGCCTCAAGTTGTGCCAGGGGAGCTTTAGATGGGATATTGGGAACAATTTCTTCCCCAAAAGGGTTGCCAGACCCTGGCCCAGGCTGCCCAGGTCAGGGGAGGAGTCCCCATCCCTGGGGCGATTTCCAAGCCATGTAGATCTGGTGCTGAGGGACATGGGGCAGGGGTGGCCTGGGCAGGGCTGGGGTAACAGTTTGGTTTGATGATCTTAAAGGTCTTTTCCAAGCAAAAATATTCTGATTCAGGAATGGCTGAAAGTTCTTTTATAAAATAAATAAATTAAAAGTGTAGTCCCACCACCATCATATGTGCAAGGATCAAATTGCTTCCGAGATGATTTTTTTTTAATGTAGAGAAAAGATACTGAAGTTTTTAGCTAGATGGTGACTTCTTTCTACATTGACCTCCCTACATATGTATGAGTTTGGTGTCATTTTAATTAGCCTGTTCTTTTAAGCAGCACGATGAAGTGTCTAACCTTCCATGCATCATCTTGGTGCTATTTTCTCTTTGAGATCAGCATCTCTCTGTTGCTCCACTCCTAGTTCATGGCCTTAAAATACTTTTCTATTTAGCTACCAGGCTTTAATGATCCAGCTCTGCATTGACAAAATGCAGAGTATTGAGTTATGATAGAAAAATGTTAATATCTTACAGTGATTTCTTCTTATTTTACCTCGGGAGAAGACAGATCATGTAAATGAGGCAATCATTGCTGAGAAGCTAAGTTGAAACTTTGTGTTTCTGCAGTACAAAGTACCAAGCCTTTTTGAGAAAAAGAAAGGTAAGTGCTTCATGGAACTCAGTGGCAAAACTGTAAGAGCTCTCTGTATCCCCCTTTGAAAGGCTCCAAGTGTGCTCTTTTGTAATGAGTGAAAAAGCAAATAGCATATTATTCTGCAAGAGAATTAGCTTTTATTTATTTACAGTAATCAGTGTTTATTGTAACTTATGCATTTGGAGAAACAGATTAAAGAAACCCCGTACTCTCTTGTATTTATGATGGGGATTGTGTGTTTGGTTTTCACCACAATTAAGTAAAACCTTATCCTATTAAATATTCTTCAATTCTTATTAAATGTTCTTCTGTATAATCCTGTATCATCTTCTACTTGGCAGCCATACAGCAGCTGTTTGCTCACTGTCTTTTGATTAATTCTCTTACTGTTCCAGAGTGTAATATACCTCGTTTGTTTAGAGAAAGGGAATATGTTTCATAATTAAAAATCCCTTTTACTGCAGTTACTGCATCTTTGCAGATTTAATTAGGTCTCAGTCCCTTCCAAATCATGTAAGTCAAAGGTCCCATCCTACTTGTCCCTGAGGCATCATTACAAAAAGTCCCCAGATGGAGTCTAGTTTCTAACTGATGACTTTACCATATAGAGGCTAATTACTTCTAATCTTACACATTGATGAGACTGTATTTTATGTCTCTGAGCCACTGAAACTGTAACTGCCAAATTATCCTCTACTGTAATATGCAGGTTATTTTTCCATTAAATGGACTGGCTTCACAAATGACAATCCCTTCCTGCCAGGCTCTTGCTTTTTCAGCCATAATTGTTTCTGGCACCCGGTTCCATCCAATGAGCCCTTGTTCAGCCCTGGTATGATCTGGGATGAGCTAGTTTAGCCAGGAGAGGATGAGCAGAGCAAAGCAGGGGAGCCAGCTCCTGGGGAGACTCAGTCCTGGCTCTCTGGGGCTGCAGCTCTCTGGCTCTGTTTCACTCAGCCCTGCCTTGAACCTCCAGCTGTTGTTTTTTTTTCTGAGCAATAACCTCCATCAGATCTTTAAATGACTCAACACTTTCACTTTCTGAGAGGGAAAAATTGTATTTGGAAGCCTACAATGGATGAAGGTGTTGGAAGCCTAATCTTGGATAAGCTGCCTTCAGTCAGCCCTCTTAAGCACTGGGGAACAGAAATGAATATCTAAAAAGCAGCCAATGACTGCAGTTGTGCTCTGATTTCATGGCTCTGTGAGACAGAGGTCAGGAACATAAAGCTGCTGGTTTCTTCTTAAGGAGCAGTGGTTCTTATCATCACCTGCTGGAGGCAAAGGTGTTGGGACTTCCTCATTCAAGGAAATGCTGTGGCTTGTTACAGCCTTGCTTTGTGCCATCGATGCTTTCTGCCCTGCTTCTCTCTCTGTTAGTTCTGTCCCAGCCCCATGGGGCTAACCTTGGGGTTGGCTCCCCAAAGGAAAGGTTTATCCCAGGAATCTTAGTGTGAAGCTCTAATAATTTGGGTTTAGTCTATTCCAGGTCTTAATCCAGCCCTGGCAATAAGTAACAGCTAATGACACCTTTTAGTAGAAAAGCAGGAGGTTTGGAAGGATAAATTTTGGAGATGGTAGAACTTTTTCCCTTGGCTGGTTTCAAGGAAGTCAATAGCACCTTCTTGACTTGGCTTTTACTTTTTGAAAGCAACAGGGAACTAAACTGGCAGTGCTGTCTGGGGAAAACATCCACACCAAAAACCCTAAAACAACAACAAAATCCCCAAAGCCCCCACCTGGAAAATCCTGGGAAAATCCTAGTACCAGCACTATGGCTACCACAGCCACAAGCATTGATTCATACCCCAGGTACAGAGATATTTTCTGCTCAGCTTCAGTACTTTATTTAAACTAAAAAAAACCCAAAAGACAACAACCCACCACCAAATTGTGGATTAAGAAAATTTCCTCGAATCTGAAACAAAGTGTATAAATCTGCATTTATATACCTATCAGCATTCTGGCCAAGATTTTAATCTCAATATTACTCTAATGCAGTAACACGTTGAGAGTAATAAGATGGTTCTAAATCAACATGATCTAGACTAGACTGATCCTCCAAAATAATGCTGTCAGTCTACTGTAGGAGAAGCATTTTTGGCCTTTTATTTAAAATACCATGGATGACTTACATGTTGGGTGACTTTCATCTCTCTACACACCCACCTAATACACTTATTTAATGAATCACACAATCCCAGACTGGTTTGGGTTGGAACTGACCTCAAAGACCACCCAGTTCCAACCCCCCTGCATGGGCAGGGACACGTCCCACTAGCCCAGGCTGCTCCAAGCCCCATGGGTGTGTATTATTATTTTTTGCTTTTTGAAAAGTCTAGATCCTGAAAGCCAGTGGTTTTTATCTGTTTCAGGTGGTCAAAATCTTGAACCCAAAGGAGAGTAAGATTGAGCAGGCTGTTTTGCCTGCAATTGCAGGTGTCCCTGCAGGCTGTGTCCATGTGGAGCATCAGGATGCTCTGTAGGATTGTGATTAGCAGGATATATTAAGCCACATGCAAGAAAGTAGCCCTGAGTTTGCTTATTCTTTCTCACCATTGTTGGATCTTAATCTTCTGAGTGATTAAAGCAGCACATGACTCTTGTGCTAATCATCTAAAGTTGGCTTCAGTTGGTAGGATTTTAATTTACAGTAAATAGTTCTGTTGTAAAAATTGGCCTCTGTTTCAGCTCTCTTGAATAAGGCAGTACTCTACAGAATCCATATGTGGATGTATATCTGTTTCATTCTCACTAAGCACATTGCATGTATTATGGGAAACAAAACACAGGATCTCTAAGCTCAGTTTTAAAGAAAACCTTACAGGCTTGTGCTCCTGTTTGGCTTCTCATGGTGGGGCAGCTGTCAGAGTGCTCTCGTGTGCTTTTATACGTCCCTCAGCAAGGGAACATAGAAGATCATCAAAGTAACTTTGAGTGGACATAAATATGTCCATTACAAACCCAGAAGGCAAAAGCAGAACAGCCCAAACCCCATCCCATGTCAAAAAACATCGGAAGTTACCTCATGTAACTTCAGGTAATAAAATTAATCCATCTACCTGAGCCTGTGGGCCCAAGGAAATGAGGGTAAAAAGAAGAATTAGTTGTGCTGTGAGAAAGGGGCAGGGAGGGTACATACGGCTCCCAGAAGTGAAATGGTTATTTCTAGAAGCGGAGTTGGTGGAAATGAAGTACTTCCCTGGCCTTTCACAGCTACCTGCAGTGGTTATGTGGCTGGGAATTTGGCCAGGACACCTAAAACAGGGAAGTGTGGGCACAGCAGGAGAGTGACAGCCAGGGCTGTACCCACAGCAACGTGTGAGTTACCTGAGGTGACCCCAGGAGCATGGGAGTGGGTGCAGAAGGGTGGGAGCTGGATTTTTCCCAAGGATTTAGAAACCAGTTACTGTGTTTTGCCGATACACATGTTACCTGAGTTAATAAAACTGGCAGTGAGCAGTGCACTGGCACAGTGTGCATGCAAGTCCATTGCAAGGCAGTCAGGTTAATAATAATAATCACAACCTGTTCCATAAAATGCTGACTGTTTCCAAGGAATTTTTCTTTGGCCTTCTTGCTGGGGTTGGAGAGGGTGAGATGGGAGACTCGTGTTGCATCTTGAGAGAGTTCAAGCTGGGAGCCAGCCCAAAATGGAGAGCAGCAGACCCCAAAATGCTCTTTGCACAAGGGCTGTAGATAGTCTGAGGAGTTTTATGTCCAAACTACATTTCCAGTGGAAACTTTCCTAAAAGAATATTCCCCCTGAATGTCTCCTTTGCCAAAGCATCCAGGCTTGCACTGGCTCTCTGCACAAGGACAAGTCTTCCCTACTCCCAAGGCAAAGCTCCTTGCTCTTGGTTTCAGACAGATCATCACCTGGTCACGTTCCAGCTGAGGTTTGGTGTCTCCAGTGTGGGGCTGTGAGCTCTTAGCATTCTCCTTGTTCATCTTGAAAATGCTCCTTACTGTCCTAAAGGTCATTCTGCAGCCTCTGGCTGGAGGATTTAATGGTAGTTAATGTTAGAGAGAATATCAATAATGACTGAAGAGGTTTTTGAAAGCACATTCAGGAAAGTTTTTCTCCTGTAACTGGTGGACCTGAAGAGACCTTTGGGCTAGATTTTCCTCCCAGACCACCCAGTGAAAAGACTGAAATGAGAGGGGGCAGAATGTGGCTGGGGAAGCTGTGCTGGGTGACCAGTACCTCTGAATTACTTAATGGCTTATGCATTAGCTCTGGGTCAGAGATTGCTGCTGAACAGAACAGCTGGATGACAAAGTGGTGGTGGTAATCATCCATAACAGCTTCACTTTGCCTTCACTGGAGAGTTACTCCAGCATTTTGTTACACCAACCTGAGCTGTGCAGTTCTTACTTCACACTGTGTTATTCCAGGTATTCTCTCTAGTAAATTCTGGGTATCCAGAGCTGTGTCTGTCATGGTAGGCAGAGTCAGGAAGGTGTCTACTCCAGGAATTATTTGCTATGTGGTTTACAACAAAACAGATGCTCTACATGATTAAGTCTAAGGTACAGCTCTGCTGGGGTCAAGCAGTTACTGCATTATTAGATCAGCCTCTAGCACTTCACTTGTCTTTAAGCCTCTTAGTTTCCATGATTTTAGCATGAAATTTCCATATTATTATTTTATTTTATTTTTTTAGAGAATGAAAACAAAAAGATGGAATTGAAACCACAGGCTAACAAGAAAAAGGTTGTTTTATGAGCAGCAGAACTGACAAAGCCCATGAGTTGGTATCCTGAGACCTGATGCTTCCTCTTTCTCCTTTCATGTCTTTGCCCATTCCCTCTTCCATCTGTCCCCTCTGCACCTGCCACAAGTGATGCAACATCCCTGGCAATGTTGAAGGGCAGGTTGGATGGGGCTTGGAGCAATCTGGTCTGGTGGGAGGTGTCCCTGCCCATGCAGGGGGGTTGGAACTAGATTATTTTTAAGGTCCCTTTTGACCCAAGCCAGTCTGGGAGTCTATGGACACTATGGATGTTCTGCCCTGCTGGTAAGAGTCTCCAGGTCAAACAGGAGAGTGCCCTGGTGAACTCTCTGTGACAGCCTCTCACTTCTACAAAGCCATTGATTTTTGCACTAAGCTTCTCAGACATCAGCTATCAACCCTTCTGTCCTGTTGGTGGAAACAGCCCACAAGCTCAAAGTCCCCAGATTGGACAGGGATAAGGATAGGGGATAAACCAAATTCCTTCTGGAAATCAGGCTAAAAATTTGAACCAAGTAGAGAGCACCGTGAGTTGGTGGGGGGACTTGGTGGTGTTTTATCTTTAATTGTTTCACTGGTAATAAACAATAATTAAGAAAAATCAGGACTTCTAAAACACAGGGACAACTTGCCTGGGAACATAGTGTGGTCGTGCTATCCAGCACACTCATCCAGAGAATCACCATCCCTGGATGTGTTTAAGGGTGGTTTGGATGTGGTGTTGGTGGAGATGGTTTAGGGGAGAACTTTGTAGAGCAGGGCTGATGGTTGGACTGGGTGATCCCAAGGGGCTTTTCCAACCTGAATGATTCTACGATTCTATGAGTGAACGTGACACTTTGGCCTTAAATCAGCCTTGGTGACCTCATCATTAAAACTTAGAGGTATGTGTATTACTTTATTGATAGAAATAGTTCCTAGGGGACAACTTTTGTGACAATAACTCCTCCCATGCTGAAATACTTTCCCGATTGGTCTGGCATCAGAGTCTGGTGGGGAATGTGTGTGTTTACCCAGGGAACACTTGTAGAGCAAGGAAGTCTTGCAGCAAGTGAAGGAAAATGCATTTTCTTATCCCACCCTTGCAGCTCTGACATTGCTGAGTGCAATAATTTGGGGACTGAGCTTTCAGTTTTGCACAAGAGATGGAATACACAGTCAGTCCTGGCTTTGAGGTTGTTGATCAATCCTGAGTTTGGGGTTGTTGCTGGCCAGCAGGTTATGGCTTCTAGGAGAAGCAGCCACAGCTGCTGGTCCAGCCAGGCTGTTTGGCTGGTGGGGCTGGGTGGGAGCTGACACCTCCCAGCCCTGCTCCTGCTCACTCTGGTGGCATCCACAGCAAAAAGAGAACTTGAGAACTCTAAATTTCATTCCTCACCAACCAGTACTTAAAATATGCCAAAAAATAAGATTCTGACGACTTCAACAGTTAATTATCAATTCCAAGCTTTTCTGCACTCTCCACTCCTGAGGTAAAAGCCTGAATGATTAAAAATCCAACCAACCAAAAGCAATTACCAGTTATCTTTCATTGCATCTGGTGATAAAACTAAACCCCACCATGCCCTGCTTTATGTTCCTAATACTGCAAATTTTTTTTCATCTCTAGTGTGACCTGTTTCTCTAAACCTGTTGCAATGGAATTCAAAAGGGCTAACCCCAAGATCAAACAAATCATGGCTGCTTGGCAAAACCACGCTCTGACTAGGGATTTATTTCTCAGGTTCCCTTCAAAAGGCAAATGTAGGTGTGGTTTCACCAACTGGGAAGCTTGGTGGGGTAAAATAATTACTAAGTTCTGCACTGGCTTTAGGGTCAAGGCAATTGGTTGGACCTGTGTAGTATTCTTACATTATGCAAAATAATATTCACTTTGTGATCACAAGCTATAACCTAGAAATGTAACTTTTTTTAAACTTCATACTTCTTTAGATCTTAACTCTTGTGTTTTTAGCCTGTGGACGCTGATTTACTTTTTTTCCCTCTTG
This sequence comes from Apus apus, assembly GCF_020740795.1. Lineage (NCBI taxonomy): Eukaryota > Metazoa > Chordata > Aves > Apodiformes > Apodidae > Apus > Apus apus. The sequence goes on from NC_067285.1 coordinate 2,988,276, forward strand.
GTTCTAGCCTACTGCATCCACCAATTATCAAGCAGTTTCTGCTGTCTGTAATCACAGCAGTTAATGTGACAGAGTTTCCAGAAAGAAATAATATTCCAAGTATTACACACCAATGAATGCTTCTATTATCCAAAAGTAACATGAAAAGTCTATATTAAATCTGGCATGCCTGGTGCTCTACTGAGCTTAGTGCTGTTGTACAAATTGTTCAGTGTCAAATTTGGCTCATGTGAACATCCTGCTTCTTTGTTTTGGAAACAAAATTGGACTAATAGAGATGTGTGCTGGAATCACTACTTTGATGTCTTGACAAAAGCATCAGTGCTCACAGCACACATCACTTTCTGGAGCCACCACTGTATTAGGAGTATTAAAAGGGGGGAAAAGAAATCAATAAAGCAAATACCATTGTTAAGCAAAAGCACGGGGAGAAATCCCTGCAGCAGGAGATAAATATTGAGTCACAAACTGCCTGTGGAACAGGCAGTGCACAGGTTTTCTCTTGTCCTCTCTACAGTTTCTTGTCGTGAAGTTATGCTTCTACAAAAGCAGAAAAATGTAAGAAATACTGAATTTCTGAGGCTGAACAATTACCCTGTAGCTCCTATTAAGCATAAACAGCTTTAGGCAAATGTGCCCGTTTTGTAATTGCTGCCAGCTCTGAGGAACACTGGTGGAATTTTCATTTACAAAACCCATTTGTACCATCAAATTCTGTGCATGTTATGACCTTTACATGAATACACATAATAGCACTAAAATAACTCTCCATAAATATGCTTTTTGGCTGCAGAACTGCTTTTCCTTTGTTTGCTTATGTGTCATATTTGTCATATTTACAGTCACTTCAGAATTTTCTGGCTATCTCAGGCATTCTTGTACTTCCAGAAACAGACATGGTCACTAAAATGTGGATGTCTTCACATGCTGTGAAGGGAACTCCCAAAGTCTAATAGCTCTTTCTGTATGAAACATTTCTCTTAGTTACATCTTTATTTTGAGAGCACATTAGGTGCTCAGTGGTCAAGAAGCCAAATAAAATTGCAATACATACTAATGAATCTCAGGGCAAGGATCTGAACCAGGAATGATGTTCTGAATGCCTTCAAATGAAAGAAGTGAAACTTAAAAATGTGTATTTTTAGGTTTCTTGGACTCTCCTCTTTTCATTGTCTCTATCTCCTGTCTACCTTATTTTCTCTACAAACTTCTGGCCCACCTAGTGTTCATATTGAAACGTTTTATTTAAGATTTTCTAACCCAAAAGTTAATGCTACATATTTCTTACATCAAACTGCCTCCAGTGACCACCTTCCTCTTGGTTTTTCTTCTCTTCTGCCTCTTGTGCCATGTCAGTGATAGCTTTTTAGAGCCCATCAGCCCTTCATCTCCATTTGGATACCATCAGTTTGTCTCTTCCTGCATGGTCACTAACATCACCTCCAGGACAGAACCCCTCCAGGTGATTCCAATGCAGCATCCAAAGGTGCTGGGGCCACATTGGACAAATTGTTTAAAAGATCCTAAATAACTTTGTAGTGCCAGCAGCTTTCCAAAAGAATAAGTTGACCACAAAACAGGAACTTTGACAAGAAACCAAAGGTGTCATCTCCCTTCTGCTGCCCCTTACTTTGGTGGGAAGGTAGAGCACCTCAGGCAGGAATCACATTTGCCAGGATTACTTAAAGTGAGGTTCTCTCCTTCCAGGATAGTTTGGGGTTTATTTTGTTGCTCATGCACAATCTCTCACTGCTTTGCAAAGTCCTTTCAGGAAAAAATGTCGAAGTTACACAAAAGCATCCATCTTCCAGAATCCTGGGGAAATATATGGACAATGCTGCATGGCTTTTAGCAGTGCAGAGATGGATGGAAGCCATGCCCACCTAAGTGGGAAGAACCATGGGGCTTCAAGACCTTCATTCTTGGCTTGTCAGTGTTGGGGAGCCTGATGACTTGCTCCATGTATCCAGTTCTCCCTCTCACTACAACAGGAATAGGAACTTGTGACGTTTATGGCATCTTTTCCATTTCTGCAATGAAACTAGTGCAGCAAAGTTATGAGAGAGAATGATTTGAGTATTAAACACTAATATCCCTCATGATCCACTCAATCCTCCATGCTTTACGGATATCCTCCCTCTAATATCCTGTCTTTGAGGTCCCTCCAGCCACACTTTAAAAAGATCTCAGAAGAGCTCCAGGAGAACTGCAGTGACAAACCACGTTATTTGCAGTGAAGAAATCAAACCTGGGTCGGTTCAACCTTCCTCTGCACTCCTATTGGAGTCTTTGGCCTGAGATATGTCCTCACAGCTGGGCTTCAGCAGGTTGGCTGAGTTAGTCACTGCTTCTAGGGACTGAGATTTGGAAGCCTAAGATGCTGCTGCCTAGAGAAACCTAAGAATGTGTTCCTCCCCACACCACTGACAATGAAATTAAAAAAAAAAAAAAAAGTAAAACTTGGAGGAAGGAAAAAGGAGAAGGTGAAGAATCAGCTGAGGTTTGTCTGTGTGTGTGTGATGGATACACCAGGGGTGATTCCCCACTTCATTTTATTAAGTGAAGATAAAGAATAATAGCAAGGCATAATGAGAACACAGGTTTTTTTTTCCTCTGATGCTTCAGTTTCAAGATATATTTCCTGTGCTCTTTCTAGCCCCCTGATGAGCACCTTGCTTCTAATGGCAGGGATAATGAGAGATTTATGACTTCTGGCTTTTTGATAGCAGACCAGAACTCATTTGTCCCTTCGTGGCAGATCCTGTAATCATCTCTGCAGGCAGCCAGCTACAGCTTCAAGGTGTGCAGGCAGGGAAAGATAATTCAGTTAACAAATCTCACGATGGTACTTGTAATAGAAGAAAATCCATCCTGACATCTTAGAAAAATATTTTCCTACTTTGTTTACGTAATGGATCCTGTTCAGACTGAAATGATTTCAGGCTGTTTTGCTTCCTCCAGTTTGAAAAATCTTCCCGACCAAGCTGCCTTAAAATACTGCTCTCTTTGTGCACCCGTGTTCAAGCACTTACTTTTGTGGCAAGGTATTGTTTGTGTTGGTTTGGCCTTTTTCATGGCAGGAAAGATGTCAAGGAAAGAGCTGGCAGCTGCTTTTTCTCCCTCTTTAAATCTATATTGTTTGACCCCCCCTTTTAAGTAGATGCATTTTACTTCTTACAAGAAGTTCAGCAAAGAAGCTGTAATGGGGCTGATTTACTCTCCCCGTGACATCCCCCAGGGTGGTTTCTAGCTGTGTTTGAGCTGTCAGGGTGACACTCTGTGCTCCTCCAGTGCCACAGTGAAAGCTGCCCCCTCTTCTCACGTGAAGGTGGCTGAATGTCAGATCCTGCAGAGATTAAAATCAGGGGTATTTTTATGAGAGTCTAAGAGATTAAAATCCATGTGTGGCTCTGGGGCTGCCCTCCTGCCCTGCCTGGGCCCTCTCCTCACTGGGGCCTTCAGCCCATGGCCAACCCAAGAGCTCCCCTCTGCCATCACTTCTGCAGGCTCAGGATACAGTCTGTGAAGGATGCCAAGACTGTGCCTGTGCCAAGGCTTTCTGGAGGTGCATCTCCCTCCACTAACAAGCAAACAAAACATTTGCCAGTAGGTTCCTTATGAATCAATTTAATATCAACAAAGACTTGGGTATAAGGTGGAACTTTCAGCAGTCTGTCTCTACTTATAATACCGGGCACAGGAACTTTAACTTCATTGTTCAGTTTTATTTTAGATGGCAATGCTTCCTGTAATTTTATTATATTCTTTCTTTATGATACATGAGGAAGAGCAGAAGATGTGGATTTGGTTCTGGTGTTCATTCTGACTTGGCTTTCATCTTAGATGTATCTGTAATGTCCGGATGGTTTTTCTGGATGACTCACTTCAGATCTGAAGGAGTGAATTCTGATCTCTCCCAGCCCTTAATGAGAGGGAAGCTGGAGCAGCTTTAATGATGACATTCTTTTCCTCAAGGCTTCCTCAGGTATTTGAATTAAATAAGTCACAATCAAACGGAAACAAATGTAATGTTTTAAACAGAATAGAGTTTCAGTTAATTCCTCCAAGTTGATTTTAATGATATGGTTTATCTGCTGATAACTTAGAGTAGGAATAATGTACAAAAGGAGGAAAAGGCTTAAAAAACCATGACATGATGCTGAAGAGACTGTGTTAGTTGAGTGCTTGCTCTGATGCCTGACCCTGCAGCCAAGCCATTGATGTCCTTTAGGTCCCAGGTCCCAAGTGGGGAATCTGAGCACTTTGGAGTAGTCAAGAGTGCTGTGCTGAGGGTTGTAGGGACCTTGGCTGCTCTCACAGGTGTCCTAGATGATGCTCTAAGAATGAACAAAAAAGACATGTTTTTTGTCAAGTGGAGAAGTTTCCTCCTTTTCACACAAACGTATTGGTTCTATGATGCTGCTTTAGGGTGTTCTGAGGGAAGCACTGGAGGTTCCTGGAGTCTTCAGAGGAGTTGGTTTTGGAGTGATGGCTCAGAGGGGATGGTAGACTTGGTCAGTATGGAGTACAGAGAGCTTGGAGCAGAGCCCAGGACATCAAAAGTGCTGACATGCATTTGAAATTTGTCAGCATATGAACAGTAAATGAATGAAATATCCAACTTCCATGACAAAAACTGGAGACGAGGCCAGGGCCAGCAGTCTAAAGTCATTCCAGCTCTGCCTGGTGTCACTCTGGATGTCCTCAAACAACATCCCCCAGTGTGGCAGTCTGTCTAGCAAAGAGCTGAAGCACTGGCAACCAACTTTGTCCATGGACTCCTTCCATCTGCTCCTCAAGTTCTGCACAGCCCCTCAGCTGGCTGCAAAGCGGGCTGGCCTGGGCCTGCCAAATATTTGCAGGACTCTCTTTCACCAGCACCCTCACCTTTGTAATCTCTCTGTGCTTTAGCAAGCTGATTTACAAGTACATCTTTTCTGAATCATTATCCCAGGCAGCTGCCAGTTGGCCCGAGGCAGACATCCAGGCACTGGAGACTGGGAGAATTGGTTCCAGCTGCACTCTGTAATTAGGAAAACCCTGGTCTGCAGCCGGATGTCCAGATGCCTTGCCAAGGAGCCTATCGTTTGGTTCAACAAACAGTATTTGGTCGGGGGGGGGGGGAAGAAAAGAGGGAAGGTGTAATAAGACAAAGTTCACGTGCAGCAACTGCTCCTTTGTTCCTCATTGCCCCTCCTGTTTGGAAGCCGGAGAGGTGGGTCACTGTGCTGGGGAGGTTAAGCAAATCCTCAGGATTTCAACTCAGAAATAAGCTGCTGGTGCTCCCCACAGAGATGGCAAGCACTTGGAATGCCATCTCTTTCATGCTTTCGCACCAGGGAGAATCTGAACTTTGTATTTTGTTGTGGAGCAAGAGTTGCAGCACTCAGTTTTGTCAGCAAGGAGACCTGGGACGAAAGAAAAGTCTGGCTGTGACATGTCTCAGCTTAAGCCCTCGTGCTCCCTGAAGTGTCCTCATTTCTAACACAGATTCAAGCTCCTTTTAAAGGTTGGGGGGTGGTTGTATTTGGTTTTTTTGGGTTGGTTTTTTTCCCTGGTTCTGTTGACATGAATTAACAACTGTAACACTTCCAATAACAGATTTAACAATATCATGAAAAATGCCAGAGCTTCTGCCACCAGTGCCATTTAATCTATTTCAGCAACTAGATTAAATGAGTTGCCAGAAGTCTGAGTGTTTTCCAACAACAGGTTTCCCATAATAATACGAGAATGTCCTTGCACAGGAAATGGTACAAAATGCAATGCAAAACTCCACTCCGGATGACTTAGCAAAGAAAATGGATATTTCCTCTCCTTCTGATTTCATTCTTTCTCTCCTGCTTCAGAAAGAATTATTTTTTAAAGTTAAACAAGGAACCATTAACTAATCTACTTCAAGAGATCGGTGCAAAAAATGGAAGGTCCTACCTACAGGTTATTGCTAATCCCAGGAGGTTAGTTTGATAAGAACAATTTACATATTAAATGTAATTAACTGTGTGGACTTTGACGACTCGTTCTTGTTTGACCCTGTAGTTCCCAGGTTTTCTCACGTTCTGAAAATACATTTGAATGAAATTCGTGGAAGGCCACTTGGCAAAACACACTTGTCTGGACCTGATTTCTCTCCCACCAGCCTTCTGGATTTCCTCACACAGTGGCTGACATTCACAAGTTGATGTTCTCCTATTGTAGCTCCCAGCTCCATCTGAGATAACCGTGTTTTTCTTACTGTGAAGTGGTTGAAGAAAATATTGATATCTTGAAGTTTTCCTTTTAATGACACACTTCTTTTTCATCAAACCTTTGGGGTTTTTGAGGTCTTGCCACAATCCAAGAATTTCCTTTTTATTGTTCTCTGCAAAATATTCCCAATGTAGTTATTTTAAAAAGTAAATAAGACAGCAGCTCTTTATCATGAAGGTATTTGTTTGTAACTCACTGCTATGCTGACAACCTTTCCATAAGGCTCAGCCAGCAGTTACTCCTGTCCCTCTGCTTCTGGACACAGGTGGACTTTGTCCTTCCCTGAAAGCCCAGCACCTCCTCCTGCCACAGCAGGGTGAGGAGAAGGCTCCAAGGGCATCTCACTGGTGAGTTGTGCCAGCAGTTACCATGATCCTGTGCTAGATCAGGTTCACTGCAGTTTCACTGATTGCAACTGAGCGTTATTTCCTTGCCAAAAAAAATATGTAGTGGGCACTGTGCTCTGGCTATTTTCTGGATGTCCTTTTTTTTCCATGCTCTGGCTAATGGGTCCAGCTGTTTTCTCTGTTGCTCAGGACCTTCTTTTGCTCAATAACAAAATCGAACCTTTGTTTTTTTTCATGCCAGCAACGAATATGCACAGTGTCATTGAAGCTGTGCAAGTAATCATTGAGGCATATCTTAGTATGTTTAATTAAAGCAGATGGTTCATCAAACACCCTGTTAGTGTTTTGTGGTTGCTGTTCTGTGGGGGGGACTCGGGGAGATCTCTTGGTGGTGGATACACCTTCTGCCTTCCCTGTCTTCTACTCCTTAGCTGCACCCAAGGAGAAGAGGCCTGTTATGGTGGACATGCTTTAATTAACACTTCTAAAACTGGAGCTGATTAGTATTCTTTTGTTAATTTAATGTTACATGTAAACTGAAATTCTGCTCAGTGAAAAGTTATCAACTTCTGTGGCAGGCCAAGTGGAAGAAAAATAAATGCAAAAGGTCTTATCAGTCGTCTAACTTGTTGCTGTACAGCAACAGATTCCAGGCCAAATAGAGAATTTTTGAAAATGAAGTTTGGCTGCTTATTACAAAATAGGAAGTAATATAATTTCTGTCAAAACTACTGACAGCAAATGTGATGCATTATTGCAAGAGTCCAGGCTCCCTGCTACAAGGCAGTGGGCTGTGTGTAGCAAGCTGCAGACAGGCCAGTGCCCACAGAAATCAGGAGATGGCAAAATCAGAGCCTGATGTAATAGTTTACCCTGAATTACGAAAGATAAGATGTAATAGGATTTGTGAATATGATTTAAAATTACTGTAGCTCTTTAAACATAAAGGTGACTTAGTTCCAATGACATCAGACCTCTAGCATCCAGGCCATTCATTTGCTCGTTTGTCCTCTCAGTTTTGCAGGCTGCACAAAAGTGACGTTCATTGAAATCCACATCCACCATCTCCCCTGATTCTTCTTCCCCCACACTCCTGCCTGGAGCCATGGAAATCAAAAGCAGAGATTTTCAAGCGTTGGGTCAGCCCTGAGCGCTTTGTGAGCCTGTCCCCAAACCCAACAGTGCAGCAGGATCCCAGGGGTATTTCAAGGGTCTCTCCTGGGGAGTGGGAGAAATTAGATCCCTCAGATAACCAGGTCCCAGAGTGTTTACAGTAGCTCTTCCCTCCTCCTTGCCCTCCATTTAAAACCGCATTTACTAACTCGGGACACTGAAAATAATGTTACTTTTTGGTGGTGTTTTGTTCCCCAGGAATGACACAAAAGCCATGGGGCACTAAGGGACAGAGGACACACACAGGCCTTTGGTGGGAGCATGCTGAGGAGCAAAACCCCAGCTCTGCCAAGGTAAAATAAATAAATGATGTTTAGACAGCAGTCAGCAGAACTCATTCAAAAAAACAATCACTGATTGTTCTGCATTGTGTTTGGGCTTGCATTTGTTTAGCTGGGCTTAGCTTGGGCAGCAGAAAAGCCAAATAAAATGATGGGTAAACTTGGTGATTCTCTGTGCACTTGGTGAGGGGGAGAAAAACGACATGTTTTGTGGGGAGGGCAAAAATTGTTAAAAACACCCCAGGAGACTAAATGTAGTGGTGTTCCAAATATCAGTCTGGGATGTTCTCAAGGTAAAGCCTGAGGTTTTCACTTCACCACAATCACTTTGTGATTATTTTTTTTTTCCCCCACAAGATGCAGTGAAGCTCCCAACCAGCATAGGATCCAACCTTAAAGGTCTCCTTCTTAATCAGAGATTGGGAGGAGGGAAAAACATTTATACACAGGCAGAAAAGGGAAAAGCAGAATTATTTCAAATATTGGTGCATGAGTTTGAAGCTAATCAGGAGCATTTTTGACATGCCTTTGGACTCTTGTAGGATGTTTCCATCTGTGCAGCCCTTAACAAAAGAAATAAATGTCAAATTAACCACTGGAGCACGAGAGATGCATCCAAAATAAAGTCTCTCAAAGCACAATCTTCTGTAGAAATCTCAGGGAAGTCAGGAGTTTTGGAAGGCAGGCGTAGGTCTTAAACCTGTAGGTAGAAGTAAATGTAGTGCAGAAAATATGAGGCAAATGTTGTTACAAACCATGAAAGAAACAAGGAAGGAAGAAAGTGCTTTCCCTGGGGCTGTGAAATTATTGAATTGTCAAAACCACAGGCAGCTGCTTTAGAGAGTTGACAAAATTTACTTGGCATTTCACCTTGTTAATAAACCCTGGATCTACCTCTACCCATTTGGGTTCCCAAATCAGCCTTCCCAAGAGTTACAGGGGAGCCTGCTTTCCATATTTTTTCCATGCATGCATGACAGAAGCATGGGAACCTTTTCCCCATGGGCTTCAGTGTAGGGTCCCACTTCTGGCAGCCAGACCCCGAGAAGGAGGACCATGGCACCCAGGAGGCCGCAACTTCATCATTCACATCAGTTTTCCCCAAGGAACAAGAATATTAGGTTTTGTGAACCACTTGTCGAGTATTGGCACTGATTATCAGATGAGGGACACCCAGAGGTGGCTGCGATGAATTCATGACAAGCAGGAGCAGTGCAGCTAGCAAATGGCACCTAAGCCCCCAGTGAACTTGGATGAGCTTTCGTGACAGAGCTAATCCTCCAATTTCACATGCCAGGTCAGTGAGGTTTTTTCCTGGTAGGCTCAGGAGATCTAGGAAGACAGGGCAGGAGCAATCCAGTCAGCCAGTTTACAGCAGCAATGAGATCAGGCCAGATGCTTTATAGCATGGGACTTATGTCACCAGCAATGTGGATAAATAACAGCATGAGGTTTTAAACTCAGGTTTCCTTCTTGTAAAAGCACCTCCTTTGTCACATCCAGTGATGTACAGGCTATCAGGATAAATGTTTCCTGTGATGATTTGGAAAATTAATCTGGGCCACTGTCAGTCAATCTCGGACATACGTGGTTTTGCATCCTAGATAGGTGCCACCAATCTAGGGGTGGTCATTAGCAAGAGAGAACTAATGAATTAAAATAGTACCCAGAGTCTTTGGAGGAAATTATATCATGCTTGTTGGAGGGATTGTGGAGAAGTTTTTCTCTGCTTATAACTGGTGAGGTTGCAGAGCAGTCATGATTCTGGTGCCCACATGTCCTCTGCAGCATGTGATGGCAAGTGTGGAACTTCAGGCTACTGTTCCAAAATAAAATACAGTTTAAATTCCAGCTGTCCATCGTGAGAGAGCAGTTTTGAGTCTGAATCTGGCCACTGCCTTTGACATAGCCATTTTTAAACAGGGATAGCAGCCACAAATCTCAACTGCAACATGGGCTAAATACTGAAAATTCACATTTTCAGTATTTTTGAATACTGACTAACATTTTGAATACTGAAGAGACATTTTTAATTTTATATTTTTTTTGCACAAGTGATAAGGTTTTCCTTGAAACCTCCCAGATCATTCAGAGCTGACTGTAAGAACGTGTGTTTTTAAATGACAAAAACATTAGCAGCAATAGGAAGTTAACAAGAAATCTTAACCCAAAGCGTCGGGTGTGAGAGATGGTAGATGAGAAACAGTTTCATATATTATGATAGTGTATGTTGGTAATTGAAATGTTTTCATTTGCAGGAATCTCTGTCATCACAAAATACAAAACTGATTTCACCGATAGTCATTTCACAGATGATTGATGAGAATCAATCCAAAGAATATTGCCCTGCTTTGCCTGTGCAGCCCATGGTTCCCCAGCCCAGTGCCTGTCACACGAAGCAACCTTTGGCTAACCACGGTTCAGTCAACCTTGAGAGAGCAGTTATGGTACTTCCCAGCAGACTAGAAATTCAGGCCTCGTTAGATGACACCACGTCTCTGTCGGACTTTCCCACTGCGGAGGAAAGGTGGTGTCAAAACCAGCAGAAAGGCTTTGCCTCCATAACTGTCACAGCCAGACGTGTTGCTGTGGGCTCCAGTGTCCTAGCACGAGGAGCTGGGGCCCTGCAAGAGCCCAGTGTTGTGTCCCCCACCTTGAGCAAGGTCCCTGCTGCTCTCCATCACTGCTATGCTCTGGGACGAGCCAACCAGAATGCCTCCAAACTGAGGATTTCTGAATCTTGCTCACAATTAGGTCGTGAGCCACAAAAACAGCTTTTTGACCCTGGAAACAAGGAGAACAGCATGGGTCTTCAGAGCAGTGATGGGAGAGAGAAAGTACCACTTTCCTTCATCTCATGTGTCCACCTGCAGGTTTCTCAGCAGTGTCCAAGCACCGTCTATTATTTAGACAAGTCGCTCAACGTGTGCATTGACCAGCCTCGAGTTAAACGCCCAAAAATTCATAGATCAGCATTGTCCTTCACTATAAATTGCAGTTCGTCGAGATTAACAGCAGATGGAGTAGATGGCATAGCTAATGGAGAGCCAACAGAGGAGATATTTCAAACAAAGCTCCTAGGAGAAAACAAGACTCCACTCAGATCAAACTTCAGCGCAGACTTAACAGAAAATGCTCTTAATAAAGAGAAAATACATGAAGGCTGTTTGGGTACTAAATACCCTTGGCAAAGTGGCCTTATCTCTGAACTTCCAGCATTTGTGGACAAACCCAGAGGACCTAAAAGTCCAGTAACAGCAAAGCAAGATGAGAATCAAGAGCCTGGCAGCTCTCACACCACATCTTCTCTCCAGCTTCCTAATTCAAGAGATGAGGCAGGTAAGTGATTTCCATAAACCTCAGCCTGGTGGATCAGAGGTCCAGGCTGGTGCAGCCTCACCACCCTGATTTAACATGAGCAGCTCATAGTAATCCTTGCTCTGCAAAGGCACCCTCAGTCAGAGCACAATCCAGACACTCCCAGTTCCAGGGCTACCAGGAATACATTTGCTGTGCCAGGGCTGCAGGCTGCTCATCAGATGATGGAGAAAACTCTGTACTTCCTGCAATAATCCTTTATTTTTAACCATTTATAAATGTAATATTTTTTTTTTTCTCCCAGCAAGGTGCAAGCTCTTAGCCCATGAAAACAATCAGGTCTGTCTTTGTGTAAGGGCTGATTTTGAGATGTGAGATTAAGAAGGAGATGGCTGCACTGAGTTTGGTTTTGTGAACCTTGCTATTAGAAATCATCATTTTCAGCTTTTTACTTAACAGATTATAGTAAGAAGCCCAGGCCTTAATAGCTAATGGCTCCAGATGAATTCTTTGCAGCTCTTTCACACATTTGTTTCAGACATCTCCAAGCATCTTGCAAACCTACATTTTTCTACCCACTGGTGCTCTTAGGGAGGGGGAAGGTGCCACGGGGATTGCTCTGTACCCAGCGTGGTACAGCTTCTGCTGCTGGGAGCTGTAGCTGCAGTTTCACAGTGTACATGGACAACCACAGCTGAGTTTTTTGACTCTCCAGCAAAGGAAAGTGGATGAGAAGAATGTCAATGAGTGAGTCTGGTGTCTCCCAAAAGCGCTAAGGTTAGAACTTGGCCCCCATGTATCCTTGGGCTACATCTCTTGCAATTACCCTGTTCTTACATGGCCTTTTGGATCTAAGGGTCAGAATATGAACATAAGCTACTTGCTAAGATTTGTTTGTACCTTCACCTTCCCACTGTGCAAGTGGAAAAAAGAGATTCAAAGCTGTGTGGTGTCTCATGAGCTGGACAAGGTACAAGGTACAAACCCCAGGCTGCTCCATCCCTTTGCACCTTGCTGCCATGGCTGCCCCTGTGCCTGAGATCAGTGGGCTTGCTCCTGCAGTGATCAGGCTGCAGTGAGAAGGCACTGCTGAGCTCAGAGGCCTCCTGCTTTAACCTTGATGAAAATTATCAGCAGAGCCAAGCTTTTCCACAGAGAACCCAGTGGTGTCAGTAATGGCAGAATCAGGCCCTTAGATGAAGGCTGTGTGGCTCTGCATGGGCAATCCCTTAGGTTGGAAAAGCCCTTCAGTATCACAACCATTAACCCTACTCTCCCAAGTCCAGCACTGAGCCATGTCCCCAAGTGCCACATCTAGATGACTTTTAAACACATCCAGGGATGGCAACTGTTCCAATGTCTGACATGCCTTTCTGAGATGAAGCTCTTCCTAATGTCTAGTCTAAACCCCCCCTGGTGCAGCTTGAGACCATTTCCTCTTGTTCTGTCACCAGTTACTTGTGAGAAGAGACCAGCACCCACCTCTTTACAACATCCTTTCAGGCAGTTGTAGAGGGTGATGAGGTCTCCCCTCAGCCTCCTTTTTTTCAGACTAAGCAGCCCCAGTTCCCTCAGCTGCTCCTCAGAAGACTTGTTCTCAAGGCCCTTCAGCAGCTTTGCTGCCCTTCTCTGGACACGCTCCAGGGAACCCCTCAGGCTGTCTGCTGAGGAAAGCCTGAGGGAAAATATTCCTTTGTGTTTCTAAGTGTAATCCAGGTTGCTTGTTCTTGAAGGGGGGATGGCCCAGTGAGGGAAGATGCCAACTGGTGCTAAAATAAGGAAGAAATATGAAGGGGTGTGTCTTGGTGAGGACCTGCCATTGGCTGACACCAGCATATTAAGTATTTCAGCTTTAGACTTCATTGCATATCATCATAATTTCAAATAACTGCATCCTCCTGAAGGGTATTCAAGGCTTTGTTCAACATCATCTAAGTTCTCTCTGTGATAAACCACAGAAACAAGGATTCAAATAATACTAAGCCTTCCCTGGCCCTGGTGATGCAGTGGTGTTCATGAAAGAATCACTTTTACTAGAAGTAATTAGAAAGTGAAATAGGAGACTGCTCCTGGTTCCACAGTTTTACTAAAAAGAGGAAATAAGTGAGGTAACCAGCTGAGAAAAGAAATACAGGGGTTTGAAAAGTGGTTTCCACCATTTGTGTACATAAGAATACAGGTGTAAATAAACATGGGAAGTGTTACCTTTTTAACTGCTTCCACCTTTTGTGTAAGCAATAATGTAGAATGTAAAGACATCTATTTATCTTTATTAGACCCTTTGTAATGTATAAGAAGGTGTTTATCAGCTTACTACAACTTTCCTGTGTGAAACTTGTCTAAACAGCCAGAATAATGCTTCAAAACAGTCTTTCTTTCTCACCAGGATCCCCAAAGTAAGGAGCCCCTGTGTTGTCTTCAGTCACTACATGTGACACATCATAAGAAATCCTAGTTACATGCAGGAGACATCTGCACTGCTCATTAAAGTGAGAGGCAACTGGTATGATTTTAGTCTGGCAAAAAATGAAAAAGTGATCTCCCTTTAGTTCTGAACATGGGTGAAGTGAGGGAGAGAAGTGACCTCTGAGGTCCACTAACCGGTTCTGGTACTAATCTGGTACAGTCCTACAGCCTGTAGGTATGTTTGCTTTTTTTCCTGGACTAGTTTTAAATATCTAAAGGAAATTTTAATGGGGCAGTGTGATCTTCCTGCTTGTTGCTGTGGCATTTCTGTGCATCCAGCTCAAAATGACCAGACTTATAGCACAAGGTATTTCTTTAGGAGCACAGCAAAATAACCACCCCATCAGCAAAGGCCTTTGTGCCATTACAGAGTCCCAATTCTTTTACATATTTTCTCCTCCAATGTTTACTAGCTCAAATCTATCCCCGTTAACTTTTGACCTGCTGTTTATGCATGAAGAACTGCCAAAGAAGGGGCAGGGGACAGCTTTTGACACCGTGTTAATACTTAAACGTGGTTGTCTTATGGATGAAGGAACTGCAGAGAGCATTTTGTACATCACAGTTCTGATGACCCAGAAAGTTTGAGCTGACGTTTGTTTGCAGCTGTAGGCAGTACCTGCCTGCCAGCACAAGTACAAGTGGTAATAACATCACCATGGCAAAAAAAAATATTAAAAATTTACTTTCAGGGGTAGGCTTTTCTGTATGAAATATGTAAATGTCTTTTCCAGAATGTATAGGCTGCCTTATTAGGATCTGAAGTGGAATGAGCCCCCAAATACTTCTCTGCTTTACAGGTATTGGGGCCAGGTTTCCTATTTCCTACAGGGGGGGTGAGTCATGGCCTCTTTGGAGTGTCTTTTTTTCTAATTTTTCATGTGACTTCACCGAAGTGAAGTTCCTCATTAACTGAACAATGTTACACTATTTCACATTCAAATCCAGGTATTCAGGACTTGGTTTTACACAGAGCTGTAAAACCTAATCTAAGGGGCTGCTTTCAGCAGGAGGTTGGTCCAAATAATCTCCGGAGGTACTTATTTCCACAATGTGCCACAGGATATTTTAGGAATATTAATGAAATATAAATCCCGGGCTGTGCTCAGGGATGGTCATTACACTTAGAAATCCAGATCTCTCAGATGCAGCATTTGAAGCCACATTTCATGCTATAGCATTCCAAGGATGGAATATGATCTTGTGATTTCACTGCTATGGACTCTGTCTTCCTCTGGCTTGTGACTTTGGGCACTTCACTTCCATTATCTGGTGAGAATTGGACTGTAAATGCTGGAAAATCCATGTTACACATGAAATCAGACTTAAACTGGGTGAGAATACAGAGCTGTAGGGCATGATTTTGTTTATTTTAGATGAGTGGCCTGCACTGAAAACCCTGGGGCAGCTTTAGGAACCTGTACCTGTTCATGTGAAATGTCCCTGCTGAGAGCCACATGACCCACCTTGGATATATGATCAAGGGCAAGGCCAGGCCAAGCTCCATGAGGTCCTTGTGATTGATGACCATCACCCTGCCTTCAGTCATGGCTTTTAACAAGTTGTCAGAATTTGCTAACACTGCTTTTAAGTGAAGGCTGCAATTTCCTTTACTGTCTGCAGCTCATGTCTTATAAATGCAAGATAAGTTAAAAATGAAGAGATGACTCCTGTTTCTGCTGAGGACAGGAGTATTTTTAATTTTAATTTCTTACTTTTCATGAAGAATATATTCCACATGAATATCTAGTTTTCCATCCATCTTTTACAATCTATTACCTGCTGGGCTCTACGCTGAATTGTTTTAAAAAGGAAGAAGATAAGAAAATGGGACAAGTTTAAATTCATTTTGACCTCATGATTAAACAGTTATCATCACTTTATTATGAGGGATTATAACTGCCAACATCTAAATGTATCTGTTGAAGCTTAGATACTATTAAATATCTTGATGCCCAAGCACCTTCACAACCCTCAGTTATGGTAGAGATCCAAGTACCTTCAACTTTTATAACATCTACATTTTTGTTTTTCTTTTGTTGTCATAGCCAAATGAGAGTTACTCAGGAAGGACAGCTGAGATGGAGAGGTGTCAATCTGGTTTGGATGGTAGGTTCTCCCACAGCCCTACTTTGAGATACAGGAATTGGGGAGGATGCAGGAGGATGGTGAGGGGAGATGACAAAAGGGCGTCTCACGAATCACAGTTACATGTGAACTGCCCAAAAGTCTGAAAATCAGGATTGTGATGCATGCATGAGTCAGCAATGGAAGGAGAACATGATGTGATGGTGATGCAGGCATGAGTGCAGGTGGCAGTAAGTGCTGGCACTGGGAGCCAGCTCTGGCACAGGAGGTGTCTGGGGGTCATGGTGCCTGTGGCCCTTCTCCTGCAGAGCCCAGAAATGATGCTCCAACGAAGGGGAAAGCCACATTTGAACCAGTGAATAAGACAGATCAGAGAGCTGGTGTTGTAGTTGCTTATATTTTCTCTCCAGAGAGAATGGCAGGTGACTTGAAAGCATCATTTACTTAATTAAAGCAACCCAAGGCAAAGGGTGGGGGAAACTGAGATAAGATCTGGATTTCTGGGGGGGTTGAATGGCCCCTGATGGTTGTAGGCTTCTGTTTCCTTCTTAAGCAAGAGTTTTATAGTGCCAAAGCCAGCAACATGTTTACTAAGGAGTAAATAACTAGACTTTAATTTGTTTCAAGATTTATTTTAAATTTTTTATGCATGTGTCTATATAATATATTTATACACACACTTGTGTTGAAGTCAGATCAGAAGAACTGGTGCTGTGGGATTTCAGTCTGCTGCTACCTGCAAAGCAAAAGAACTTTTTTGTTTGAAACACCCATTAAGAAGCCCTCGGTATTTGAGATGGTTTTATACCAACAAAATATTTCTAGGTCACCTTTAAACTAATATATATTCTCAGTCATCAGGATGGGCCAGTGTGGACAGTCTTAAAACTGCAGGTTATTGATATTTGCTCTCAATTACTAAATCATTTTTGAAATGTTGCAATGAACGAATGTGGCCTATCTGATGTTCTCACCTCATCTTCTCTTTGTGGGAAAGTCACCACGCAGTAAGCTAGAGCACAAGATTGGGGTGTGTGTGGAAATATAGATATACATACACACAGGAGCAAGATATAATTAGATGATAGCTGTTCCTTACAATATGGAATTTATTGTATAGAAACTTGAGTAGCTCCAGCTGATGCTAATTAACTCTGCAGCCCGCAAATGTGTACAGCAGCAGTGGTGGTGAAGACAGGAGAAATGTGGATGTGTGGTACAGAAGATTTTACTTCAGTTTGCACCTGCTAGGCATGAGGAGCCAAATTTTCAGCTGATGTCAACCAATAGAAATATCTGCCTTCAGAGGAGTGACACTGATTTACTTCAGCCAAGAATCTGGCCGGGGACGTTACTGACTTGGCGTTCTGGACGCAGCAGCTGGTGCCGACTTGTTGAGAACAAAGGACCACATGCCAAAAAGCCCATTAAAAGGAGCTCCTTTGATGTTTCTCTTCATCTGGTATGAATTTAGGATGGAGGAGGTTGTCAGTTTTCCTTAGTCTAGACGTTGTGTGTCACTGGGTCTGTGTCACACTGCAATGTGACCCCACGTGCTGTCTCAGATGCTGAGAAACTGAGGACTCAGACCTTACAGATGTTGAAAGCTAGGTGAGGAACTGGCAACTCTTGGTTATGAGGGACTCTGGAAGATGCTGCTAGCCTCCAAAACAGACCCCAACCCATATGATAGACTTTAGGAGCTGCTTTTCCTTACCTTGGAGGGTTTTAAATTAATGTTAAAAGGAAGAGGATGCCTCCTCTTCTCTGGAGGGCCCTTTCACATTTGTGGAGTACCAAGCTCTTGAGCTCTGCTCTCTGTTTCAAGTGCCTGCTGCCAGTTTCCCCAACATCTGGTCTGATAAAGGAAGGGGTGGGGAAGCTTATTGGGTATAAGAGAATCAAGAGACCAATGTGGAGGGGTACTCTCTCTTACTCCAATTATTTAGACAAGCTATGGGACTCAGAAGAGTGATGTGGCCTTCAGTCCTGTCATGGGTACGTAGCTACTGTTGGAGGTTACAGGCAATAGGTATAAGCAAGAGGGAGAGATGATGTTCAGGGTTGTGTAGATCAAATCTGCTCCTGGGCTGGTTTCCAGTGTTGGTGCTGGTGATTTGGTCGTGATATATTTTCATTTTTTCTTATGGAGCTAATTTTTCTTTACCAATTTCTCTGCGGTTTTAGGCAACAAGCAGCCATGGATGGGTGAGGGGTGGTTATTTTTGGGCTTTGTGGGGGTTGTTTGGTTATTTTTCACCTGTTTAGGGGCATGGCCATAACATAATATGGTTTTGAAGGAGCTCTCCTCCTTCAGAAAGCACAGGAGCTTTTTAAAGGCTGAATTTTCTACTATGGGGCATAGCAATGAACTTGGATAGAAATACCATCATTTTCCTGGAAGACAGAAGGATGTGTGCCCTGTTAATTATGTTATGGGCAGCATTTCTATGCTTGAAACTGATAAATTAGCATTATTTTCCAATAAATGTTCATATTGTCTGCTGAAGAACTAAATTCAAGGTAGGCTTTCTCTCTTTTGGTGTGTGAAGGTTAGGAGTTGGATTTTTTTCCATGGTTTTCCATCTTGTCCGGGCTGGACATTTCTATCTTCATCTGTCAGAGCTGGTAAAAATGTGAGACAACTGGAAGTAAAAGACTCTGGAGGGGGCAAGTCCCTCATTAGCACTTCAGGCAAGCTGTGAAGGACTGAGTACTGGAAACATTAAAATATCAATTAAGAGGGAGACATGGGCTACCTGGATCCAGTGCCTGCATTATGCCACTGGAATAAAGGGCCTCATTTTCCCCCTATTTACACTTGGTTTAAACTAGGAGCAACTCCTCTGCACTCTGTGGAATGAGTTCTTGGCTCAGCCTGGCTGCAGGGAGTTATCAGAAAGAGCTGAACCAGTAGGTGTCTTTGACATGATGAGAATACCAAGTGGTTGATACATTTCTTACCCTGTAAATCACCATTTAAGTGTTCTGAATCATCCTGAATATATGTATATTTTCAAGTCACACTGCATCAGATTACTCCTTGAGTGAGTACAATAGCACCTGATAGCTTCCAGCATGACATCCTTGAAATGCAAACATGGGTGTCTAACTTGCAGATTTTTGTTACATGGGTGTTACAGAGAATGTCTCCTAAGTACAGCAGCAAATTTCAGAGTATTTTCAATAACCATTTCCACGGTTGTTAACAATGGCAACAGAAATCCTCCCAGTCTAAGGATCAGTTGCCTGAGAATGCTGGGTTTGTTACAGACATAGCCCAGAGAACAGCATGGCCAAAAAGCCGTGACAAGAAAAACAAAGATGATTCAAGACATGAGTCTAAAATTTAGAACTGATTGTCTTCAATGAGAAAATAATTACCAGGTGCTTGACCAGTCTTCAAATTACGAAACGTTTAATGCAAAGGGAATATTTTTCCTTTCATCCTATCCCAGCACATAGGAAGCAAAGGGGAAAACTGTTAGCAAAATATACAACTGCTCTTCACAACCAGCTGGGTATTGGAAACTCACTGGTGCACGCAGTCGAATCGTATCGTGTGGGTGGATTATTTCCTGACCACTAAAATATACTGCAGCAATAATAGACTCATGATTCAGAGTGTAAGATGATCTCCTGCAGGTGCCAGGCAGGAACGTTTCCTTTTTGCTGCTACATTCATTGGGAATGACACTCTTCTTCCACCAAACCTCTCTGTGCAGTCAGGTCCGTGCATCCCATCCTGTCCTGAGCTGCATGCTGCTACTCAGTAGCTCTCTGAAATAAGTATTTAACACCAAGAGAGAAGATTGATTAATTCTTTGCAAAGTGTTTTGAGAAAATAACTTGACAGCAGCTACAGAAAGGCCCATTGCGATTGGTTGTGTTGTGGGATTGTTTGCTCTGAAGCCAAGTGTTGGACCACACTAATTTTGCCAAAAGCCTTCTGTAAACAAGCTCTCTTTTGATGTCAAGAGGCTCTTCCTACTCTGGACTGATTAGAAGTTTGAAGCTTAATAGCTCTTAGGTACAGTTGATAAGCTTTCTCTTTTAAATGATTACAACTTTCTCCAGTCAAATATTAGCATCGGCAGAAAGAAAAGCATCTTCCTTCTGAGAAATGTGTTCACAGCTGTCAACTTTTTTTTTTTAAGGTAAAACAAAAGAGCTAACTAGGAAAAAAAACAGCCTTCTTTGTTAGAGATAATTTTTCAATCTAGACTTTTAGCTTGAGGTGTTATTGATATGGCTGAGATAATTCAGCCTTATCCTCACCAGGCAGGGCTGCTGGAAGGAGCATTAGTATCGGTACAGTGTTCACGGGGAGTAACAGCCTGGATGGTTTCCTCCCTCCAAGCTTAAAAATCTGTCTTGACAATTCTGGGAATGGAACTGAGGATGTGGCACAGCCCCATTTTTCAGGATCCAGCCCTGGGTTTCTACTGAAAGGTAAATCCAAGACTCGTTAAGCACTGTTTGAAGAGAGCCATTTGACAAACACCAAAGGGCAGCTGGGGACACAGGTCCCACTGCTGGTCAGCAGAAATTTTATAAAACATCTAAATATTGTAGCTCTCCTTGCCAAACACAGGTTGTTGACTGATTAAAAGTGTTGTCTTTTCCTCGGCAGTGATCTGAGCCATAAATTATTCATCCTATCTCCCACCTCTTGCCAAACGCTGAAATAAGTAATGATATTGTCTTTGCTCTCAACATTTCCATTTTTCTGTATTACCAGGCTGTTGAGATGATGTTTACCTCTACCTGAGATCATATGGCTTGGCAGTGGTGATACTGGAGTCATGACAGGAACTGAGTCATCAGTCTTTGCCATCAGGATTGGGTTGGATCACGGATCATTGTTTGCCCGCTCAAGGCACGTGTGGGTTCTGCACAACCTACACATGCCTGGGTCTAAATCTTGAAGAAGGCAGAAGTTTCTTTTAAGCAACATGAATTGCTGCTCCTCTCTGCTTGGGGTATTGGCAGCATCAGCTCCCATCGTGGAGGTCCGGGAGTGCTCAGCCTCCCAGGGTAAGGGGCTTGTATTAAATTAAAACAAAAAGCAAAACCACCCGGCAGGTGGTCTGTAATGGAAAGCCTGCCTGCAGTGGTGATGGCTGATCTCATTAATGGCACGGAGTGAATCCCAACACTCTGTCTCTCCTTCCCTGGCCACCTCTTGTCAGGCTTGCCTGGTGGTCGTGGAGGATTTGTGATGCTGTGGGTCTGTGAAAATGAGCTTTGGCCTGTTTCAAAGGAGCACTTTGTCATGAATTGTCAAAAGTCCACACTGAAACCCTAGGAAGAGCATTCTAGGGAAGTATGAAAAGCTGCATTATCCTGCTGTAAAGTGAAAAGAAAGGGAAAAAAGGAGTAACAATGGGAAAGGGTATGTTTGCCTGATTGCCCATGTTTCAAGGAAAGGCAAGTTTAACCTGCTGTAATGCTGGGTCACTTCCTGTTAGCAAAACCCCCTGAAGGGAGAGGGAGGAAAATGTAAAAAGATCTTTTACAGTAAAACAATATACTTTTTTTACTCGGAGATCAAGGATTCTTTTTTTTTTTTTTTTTTTAAGAGCTTTTGAAAACCTACCCCTGGTTTTACAGAACACTTTTAACTCCTCCAATATCATATGGTTTTCACTAAATCATTAGGTAAAAATTGAATGTTGTCTCTTTCTTTTTTGCACAGGGCAATAATGGCTTTTCTCTGAATGTAATTATGATTTTGTTCCTTTAAATTTTCTCCTGTAAGCTGCTGAACTTTTACAATTGAGGCCTGTATTCACTGAATTTTATTAATGGGGTCATTCAGCCTTCTGTTTCTTTGAGTTCAGTTCTTCTCTATCTCCCAAAGCATTACACTTGCATGTCTTTGTTCATTAGTTCTAAAGTTTTCTTCAGCCAGGATAATAGAAAAAACATATCTAGCTAGTCATCCAGTTGCAATTCTGGCTATTCTCAGAGGGCCATATATATTTCCAGTTTGCTGTGTGGGGATTTAGATATACAATTCCAGATAGTCTTAATGAGAGTAACAGTCCTAATTCCCCACGCCGGGTATTAAAAATGGATCCAGAATGTATAGAGTGAAACTCTGTGATCTTACCTTTAGGTACCTTTGCCTCTTTCTTTTTTTCTATTATTTGCATCTGTGTTTGGTTGGAAAGGCACCTGAGAGTTGCTCTGAGGATGGGGGAGTTGATCTCTGGAGCCCATTTCTGGGTGGCTTTGCTGTGTTTACCTGGGGATTGACTGTTCCTGGGTGTACCTTTTGAATGGAAAAGTTTATTCAAGAGGGAGTTAAAGGAAAGACTTTACCAGTTTGGCTCTGTTATTATTATTCTGATTGCCTTGGATGTTAGTCAAGACCAAGGCACACCTTTTCTTATCACCTTAATTAACTATAAGAAGTTCCCCACCATACTGTGAATTTAATAAGGATTAAGATTTAGTGATAATATTAGTACAAGATCTAAGGAAGGCACTTTTCATGCAGTGCTTTTGTACCTGAATTTCATAAGACATCTTGTTTTTTTAAATTATTTCTTAGACATCCTCCTGTTGTCATAAAATGCTAAGCAGCCATTGCTGTTTGTTTTGTTTTGTTTTTTAATTTTAGACCCTAGTTTTTGTTCACACCTTTCTTTTCCTTCTCTCTAATCCACATCTTTGTGGGAATCCCCAGCCCTTACGGGCAGAAAGCCACTGGTGGCATTTCTTTTGGCAGGGAAGAGCTGCTGTGCAGAAGGGAAGGCTGCCTGCATGTGCACTGTATGTAAGAAATTTCCTGGGGCTTAATTCTCCATTCTTGAAGGTTACTGTACTTACTCTTGGAAGCCAGTATCCACAAATAGCTAGCTTGGTAGTTAGGAGTAAATGGAGTGTGAATACTCCAGGCAACTCTTCTTCCTTTTGTTCAGACCCATATTCTGAGCTGTTGAAGGGAGGAATGTGTCTCTCAGACAGCTCCTCTGCTCAGTCTCGTCTCTGCTGTTTTATTCCGCTGCCTCGCAGCCCGTTTCCACCACCCTGACTGCTCTGTCTGTAGTTCTGGAGACCATTGCCCAGCCATAGCAAATAGCCTCTCCTGGGGACACCACAGTGGTCTGAGCAGTCTGACAGTCTCAGCAAAGAGGCTGTTTGGCTTCACAACACACACGTTTGTTGCACAGACCGTTTCTTGATAGGAAGGCAAATCATCTCCTACTGGGATGCTGCCTTGGATGAGCAAAAACTCTCTCCTTTCCACTTTCTTTTCTTCTCCTCTTTGCTTTCTGCTAGCCAGTAAAATATTTTAATTTGAAAGATGATTTAGAGATAATCTGTTTTCCATTCAAGTTCTTTCTGTGGCTTAACTCCCCTCTTTTTTCTTTTTTTTTTCCCTTCTGTCCTTCTAGTATCTTGGCTGCCTTTGTGAAAAGACTTCCTCCTCTGTTTCTCTGCAGTTACTTCATGCTACCTGCTGCTTTCTTCATCTTCTCCTACCATGCTGCTGGTTTCTGCCTCCTCCCACAACACTCTTTGATGCCTATGATCCCATTAATCTGTCCCAATGCATTTTTCCCTCTATATGTCATAAAACACTTGCAGAAACACAGTGTAACTGCAGGTGTGGGATCAGTCAGGGAATGAAGGAACAGATCACTCCATATGCATGAGTTCCAAATGAGTGTGTGCACAGAATTGAGTCTGTCCAGGTTGCTGAGGGAATTTGCACCAAAACTGTTCTCATCTGAGAAAAGAGCTAAGTTTTGATAAAAGATAAGGCAAATATTTGCAGTGTGTGCAAAACAAGGAGAAAAAAAGAAGTTGTACCAGAGAGAAGAGGGAGAGCTTGGATGCTAGCTTAGAATTTGGGAGTTCTGTGTGCATTTCCCTACTTTGACTGCATTTTCTGTATGGTGGTGAAATCGCTTAGGATGGGGTTCATCTCCATGAATTTCACTAGAAAAAAGGGCTTTCTTCCTTTCTGTGCTGATCTTCAGGGATTCCCCCACTAGAGGATCCCCTGAGAAGTTGTCTCTTCTCCCTGTATGGGTACGTGTGGAAAGGAACACTGGATGCTGTACATTAATACCTCTGATTTCCTCAGAAATCGAGGATCATCATGAGCCGCCCAGATCACTAAAATGTGTTGGAGACCATAATTTTGTGGCTAAGGGTATTTCTCATCTATTGGGAATGGAATAAGGATTGGAAAAGTGAACAGGAAACCTCGTGCCCCACACTGCAGGATCTGATTTTAATTAACGACGGTGAGATAAGGAATTATCTAACATAATGTGCCAACTCACCCTTTCCCATGGACTGGATCAAAGGAGAAAAACACTTCCAGTCTTCCCTCTCTCCTTAACCAAGTCATTGGAAAGAAGAGTTTAGAGAGGGACAACTGCTGAGAATGAGTCAGCAGAGAAAAAAATTATGTGGCTGCTTTTAAAGAAGTGTTTGTCAGGAAACACCAGTTGACATTTATTAAATGTCTCATTTCCACAATATAGAATGGGACAATCCCTGCCTGGTTTGTTTGGGTTTATGGTTAGGTCTGAAACCAGTCGGGCTTTTTTTCTTTATGCCTCCCAGATCTCTCTGTTACCTCCTTTCAGAGCTTTTTAATAGCTATTGATCTCTTCCATCTACATAAGTCTCTAGGTCTCTGCTCAGGCTGTGACTAGGACTGTTGATAGGCAATTTATGCTCAGGATTAAAAAGGAATAGCAGAGTCATGCTGTGTGCATGGCCCAGGGGGTTCCTGCCTACCAAGGACTACTACCAACTGGTTTGTAGGGACATGGAAGAGTTCCCATCCACTCCTCCTTTCACCACCCCTTGCTCATCCTGGTGCCCTTTCCATGCTGTCCCTAATTCTTTGGAGTTTGTTTCCTGATTTATTCATTTCTTTACTGTTCCACTTTTTTTTCCCTTCAAAACTCTGCTTAAAATGCCCCTTAGGATATGGTCACTTCTGTGTGCTGATTTGCCCACGCAGTTTTCTGGGGTTCCTTCTCATCTAAACAATTATGGAGGAAAGCACATCTGGCATAAATCAGACCTTTTAGCTGCTGGTTCTTGCTCTGGCTTTGCACAGAGGTAGAACAGGGCACCTGAAGTGTTGGAGATAGGTGGTGCTTTTGAGGCAGCCACTCGAGCACAGAGAAGTCAAAACCCTGATCCTGAAACCACTTTAGCTTTCGTCAGAGCCACTGTTGGATCCTTAACTGTCATTTTGACCAGGTTTAGCCAATCTGAAATGTTCCTCTCAACAGAATAAGACACAAGACAAAGACACATAGCTACCTTCTTGTCAGAGATCTCTTGACTTCTTCCATGCTGCCCATCAGAGTGTGTGTGTATAAATATATATATATGTATTATGTAGACTGGCAGTTTATTTTTATGAGGAGTATCCTCTGTGATTGGAACAGGCTGCCCAGGGCAGGGGGGGAGTCCCCATCCCTGGGGGGAATTCAAAGCCGTGTAGCTGTGGTGCTGAGGGACATGGGGCAGTGGTGGCCTTGGCAGGGTTGGGGTAATGGTTGGACTTGAGGATCTTTAAGGTCTTTTCCAACCAAAAACAGTTCTATGACCATCTCAGTACCATTTTCCTGCAGTACAGCTGAATGGCTGTCATGGCCCAATCTGTGTCTGTTACAACTTTTTAAATGTACAACTTGAAGTGATTTTGCAGGAGATAAAAAATTATGAGAAGTAGAGGGCTGAGGGGAAAAATTTCCCATGAATTTGGAGTTGTTTTTCTCATTTTTCACAGGAACACAAATGCTGTTGGGAGGCAAGAAGCAGCAATGCCCCATGGACAGGAGCAGTGCATCAGCCTCTGGCTCTCTTCCAGATGCAGCTTCCAGAAAGGCAATTGCTGGTACTGATGGCTCATCAAGAGATCCCTCCAAAGGCACCTCCACATCCAAAGAGATCCAAGTACAGGGCATCCTGAAACCAAAAATATCTGTCTCCAGCAACATGTGCAATATCAAAGCTTCATCGGGGATCCCCTCGAAAGAAAAGGTCCACAGGCAAAACCAGCTCCTAAAAAGTAAGGTACAAATCCTACTGTGGTTATTCAGAATATGGTTTCAATAATAAGATGAGATCAGTCTAAAAGGAAAAAAAAAAAAAAAAGAGTGAAATAATGGAAAGTCAGTCAATTTTTGTCCAGCTTTAAGTGCTGAGTATGAGTCATCTGGTGAGAGATCAGTCATCTAATCTGACTGTATACATTGCTATGGTTAATAGAAAACAAGATTAAAATGAGATGGCCTTACGTTGGAAGCAGATTCCAGAAAATCTTTGAAAAATATTAAAATTGCAGAGTCAAGCAGTCCCAGTTCAAGCAATAAACACCAGAAGTGAGGTTATTTTTGCAACCTAGTTTCGATCCCTTTCTTTCATTTCTGCAGTCTTTTATTTTTTGTCCCTGGCATCACAGCCTGAACTATGTGGTGCACAGGTAGAGCATGAAACACTTCATTGGGAGAGAGCAGAGTGAAGAAAAAAAAATAACAATTGATAATCAAAAAGGTTTCAGCATATCAAACATAATTTCTTCTAGTTCAACACCTGTTTGGGTGTCTGAAGTCCAACACTTACTCAAATGGAGGAGAGAGAAGCAGCTGTATCCATGCAGAAGTTATTTTTGCAGAAGGCAACTGAGATACTAAAGATGGATTTGGCTTTACTATCAATAGGTTTGGGAGAAATTCAACCCAAGAATGAAAATGCTATGGTGGTCTTATAAATTTTCCCTTAGTGTTTTTGTTTTTTTCTTGCAGATTTTTTTGTAAGCAGATAAGCAAAACATTTTATTTATTGAAGATGAAGCTACAGAACAAAACACCCATTTGGGTGAGAGGAGCTTTCGTTCTTGCTTTCAGTGCCTGAAGTTAAATCATGCCATTTCATTAACTGGGAGTGACTTCGTTTTACAGAGGTGAAGCATCCACAGAGATCTATCAAAGATAAAGTTAATTGACACCTCTGGAAACCTGGCTTATCGAGGAGTTTCATTTCATGTTCACAGATTTCAAGTCTTTTGTTGTGTGTGATTTTTTTTTTTCCAAAAATGTTAACAAGAACAGTATTGAGGAAAGAGAGTTCAGGATTTTATAAGGCAAATGTGCCCAACACAGATCATTGTAATATTTTTTTTTTTTTAAGTGCAATATAATATGTACAATATGTCATACAGAGGAAAATATTTTAAGCTTATTGTAACCAAAAATTGAAATAAAACAGTAATGGGCTTTATTCCCAGATATTTAGTTCTAGAAATCCAATTGTTTGGCAAGGAAGAAGAACTCCAGTGTGATTTTTCAAAATAGTTCATCTGGAGCTCTTCTGAAGTTCCTTTGTTACTTGGGATTAGTCCTGTCCTCTAAATGAGAATCTTGTCAACTCTGATTTTTGAGCATTTAGCCTCTTTTGGTCCTAAATAATGCAGAGAATATCTGTCACAGAGTGCTAAAGCATAATTCTAAGTGTAGACAGTATTTTGTTCTCAATGAAGGACTTCGTGAATGGACAGCTTTCAGAATATGTTAGAATGCATATTAATATTTTGTTTGTCTTTTTTTTTCTCATGGACTCCTTCTGATATATATAAATAGAACACAAGACAAAAGCAAGAGCAGTGTTTGTGAAAGCCTCAGTATGGTCAAAGTGGAGTGATATGTCACTAAGAGCCACAAGAATGTTATTTCCTACAATATGTGCAGTAAATGGAAATGAAACATGGAATGGTTTGGGTTGGAAGGGACCTTAAAGATCACCCAGTTCCAACCCCCCTGCATAGGCAGGGACACCTCCCACCAGCCCAGGTTGCTCCAAGCCCCATCCAACCTGCCCTTCAACACTGCCAGGGATGGGGCAGCCACAGCTTCCCTGGGCAACATGTTCCAGCATCTCACCACCAGCAAATGGAGCTAAGCATCTACATGGCTTAATTATTCTTTGGTGTGATGTCTGACTACATGTGAAAGATACTCTGGGTGTCACAGGGCAGTGAGTAGCACCTATGATTAGATTTGATCTAGTCTGCTTAATGAGGCCTATTAATAATACCTTGGCATTTTTATTTCAGAAATTGTCCTCTGTGTCTAATGAGGTGGAGAACCCAATAAAAAGTTAACCATGCACTCTTAATGAACTTTCAAATCTCTCCAAGGTGGTTATGAATTCTGTGGTTCAGGTGACAAAATAAAGGAGCACAAGGAGGAGGCCGAGCAGGAGGGAGCCAGCAGGGTGACACTGTCCACCACTGGCCTGCCAGATGGTTCTTGGGAGCAAAACAACACGTTCACCTGGCCAGAAACCAGCTCCCAGCCTGAGCAGGAGCCACCAGCCCCATGGACACTGCGGGTAGGACAGTAATTTGTTGGTATTGTTAAGAGGGAGATGGACTGATTGATTGATATTTTTTTTTTCCCCTTTTTTATTTTCATTTCTTTTTGTTCCTTTTCTTTTTCCTTTCCCCTGGCCCCCTTCTTTTTATCCTCCCCCTTCTTTTTAATCTGCCCCCTCCATTTCTTTATACCCCCCTTTCACTAGTTTTCCCCCTTTTCCCAGTTTTCCCCCCTCTCTTCCTTTTTTTCCTTTTTTTTTTTTCCTTTCTCCTGTTGTGGATGGTGTCTGCTTCCTGGGAAGTGGCTGAGGGCAGAATTTCACATTTCCTTAATTTTTCTCCTTTCCATTGAAGTTTGGTAAGTTGCACAAGCTGCTTGGCTGCCAGGCTGTAAAAGTTTCCCATTCTAAGCCCCCACCTGGAATGGTGAAAGTCTGGGGATGTTCCTATTTTCAAAAAAACCCTTTTGAAACTGCACCTTGAAACTACCAGTTTCCCAGATGTGCACAGCATCCAGCACCATGAGTGGTCCAGCACCACAAGTGGCTGCTGTAGGGATGGATATGACCCCAGGTTGACATCAAGCCCCAGCAGGACTTCCCTGCCTTCTCCTCCAACAAGTGGTGCAGACCAATCACCTCCATTTCTTTCATCCTAAGACATTCCTTAAATGTTGAAGCAGCCTTTGACTGGAAAGTGTTTCCTTTCTGGATGGATAGATCTGCATGACAGTCTAAATAAACAGGGAAGTTTGTGAACTGTCAGTGACAAGCAGCTTCAGCAATGGGGTGAGACAAGGAAACAGGCAAACACCGAAAACTGGAATTTGGATAAGTTATCCAGAAGGCTTTGAATTACATCTTTCTGTATGTTTTCTGAAAGTCAAAGTATTCTTGTTTCAGAAATTCTCCTTTGTCTGATCTGGTAATTTCACATCAAGGCAGCCTTCTAACAGGAAAAACAAGCAGAAGCAGCAAGAAGGCAGCTTGCTGTTTGGGGCAGACAAGCAATCATTTTCACTGATCATTTCCTACTGACAAGTTGGATGCACAGCACTTTTTTTCTTTCTTTCTTTTAAAAGGAAGTGGTTCCTTTGTTTTTAGGAAGCACTAGAAACCCTTAAGCCTGAGTTCATCTCTCGCTCCCGAGAGAGGCTGAAGAGACTGGAGCAGATGGTGCAGCTGAGGAAGGCCCAGCAGAGCGATGGTCCCACCAGCCACCCGGGAGCCCCTGGTCGCAAGCTCTCCTCAACATCCACTTGGAGCAAGAAAAGGCAGTACACCATTCCTCACCCTCTCAGTGGTAAGTTGAGTTGTGGCCAGCAGCAGGTCTGTAGGTCTCGACTTTGTGAAAGAACACGAGCCCTGCTGCTCCTGTTTCACCCCACCAAGCACTCCAGCCTCCAGCCTGATGCTCAAAGCAGAAAGTCTCTGGAGCACAGAGACGGTTTAGTGAGGATGGGATGTTTTGTGTGGTCTGTGGCAGGAGAAGGAGACTTTGAGGAACCTGGTCTGGGGGGAGGTGTCCCTGCCCATGGCAGAGGAGTTAGAACTGGATGAGCTTTTAGGTCCCTTCCAACCCAAACCGTCTGATCATTCCTTGAGGACTTCTTGTAATTGTCACGTGCAGTCATGTTCCTCAGCATGATTCGAGTGCCTGCTAGTTGTAGAGGTGAGAGCAATAAATGACATTTCCTGCCTTGCACAGCTCACAGAGAGCCTGGTTTGGAGAGAGCACTGAGAGGTGGGATTTGAGAGTAGGAGTCTCAATCTGGTCTTAGCAGCTTCAGGTCTGGACTTGCCACTTGACTCCTGACACCCTCAGCAACAAGCTGGCAATGCAGGAGCACCCAGCAGCTGCATGCAAGACTGCTGAATCAATGCAGCTAAACCCTGTGATTCCCTATTTCAGGTTGCTAAGGTTGTTTTATTACCCTGCTGGCAAACAGACTCAATATCCAGCAGGTAAAATTGGTTCTCTCTGAGAAGCTCCCTCCCAGCTCCCACCCGATAGCACCTCTGTAAATATTACCTAGGAGCAAGATGTTAAACAAATTATTTTGGTTTTGTTAATTGCCATCTGGCTGTTACTTAATTCAGCTCTCTAAAGGAAAAGATTTATTTGATTGATTTGCATTCCCTTTTATATGTTGGTTTTAAACCTGTGGCTGTTGAAGCAACATTATTCTACTGCAAAGTAAATCAACTGAAAACATCAAAGAGCTAAATGGGTCACTTGGAGGATGCAGGGAAGAAAATCTTGGATGTCCTCAGCACTGGGAAGCACATGTGTGGGTTTGGCTCCCTGGGGAATGGGGTTGGGTGCAGGAAAGCTGGGAGCAGCCCCCATTGCTTGGCTCAGGGTGTACTTTGCATTAGAGAGAACCAGTTTCTGTCCCTACATCTGTGGTGGTATGGCAGAGCCTACCCTACATAGAGTCATAGAATCATTAAGGTTGGAAGGGACCTTAAAGATCATCAAGTTCCAACCCCCCTGACGTGAGCAGGGAATCCCACCAATAGATCAGGTTGTACAGAACCTCATCCAACCTGGCCTTAAAAACCTCCAGGGATGGAGGTTTGCACAAATCCAGGTAGATGACAACAGTTGCTCTGCCACCATCTCTGATGTCTTGTTGCAGAAGGCCACCAGGTTGGTCAGGCATGACTTGCCCTTAGTGAAGCCGTGTTGGCTGTCACCAATCACCTCTTTATTTTCCATGTGCCTTAGCAGACTTTCCAGGAGGACCTGCTCCACCACCTTGCCAGGCACAGAAGGCACATCACACACAGAAGGGGTTTTCACAGTAAAAGTTCAATAAACATAAGTAAACAAAGCCCAAAACAGGAATGGTGTTTGAAAGAGTCGATAATTAATTTGCTGCTTCAATTAACCAAGTAAATTTCCTTCACTGTCTCAGGGCCTGGGGTGCTGGGGACCCTGTGTCAGCACCAGTGAGCCCTCCCAGCAGGCAGGGCCACAGGGCAGGGGTTTGTCATGTATCTTAGAAGATGTGGCCAATCCCTCCCCCTTTGTTTGATCATCTTGGAAAATCCCCCGAACCATTTTGTAAATACTTTACAAAACAAAAATGTGAGAGGTTAAACCTATTTCTCCGGAAATTATAAGTAAAGATTAATCTTTATGCTTATTTAATGAGTGATAAAATCATAATATTGAAATATATTCATTAATTATTGAAGTAAATTACTCCTTCCCTCTTTTAGTGGTCGGTCATTAAAGATAAATTTGTCTAAAGAGAATCTTTAGTTTCCATAATTTATCTGCCCTCATGTAGCCACATGTAATTTTCTGTTTGTGAGAGTTTAATATTTTTATAATGACAGAAGTGTCACATGGCTGCTATGGGAGCATAACTGCAATTAAGTTTGGAAACCCTAGATCCCTGATAAAGCCCGACGGTGGAGGCTGCAGCTCAGAGGACTGTGTAGGGGTGTACTGAACATATTTAATTTGCTATGAGTCCTGACAATTGGCACTTGAGGACTTCTCCTGGCTCTTTTGCAAAAGGATTAGTGTGATTAATGAGTCCCAGAGTGGGGGATCTTTGTTTCCTACAGATGCTTCCAAGCTTTTCTAGTTGCAGCCCCTCCTGCAGAAGAGACAAGGGTTTCCCCCTTGTGCTCACCAAGGCCCTGGATGCTTATACTTTCCTGATGTCTCTGCTGGTCACATCCCTGTCCTGAGATGTCACAGCCTTCTCCTTCCCTTCTGCCAGCCCCTGAAGCTGGAAGGAACAGAAGTTATAATTTATTGTCATCATTATTCTGTATTCTCTGGACAAGAGCCATTTTAGCCTCTAAAATCTACTTTTAAAGCAAGAAAGGAGAGTCGTGTTCTGGAAAACAGAAATAAGATGAAGGGCAATGCAGCTGTGGCCCAGGTAGGGATGCAAGAACAGATTCATTTACTGCAATGGGAAGTGGACATTCAAAATCCCAATGATTTAGGGATTTCATTTCCCATTATAACCTGGTGTGAGGGAGGCTGGGGCCCAAGGAACAAATCAAATCAGATTAAATTATTGGTTCAGACTTTTAGGTAGAGCACAAAATGTCCAAAAAGGGAAAAAGGTCATCCTACAGTGTGTCTGCGTGTCCAAACACAGAAGGTCCTGAATGCCACCTCCATCTCTGGCTGCACCTGGTTGATGTGTTTGTTGTGGTCTAGGAACAGGTGACTGTGACCCCAAAGCTGGGGACAGGGGCTGGTGGCTGAGGTTCCATCTTGTTTTTTCATACCCTTTGCTTTCCAGGGTATGGCCCAGCTGCCTGGGTGCCCTGGGCAGCAGCAGAGGGCCCAGACCTGCCCTACATCCTCCCTGTGGTGCCATCTACATTCCTGTGGACACTTGGCAGCCTGTGTCAGCTTCAGTCACTTACAGGCCCAAACAGATGTTAGACCTCAGCCATCATTAGAAACCAAGAGAACTGGTTCTCCTGCTCTCTCCTTGGTAGTCTTAGAAAACCTCTGCCAAGGGCAGCCCCCCAGCAGGGTCCTTGGTCTTGGGAAACTGCTCTTCTAGAGCCACACACATGGAAACAGCGTTTGCAGCTGAGAACCCAGGAGGGTAAAATGATGGCCTGGAAACTTGCTTAAGTCTACAGCATTTCATTGATGGCACCTTTAGGCTTCAGGGCATGATCTGTGGTTGCTTTTTCCAGTCTGAGAGTTTCTTCCTTTCTCTTTTCTCTTTGGGATTTGTGGAGGTTATTGTTGCTCTGAGGTTCACAAGGCTCATTGCCAGCACACCCTCATACACTTCCCAATGTCTTCTTTGTAAGAGCAGGTCAGCTGGTGAGTTTAATTTGCACTGACCCTGATTCACTGACCCCAGGGATGGATCAGAAGCACGTTTGTGGCCAGGGAGGAGCAGAGTGTCCCTGTGCAGCCCCAAGGTGCTGGCAGAGCAGGTCTCTGCAGCAGCTTTGCCACAAGCTCTGCCAATAACATCCATTACCTGATTAGTTTTCCACCACCTGAGGACCTTCCCTGGCCCATTTCCCCACATGCACATCCATGTCAGGCTGGGAAGGTGGCACAACAGAGGGGGAAGGAGAAGTGGGACTGTCCCCTTGGGCTGCACTCTGCTTTTATGCAGGTGTAAATGGGGTCAAACTGCAACCTGAGATGTTCCCCTCTGCCCTTGACAAGTGGCCTGCAATTATACCTTTCTGAACTAAGCCTGTTCCCTCTGCAGAGCTCTGGACCTGAAGCTGTTCTTTCAATAAAATTATTTTCACCCAGAAAAAAAGAGCAATGACCTTCAGACATTTTTCTCCACCTGAGATTATCCTATCAGACTGAAGTGCCTTTATTGATAATATGAAGTTATTAGCTAGCCCAGTTTTCCAATGTTTTGACAGTGTTGTTACAACTGTAGTTTCATGGAGGAGAGTGAAATAATTGGCATCCAGCATAATCTCCATATAAATGCCAACATCTGTGCAGTTTCCATTTACCTTCTCATCCTCAGGAAAAAAAACCAACAACCCAACAAACAAACCAAACAACCAAACAAGTTGTGGTTTAATGGCAATTTGTGAGCAGGATTTTCCGAAGTGCTGAAAGTAACCTTGGAAAAATGAAAATGTTTATCCAGCAGAAGATCTGATCATCAGAAGAGCACTTTGAAGGCAGAGAACCTGCACCTCTCAGGCCAGCCTTTGTGCTAGGTATTGTGTACTGCTGAATTTTGAGAGTGCTAATTAGTCCAAGATAGACTGCTCTGCTGTTGACTATGTCGAGCAAATTAGAGATCCCACGGTGACAAACTGAATAGAAACAATGTTCAAATAACCAGATTGAAATCTCAAAAACCATTAAGTAATTACTTCAGTGACAGGACTACCAGATGTTTATAGGATTTTAAATCTGCATGATGAACAGCCTTGTGATCTTCACGTACACAAGCACTTTCAGGGGTTTAAAAAAATTTTGCAGGCACATATGGTTTTTTCATACCTTCCCTTTTCCTTTCCTTTGAGAGGACAGTGGTTCACTGGAAATGGCAATAGAAGCTGAGTGTTTCCATTCCACCCCTGCCGTGGTGCCTGCTGGGTTTCTCTGGATTTGTATCCAAATTCTGTATCTTTAGTAATACTTTGGAAACAAGCTCATACCTCCTCAGTCCTGTTTCTAAACCTTTCCAAGAAAGCTTTATTGTAACTGCAGAAGCCTGGAGGGTGAGGGTTGCTCTTTGTTTGTGTTTTCAAGGGGTTGGCTTCTTGAGAAACTGTGCCAGGGAGGTTTTTATTTGGCCTGTAGACAGAGGAGAAGATGGCCATCAGAATTTTGAATGAGAGTGCAGCCAGCAAATCCTGCAGCTGCTAATGTGCATCCTCGTGGTCTTCAGATGCCATTGGTTGTTGGTGAGATGTTTGCAGCTACCAGCCCATCTCTGTTCATGTGTTACTTCAGTTGTGCCATTTCCCAGGCACACAAAGATGCAACTGCAGTCAGGTAACTGAAATAGGAAGAGGCATGACCTGGTTTTATGATATTCTTATTCATCATATTAATTAGAGCAGTGCCTACTTGGCCAAGGTCATTGCAAGTCCTTGTCAGTAGGTGACATCGTCCCTCCCAGCCTGATGCTCAGACTCGCTGTTATGACAAAGGAGGAAGTGATGTGGTGAGTGGGGTTGACCAACATTTCCCCTCTGTGCCTTTGTGAAGGGGAGAGAGCCCTTCTCTGTGCGAGGCAGGTGGCAACATATTGGAAAATCTTCAAATAAGAAGAGTTTGCTGGGTGGGCGATGACAGCGTTGAAACAATGTGCCCTGTAATGGGTGACTCAGGAAGTTCAGTCAGTTGGCTGGGGGATAATTTTATGGGAATCTTGAAGCAGCCAAATAGAAAGCTGGATTTTTCATTGTGGACTTTTTAATTCAGGAGTAAAAAGCCTGATTTCACCCATGATGAGAAACTGAAGCTAATGAAGTCGGGATTAAGAAGCAGGTGCAAATTCTACTGAAGTTTAATTTAAACTTTTGGTGAATTTACCAAGGTCTGTCATACCTTCCTCATTAATTGGTGTATTTTGAAAGAAACGTTATGCTTTTCATCACTACATGCTCTAATCAAACAAGAATGATTTAGGAAAGCCCAGTGAGCTAATTAAAGTGTTTTTTCTGGATTAAAACCATGAATGTTCAAATACCTGACTGAAATTTCCTGCATCATGCCCAAAATCAGGTTAGTATAAAAATGTTTCCATAAACCTGTAAACGTCAAAGCTTTTTTGAGAGATCCTAGTGATATTTTCAGTTGTTAAGACTGAAATATCAAAGAGGATCAGAAATCTCTCTGTAGGACAGGCTTGAACAGCTGGGAAGCCCATGAAGCACCTTCCTGTGGGTCCTCTTGGGTGAAGGATCATTTTGAGCTTCAACTTTTCTCTTGAGACTAGCAGGAAGCCCAGGTAGTTGTTCCAACAAACCTTTAATTAAAGGGTTATTGATTACACATTTATAAATAATACCCAAACCTCATCTGTTGACTGCAGCTGAAGTAATTAATTGCATGAATTCATTGACATACAATGTGCAAAAGTTTGGGCAGTACCCCTGGGTGTAGGCACTGGTTTCTATTCTCTGGACAAACTCCCAGTAAAGTGCTGTGGGTATGCTAAGCTGGATGTCACCTTGCCCTTTGTCTTAGATTCAAAGCTAATTTATTTCTTAGGGGACTGTTGATCTTAAAAGGCAGTGTTTAAAAAAATCTTTTGTCCCTTAGGACTTCTCTGGGCCAGTGGCCTTCTAGTGAATTATGTTTTCAGTTCAGTAGAAAAGCAGTTTTAAATGGAGAACCACCACTGTTTCTGCCTTGCTTTTCAGGGACTGGCAACACACCCTTAAAGGCACATTTTAATTCCTAAGAAGTTCATGTTAGGAGAAAATGCATGTATATCCTGATGGACAGAGATTAGCCTTTGATAGATTTTGCCACTCTTTTTAAGTGTTTTGGTGATTTACTGGTACATAGGAAGTCAGGGGATGGTTCCAAGACGATAATTTTCTCTCTTCTCTGTCTAAACATTGACTAACTTGCCCAGCAGGAAAGTTACTCATCCTGTCTGAGGTGCAGTTTAGCATTAGCTAAAATATATTGCCTTGATGACCCCTTTACCTTCAACTGAAGTGGCTTTGGCTTCGTGCTCCCCCTCTGGAGATGCCAAACCACTGTCACACACAGTATGGTAAATGCCAGAAGCTCAGTAGTTTCACGAGGTTTGAATAAAACCCCAGTGAAGTATTTCATGCCTTTCTGTCTATACTGGTTTTTTACCTGTGGCTGCACCACAGGAAATGCTGAGTGTCTTCTTTGAGAGCCCTTCTTTTCCAGCCTTCAAATAGTTTTCCCCAAAAGTAACACCAGGCTATGAAATTTTCTAAGGAACTTTGATAAAGTGCCGTGTAGAAGACTATCAGCCTGGGGTAGTGTCCACCTTATGCCCCACTTTGATCTTCATTTGGTGGCAAAAAATGTGAATTCAGGCCTTCATAACATGTTTGGCAGGTTACTACAGCTCTGACTGTGCTGCTCTTCCCCTTTGAGATAAGATTTCTCCTCAGTATTGGATATTCACAACTATTTAAATGCACATACGATTTTTATTTTCTCCTTTATACCAATTTTTATTTATTTTTGTCAGTTAATTTTAAAATTCTAGTCCTGATATCTGTCAAGGATTAGCTTTATTTCTGCTTGATGTTTGCACATGGGTTTTTTAATCCTACATGGCAACCTGAGAGTGAGCTGAGAGCTACAATAGGAAAATTTAGCCACCTTCTGATGCCAGGCTGCTTCACAAAGGGTGTTTTTATAACCAAGGTGGATTTATTTTTTCCTTGGAAGATTTTCCCCCAGGTCTCTTTTTAATCCTTCCCTTCAAAGCCACCAGCACAGTCACATCCTCAGCTCCAGGCAGAATTGCAGGCAGTGATGGGTTTGATGTCTTTCAAGACCATTTCTGTGCCATCAGGAGTATTCTGGAGGAATGGTTGTAAGCCCCAGCACCCACACAGCTCTGGGCCTCAAACACAGGGGCCAGCATGTCTTAGTGTCTCTTAGGAAAAATATAGATTAGCTTGACAGGCTGTTTACAAGACAGGTCACAGGCCTGCAGATCCCTGGCTGGGTTTTTTATCCCTGGCATGTCCTGGTGGCTGCAGAGGTCTGG
This sequence comes from Apus apus, assembly GCF_020740795.1. Classification (NCBI taxonomy): domain Eukaryota; kingdom Metazoa; phylum Chordata; class Aves; order Apodiformes; family Apodidae; genus Apus; species Apus apus. Next base: position 3,025,764 of record NC_067285.1, read on the forward strand.
AAATGTTGATGTGTCATTCACAGCTTTTCTTCAGGAGAAAAAGGGAGGATCCATAAAACAATGAGTGTTGTTTCAGAAATCCCACATCTGAGGATTCCTGAAAGACACGTTCATAAATCTGAGTGGATGTTACAGTGCATGGGAAATTGTGCCCAGGGAAATAGTGGAGTCACCATCCCTGAAGATGTTAAAAAAATATATAGACCTGGTACTTCAGGACATGATTTAGCTGGCACAGTGGTGCTGAATTGATGATCTCAGAGATCTTTTCCAACCTTAATTATTGTATGATTCTGTGGAAAACTTGGGCTTACCATCTATGCTGTCAGAGCATTTCACACCTTGTGGGAGGTTCACCTTAGCTCACTGTGTGAGAGCTCGGTGCAGGTGTCTGCTGGGGTGTTATTTCCAATGCCCTGATATGCTCCTCTGGGTTTAAGGACAGGAGAACATGGGAGGAACTGGCTGTGACATCAGGGATCTCCTAGTGAGGGCCATACTACCACACAGAAAATAAGGCTGACTGATTTTGCTGTCCACCATGAAGCGCCTCCTGGTCTTGTTTCAGCTTTGCAGGTGGTGATGGCTTTATACAATTCCAGACTGTTCCTGTGCCATTCTCCAGGTTTGAGGACATTCCTTGCAATCTTGAACAGCCAGAATGAGGTGTACCACCTTGGGCAGCAAGAGGCTATGCTGAGACTGCTCTGGAGTGTGCTGGATCCCAGAAAATCAATGACCTTGGACCCTAAACCTTGGCCAGGACCATATGAGTCATGGGCAATCTGCTCCCTTATGGGAGAAGGGTTGTAACGCTCTTTAAGGTCCCTTCCAACCCAAACCATTCTGTGATTCTTTTATAGACCTGAGCTGAGTAGCTCAGGTTACAACTATCCACATCACCTGTGAGCATCAGGGTGGCAACTCATGCACTGCAGGGATGTTCCCTCCCCTCATCTGGATGGGTCCTGCCATATGGAGAGGAGACCCTGCCCTGTCTCCTCACTTCTGCCTTCATTCTCCTGGTGTAAATCTAAATAACATAGCTGTGCAGCAGCAGTCCTCTCCTCTGCCTGAGGCACGTGGTTAGACACAGTCTCCTTCCTCACCAATCAGTTCTGGTTACATATTTACTGGCTTCCCACCTTGTACAAGCAAGGTACTCTCTTCCCTTTCAGAAACCATCTTTGCAAGGAAGGGGTTAAAATTACCTATTCCTGAGACTCACTAACTGCTAAGATTGGCAATTATTTTCCTGCATCCAGGGAAATGTTGTTTGGAATTACTGCAAGTATCTTCATATTTGATCAGGAAAGAGTAATACAATTTTCCTCCTCCTTATGCTCAACATAATTATTTGCAGCCCTGCAAAACAGGTGTAAATGGAATCAGATACGATTGTACCAGGTTCCCAGCACACCTCAGCTGAGGGTGCAGCCAGTTGTGTTGGTGCAGTTGCCTGCACATGGGAAAAAACAGAATCAGAGAATGGTTTGGGTTGGAAGAGACCTCTAAAGGTCATCTAGTCCAACAAACATGTTGCTTGGTACAGCAGAAATCTTTGTTGGTTCTGGATCTGAGTAAAGGGTGTTCACAGCTGCATTCGACAGTGACAAAAGTTATATGTGCTTAAAATAAATACATTCTGCAATGAAACTGAGTCTTATCCATCATTCCCTTTCCATAGAGTGGCTTCAGGAACTGATTCGGCCCCAGATGAAGTTGTTAAATAGTTTTCCAATGACCTCTGGAGGTCTGGAGCTTTTAGATTTTTTATTTTGCCATCAGAAATTTTATCAGAAAAACCGTATCATGACTACATGAAACATGACATTGACCATTTCAGTAGACACAGATTCCTTCAATATTGACTTTATTTTCCCTCCACTAGATAACCTCTTCAAACCAAAGGAAAGATTCATTCCAGAGAAGGAGATGCATATGAGATCAAAAAGGTACAAATCGCTGTGGTTTAGAGCTTGGTGCCTCTCGTTGCCATCTCATGGCTGGAGCAGTGTGTTTCCACGTTGTCCTCATGGTTGGTCTCCCATGCAGCTTGCCACACTTTTGTGCAGTGCTCCAATTTTTCCTGCCCTGTAGCAGTTTGATACATTTGGGTCACCCCTGCCCTTGCAGCATCCTTTTTCTAGCAGTTGCAGATGGCTTGAGGGTACCCACGGTGGGAAAACCTAGTCCTTGAGAGGTATCTCATGCTGGACCTTCAAAAATGTAAGTAGTACAGTGATTTTGAGCATTGTTTTGTTGGGTTTTTTCCATCCTGATGATGGCACGTAGCGTGGAAATGACAGCAAACTGTTAGACATGTGGTGTCTGACATTTATCTGCATTGCTCTTCACACCATCCTTTGCTGCACGTGGCCCCATGCAGAATTCACCTCATTTTTGAGAGTGCTCAAGATGTGCCCCATTTCTCTTCTCCAAAAGGCAATCTCTAGCCAAACCAGTACCCCAGTGCTTCAGTACCTCAATATTGCTAAATTTTATGGGGAAAAATCAGAAGAAATAGATGTTGTATGCATGCAAAGAACAGGAGTGCTGCGAAGGAAAGTCTGACTTTCTTTTCAAATCTAGGGGAATTTTCTAATTTATTTCAATAGAAAAAGATCAGACCAGAAGTCACCTTCTTTGAAGGCAACTCGTGTTATTTTTAAAATGGACGGATTAAGTTCTCCTTGGAAAAAAGAGTTTCTAATTGAAGTGAAAAAATGTTAATAGGCTACAGTCTTTAATGATGGTTTTCTTATATTTTAGAAGAATATTTGAAAATAATTGCTTGGTATTAATTTTGTGACATAAATATAAAACCAAAACAAAAGTCTACAGGCCAGATTCTGGTTTGAATTATGTTGCTATAAATTGAAACCGACTCCACTGAGCTCATTAGAAGCTACTCCAGAGTTACCCTGCTGCATTTGAGATAACCTGATCCCATCCCTTTCTTTCTCTCTTTGCCCAAAATTAAGTCTTTTTCAACAAGTCAGATTTTATATAAAACTATTATTCTTAATAAGTGATAATTCCTGCGCTATAAATCTCATTCAAGTACTTGAAGATGCCCATTAATGACAAGTATGACATTGAAGCAGATGTTTCCTGTAGGAAAACCAAATTATTTGGGAGTTCCAGGGATGATGTGTGAAGTTAACTTCCTAAACTCATTCCAGGATTTATGACAATTTACCTGAAGTGAAAAAGAAACAGGCAGAAAAACAGAAGCGGATCATCATCCAGAGTAACCGGCTGCGTGTGGAGATGTTTAAAAAGGTAAGGAAGGGCAGTGGGTGCCACGGGGTTTTGTGACCCTTGGATTGGGTCATAGAATCATAGAATGGTTTGGGCTGGAAGGGACCTTAAAGATCATCTAGATCCAACCCCCCTGCCATGGGCAGGGACACCTCTCACCAGACCAGGTTGCTCCAAGCCCCATCCAACCTGCCCTTCAACACTGCCAGGGATGGGGCAGCCACAGCTTCTCTGGGCAACCTGTTCCAGCATCTCACTACCCTCACAAAAAAGAACTTTTTCCTCATGTCCCCAACCTGAATGTCCCGTCTTTAAGCTTTAAAACCATTGCCCCTTGTCCTCTCACTATACACCCGTGTAAAAAACCCTACCCCAGCTTTCTTGTAGGGTCCCTAGTGGCAGCACTGGCATGGGCAGCCTGTGCAAGCCCTGAGAGCAAAGGATGGTTCTTAAGGCTTGTCCTCAGGCTTAGACACTTGTAAACTTCTTACGTTTGAGGATTAAGAATGCTCATACCCTCTCATCTACAGTATCACTGCAGATTCCCACAGTTATATCCACCTCCTGCATTTTAATGGTATCTTAAAAGCTCTTTTGCATTGTTTTGTTTTCCTAGCAATTACTGGACCAGCTCCTTCAAAGAAGCACAGAGTGACAAAGGAATCTCTTGTCCATCATCTTCGTTGAATCCTGAATGCCTTTGACTGCTAGATAAGCCATAAAATGTCCTTTTCTCTCAATTACCTGGAGGTACTTTTCTTATCTGTGGCTCTTTTTATAGAAAAATAGATCATTTGTATTTCAATTGAAATTTTCAGGCAACTTTCAAGTAAGCAAAACCAGTCTAAAAGGGAACACAGCTGGTTCAGGGCATCACCTTTTTGTCAGTTTACCCAGAGGAAATACTTTTAAGAATTTTTAATACAAATACTGAATCACAGTGGTATTATTTATCTTAGTCTTTTAAAAAGTATGTCTCTGTAGCAATAGAACTGGTTTTATAAGATCTGGAAAACTTATTTCTCTGCAGTATTCTATTAACTGATTTCCTGTGAGTTAAATCCTTGAAGTAAAGAAAAATGAATATTGTTATTTGTTATGTTTAGAAACTAGCTGAAATAGCATTACCACATAATCATAGCAGCAGCAGTTTCACATTAATACTTAACATACCAAAAGGGACCCATATTTTAGCTCTCTGAAGAACTCTATTCCTGTTTATATAGTGAATCTACGTAGCAAACTTACCTGTTAAAGAGCAACATTTAAAAATTGGGTTATAACAATTGCTTTTCATGTTTTTCATTGTAATGTATATTTACTCCACTTCTGTGAGCATTAAGTATTTATAGAAATGGTATATTAAGAAGTGGTGCCAAGAAGTATGTTTGCATCAAAACTGCAGAACTAAAACCATCTGTAGTGTTTCCTCCAAAAATATTTAAATCTTTATTTGTACATTTTGGAAGTAAAAAAAAAAAACCCACACAACTACAGCTTACAAACCAATGGAGCTTATTTATGGAATAAAATATGAATATCATATTGATCCAACTACTATGTTTTTATTTGGTACTGTTAACTACACCACAATTACTGAAAGTACTTGAGAAGTCATGCCTTTTGTGTGCCACAAATCCTATGGTTAAAAATATTGCCCATAAAAATCATTGCAAGTGTGAACCTCTGCTGCACAAACCCTCAGTTGAGTGGGTTTGAATGAAGCTGGAATTTGGCCTTTCATATCAATGCTTTATTTATCCAATCTAGCCTGAGATGTAAGGTCGGGTTTTTTTGGAAGGGAGCTGTCTGGGAGCTGGGCTTTGGCCACTGAGATAGCCTCCAGCTGTGGGGCCAGGGCTGGACACAAGGAACCTCCTTATATTTTGTGCTCTGACAAGCTCTGTTAGGTTACTTTGCCTCTTTGTGTTTCAGCTTCCTGATTTGCAGAGCAGGATTAACAATTAATTTTTGCTCGTAGAGAAGACAGAGATTTCTTGAACAACTATCTTGCATTCCAGATAGATATCTTTCAAAACTTGTCAATTAATTCAATACATTCTGAGGAGACACGTCAGATAGTGCTGATTTTGAGGAAGAAGCTGCCAAGGTTCTTCCTCCCAGAAACAACTTTTTAACCAAGCAAGTGGTGCTGTACCTGGAACCAAAGACAGGGCTGCACTAAAACAGCTCCAAGTAGAACTTGTAAAAGGGACAGCAAGAAGGAGCATCCTCCAGGCTTCTCAGCTGAGCTGTGTGGTTGCTCTGCTCTCCTGTGGCTTCACTGATCCTTCTTGCTGCTCTTCAGGAAAAACACGTGGCCTCCCTCAAGCAGGAGGGCCTTTCTCTCTCTGGTGGACTTCAGGGTCTTCACCACAGAGTGACTAAATTACAGCCATAAACACCCCCCCACACATGGTCTCCTAGACTGGATCTGAAGGATTATCTTTCAAGCTTTTATCCAGTTACAACTCGCTACAACACCTGGAGACATTTCCCACAGAAGTCGGTGCCCAAACGCCCTTTGATTTCAGGAGGAACCAAGCATTTCCCCCAGTGGTTCCTCACTCCCTGGCTTCTTGACTTCAGAGAAATGCAGCTTTGGTTCACCGAGTTTGTGCCCCTCAGGAGCATGATTTCCTGCACACATCCCCAGAGCAATACTAAGTGTTTAAGCCTGCTTTACTGTACACATTTAACCCTGCCTGTAGTCTCACCCTAGAACCACAGCAAGACATTTTGGTGTGGAGACACGTGGTATCCTATAACCATGGAGCACACAGCAAGGTGATCTCAGCCAGGGGTCAGGAATGTCCCCTGCTGTGGGCCTGACACCCAGAGCCACCAGGAGAAGAGAACCCCAACACTTTTCCTACTTCCCTGGCAGACTGGAAGAGCCAGAGTCTCCCTCGTTGGGAGTGAAAGAGTATTTTACATGGAAATCAGACATTTGTCCTGCTGGATGCCCAGGAACCACAAGGAGGTGGCTTCATCTAACTGCCATAATACATCCCTCCTCCATGCCCATGCAATTTTATGTAAATGCATGTAGGTACATATGCATTTTTTACATGCTTCTCACTGGCTGGCTGGGAATATCGAACCAGGAGGAGCTGATCCTCCTTAGAAACCACAACACCCAAGTCCTTGTGAGGAAATGAACCACAAGAACAAATGGGATAAATGACACAGGCTTGATGTGACATGTTTCTGTTGGTTTCTACCCCCATCAACGTCCTTGCCAGGGCGGGACACTTCTCAGCTGACCTGCTTCCCTCTCATTTCTGCTGATGATCCTTGGAGATGGGGTACAACACCAGCCTGCTGCATGCTCACCTCCCCTGGCTCATGGGGAACTCCACCTTCTCGCCAACTTGAAGCACTACTCACAAAATCTTTGGGGTTTGTAGAAGAATTATTTCCAAATTGTTTTATTCCCTCTAAATGCAATTTTCCAAATCTGCAGGGTGAATACGTGGCAATTTGAGGTGGAAACTCTCTTGTGTAAATACGTTTGGGACTGTATCTAGTGAGCAAACTGTATAATGCAAATCACTGTCTGGGAATGTTTTGTGTGAGGTGAAACCTTTGCTTCAGAATACCAAAAATTATCTCTGTTGCAAACCTAATTTCTCTTTCTGGGCCTCAGAAAAGAAGGTATCTGGTAAAGTACCCAACAAACAATCTTGAGATTCATTTCATCTCTACAGTCCAGTCATTGTCCTAGAAAGTAGACCAGACAGGAAAATGTTCTTCAGAAAAAAAAGAGCCTCCCAGGCCTAGCCCTATAGAAGGAGGCATCAACTTAATGAAGTTTAGAGTTAGGAAAAAATTGGCATAATTTCACTTTGGATTTGCAGGCAAAAGTAAAGAGTGCTTGTGTCATTAGAGAGTATTGGACACAGTCCCCAGCCAAAACTGAAGAGCACCCAGACTTGTCACACACTGGAATTTTCCTTATGGCTGGATGCTGCCTGAGTCCAGGTTCTCCTTCTGTCAGCCCATGCCCTGTGTCTTCAGGAGGGAGACATTTTCCTGCAGGTGCAGCTCTCCAAGGACTAACACCTGTGGTAATGGGCATTGTCTTTTGCTCCCCATCTCCTTTGTTGGGTCACCCCTTTTCACACTGCTGATTTGCATGTGCCCACAGAACAGTATTTGATGATGAATGTTGGTTTGGGTGAGTTGCTGAGATGCTTTTTGGGGTCTTAAGGCCCAGAGGCAGGGCAGACTTGCCTGCACATTGATGTGGTGTTGGGGGGTTGACATTTGGTGATATTCAAAACGGAGCCCAGTGCTTTAGGTGTTCAAGATGTGGAGTGTGTTTGCTGGCTGGCAACATTCACTTAAGCTGCCAGAAAAACCTTCCTCAGGGTTGAAAGTCACTGCAATGTAAAGCAGGGAGGGTTACAGTATTCTAGGGATTTATTTTAAACCTAAATATTTTCCTGTGTGTGTGAGTCATTAGTTACTTCTTCACGTTTACTCAGCTGGTCAGATAGTTGGGGAGACTTTCTGGGTAAGAGTTTTTAGGAATTTTGTTGTTGAGTATCTGGGATTGGTGATGTTGGTGTTATATTTTCTGTGAGCCAGCTGATTTACAAGGAAAATAACAGAAAAGTAGGGATAAAGTTTCTGGCAGCTCTCTCCAGAGGAAACCATTCCCTAATAGAGCCATCACAGGAAGAGCTCCGTGGCTAAAAATACCCCAGCTTGCCTTGTCTGTGGAGATGTTTGCCCTTTGACTTCAGGGACAAAAATGCCTGTGTGCTTTGGTGGGTGGGTAATTCTCTTTTCAGGAGCATTGACTGGCCACTTATCCACGGACAGAGTAGATTAATGCACAAGGTTGTCCCACAAGGTCATATTTCATCAAGCACCATGACTTAAGCCTGTGTGGTTTATTGCTCAGTTTGCTTCTTGCTGAGCTGGGTTGCAGTCGACTGGATGTCTGAGATGCCACCAGGCAATGGGAAGTTGAGAAGTCCAAAACCCAGCTGACACTATGGCCAATTTGCAATCTTCTGAATAAAAGGTGATTAGAAAGCTGTGGCACAAAGTAAAATGCAAGAACACCTGAGCATCAAAATGGATTAGGATAAGATATTGGAAATGTTTAAATATACTGTAGATAGAGAAGCTCAGTATATGTATGAAAAACATTTATTAAAATGTGATTTTGGTATGCATCTACTGATATCAAAATCACAAAAATCCTTGCCCAAAACCTTTATTCACAGAGAGGAGCCTGTGCTGCTCCTTGAGAGGTGCTGCTCTGCCCATTGCTAATAGTGCAGAAGTTTGTTGGGCTCTGGAAGTGAAACTTGCCTCCCAGCTTAACTGCCTGGAGGTGTTTGGGGAGGTTATCAGGTTCTCTCTTAGCTATGTTGAAAGAAGCATGCCTCCTCAAAACACATGCAAATAAAAATCACCCTTTTTCAGGTCAGGCTTTTTACTTTTCCTAGTTCTCCTTGGCTCTGTACCAAAGCTGTAGGAGGCAGAGTTACTTAATATCCATTTTAGATGACCCACAGAATGAGATTATGAGGTGTATCATCTCCCTACCAGCTGCAGAGTGAATAAAAAAGCCCAAAACTGCACAAATATGCTCATGGTACACACAACTATCTAGAATTAGTAAAAAGGGACAGTGCATCAACTGCTTGAGGTCCATGTTGCATGGAAAGGAATATGTAAAAGAGCCCCTAGTTGCAGAGATAGAGTGATTGGTTGATAAGAAATTGGTCAGAGTGATGTACAATGTCTATGCTTTAGTTAATATATAATTATAGGAAGAACCTGCCCCTCTACTCTGCTCTCCTGAGACCCCACCTGGAATACTGTGTCCAGTTCTGGAGCCCCCAACACAAGAAGGACATGGAGCTCATGGAGCAAGTCCAGAGGAGGCCACAAAGATGATCCAAGGGCTGGAGCAGCTCTGCTCTGGAGACAGGCTGGGAGAGTTGGGGTGTTCAGTCTGGAGAAGAGAAGGCTCCAGGGAGACCTGAGAGCACCTTCCAGTGCCTGAAGGGGCTCCAGGAAAGCTGGGGGGGGGCTGGGGACAAGGGCAGGGAGTGATGGGACAAGGGGTAATGGATCAAAACTGGAAGAAGGGAGATTGAGGTTGGACATTAGGAAGAAATTATTTCCTGTGAGGGTGGTGAGACACTGGCCCAGGTTGCCCAGAGAAGCTGTGGCTGCCTCATCCCTGGAAGTGTTGAAGGGCAGGTTGGATGGGGCTTGGAGCAACCTGGGCTGGTGGAAGATGTCCCTGCCCATGCAGGGGGTTAGAACTAAATTATCTTTAAGGTCCTTTCCAACCCAAACCATTCTATGATTCTATGATACCTCCCCCAAGAACCACAGATTTTGATTATCTCCCAACAACCACAGAGTGGTGTTCACCAGCATGTCAGGGATGTCAGGGCAAGGGAATTCCTGCTGTGTCCTACCCTGCCAATTTATAGAGAAATGAACCAGTGCTCAACATTATATCCCCATTAGTTCTTGGTGACTAATGTTACAACAACTACCAGAGGAATTAGTAATGAATACCCACTAACTGTAAAGTGTCACCAACTATCTACTTAACTTGTAATGCTACTGGGAGCACATATATAATTTTTATGTTTGTTTTTATGTAAAAATGTAACTTTGAGGGCTCATTGGTCTAAATTTAATTATGTAATGGCAGAAGTTGAGCTGCACAAAAGACATGCAATTATGGGCTGACTGTTCTATCTAATGCTATGAGCTGATGTTAGAAACCCAACATTTTCCTTCTATTTGCTTTAGTGTTGAGGGGTTTAACTTGCTGGTTTTGTGACTCAAAGCAAATGAAAGTTTTGCCAACCCAATCTAACAATCAGAAAATGCCTATTATAAAGCAAGCTCAGTTTCACTCTTCCTTTCATAAATCATATAAGATTAAGACCTACCTGATTTCCTTCTCCCATTAAATATACTGCTGCACTTTTTAATGATTTCTCCCAAATTCCCCATTAGGAATATTTATTTTTCTTTAAAAATATGCTGTCCTCCTCATTTACTGTCCCAGCATTTATGATGATGGATGTTGCATTGTTTTGTGATTTGCAGAGGGCTAGACAGGAATGTTAAAAATATATGACTTCATTATTTTTAGTCTGGGTTGAACACTGTCCCCTTCTGAGACATGTACTAATTTGTGGGGTTTTTTCTTTTGTTTGCAGGGAGACAGTGAAATTTGTAGCAGCAGATCAAAGTGCTTATCCTCAATGTCTGGTCTGAAGTCAGAAAAACATATTTAATGGGGTTATTTGTCATATTTAAAGGGCTTTTAGGACAGGAAACCTTCCTGCCATGCTCTCAGAACTGTTGTGTCTGATATGAGGATCCTGCTGGAGAATTGTCACTTGTCAGAATCGGTGCTGAAGTTAACAAGGGAGCTCAAAGTGATGTTTCCTCCACCACGAAAAAATAAGGTGGTCTGAAAAATCAGGAGCCATTCAGTTCCTCAAGGGGATGATATTGGATGTCCACAACATGGGCCCAGATTCCTCTGGTTTGGACATTGTCAGGTTTTTTTCTGATGGACAGAAAAATTCTTCTGACATGGCAGAATTTCCTTCTCACTCCAGTAAACAGGGATTGCTCAACAGCTGAACACCAAAGGGGAAAAGAGCACAACCTTTTAAAATTATTATTATTATTTTACTCATGTTAATGACTTTGCAGAACATTCATTCCTGGCTGGTAGCATCAACCAAGCTGTTGTGCACAGGTCCTCGCCGGGCACTGCACAGGACAGCAGAGCTCAGCCTTTCCTTCAATAGGTTTGAGGAAGAAGATGCCAGCACCAGGATGAAAAGTGAAGTTTTCTGTGCAGGCACATTGAAAATTATCATTTATTCATTTTTTTCTTTATGAAGATAAGCATTTGGTCATGTGTTACTAAAGCAAAAGAAAGTGTAGCTAACACAGGCTTTTCCTCTTCCTGGAGAACAGCTGGAAGAGGAAGATGTCAATGTCCAATTTGGTGTGGGGTGAAGATCTCCATCCCTGGGGATGCTGAGGCTGTCAGGTCAGGGTGCTGTGGGTCAAGAGGGTGCCCACCAACAAGGAGGGTGCCCCAAGGGATGCTCAGCTGCAGGGGGGGAGCACAGGAGGCTCAGCTGCCGTGGTGGCCGTGCTGGTGGAGAGCTCTGTGTTTGCATGACCGAGGGTTTATGCTACAGGAAAAGAATGTAACCAGGGACCGTGTGAGGTTTGGGTTTTTGTGTTTTAACTGCTGAAGAATTTAGGGGATTGCTGTTGTTGTTGTTAAGGTCCTGTATCCTTGGAGCGGTGGGTTTCTTTGTTTGCTCTTGCTTGAGCTCCTCTTGGCTTTTTCACCCTTGGCCCTGTGACAGCAGCCTGCAACAGGCTCTCTGCAGTTTCCCCATAAAGCAGTACACAAAGCTCAATCAGCATTAGAGCACAGCTCACTGCCCTGCTATGTTGGAGGAAGGGAGCTGTTTTCCAAAATGATGTGGCAGTGGAGGGGTAGGACAAACTGGGCAGAGCAGGCAAGGGGAGAGGAACGTGATGAGTGGTTCATCATGAGCCCCAGTATCCCTCTTCCAGGTAGCAATGATAAGGATTGTCCAGACATGGCTGAATGGAAGGGGCTTGCTCCCTCAGAATACATTTCATCCCTGAGACAGTTTAAAAATACTGCATCTCATTTCCTAAATGTATAAATAACTTTAGGATGGCTGTTTTACTTGTATTTGAGTATAATGTTATACTGCTTTATCATTCCAACATTTCAGTTTGGGGGTTCTGTGATCTGTGATAAAATGAATTCAGGATTATATCCTGTTCAAGGTTCTCTAGAAGTACAAAGGACCATGTTATTTGGAATAGCACATCTCAGAAAACAGCAGTCTCCACTCAACAAAACCCCAACCTTATAAATGTGTCCCTTGCGTGTGTGCAACAAGGGAGAAACTGAGTAAATCCTTGATTCTCCAAGTCAGGAGGAGTCTATGCCTGGGATTACCCTAAACTCTGTTGAAACTCTTGGGGAACCAGCTGGGACCAGTAGTCCATTGGCTGGGACAATCAGGCACTCGTGGCCTTGTGGCTGGTGGAGGGGACACATGGGGTCAGCCTTGCTGCCCAAGGTGCTGGATGGCTTTGCTGGATTCAAAGCTTCAAGGCAGGAAAATCAGAAGAATTTGACATCTTAGTACTTTTAGGACAGGAAGAGAGCAAAGTAGGGAGCTGCAAGAGGAGTAGAGGGGAAGGTAGGGAGATGCTTATTGATAAGAGGCAGAGAAGATTGGCCTTGCATTGCATTTGATGGGCTGAACAGCCTGGTTCAGGCTCCCTGTGCTGCTCAGGTCAGCAGGCAGCTCATTGAAGATCCTGAGGATGGAAACTTGCCCTCCTAGACCAGGAAATCTATAGAATGCAACCGGTCCTGAGTATGTGCAGTAAACAATATTTACAGCCAGCATTCGATTTCAGCGTGTGGAGCTGATGGATGCTGTTCTCAGGAGCAGGCTATTTATTTCATGTCTGCTGTGGCAGAGCTCTGCAGCAAGGCTGGGTGGCTACGAGTCAGGCTGCATTCTGCTCTATCAGTGCCTGTTAATTAGAGAGGACTGTGATCTGCCACTGCAGTCACAATTCTGCAGGATCTTGATTTTGCAGCGAGCTAATGAAGTGAGGGAGGACTGGAGACACAAAGTCTCAGCAGCTGGGAGGGGACACAAAGATTTCAAAGGGAAAAGCTTTTTTGTTTTGTTTTGTTTACTCTAAGAAGTAAAAACTTCAGCCTGGAGGCCCCAAAACTGTAGATCCCTGTAGCTAAGCCCAGACAAGTCTGCATGCGTTTTGGCACATATGGGAACAAAAGGACTTGAATTTCTGGATACTACTCGATGCTGTGATTACAGTGAGGTTTCCTGGGTATGCAAAAGGGGAGGTTAGGGCTGACCTGGGAAGATGTCAGAGCCGTGTTACAGAGGTGCTTTCTCCCCACCAGAATATCTTCTCTGGAAATTGTTCAGCTATCTGAGGTGGTGTTTATCCTCATATAACTCAGGTTGTAATGCAGGGATGCAATTCCTGGTCTAGCAGAGAAGGGGAGCAGACACAGCTTTATTTTTACCTCCTTTTTTTTTCTTTTTTTTTTTCCCCCTCTATTTTCTTTTTTTAATTTTTCTTCTTTTTCTCTTTAAGACTCCATTCTCGTACCATAATCCACCTCACAAGTGCCATATAGTTTGTTAAGGTGCCTTCCATCTAATGTCAAAAAAGCATCGAGCATCACAGTCTGGAGATTATAAACTTCATGTATGTTGTCTCCACTTTTTTTTTTAATTCTTCATGTTGTCTCCATCAGTCACTAACTCCTTCTCTAAAGTCCTTATTTTTTTATTATTATTTTCCAAAGGAAAACATAGAAGTTGGTGTTTCCCTCAGTGCATCTCCCTCCCTCCTGGTGTACTAACTCATGTTCTGCTTGTTCCCAAGTAAGTTTCTCCACACTGGTCTCTTCATCATTGCTTCTCTTCTGAACTGACCTTTTCAGTGCCATGGGAGCTAAAGCTCCTGTATCCATTAGTAATTTGATAACCAGAGACCAAGCCAACTGCCTGGATTGTCATACAGATACTAACTGTTAAAAATCATGAGTGCTCTTTACATCAAATTGCTTTCATCTGTAAAAGCAAACAGAAAGTGAAGCTACTTCAACCTGAAGGGACACGGTGACCCAAGGCAGAGGCAGGTATGAGAGCTGGAGAGAAAAGGATGTGGAGCTGGATCCCTGCTCCGGGAATGACAAAAGGTAACGATTACAGCAGGACACATCCCTGAGCACCCTCTAAGTGGTACCAGTTCTCAGTGTCCTCTGGAAGAGCCCTGGTAAATGCTTCCAATCCACTTTGTGAGGAAGTGGGGGATGTGTGTGTGTGTGTAGTTGAAAGTGAGAAGGAAGAAATGGCAACGCGTTAGGTTTCCCTTTCCCAAGGAGATTAAAGTGAAATGTAAAAAGACTTTTTAGCTGTTCATGTGCTGTTGGTATTGCAGGGTAGCCCTAAACTAGCATGGAGTGGAGTGTCTGCTTTGGGAAGGAAAGCTACTCCTGCTTGCAGGAAGGAAAAACTAAATATATAAGGCAAGAAGGATAAGGAGGAGAAAAAATGGAGGGAGGGAACAGCATAAAGAAGCAGTAGCAAAAGATACAAAGGTAAAGAAAATAGAAGCAGTGAGACAGCCCCCACATGAAAAAACCAAACCCAAACAAACCCTGCCCCTATTCCTCTTCCCCTGACAGTGCTAAAGAACAAAGCTGGGATGGATGGATGGATGGATGGATGGATGAATGGCTGGATGGAGAGCCATTGTCCACAGGAATAACCTGGAGAATGAGGACTGTGGCCCTCTTTAAAGCAGCCACACAACCTGGATGCAATTTTCATTTCCTGTAGGGAAACTTGTTCCTCTGAAGTGGATAAACCAAGCCTCTAAAACTAATTGTGGGAGGTGGTTTGACATGAGAAATGAAAAGTCAAGCCCTGGCCTCTCTTATGCACATAGTAGTAAAGGAGGGACACTTCAGGTTAACTTCTCTTTTCCTTCCTTGTTTTTTCCCAAACTGCTGTGAAATTAGCCTGTTGTTCTCCAGAACCAGAGGTAACTGTGTTTGGTACATTCTTGCATGCCTGTTGTTAATAAAACATTTGGGCCTCTTCTGTGATTAATGACCAATTTATCAACTTCAAGCCCAGAAAGTTAGTATGGTAAAATCCAAGTGCTCTTTTCTGGTTGAGTTTTTTTGGGGGAGGAGCAAACAACTCTGATAATATCTAGTTCATTCATGCTGGTGAATGACCAAGATATAATTGGCTCCACATTCTCTGTCAGCGAATATTGTTACTCAAAATAAAAATACTACTGTTTTAAGTGAAAAGCCATGTGGGATTACCAAAACTCTGTTTAGAAGTCTTTATTTCCCTTTGACTTTTTTTTTTTTTCCCCCTTTAATGCAGAAAATACCTTCAAAGAATAAGAATGTCTACATGGCTTTTATGGTGGCCTTCCACAAAAGAATTTTAATTAGAATGTTTTTAACCAACGTGCTCTGTGGAGCACATGTGTCTTTAATGAGATAATCAATAGAGTTCGTTAGTTTGTATTTTAAGGGATGAAATGTTGCTGACTGTAGCTGTTCAAATGGAATGGGTATTAGGTGAGTAGGGGAAAATCAGCATTTGGGTATTTAAAGCTATATATTGGATAAGCCCTGACTGCTTGCAAGGACAGGGGTTTCCTGGGGCAGGATGAAGAAAATATGTGCTGCTGAGGTGAGACTTGAGGGGCAAGTGAAGACAGAATCCAAAATCCAGGGTGACTGAAGGTGAGTCCATGGATCTAGTTTTGGATGGAGAGGTGAGGGGAGAAAAGCTACTTTTTAGCTGTGAAGAAAAACAGCTGATAAGAGACCTTTCTGCTTATGCTTCACTGCTGTTTTCCAAGTCTAACTGTGCTGAGACGTCTCGATATTACCACTGTTGCCCTGGGGATGTGACTGTCCCTGAGGCAGCTCAGAGATGTTCTCAGTCCCATGAAGGGGGCATGGAGCAGGGCTCCAGTTTGGGAGCAGCAGCATTTTGCACCCATTTTTGTTTCTGACAGCTCATTTATCCTCTGAACTGGGGCAAGGTGTCTGGATCACTGTGAACAGTAACCAGGCTCTGCTCCAGAAAAGATCCAAACCCGTGGTTCCAAAAATCAGTGTTTTCAGTGGGATTGCATGGCTGCTGTGCCTTCTGACACACAAACACATTTTAGGCCAGTTTTGCCTTCTGACACACATGTTAAACCTGTCTTGCCAACTATTTAATGCACCAGGAACATGGGGCCAAGCTGCAGAACTAAGTATCAATAGCCAAACAGATTGGGGGGAACTCTGAATAAACTAAAACCAAAACTGCACAATAATCTTCTGGGGGGATTTACAGGACTAAGAGCTTTCTTTCTACTGCTCTGCAGCATTCTGCTCAACATGTGGGCATTATGTGTGTTTTGGTGGCACGTTAAGGAATAGATAATCTGTAGCTGGTTATTCTCCCAGACAGTCAACAATAATAATCTGAATGAGGAAGATTTTAAAAAATGCAGCTGGCAACTCTGTGGGTGTGTTGGGTTGGGTTTTTTGGTTTGGGTTTTTTTTTTTTTTTTCCTTTTAAAAGAAACACAATATAAAATAAGTCGGAGGCACCAGAAACAGCTCCAGCCTAATTATGAAACCAATAAATAATCCCTGAGCTCTAACGTATGCAGATGGATTTCCAGAGGAAGCAGCCAGGGCTGCGTGTGCAGCAGGAACGGGGAAACCTTGGAAGGGGGTGGAGGGGGGGGGGGGGGGAAGGAAAAAGGCTCTGCGGGGTCCGGGGGGGGTCCCCCAGCCGGGGGCTGCGCGGTGCTGCGGGCGGACCCCGCGGAGCGCGGTTGTTCCGCGGTCTGGAGCGCGGTGGAGCCAGCTTGGACGGGCTGCCCATTGACTGCAACGGCCACCGTCTCCTTGCCAAAAAAAAAAAAATAATAAAAATAAAAATCTTCCCAAACCCAGCCCCAAACCTCTTTAAAAAGGAGAAAAAAAAACCACACCAGCCCACAACACCAAAACCCCCAAGCAACTTCTTTCCCCCCCCTCCCTCCCTAAGCAAGCGGAGCCCAAACTCATCAGGCGCTGATGCAAGGAGGGGTTTTGGAGTTAACTGCGTGCAGGAAATCTCTCACATCCTGAGTCCCAGCTCGCTCCTCTCTGTAACTGTAGATGATGGGGCTGCTCTCCAGCCCCAGCTGATGAAAGTTTGACTCCCTCAGTCTGGGCTAAGATGTCAAAGCGGCTCCACGCCGCGCAGCAGCGCTGCCCCCCTGCGCAGCCCCCGGCCCCGCTCTCCGCGCTGCTGCTCGGCCTCGGCGGGCTCCTCTTAGCATCACCCGGGGCTCGAGGTAAGTTGGCCGGCTGCTCCCATGTCCCCTCAGCCCTACGCCCCACGTCGAGGGGAAGAACAGCGGAGAAGTGACTTTTCCCGACGCCTCAGCGCGCCCGGGGACGCTTCTCACCGGCGGCTCCCGGCGCGGAATTTGCGCTCCCCGCTGCGCTTCACCCCCCTCCCCACACACCCGGTCCCCCCCTCCGCGGTGCCCTCCCCCCCCCCCCGGTTTGTCCCGCTCCCTTCCTGCCTCTCCTCGCTGCGGGATGCGCTGGGGGGGGGGCGGAGAAGGGACCCGCGTAACTCCCGCTCCGCCGTGAGGATTTCCAAGCACTTCCCGAGAAAACTCCGCGTTGCAGCCTCCTGCTCCACCGGCCTCTCCTGCCCCCGGGAGGGGGAAACTTGTCCCGGGACCCCTTCGGGGGGTGCCCTGCGGGGTCCCCGCACCGCGCGGGGAGCGCTTACCCCTCAGGGTCCCCCTCCAAACACCCACCCGAGGGCTGGGGCTGAATTCGGGGCTTGGGAGCAACTGTCAGAGGTTCGGACTCGTGTTTCCAGCCGGGAAGAGCTGCCTGAAAAAGCCAAACACTGGTGGGAAAAGCTTCCCGGCCGGGCAAAAGTTGACTCGCCGCTCTGCTCATTCAAAGTCAGCTCAAGGCAGGGAGCGGTGGCCTCGGTTCTGAAGGTGTTTTGGGGCAGTGTCTCTGTGATACCCCTTTTACAGACAGGGAAACAGCCTAGGAAAAGCGGCTCGGCTCTGCACAGCAAATCTGGGGTTTATTCTGGAACGACTGGAGGGCTCAAACCCTGTCCTCTTCACCAGGCAGCAGCTGACAATGCATATTTGATGTGAGAGAGGAAAGGAGATTCTCTTGTGTAAATACAAGGAACAGCGCTGGAGAGCACGGGTGTCCCTCCCTGTGTGTTACTACAAACTCTTCTCCTGGGTCTTTTTTGCCTGGTAACTTTAAACTTTGCAAATGTTTGCTGATCTCCAAATTTATGCACAGCAACTTTCACTGGGACTTTGGCTCTGGACTTGCTAAGAGAAAGCTAGAGATCTATATTATCATGTTAGCCAGCACACTGAAAACCTAGGGCAGACAGAGCAAGCTGCTTAATTAAGCACCTGGGACTTATGTTAATTAATTAACAGGTGTTGATGCTTTGCTTTGCCTCTGTGGGGGAGACTTAACTTCTCATTGTCAACACCTGTGCTTATACTGAATCTGCATATTGGGGATAAAAGCTGCAGAAATTCTCAGATAAGGAGCTTTTCAGTGGGTTTTTTCCTTGGCTGAACGGGGAGGTCTCTTTGGGTCGAGTTGGAGATGTGCCTGGATGGAGGGTGAAGTCTGAGGTAAGGTGCTTCAAACATTCATATATGACAGAAATGAAGAGCTGAGCATACCCCAAAGTAGTTGTCCCTACAATAAGATAAGAGGGCAAACTGTGGGTGGCTTAGGTACAGCTGAGAGTGGAACGGTAAGTGGGGGTGGAAATCCTGCTACCCGTGTTTTGGTTTTTCCTGAGAGCCAAGCTGAACTCTCTTTTCCCTGATTAAGCTCTCTGTAGACTTTGTTTCAGCTCCTCATCTTCTTGGTGCCCACCTTGAGATGTCTGAGCTTGGGCAGCAGTGGTGCTTGCTGACCCTTGCAACTCAGCTGGTTTTTGGGTTTGCCTTGCTACATCTCCCCTCCTCCTCTTCTTTCCATGTCCAGAACTTGCTCTTTTTGCCTCTGCAGCCAGAGCGCTCAGTGAACATCCTCTGCTTTTCCTTTAATTCCTTTTTTGTTTGGTTTTGAGGTGTGTTTTTTTTTTCCACCCCCCTGTGGAAGGAGAGAACAGCTGTAGCTTTGCCAGATCTTGTGCTGCTTTCTTGGTCGCAGAGGTGCTGAAAGTTCCAGCCACTTGCTTCTAGACCCGGTGAGGAAAAGTCCTCTCAGCTGCGCAGGCACACATCTCCACCCAGCCTTTTAAGTTTTGCAACTCCTCCCTCAGCGGGCTTTACTGCTGTGCCCCCTCTGGGCTCGGTGTTAGGGACCTGAGGTGCTGCCAGGACACCCTAACTTTTACATAAACACACACTTAGTGCTTAAGACACAAGTTTAAGGTATAATAAGCCTTGAAAACCCGTTTTCAAAGGTGGCAAGAGACGTGCTTAACGTGGGACTGCCCTGGTAACAATTCTGATGTTAAACAGACATCATTAAGTTATGAGCTAGACAACTTGAAACCAGCCTTGCCACTCACTTGTAGTAAAAGTTTCTAAGTTTTATTGTTTTACAGTTGTCTTTTCCAGTTTTCAGTATAAGCAGCTCTTGGTAAGGACCTCATGGACAAAAAGGAAAACTAACTGAAGTACTGGCCTCAAAAAGGACAGTTAGCTTTGCTATCCTGGTGGAGGGTCATATCTGGTAGGTTAAGATCTAACCTTATAGATTTAGTCAAATGCTTTAAAACTCTACATCTGTGTAAGCTTTCTGCAAAGTCAAGGCCTTCCTGTATCTGGGGTGGACAATGGAAGCAATGGTTAAACTCCAAGCTGGTGTATGGGGGGTAGCTCTTAAACCTCTTTTAGCTATTGGGTGTTAGCTGGAAAAATGGCTGAAAATGGAAAATCCTAAAATTGCAGCCTAAGATGGTTTACCTTCAGTTAAAATAACCTTCAGTCAGGTTTTGGTTTTGTGCCTGACTGGTGCTGCGTTGTCTGTAATGGACGCAAATTAACAGAAGAAGAAATATTTCCTAATCTCTCGCTTTAAACCTGATCTCTCCAACAGACTCTGTGCTTTAGAGCTCACATTTAAATACTGCCATCTTTCAAACTGTCCCAGCCTTTGTGGCAGATATTTACAGTCTGTGTCTAATCACCTTCTTGTTGGGTGATTATCCCTATCAGGTCCCCTGCAGACTGCCTGGCATGAGCTGTCGCTGCCTGTGGGGCTCCCTACATCCATGCCAAAACCCACCAGCTGGGAATATTATGCCCACTCTCCAAATCATGTTTGCATCATTAACTCTCCTGCTCACTGGGGAGCTGCTGGATTGTTGGCTGGTGTCTTGTCACCTCTTGCTTTCCTAGAAATCCTTGGAAAGGTCTCCATCCAGCCACGAAGAACGTCCTTGAACTAAGGATAGTAGTGATGGATGTGGGGCAATGGTTTTAAACTGAAACATGGGTTATTTAGAGGAGATATTAGGCAGAAATTCTTCCCAGTGGGGCTGGTGAAACACTGGAACAGGCTGCCCAGAGAAGCTGTGGCTGCCCCATCCCTGGCAGTGTTGAAGGGCAGGTTGGATGGGGCTTGGAGCAACCTGGGCTGGTGGGAGGTGTCCCTGCCCATGCAGGGGGTTGGAATTAGATGATCTTTAAGGTCCCTTCCAAGCCAAACCAGTCTGTGATTCTATGATTGACAGGCTGTGGCTTTGGGCAGCTCTTCACCCTGCTCAAAACAGAGGTTGCCTGGGTGGTGTTTTTCTAACATGTGAGTGACTTCAGGATCAGGGCTGTGTTTGTCTGTCACTCCCACTCAGACTGCTAGCTGTTGCCAATGAAATTCTGTTTTAAAAGGCTGAATTCATGTAAAGGCCTATTTGATCCTCCACCAGCCGTGTTCAGACCTCACCTATCCTAGTCCTGACCCGTTCATCAGTAGTGGTCCCTGTGTTTCTACCACACTTCACATTGCCATGTAAATTGTCTAAGGTTTCCAGCTGGGCTTTGTTCATGTTAATACTCAAGTGCATAATTTTGGGCAGTCCCATTTGTGCTCCAGGGCTGCAGTGTGGTGTGTGAATGGTGAGGAGGATGATGGAGCTGACAGTACCTCTGTGTCTAGGGTCTTTTACAAGCCCAACTTCTGCTGAGGATGCTGCCCAGCCTCCTGTCTGAGATCCTGACTTCTGAAGCCTGCGTTTTTGAGGGCTGTTAGGGTGGGGTGTATCTTGACTTTCACTGTGGGAGTTGTTCTAAACCACCAAGTGACAGTTCTGGGGTGTTTGCAATTAGGGCTGAAGCACTGTTACATTTATATGGCCAGGCTCTGCTGCACCAGCAGGATCCACCCAGCTCTGCGTCTCACACAGCTTCCAGTCCTGCTTAGGATGCCAGGCCCTTCATGCTGTTCATGTTGGAGGGATTTTTTTACTTAATTCCTTTTTCTGTTTCCTATTTTTTTGCTCTACAAGTTCTTGTGTCTTACTCTAGATCCTTTTGGATTTTGCTCCCTAAATTGCAAGCACCATGTACCTGCATTTCAAGTACCTTTGAGACTACTCCTAGGACAAAATCACATAATCTCCAAAATTTAACCCTGAAGGCCTAAAACACTCCTGCAGAGGCTTTTCTTGGGTCCTGCTCAGTCCCCAGGGCAAATCTGTGACAAACTAAATTAAAACTCCATGGCCTCAATAAGTCTCTTAGTTGGTTTTTTGGTCTCTTGCAGTTGGTTCTTGGTAGGACAGTGTAGTCCAAAAGGACAGTCTCTCTTGTGTCTGGCTAACACAGACCAAAGTGCTTCAATTGCATTAAATGTTGATATTTTTGAGAAAAGGATCACCCTAACTGAGAAACGGTGGTATTTCCTGGGAACTCCCTGCTGGCATCAGTGTTTTCAGAAAGTGACTTGACCAGCTGCAACATCTACTTGGAAATACTGACTCCTCTCTTAAATCACTTCATGTTGTATCAGTAATTTTCTACACCCCATATAAATGAGTTTGCTGTTCTCTCTGCCTTGGAGTTAGGACGAAAAATAATTGGTAGATGAAGGGCAGGGGGTTGTCCATCCACAAGGTCAACACAATAAAACTGTTGATTAGCTGAACACATTCTGTCTTGTCCAAAATATATGATCTAATAAGGCAAGAAGTGCAGTGTTTCACGGCCTGTTAACCACACTGGATACTGCACAGCAAGGCACCAAAAGCTGGATGCAGAGTTTGGCACACGAGGATTTCTAACTGGTTTATTTGGAGATATTTGTTAAGAGGAACTATGTCAGTGCCTACAAACAGGTTAATGGCAGTTACCCTAGGCGTTAAGTGAAAAACCATCTCTGACAATGGTGAAAGTTTGCTGTTCTCTTGCTTCTGTTGTTGAATGTTTTCTAGTCCTGAAAACAGTTGATCAAGCAAGAGAAGCCCCAATGTGACTGGTTATCTTTGAAAGAATGTCTTAAAACACAGACTTCATTGGATCCAAATGTTTTTGGGATTTTGTTTTGATAGAATAATGTAAAAAAAAATAATAAAAATTAAAAAAACCCCACCAACCCAAACCTAATGCTACATTTAATAAGGTGAGCATATGGGCCTGACCATGCTTGGAGCTGAGCATCACTATTATCTTTGTACACAGCACTCTCTGCAGCAGTGGTGGTGTCCCAAAGACCCTCTGCTACTTCAGTGATGAGATGTGAAGAGAACTACTCAGTCCAGGTTATTTAAGCCTCTGTTTCCTTCTTTTGCTGCCATTGAGGGCACTGTGGTGACAGAGCTACAGCTGAGGAGAAAATGGGGCCTTGTAGCTGACTGGGAAGGGAACAACATCCTGGTCCTGATCCATGCTCCTTTTGGAGCTGGAGGTCATAAAAGTGCATGCCAGTTAAAAACCTCTCTTGCATTCTGACAGGGATTTTAAAGCATGAGGAAACATTCTGAGTGAAATGGTATTTATGTGCTCATCTGTCGAGTGTTAAGGGAGGAGAACTCGCCCCACTGAAGAGACTCTTTGGGTAAACACTCGGGGCTGTGGGGAGAGTGCAGGGCCATTGCAGAAGAAATCTTCACACTTGGGAAAGAAGGAGCTTTTTCATTTCCATGCCATGTGTGTTCCTTGTTTATGGGTCTGGTCCTGAGGATAAGTTGTCTCACCTCCATGGATCTGGCTCCTTTGTACAACCTGGTGCTGATGTTCTGTGCTATTAATTTAAAAACCACTTGATAGGATCAGAGGACAAGTAGGTTCAATGAACAAAGCTGTGTTAGTGACCTGGGAAGATATCCTGCCCTGGGGAAACAATAAAGTGAATGTTCATTACTCCTGCAGCTCACCTCCTGGAGAAGCCTGTGAGAGCCAGGAGTTATGGACTGATCCACTGCTTATGGTGACATTTGTTGTAAGGTCACACACATAAACCTGAGCAGCACAGGTGGCTGCAAGAACATTAAGTAACTCTTTAAGTTTATTTTTATTTAAGTTTCAAAATATAGGAAAGCAGATTCCAGGGACAGCTTCTGTGTGTCCAGGTGCAGTTATTTTTTTCTTTTTCTTTTGTTGTGTGATGTAAGGAGCAGATATTCCCCATGAAAACAAAAATGCCTGATGGACATCAGCTTGGGAAAGGAGTACAAACCATTTTCCATGCACGTGTACCTAAATTCATACTGAAGTTTGCTTCAGCTGGGTTTGCTGTGTTTTCAGTGCCATTTCCCAGAAAACATGGGAATGAATGAATGGTTTGTTTGCACCTGATGAGCTCAACTCCCACTCACTGGTGTTTTTTCACTGATGGTTGTACATGGGAAGGAGCATCCCTCAATACAGGGATGTAGGGATTCCTTGCGCTCAGGGGGGAGGCTCAGAAATCATTGGAGACAAAGGTTGCACTGTACCTTTTAAGAGACAGAGAGGAAATTGTATTTTGGGCAGCAATTTGGAACTTTAATCCGTGGAAAGTAGCCTTGCTTGAGGGCTTGGAGGGGAGAGCTGGAGGCAAGTTCTGGATCTTGCACTTAACGTGGGCTCACTGCTGAAAAGTGAATGTGTTCAGTCCTTTTTCCTTTGATGTTGGAGCTCCGTGGATTAGTTGTGCCTGTTCTCCTCAGCACAGGTTATTAGTTCTCTACTCTAGTATGTGTTTTTGTTAGGTGCTGCCTCACTGATGCTGGGGGCTGCAAGGCTGAGCTTATAACCAAAATGGGGATCTCTGGGACTGGGATCCTTCAGGGAAGAATCTGCAGTTTAGTGGGAAGCAGATGTGCCCCAGTGCTGCCTATGCTGGGGTGCTGCTGCTGCATGAAGATAGAACATCCTTCACTGTGGCATCCTGCAGATACCTGTGAGAAAGGCAACTCTTGATGTTTTCAACTTTTATTACTCCTCTCCTGCATGCTGCCATGAGAAAGAGCAACCAGGTCAATTGTCATGGTGTGCATCAGGACTTGGAAAAGAAGCAAGTTTAAAACAGGGTGACGGGAGTTTGCCTGAGCCAGCGTGTCACCTGCTTTTCAAAGTTATTTTGGGTTTGAATCTTGCAGTTAGAACTTGCTCTTTTCTGTGACCTCCAAGAGCCGAGCTCTCCCATGGGAGGAACCTCCTGGTGCACACCCACCACCCAGTGTGCTGAGATGCCCTGTGGGTCACTGCTTCTCTGCTTTATTTCTCTCATTTTGAAACCTAGAGAACATTTGGAAACGTTCTCTACGTTTTGCTACAGGAAAAGAAGACAACTCTGTCCTTGGACTGGTCCTGAATAGTAATTCCTCAGTCAAACAGAACAACATCACAAATGAGGCTGGACAGCTGTTTCCCAAATATAGTAGATGTATGTATTCTATACAGGGTAATAAAGCTTGGTTTTCACTACTTGAAACATTCTGCAGGCTCCCTGCCCCCTCCTGCAGTCAAAGGCAAATGTTGTTCTCCAACCTCCACTTGTCACATTTTGTTCTGGAGAACAGGGAGGATATTGAGATATACTGGCTTCTTTCCTCGAGTGCATTTCAATATGTATCCTGTATAATGAGAGCCCAAATCCTTCTCGCATTACTTAGGCTTTAATCACACTGTGCTCTCCCAAGATTGCTCTAATCGCATTTGCATCAGCAGGAGTAGCTCTGGGTGATGAGCAATATTTCATCTGCAAACAGAGGGGAGAGATCTCGTGATGAGGAAGGAGCTGGCAGTGCTGGGCTCCTCACAGAGCAGCTCTCTAGCGAGGAGTGGTGCTGCATCCTGATTTGGGAAATAGGGATTGGTGAATGAGCATGAACAAAAGCAATTTCTACAGTTTTCTTGAGGACCTGTCAAGTGTGATCATTCCCTTTTAATTTGCTAGGAAATGGCTTTTTGGCATGTGTGAACTCCTGAGAAGGGGGATGCTGCCTGGTGCAGCAGACATCATTTTGTACTTCAGCCATGACATGACTGTATATGAGAACTGAAAAGTTATATAGATATTACACCAATATATAAACCATGTGTGTTAGAAAGACAAGTTCAGTTTTGAAATATTTGCCTTAGCTATGCTTTTCACTTTCAATCCGTGCCAAACATGTGCTTGAATGACTGATGGAGTCATATGGTTCCCCGAATAAAGCACTTTATTGTGCGCAGACTTAGAGCCTTCCAACAGTTGTATTACAGAAGCTTGAAGATTAAGATGATCCAACTGCTTAGGGGGTATGTTCCACAATGAACATTTTCTTTACTTCCAGCACCACCCCCCCCCCAAGATTTTTTTGCCCTAAAATGTGTCGTTAGTTTGTTCAGCTGGTCGCCCAGTGCCACCGATCACAGAGCCTTTGGTGCAGAGAAGCAGCAAGTTACCTTCAAATTTCAGCTTTCACTCCCATATCCACATAAAAATGGTGAACAGATGACTTTTTCCATGGACCTAGTGAGATTTCTTGGGGGAGGGCTGTTCCCTGTCGTGGATTATTTCATCAGCAGAATTAGATTTAGGAAGGGGAAAACTCATGCAAGGAGGAGTGATGACAGGAGATGATTCTTAGAATTGTAAAACTGAAATATTAAAAAGCGTGGCTTTAATGCTGTTTGGTTAAAGGGGATCAGTGTGTCTCAAACTCCTCTTTCTCATCTGAGCACTCTGTGCCCATGGAGCTGCTCAGTGGGAAAGATCAAGTGGCCACGCTGCAAAGTCGTGCACAGACCAGCTCACAGTTGACAGACCTGTCAAGAGGGAGAGAGGATCTTTTTCCATTTGAAGTGGAAAGAACAGAGAAAATTAAATTCAGAAATGCCTGGAGTTGTCTTGCTCTTGCCTGTCCTGGGGCTCATCAAAGACCTTTGCTGACTTTTGGTGCTTTAAAAATGTTGTACATGAGTTGTAATTGTGCAGCGTGAGGGAAAAGACAAGATTCGAGCCCATAAAAGCTACTTGTGCTGAAATGCCTGAGGTCTTGGATTTGGGAATGGGGGAAGGAGGGAGAAAACAAGTAAAACTTTGTGTATAGTTAGGTGCCTTTTTTTTTTCTTTTTTTCCTTTAAATCATTATTTTCCAGGCAGGCCATGAAAGGACTGATTTTACTAGATTCTGTAGAGAGAATTGGTGTGCTGCTTAGATGTGCAAAGGTTAGTTGGGAAAATAATTTATGATTTTGAACTAATAAAAACTTTATTGCAAGAGATAAGATTTGGATTTTATGCACAGTCAAATCTTGCCCAGCCTTTTGTGCTTACACAGAGACGAGGACAGAGACTGGCATGTGATGCACTGTTTTAAAGCTGTGTCAGTGCTGGTACTGGGACAATGGCAGTACCTCACTGGTCTGGGGGAGTTTCTGATCTTGGTCCCCTCTTTGGAGAGGCTTTCTGTGTTTTCAGGTGGTGGATACAATAAAATTTAAGATGGATGGACTTTAAGGCAAGCTAGTGTTAGTTTGACCCTGTGCAAGTTACTGAGCTTGCTTTCTTTAACCATCATGCACTGGAAGTCTTGTACTGGTTAATTATGCAGCATTTTCGTATTTATTATCAGATATTATTTTGTTACAGTAAAAAGTGACAATTTACTATTTTTCCTGTCTCAAACAAAATGGGTACCATTCTAGAAGGTGGTTTCAGCAAGCTTTGTGCCTGGATAATGTTTAGCGTGGGGAACGTGTTGGCTTTTGCTGGAAGGTGGAGTGCAATAGAGGACTGGAAGCACACACAGCCCCACTCCTTGGCCAGATAGTTGGACTGTTGACACTTTTTGTTTTTTGGCATGATGTAGTCCGACTCCTAATGTTAACAATTTCCATGTAAAGCAAGTTGATGCCCAAGGGCTGGATGTGATCCTCTTTGCTCAGAAGCTGTATATTGTAAATCAGTCTAACCCTATGTGTAGCCACTTCTTTCTCCATGCAGATGCTGTCTCCTCATTTGGAGCACTGGATTTCAGGAGGACACGGGTGCACATTGAGTAAAGGTTGCTGATAGGGGATACTAAGACTGATCCTAATACATGTTCTTACTGTAAAGAGAAACCTTCTTCTTCCTGGTTGGTTAGTGATGGTCAGTGGGTAGTCAGTCTCTACTCCTTACCCAGTTTCACACCCCTCTCAAATTTCCTATGTTCACTGCCATCTTGATGGGCAACTGCTCGCTCCTCCTCTCTCAATGTATATGTTTGTTGGTTTGGGATTAAAAAGTTCTATTTTGAATCTGGAGGTGATGAAAGAAAAAAACAGTTCCTGAGAGAGAAGCCACTGATGAGGGGGACAAAGCTCTTTCGCATCCAAATCGTGGCTCCCTGACTGTGAACTAAGCTGAGGAAGCTGGAGAAAATGAGGGAAATGGGTGAACCAGAGCAGTGCCATTAGATGTTTCCAGGTTGTGGGAAGATTACTCTGTTCTATGACTCTTTTCCACCCTAAGGTTATTTGGGTGCAATGATGTTTTGTTGCAGGGAAAAGCAGATAAGCTGTGACTTGCAGTTCCAAGCCCCTTTGTAATATTAAAGACAACACTAGAGTAATATAATTTAATTTAGTCTTTTTTTATTATTATTATTTTTTTTATTCTCTCACTTCTGTTACTTTAGTAAGTCAGCAGTAAGTGCAGGGGGTGACATGTAGTGGGTGACAGACCACGTCTCTGTGCAGGAGGCCAGAGAGAGGGCTGGAAATTATGGGCTGGAGATGAACGTCCTGTGGCATCACTGGGGCTGATGGTCCCAGGCTGGGTTGCAGTGGGTGCTGGGCCTGTAAGAGTCCTTGGGTGCCTTGGGACCCTGAGGGAATCAAGGTCATGTCTGTGGGACAAGACATGTGGAAGGGGCCTCCCAGAACGTGTGTGTTCACCAGGGAAGGAAATAGAGTGTTGTGTGGTTGCTTTACCGTAGATATGTGGTAATAGATGGATGGTGTTTATAAACCACCCCAGCTCTGGCTCTTCTCTCCTCTGCTGTGCCAGGGGGGCAGAACCAGCTCTTAGCAGGACACAGAGATGTGCAGTTGGGCAGGTTTTTATGTTTTCCCTGCCACTTCAGCCCATTTTATCCAGACCCACTCAGTGCTGAGAGCATTCACCTTTGTGTTTATTGTCAGGACAAATAAATTGCACTACCTAGCTAAAAGCTTATTAATTTTAAGCAAATGCAAATCTGAAGTGTGTCTGGGCTTCCTCAGGAGGCACCAGCCATCAAACAGAGATGTCACGATGTGTGGTTGGAGTTTGTTTTGCACAGAGCTCAGAGGAGCTGAAATACAAAGCAAAAAGATGAAAACTGTTCTTAACTTCTTCCCCAACAAGTCCTTCTGTGATACTGTGCAAAGAAGAAAAGTTGTAGCAGTACATGGCAGATGAAAAATATTTAAGCCGCACAAAAGTCACTGACAGATAACATCTACTCATCTCACTATTTGTACAAAGTGTCTTTTATATTAGTGAGGGGAAAAAAAAAGAATAAAGGGCAGTACATCAGCTCGTGGGCTGCTCATGGATCAAAAGCATTACCTTCAGTGCAGGCTGAAAATAGAAAACAGACATGACTGTGAAGTTTTTCATGTGAAAAAAGTGGGAGAGGAGCTTGTGTCAGGAAGAACTGGACAGAATTTCACTGAAATGGAAAATAAGGAGGTGAGTAAGTAGGTGTATGTGACACAGAAGATAGGAAACCTGGGTCTAATAAAAATTTCTGGTATTACAGATGGCCTGATTTTCTTCCCCTCTCATGACACGTTACTGAAATTTGAATTCTCTGATTTCAATTATTATGCTATTTATATTGCTGTAATACCAAGAGTCTCTGTAGAGAATAGGCCTCATTATTAATGTAATGCAAACAACTCTAATGGTTCCAGCTTCAAAGACATCCTAATGAAAATGGATCAAGGAGATGAAGAGTGGTGTGGAGGAAATACCAGCACGTCTGTGTGTGTGAAGAACTGCAGCACTGGGAGCTCACGAGGTGGGATCAAGTGATGGAAACCCTTCATTAGCACAGATCTCCAGTCCTGTCCCATCTCCTGGTGCTTCTCAGCTGCTCTTTGGGATAACTGTGCTTATGCTCAGAGATGGGTGGCCCGAAACCAACAGAAGAAGACTGGGATTGTGTTTGGTTCAGTGCAAGGGGGATGAATGGTTTGGTGTTTCTGCCTTTGAGGTGAGGCCCATCGTTCCTCCAGGCTCTCTGAGGTTGCCAGCAGCCATCCCACCTGTGTAGCTACTCAGAAGCCCACAGCTCTTCTCCCGCTCAGGGCTGTTCTGGGGCTGCACATCTGTTTGTCCCATTTTTTCAATGTTTTCTGCACACCTCAATTTCCAATTTCTATGCCTACGGGTTTGGGGTTTTTTTGGCTGGTCTCCCTTCTTCTGTTTTTTTTTGTAGTTTTTTTTTTTCTCCTGACTCAGAGTCCTTCTCTACCGCTGTCTTTTCCATCTGCATCCACTTGTTTAGTCGGGCTCAGTGGCCCTTTAGGTGCTGTCATTTTTCCCATCACGTATCCATGTGTGTGGATCACTCTTTGTTGGCTGTAATCCCTTGTTTTTTGCAGTGTATTCTTTGAAGCTTTGCAATCAGGCTCCAGAATCCTACTTCTTTAAAGGATCCCTTTTTTTATCTTCCCCCTCCTTTCTATTTCAAGACTGATCTAGAGTTTACCTATCAGTTAGACAGGTTCCTTTATCTTGTGGCTTTTCAGAAAAGTACATAGTACAGAAATATAATGGCCTTAAATCAGCAAAACATTGCTATTTGAGTTACAAAAGAAACTGTCACGTCCATATGTCACTGTGAGGGCAGCTGGGAGTTAAGCAAGTGTGTAACTTTAAGCATGTGCCCAAGCGCTCTGGAGAATGAGGCCCCAGGCCTGGGCTGCAGCCCTTTCTCTGCCTTCTGCAGGAAGCTGTGATTTTTATCACACCCAATAATTTAAATAAAAACATCCAGATAAGCAGCAAAATATTTGGCTGAAGGAAGGCAAGCAGACAGAACTCGATCTTGTGCTTTAGAACGGCTGCTGCTTCAGAAGGGTTCACAAACCCTCAAGCTTGTCTGTTTTCTTTCCCCCAAATAAATTATCTTTTCCAATAAAGATATAACTGCTGCCTATAAACCTGTCTTGCTGTCTGTCTCCAGACTATCAGTGCTTCCGTGCAATATGTAGATAAATAAGGGTGTGTGGAAGATTCAATTTGCTCCCTGGAATGTGCCTTTGCACCACAAGCATCGCTGTGTCATGATAGAACAGGAGTGGTGAAATCTAACTGCACTTTGTGGAGATACTGTTCCCTTTTCCCATGATATTTTTATAGTGGTTGCACTTTCTGGACCACGCCATGAAATGTGGGAATAGCACATCTGTGCACAAATGCTGATCCCTCCCCCTCTCTTTTTTTTCTTCTGCTTTGGGCAATGTTGGGATGTTAATGCTTTGTGGAATTAATAAGAAAGGCAACTTGCACGTGTAGGAGTACCAGGAAGACTGGGATGCTTCCTGATACGTAGCTGCAGCTCCATGGTGTAAGACTGCTTGGAAGCAGTGTAGGTGATTTATCCATGGGAGGAAAAGTATACTCAGAGGGTTTCTTAAAATTTAGATTTCAAGAAACTTTCAGAGTACAAATCCTACAAAATAATAGAAGGGCCTGAGTCATTTAATTCATATAGATGAGACTGCTGCAGGGAGCCAAGGAAAAAAAATTGGGGCTGGAGCCAAGCTTGTCTCATTTCTCTGAGATATGTTTATAAATTTCTGTTCTGTGCAGGAAGCTTCATGCCTTATAATCAGAATAAAGAGCTGTGAGGTTCTGACTAGACCCTCCTGGGAGGATGAGAGGGTATCTCATGGCCGGCCAGGGAGGTGGTTGAATCACCATCCCTGGAGGTGTTTAAAAGACTGTGGATGTGGTGCTGAGGGACATGGTTTAAGCACTGCACTTGGTAGAGCTGGGTTCATGGTTGGTAGTTTTGGGTTATGTTTGGACTCAATGATCTTAGAGGTCTTTTCCAACCAGAAGGATTCTGTGTGATTCTGTGGTCTCACATCCCTCTACAGAGGTGACTCCAATTGCGTGCAGGGTTTGGACCATCGTTCCCAAGGGCTGGTGCTCCCAGACCTCATCACTTGGGCTTTTCTGAGGGTGGGGTATGAGCCCCTTCTCTACAGGAACATCCCTAGAAGAAGCATCTTTCCTCTCCCCAATGTACTTTATCTTTTTATCTCAGTTGTTTTGTTGGTGTTTTAGGGTAAGTGTGATTTTCGAAATACTCGTCTTCTGCCAATTTCAGCTTAACACTAATGACAGGACAGATGTTTTTCTGTCACTAAGTGGAGCTCGTTCTGCCCCAAACTCAGCTTCTGATGCTCTGAGAGCATTAGGTGGCCAGAGAGGGCAGGGAAGGTTGGTGGGATGGCAGCACCGAGCTCTGGGTTTGTGGCCAGCCCTGACCCTCCAGCTCTTTTCTCACTCCCATAAAATGGTTCATCCCTGAGCTGGGGTTGAGCTGCTCAAATTCTGCCCCAGCACCTTCCCTCTACCCCTCCTGGCACAAAGGCAATGAGGGGGAAGGAGGAAGATGGATAAGACTGTCCTTTCTCTGTTTCAATGGAGGGTGGACACCTTTCTAGGTGCTCACATTTCTAGGCAGAAATTCTTCCCTGTGAGGCTGGTGGGACCCTGGCCCAGGCTGGCCAGGGAATTTGTGGTTCCCCCACCCCTGGAAGTGTGGAAGGGCAGGTTGGATGGGGGCTTGGAGCTGCCTGGGCTGGTGGGAGGTGTCCCTGCCCATGCAGGGGGGTTGGAACTGGATGATCTTTAAGGTCCCTTCCAACCCAAACAAGTCTGTTATTCTAGGCTGGACTTGATGATCTTAAAGGTCTTCTCCAGCCATGGCAATTCTGTGTGTGATTCAGTGTGTGATATGATTCTAGAGCACTTGCAAAGACTCAGGTTTCATTCTCACAGGATCCAAGTGCCCCAAAGATCTCAAATGCAATGTGAAGAGCGTGCCAAACTCCACCAGCACCTTTATTGTCTCATGGCACCTGGAAGCCATCCCTATCTTCTCTTTAAGATCTATTCTCCATCCCATTTTGAGCTGTTGTACTATGAGATTGCTTTTCAGACCTCTGCTTTGACAGGCACAAGACCATTAGTATGTTTAATGAGAGCAAAAACACTTGGTGAATGTAAATAACATGTAAATGCATGTAAATAACTCTCTGACCTCGCAGTATGAAGTCATCTGCCTGTGCAGGAGTAGAGCAGCATTTCAGGGAGGGCTTCTGTTCTCTTCTGGACTTAATTTTTTTGATACTAATGAGAGTGTGCATCCTTGGTGCTACAGAGTTCTCAGTACTTCACCACCTCCTGGAGTGTACACAGAGAAATGCCGAGGCTGCCAAGGAAATACTCAGTCTCTTGTTGTGCACAGTTCAGACTTGTTAAAATGGAGTAAACCCACATATTTCTGTGTCTGAGGGAGTGAGGTGGTGCTTTAAGAAGTGTTTGGGGGGGTTATAAAATACCAAGGGTGAACCTGCTGTGTACAAAGAACCTGGAGCTTTGGGGAACCCAAAACCGGGTTGTTAGATCTGTCCTGTGACTCCAACTTACAAATTGTGACCCTGCCACAGAAAAGGGAAGGACTTAAGGGAAAATCTGGGATTTGGCCTGCCCTGGGGGAGCCTGTGCCGGGCAACTACAGGGTTTGTTCACCCCAGGGAGGGGAGGGCTCCAGTCACACCCCCAGGGACACTGTCCCCTCTCCTGCCACCACTGATGTGAATCGGATCCAGTGCGACTGTGTCTGGGGAGAACAGGGATTGGGGAGTGGAATGATCAAGGCTCCGTTTCATTATGGAAAAATAGTCCTGATGAAATCTTATCTCTTCTGAATCCCTGCAGCTTGTTTACCCTCCTAATAGTGATGCTGGAAAGCCACCCACCTACTGTGTTCCCCCCTGCAGTGGGGAAAAAACTCCAAATTCTAGTATGGTTATTAATGGAACACTTTCAGTAGTGGTGTTCATACCTCTCCAGTTTGTTTAAATGTAGGTCTTGTTTCCCTGCTCCTTATCTTTGCAACCTACTTATGCTGCAGAACTGCACCATCTAATCAGCAGTGGAAATCACCTTGACACTTCTCTCCCAGAACCTCGTCTCCTGTAGAAATTCGTGCAGCTTTCGCCGCTGACAATACGAGCCCACAACGTTTTAATGCTTCATTTTTTTCCCTGAATTATCTCCTTTTTGAAATGTGCTGCCAGGTCCCCCAGATATCAAGGCTCCTGTTGTCAGATGCTGTTCCTGACTAATGTGAATTCCTTCTCCCTGTCCCTAGGTGAGAATGTGGACAGCAAACTGGAGCCATGGAGACGGCAGATGCCAAAGGACCAGTCACAAGTTTATGAGATAACAGTTCCCTTCCTTCTAAATGGAGAAGAGTGGAGACCAGTAAATGGCATTTTTTCAAAGGTTAGTCTTCATTTTGCCTATTATTTTATTGCAAGATGTATAACAATTAGAATGCTTAAGGGGAAAGTAAGTGCACTTTTTTTCATCGTATCTGTTATAAGTGTAATTTTGTAGAGTCTCCTGTCTGAAATTCCTTACCTGATTTAAGAAAATGGACAAGGTCTTTGATTGAAAGTAATGCTTTTTTCATTGCAAAGTGGCCTTTTTATTTCTGATGGCAAAAACAGAAGCTTAAAGTGAAATAGGTTTTTTAAGAGGTTAGTATATATTACTTGAGATTATATCATACAAAACAGCCCCAAAACTGAGGGAGGAGCAAGAAAGACCCTCTGGTCTCCTGCTTGACTTATGAAGACAGGTAGCTCTTGTTTATTATCACAAAGATGTCATGGAAATCTCTTACCCAGACTTTTTAATTCAGTTTTGTGGCAGTTTACTTTCTGTATTATTATTATTTATTTATTAATTAATTATCAGAATGAGGAGAATGAACTTAAATTTTAAAAGAGTTTTAAAAGAAAAGGGAAAGAAAAGAACAAACCTTGTACAGAAACAATGCAAACAGCCCATTATAAACAGTTTACTGCAGTGGGAAAGTCTTTCATGGAGAAGTCCTGCTCCTTTTAGGTGGGACATGGTTTTGAATTGTGCTCCTGATGGACAGAGGTTGGTGTGACAAGAGATTTCAAAATGAGGGATCTGACTTTCATAAAAATCCTGCTTGGATTAAAATTTTGCTTCCTTCTTCTTTTCCCTTTCCTAAATGGGAACGAAGGGCCAGTCCTAGTTCTGAATATCTACAGTGATGAAAGGGATATCATTGGGGGTGGATAACAGCTTATCTTAGAGAGATAGCACAGATGGCTTGGTCCTAGATGTATGCACAACTCTATTTTTAGATCATTTAATTAGAACCAGGCATTCTCCATACAGGGTCCTTTTAGCTCCTCACTGTAGCTTTCTGAAAGAATTACAACAGAGTATCTTCATGTGAGTAATGATAATGTGATTTATATCATTAATTTGTTTCTCAGAATTGCTTTCTGTTTAAGATGAACATTAGAGAAGATTTGTGGTTTGGTAGAAGGATCCACGTGCTGCATCAGCACTTTTTGCTTTGAATCCTTCTTTTCCATGGAAACTGTTATAAATTACACACACAAAAGTGCAGATCAGGCTGTGGGAAGAACAACAGCATTAAAATGGTAGAGAAGAGTAATGAATACCTTGTCACATCAATATTGATCAAAAGCACAAAAGTTAAATACTCAGTGGTTGAATAGGCCCTATTGTTCTTCAACTCATTTCAAAGTGGTGCTCTGTTTTATTTTAATTTTATATGAAGTGAAGAAAAAACATAAATGATGAAGTACTGTCTGCTTGTAACCAGGAGAATGGTATTGCAATAGAGTATATAGCAAAATAAATAATGTAGTGGTTATAAAAATGCCAAAGTATTCAAGTTCTTTGTGTATAGATAATTGTCTCACAGTGATCACCCCATTCTCCCATCCTTTGATCATAAATCCTTCTGCTTAACAATTAGTCCCTGAGAAACCACAGGAGCCATTTAGTGCATGTACTCTTTCTTTCCCATCTCAAAGATAAAACTGGCCTTTTATTTACCCCAGGACTCACTGCAATATCTGTTGGAATATCTCACTGAGTCTGTGAGGAATTATTTTTAAGCTAATGACTTTCTCACTGAGGGCCATCACAGACACACAGACCTGCTCCCCAGCAGCGAGGAGATTACATTTACTGAGGAGAAAATAAGAAGTTGCTTACCTCTAACCTGGCTTCACTCCAGGACAGCTAGGGTGTGCTTTTTCAAGGACATCTAATGATTTAGGTACTTCCCAAGAACGACGGTTCAAATTAACGGCTGGAAAAATCCAACTTTAAAATCAGACATGGAATAAAATTCTATTTAAAGAATTTGGGTTTCCCTAAGTATACATGTAGAGTTTTGTTTCTGGAGAGAACCTATCATTTTCTGGGCAGATTGTTTCTCTCCCCACCCCAGATCAAAGCTATAAGGACCAAGGCCAGGATCTCCTTGTGGCAGCACCATGTCAGAAACCCTTCTTTTTTAAAAAATACACATATGTTCACACAAACACTTTATCTAGTGAAGCACATTTAGAAAATCAAGTATGTAAACTGAAAAGAAGATTCTGTGGCAATGCATGGATGCTTCTGGAGCTGCGTGAGGCCGTTGATCTTGGTGGTGGTGGTAACATTTCTCCTGGCATCTCTTATGGAATTCGGAAAATTTAGATCATTCTCAGTTGGAATATTTTAATGGTGCCCAGTGAAATTCTTTTATTAACTGAGTAAAAGATTGGGCTGCTAATCCTGAACCCGCTGCTAAATTTAGTGGCTACTATTTGGAGTAGCCAGTTGGTGGTGGTGAGGAACTGAGTGGGTGGGTGTGTGACAGCCAAACCAGGGCCCTGCGGGGTTGTGCAACGCTGCTCTCTGCTTTCCAACAGGAGCTGCCCATATTCAGTGCAGATGTGATTTCTGTTTTTGCTGAAATCCTGTGTACATTCTAGAGTGTGGTGATAGGTCGTTATACATTATAGCTCCAGCTCTCCTTCCACTTCTCGTTTGCATTTGTCCAGCCCTTTGCATTCTGTGCCGTTGGTTTTATTTCTGACTTGTTTTTTCTTGTTTAAACCCCAGTGGATCGTGTGCTATTTTTAAATTTTTCTAAGGTTTGTACCAAATTGTTTCATTTTTCTATTATTCAAGTGCAGGAAAAAGACTCTTTTTCCCTGCTTGTTTCCAGCTGAATATTTTTCTTCAACCTTGGCTTGAGACTTACAAACCAAGCCAAGTTTGATGAGAGCTGGGTAAGCCTTGTTGTAGTACACAGAACACTTTAGGGAAGATTTTTAAGAAGATCATCTGTTTGGCTTCAGCTTTTCCCCTCACACCCTGTCAGGGACACACACTGTTCACTGTGTGCCAGGTCCCAGCACATTTCATCCCGTGCAGGTCAGGGAATTTGGGTGGTGTTTGACCAGAGCCTGAAGCTCCTGCCTTCTTTTGGAGAGTCAAGTGCAGGAAGCATTTCAAATGGGCATTAAAGTTTTCTTGGCTCCATTTCTATACTTCAGAGTTTGTAGCTGTGGGGAAATGCTGCCTGCCAGGGACCATCCAGGGCAGCCCTGCAGGAGCTGCAGTGCTGGGTGGATCCCGTGTGGCATCGCCCAGGGGTGACATTCATTCTCCCAGAGTGACACACACAGTCATGAACTGGGCTTTATATCCAGGGTTTAGTCCAAATGTTAAAATGCATTAAGTTTCTGGGAAATTGAAAGCATTTTGTGCATACACAATATGATCAATTATGCAAATGAGCATGGAGTCCTCAGGCTGAGGCATCTGTCACTCAGCTGTGGGGTTTTCTCTTGCCTTGGCTGTGCAGGATCTGTAATGTTATTGCTGGCACCTGCAAGGGCTCAAATATAATCATGAGGCTGATCAAGTGCTTTGAAAGATTTACCACACCTCCTGTGAGGACTGGCTGGGAGAGTTGGGGCTGTTCAGCCTGGAGAAGAGAAGGCTCCGGGGAGACCTTAGAGCACCTTCCAGTGCCTGAAGGGGCTCCAGGAAAGCTGGGGAGGAGCTCTGGACAAGGCCAGGGAGTGATGGGACAAGGGGTAATGGATTCAAACTGGAAGAGGGGAGATTTGGGTTAGACATTAAGAGGAAATTCTTCACTATGAGGGAGCTGAGTCACTGGAACAGGTTGGCCAGGGAAGTTGTAGAAGCCCCCTCCCTGGCAGTGTTGAAGGGCAGGTTGGATGGGGCTTGGAGCAACCTGGGCTGGTGGGAGGTGTCCCTGCCCATGCAGGGCATGAGTTTGCAAGCTGCTGGTCTGGGTTGTTTTCAGATGATGCAGAGAATTTGGTTTCTAATAGTACGTTTGGGTGATGAATAGAGGACAATGAGGAAATTTTGCTGTGTAACTTTATAAAAATAATGAACTATGAGAAGATATATGCGGACAATACATCAGTCAATGGATTACACCCATAATCCACTTGAATCACAGGGAGTCTCACCTGGCTTTTTTAAAGTCCTGCTGACCTCAGGATATAAAAAGTAATTGGAAAACCAGCCTTTCTCCAGCTTGCAGAGAGTTAGACCTCTTGTTTGGTGGTGGATGCTGGGTGGCTTTACACACACCAGGAGATTTGAATCTGTTGCTCTTGGTGTTAGAGACAAATGAAGAAAAAGAGAAGTACCAGTGGTGGGCAGAGAGGAGGGGAAGATCTGCAGAGGGTTCCCTAATGAAGAGAAGCTACGACTCCAACACCCATGACTTTCAAATCCAAATAAATAAAAAATGTGTCTCCCCTTGGGGGAGAAGGGGATGGATCCAGACAACACCAGCACTGCTTCACCAAGTTTAAGCTTTCAAAGCCAGATTCTGAGGTAGGGTGAATGAGTTTCCTTTGGCTGGGCTGGTGTAAGTCATGTTTGGAAATTGGAATCTTAAAGAAGAGCTTTCAATAAAGGAGAAAAGAAAGATGAGAAGACAGAGTTCCTTTTCCTGTGGCAACACTCTTTATTTTATTGTACTCTGGCAATAATGCATAAAGATAAAGATGAAGGCCAGGTATATATATGTACTGAGACCATATTTCTTCCTGTGTTGAAGTGTAGCCTTGTCACAGCTCAAAAGATTCTGCAGGTAGGATTCTCCTGCAGCAAATCACCATTTTTTCCTGCTTAGCATGCAGTGCATCTCATTGAGCTTGCAATGAAGTAGCTTTTGCATTTCTACCTGCCTCTTTCAGGAGCTATTTTCTTATGGATTGGGCTCGTAAACATCAGGATCTTGATTATCTGTATGTCATTCTGGACACTGATCACTTGAATCTCAATGTGAAATTCTCCACTATCTGTAAAAGCATCAGGCTCTCTGGCAGTTTTTAGTTGTCATTATTATTCTCCAGAATTAGCAAATGTATTGGATTTTTTTTTCACCTTTTTTGCACCTTTCATGCCTTCACTGCAAGCCCCTAATTTGACACCTACAGAAATAGGGATTTTTGTCATTCAAACAACAGAATCATTGCCAGAACAGGACATAACTTCAAATTTGTTAAAAAGTCACAGAAATAATGCTGGAGGCTCAAGAACATATTCAAAGCTGCCAAGCGGGGACGAGTTTTACCCGTTTGGTCCCATCTTTATGCTCTTGTACTGCTGCATTT
Source organism: Apus apus (assembly GCF_020740795.1). Lineage (NCBI taxonomy): Eukaryota > Metazoa > Chordata > Aves > Apodiformes > Apodidae > Apus > Apus apus. The sequence goes on from NC_067285.1 coordinate 3,064,890, forward strand.
CTCTTGCAGGCTGGCAGGACAGACACAGTCTGTCATGGTCCAGTCAATCATTCTGAGCCATGGTGTGTGCACAGCAGCTCCAGCACTGTAATGATGAAGTTGTTGGTGCACCTCTTGGTGTTCTCTGTGACTCTACTGTAAGGTTTGATGCACGGGGGACAGCTGAGAGCCCTGTTATGTCAGATCATTAATGTAGTGCTCAGTGTTTTCAAGAGCAAACCCATTCAACTTTATTTCATAGCTGGCATAGCCTTCGTGCAAGTGATAATTGTTTATATTCCCTTCAGCAGAGCCTCCTGCTGTTCTTTTTCAGCTGAAATAATTACCAAGGTTTAGACTTCCAGACAATTGCATTAAGGGGAATCATCCAGTGCTGCTTAAACAAGTCTTTGAAGACTGAGAGGACAGCTTTTGTAGCTCTTTTGCATGGTGCTTTTACGTATCTGCAGAGAGAGAGAGAGGCATAAAGAGAATTTATAGCCTTCTCTGTGTTTTTATGAGTCATGAGTATCGAATATAAGAGGCAGAGCTGTGCATGCTGCTGCAAGGTCATCAGCTGGGAATGCAGCTTGGCACCAACAGCCCCAGCAGGGCCAGGAACTGCACTGATCCTCAGTGGAATGCTCTGGGAGATCTGCTCCTTCAGCCTTTAATTAGTGACCTGGTAGCCATTCATTTAATGGCCTAGTAAACAATCTGTTATTTCTTTGGCTTTTTATGACACCTCTACCTCTGCCTTATTAGGGCCACTGTAAGGGCTAATTAGTTTAAATGCACTCCATTATTTAATAACACTTCTGCATTTGTTTAATTCAGAAATAGCACCATTTTTGCATGGAAGCTGTTAGGAAAAGGGAGTGTGTCACCTCCTCTGGCTCTGGTTTTAATGTCTGTGACTTCACTAGCAGGGCTGGGTTGCTTCTCTGGGGGAGCACAAGCAGCTCAAAGCCATCCCTCTCACCTTATCTTCTGCAAGAGGAAGCTCCCACGGAGGAGAACAAGTTCCTTCCTTCTCAGCCAGCCCCGTGCCTGTGTTTAACCATATCAATCATTCTGATCATTTAGTTTATGAAGGTTTTTTTGAAATGGGGGTAGTTGTATCCTGGTTCTGGGGGCTTCCTGGATCTTACGTAGCAGCTACAGGCTTGAGAAACTCCTGGAGCTGGGACCACAAATAAAAAGTTTGCACTGGTGATTGAGTAGGGGAAATTCTTTTCTCTGTCTGCACTGAATCAGTGCCCTGGATTCAACTAGATATACTAGTATTCATTTCCTGCCTGAAACACTTGGGCATACTGGGAAGTGTTAAGCAATTGGGATTCATCCCAGAAAACGGTGCATTTCATTTTTAGCTTAAGTGATACAGTGTGTTAAGTTTGTAAAGTTTGGTGTGATGCTTTGTGCTCAGTATAAATAGCAGATATTATGGAGAGAGCTTGCTTTTTCAATAAAGAGAAAATGTAGAGGTTTATAGCAACCATCCACCAGACACCCCCCCTCCCCTCCCCTTAGCATCTTGGAGCCCTCCACAGGGTGAAAGTCCCTTTCATGAGGTTGTATCACGCTGAGCTATGGGGAGGAATTTTGTCATACTTGGCCAGCAAAGATGGCCAGTGAGATAATGGTCTTGGGTGAGCTCTGTGTCCCCGTGCCCAGCCTCCCTCTGCCAGCAGTTCTGCACAGTGGGACTCAGCACAAGGGCTTTCTTGGGTCTGTTGCCCGTGCCCCACCAGCTATGAGGTAGTGTCTCAGACTGGAGCTTGAGAAATCCATTCATAATTTGTAAGGTGTTGGGGCTGAAGCCATGTTCTTTAACACGAGTTTTCAGGCTGGTATTAAAAAAAACAAACAACAAGCAACCACCAAACAAACCTATCTTACTTTCCATAATAAAATGGGGAGTATCTTTTGATCTTAATGATGCCTTTAACGTGGCATTTGAATCTAAAATGAAGTTCTTGCAAGGATGCAGCATTATGCTGGCTTTGTAAAGTGCTTGTACTGAGGCACTTTCATATTGAACTAATTTAGCTTTGACTTGGCTATTTCATGTCTCTTGCAACAGATCTTGTGAGCGTAAGGTATGAATTTCAGTGCTGGATTAGAAGAACACTTTGCTTTCCAGCTTTGAACATGTGATCATTTTTTTTACAGGCAAAAGGAGAATCTCCCTTGTTCTTTAATTCTTCTTGTGATTGCCTTGAGTGAAGGGGAACAAGGACAATTCCTGGAGCAGGCTCTCTCCCACTGTGTGCTCTCAGTATATGGGGTGTTCACCTCCTGCAAGGAGTTGTTTGAGGGCTTGCAGGTAACTGCAGAAGAACCTGGGGCCTTTCCAAGGTCTAAAGACCTCTGAGCAGGGGAGACCATGGAAACTGAGAGCTGCTGGGATGAGGACTGTTATCTCAGGAAGCCACAGTAAATTGAATTGTACTCACTGTATATTTTAGGGATGAAAAGGTAGATTTAGCTGGTTGATACTCTGAGTCCCGTTGCTAACAAGCCTGATGCCTTTGTTGTTCAGTTGTACATCTATTTCCATATTATTTGCTCAAGCCTGGTTTGATTCACCTCTTCTATAGGAAAGTTTCTGATTTCTCAGAATTGTAATGAGAAATCACAGAGGTTATATGTGGTTTAAAGCTTGATAAGAAAAAATAATTAGGGTTGATAATAAGCCTTTTTGAATGCAGCAGTAATATCTTGACAAGAAAAGGATTTCAAAGTGCTGCTATTTTTCTAGAAATAAAAAGACTCCCAAAAAAAAAGTCTGCCACTTGTTTCTGAAAAGCTTGTGAAGATGAAGTAAAAATTGTCTGTGTCATTTTGATATAGTAGGAGAAAGTTTGTGTTCAGCTGAGGAAATTGGGTGTCCCTTTTGTGCGCTGCCTTTCCTCAAGGACACAGTTTTCAAGTCTAATAGAGCTTTTGGAGCTTAATTTAATGAAAGGATTGCAATTTATGGCATTGCAGACGTGGTGGAGTAATGAAGCTTAGTGGGACTGGAGACAAAATGCATTTGGTGATAATTTGTGGGACACATTCTCATTCGCAGGAGGCGTGTGTGTGGTGGGGTGGCTGCCAGAGCCTGCGGGCTTTCCACTGGACTTGATCTCATCCCTGTCCTGCTAGGATGTGCTTGTGGTATTTCTGGTTGGGGTACTGACACATCTGCTGGTGATACTGGTTGCACTGAAGTATGTGTTTGCTCAGCCTGATACAGCAGTTAGACACACCAAGTCGGTTTGATGAAGCCGCTGAAGCCAAGGAGAGGGGTCTTGTTGTTCCTCAGAAAGGTCTCATCTCCTCATGCCTCCACTTAGGTCTCCAGCTCTGACTTGGTCATTGCCTTTTCACCCTCTGCCCCAAGTCCCTGGATGTTAATAAGTTCTTTCCTCTGAAGTGTGAATCACTCAGGAAGTGAAGTGCTCTTAGGTCCTGCCCTCATTCCTTTGCCCTTACTGTGTCTCCTGCCTGAGGATCAACTTTATTTTGTGTCTACTGGATGAACTTTTTCCCCCTTCCTCTTCTGGTCATCTCCCTCCATCAGGAGGGAGCTCCACCAGGAGCTACTGGACGGTTCCTTGGCAGGGTTCATCTCCTTGTTTCCTCCTTCTTTCTCCACGGACCGTGTCCTTTGAGGAGCACTTCAGCAGTCCTGCACAAAAGAGGGCTTTTTGGGGTGAACCGGCCAAACCTTTCCCAGCCAATCATCCCTGTCTGGAGTGATTTATGTCCCCCTGCCGTGGCAGCATTTTATGTTGTGTGTTTGAAGTGAAGCCTATAGAGAATTTTAATGTTCAGGAGAGTTGTATTTGTTGACTGAGCTCACTTCAAAGGGCACAGGAGCAAAAGTTTTCAGTCAAAGCTGCTGCCTGGCTAGGGGAGGGTCAGACCTTCATGGAGATGCCTAATTTTTACCTACTGGTGGTGGCTGTTTTCCTGCATACTTCAGTTATGTGAGTGTTGGAGATGGACTGTTTCCTTGGCTGATCCTGACTCTGCCTTTTTCAAAGGAGAAGGGAGTTTCTGGAAATTAATCTGTTGCTGGAAACACCGAGAAGAGGAACTGTGAGATTTTTGTCCTCAGAGCAACTTCTAGCATATTCCTGTGCTAACGTTCCACGCTCCCTCCTGCCTACACCAACCTGGCCAGGGGGTGTTTTCAGCAGCAGAAAGAAAAGTGGAATCCCTAAATTGAGTATCTCCAACAGAAACTGCCTTTCTCTTGGTTTCAACAGACAGAAACATTGTTCAAACCAGACTTTTTTTGGCATTTACTGGCATTACTAAGAAAGAGTTGGCAAGGAAAGCTGGCAGAAGGAGATGAGTTGGATAAGCTTTAAAGATCTTTTTCCCCCTATAAAATGAATATCCAGAAGCTGTGTAAATGTATTTTATTTTTTTCAGTTTAAAAAGTGTATAGAAAAACAGCATATTGGACTGAAATAGCATCTAAGCTGGCTGTGCCCTCCAAATTCTTTTCCCTCAATTAAAAAGATGGGGAAGGGGGGAAAGGACAAAACAAAACGACACCTCAGGAAATCCCTAGAATGTTTATTTGGGAACAGACCAGCCTGTTACAGTCATTAGCCTGCAAAGGTATTTCTGTTATAGTCAGAGGGCAAAGTGAATTTTAACCTTTTATTGCCAAGAGATGTTGTATTTGTTAGTGAAGGAGTTATTGAGATACATTGAGGTGTGTAAATTATGGTCAGTAAGTGAGCAGCATATGCACAAAAACAAACCAAACTCCAAAAGTACACCCTGCAGAGAGAAATTAATATCCATTTAAATGCCCATAATTAAACCTAAAGTACTGTATTTCATACTTTATTGAACTTCTATTTATTGCTTTGGCACTTCTGGTTGTAAAAGGCTTCAGTTGCATCCAAAAGATATTTCAAAATCTTTTTTGGCCTCCTACTTTCGTTGCAACTTCAGTGCAGAATTGCTTCCTGCCATGGTATGTTAATTATAAAGGGGAAAAGGGACTCGGGTTGGCCTGGTTTAAACTGGGATCTGTGGGAGCTCTCCAAACCAACTCAGTGTTTTCCCAGGATCCCCAGAGGAGGGACAGAGGAAAGGAAACCACTGATCTATGGAGACTGAGCATCCAGAGCCTGGGAACACTACGAGTCACAGAGGGAACATTTAACATAGGGAAAGAAACAGGGATATTTTTGTTTTGTTTTTTAGGCTGGACATCTCCATTGTTTGCTTTGTACAGTCAAACTTTTCCCCTTTTATTGACTTGCCCTTTTCCATCTGTAAAGTGGGAATAAAGCTTAATCCAAGCCATGGGACAGCAACTTGGTAACGGCCTTTTCAGATGAGAAGTGTTATTTGTATTTGTACTCTTGCTGCACAGCTTTTAGGGAGCAAGGATTTGCTGTTCAGGGGGGAAGAGGGATGTCTTGCACATGTGGATAAATCAGGCATGTGTTGTTAGAACAAGGGAACAAATATTTTTCAAGATTTTGGTTCTCAATGAATTAAAGAGGAGTGTTTGCAATGCTGCCTACAAGGATTTTTGCTGTTACAATCTTAGAGGCTGTTTAAGAGCAGCTTGTAAGGACTATGAAGAACATTAATTGAGACTTCTATAGTGTATGCTGAGCCATATGAATCAGTCCAAGTTTAGCACAATCACCTTTCTTTGAGGGAGGTTAACATTGACATGAAAACACTTAATTTTAAGGAACATTTTAAGAAACAGTATTTTAGTGTTTGGGGTATTTATTTGTAACCCTTCCACACATCTTTGATTAACCAATTTAAAAATGAATCTCCATGTGTAGAATTGAAATCAACTCTAATTTCAGCTGTTGCAGAAGTAGCATTTAGCTGTTTCTCCAAATCTGTGTGTTTGAGATGGTGAGATTGACAGGCAGGTTTGAGCCATTTCTTTCAAAGAGATTTCTGAGGCCTCCCCACCACGTTGCTGAGTTTCCCTGTAGATGTATCTGCATCTGTATCAATGTAGTAGTCATATAGAGGTCTATGTTGGGATCTATATCTATATAATTTATATCTACACATACAGATATTCTGTTTCCAACCTGGTCTCAGGATTCAGCTCACAGTTTCAAATATATATATTTTTTTTCAGCTATATGTGAGGAAGAAATGGCTGAATAGAGGAAGATGGTGCATTGAAATCAAATCATAAACTCAAGTAGTTGAGAGGGAAGATACACACCTTTGAGTGAAATTCCAGTCAAAGATTCTGCTTTGCTAGGACATGTTAGTTAGAAGCAGAGGGCTTATCTGTGTGTCCTTGTAACATACTTGTCAATGTCATGAACTTCATATATGTAGATAGAGCTATTCTAATTTTAGAAATAAGCGGGGGGGGGGGGGGGGGGGGGGAATAAAGGCAGCCTATAGTAAAAGAAATAAACCCAATATTCAGGCACAGAAAGTGTGGAGGGTACCTGTGTCATCATTAAAGAACATTAACTTGCAACAGGATCAGCTGCTACAGACATTTTGGCTGATGTATAGGAAATAAGTGTCTTATGGGGCTCTCCCACTGCTATGTGTTAGAGTTGAACAAATATTTCCTATAATTGTAATAAGTTGGGGAAAGTAACAAAGGGACATTTAATTTTCACTCTGTCATGGTTGTTTGGACAGAAATATAAGAAAATTCTTCAGAGCCTTCATTACTAAACAATTCAGACAGAGTCCAGTCTCTGCTTGAAGTCTTCAAAGGCAACATTGGTTTGTTTTTTCCAGCAAAACCTTTATCCTTCTCAGTGAAAGATGAATCAATACATCACTGCTAAAACACAAAGCTGTGTCTTACAAGGTATGTTACTTAAGCTGAATGTGAATTCTGACCTTAGCCACCCCAATCAAGCCAAAAGATTTGGAAACACTGGGGTATGTTTTGTTTTTTTCCAGCAGCCACTGTGCCATTTCACATCCCTTCCATTCTGTATTTTTTATATTATGTGGGTATATTTTCTTGTTCCAAAAGTTCCTCAACACTGAACTGACTTTCATGATCTGTTCTTCTGGAGTGCTGTCTGGCACCTGGCAGTCCACAGTGAGCCAGTGAGAAATTTATTCAGCACAAAATAAACTCAAATGGCAGTTTATTGCTGTCTTTACCTACCCTACAAAATCATTCCTCTGCATCTCTCAGAACGTGCAAATGTGCTTCTGCAATTTTTGGGGCTGCATCTTGCCTGTTGATTCAATGTCACTGTCACAGCCTTGAAATACAGAAAGGAAATAACTTGTCCAACGGATTTAGCCTGAGGTAAAGCTTGTTTGTGCAAGGTATTCTTATCTGTGCAATTTGATTTGCAAACTCAAATTTGATTGAGTTGTTTTGGAGTGATTTTTTTTTTTCTATTTCTTTTAATCAAATGTGTAATGAAATGTAGGTTTCTTTAAAAACAGTCTTCTGTAAAAGCAAATAAGGGAATAGTGCAGCATCTCTCAGCTAAGGCAGTTGCTCAGGAATCCCTGAGGGGCTGAGCACATCTTTGCTCTTCCTAGTTCTTTGTCGAAGTGGAAGCAATTTATTCAGCCCCCAAAAGTTATTGCCTTGTGTACCTCGATGAGCTAGTTGTCCATCTGAGTTCCTCTCTGAAACTTTTCTGTCTTCTGGTGAGCACAACTTCTCATTGAAGCTTTGTGATAGGGCTCTAAAACACTCCTTCCCTCATCATCTCAGGAAATCAGCACCATGGGGGGAAGCCCTGCTGAGCCCTCCTCTATTTATATGTTGATGAGCCTGGATGAACATTTCCAAAAATACTCTATATGCTTTTAAATCTACTGGAAGGCTCTGACTTGCTCCTGGGCTTCAAAGTCCTGCTCTAAACACGCTGTGTTTGCTAACACTTGGAGATACAACAAAGTGGTGCCCATATCTAGCCAACACTTGCTATTTATAGAGACACTAATGACCCTTTCCAGAAGGCTTTCTCTTGGCCTTCTGCTAATTTATATGACTCAGGGGTACAAGAAACAGAAGTCTGGTGCAACATGTCATGTTTTAATAGGTAAAGTTTCGTACACTCGTGTTGTTGCATTTCATTTAAACATGAAACATGGTGCAAAATTAAGCCTTTTTTTTTTTTTTTGGTGTTTGTTTTCTTTTTTATAAAAAGGGCTGTAAAAGAGGAGTAATTTAGTCGCCTAGGTGCATATATCAGTGAAAGGCTGAATTCCTTGGATTCTGAAATAAAAAAGAGGATGTTGACTGACTCAAGAGCAACAATGGGAGGTGCAAATCTGTTCATCAGTAATCTAGTGGTTAGAATATTAATGAGTGGAAGTGGGAGGCTGTGGATCAGACCACTGAGGAGTTGAATCTCACAGGAGGCTGCAGCCCTGTAGGTGGTACACGTTTGATACCAGATCCTGCTTGGATAATCACAGGGAAAGAGAACAGCCATTGAAATAAATGAGAGAAAGAAAGGGAGAGAACACAGGAAGGAGCTCTGGGAATGGTTGGAGTTCTGATACCATGGCCCACGGGGAGGGCCACGGACATTGGGCTGTCAGCCTAGAGAGGAAGAGGCTGGGTGGAGATGTGAAAAATCTTCCAGTATGTAAATGACAGTCATTAGTTTCTGTGGCACCCTTAGATACGCTCCCTGTCTAGCAGGGAGAAGAAGAATGGCCTTACAAGGCAGCAAGTAAGAGCTCAGTAATGAAGATAATGAGAAAAGGACATATTTACATGTGTCGAGTGAGGAAGGGAAGCTTTGAAGCCTCTCAGAAATGCCCTTGATTTTCAGAAGAGCCAGAGAAACATCTGCTAAGGAGAGAAGTGCAGTTGATTTTGTGACACAGAGCAGGCACCTCTGAGGTCCCATAAGCTGCATTTTCTATGTTCTGAGGTGAAGTGGAGACCATTCTTTCTCCTTTAATAAAAATTACCTTGCAACCTTTTGCCACCTCTGTGTTTCAAGTAATAAGATTTCTTTTTTTCTGAGTTTTTAAACACCTAAAACTTCATAGGGAACACTTCTGTTTCTTGCCTGGGGGGAAGACTTTGCTGCCCCATAGCTTTTCCTTCTCTTCTAATCATTAGTTTTGCCCAACCAGACTCTAGATAATACACAGACAACTAAAACGTTTGCTGTAATCCTGTCTCAACTGTGCAAAGAGAAAATAGCCTGGCAGAAGTTGAGCCTTTTGTTTATCCTGTTAAATGTTATTAATTCAGGGATGGACACTGAATTCACAGATCAGGATGCCAAGGAGGTTGGGATATTTATAATCTGAAGAGGTTTGGTTTAGGAAGGAAGTAGTTCTAGCTCTGGAAGGACTAGGTAAATTTTGCATTGTGCTACAGAGTTGCCATGTAATCAAGGACAAATCAATTAATTTCTCCATGTTGTAGCTGCTCATCTGTAAATGGAGATAGTGGCACATCTCTGCCCCATAGCTGCTTGGTTGCAGCAGTGATTGAGACTTGTATGAACATGCAAGATAGTTTTAAAAAACAGTAGTAGATGGCATGAGGAAACCTTTTCTTTGAGGAATTCTGGAAGTTCAGGAGAGATGTACAAGCTGTTCTGCTGAGACAGGTTATGAAAAAATGGTGTTGCTGTGAACTGTTGGCAGTGTCCTGCAGCAGCAAGATCCTTACTGCCCCTTTCCAAAGTACGTGCTATAAAGTATTGCAAACAAAACTTGCATGGGGAGATTTGTCTTTTGGAAGCTGGGTGAGGTCCTCTTTGTCCATGTTTCTGGATTTTATGGAAGACTTGTTACAGAGAAATAATCATGCTACACCAGAGGCCCTTGGTGGCCTTCTGGGAGCATAATGCCATAAACAATGCTGGGTGGCAGCAGCAGATTCCTATCTGTGTCATCTGTTACTCTCAGAAGCATCAAAGCTTCAAAAGATTTTCAGGAAGGGGGAAGGGAGGAGAGGATTCAACTGCAGTGCATCATAAACAGACCAAGTCCTGAGAGGATAATTTCAGCTGTTTACAGTAAGCACAAAGTAATTCAAAACACGTTCTGGGGTGCTGGGGTCGTAAAGTCCTGGTGGATCACATAGACTGTGTTGCCGAGCTGTCTCAGGTTTAATTAGCAGTGAACAGAGACACAGTGATGGACTTGTTAGGTTGTTGGGTTTTTTTGAAAGGATCATCTGAATGAAAACATGTTCCCTCCAGAGCTGCTTCTGAGTCTCTTCTGCAGTTTTGTGCCGGTAGCTGTGAAGGAAGCAGACGGGATGCAGAGTGAGGAGTGTTTGGGACAGATAATGCTGTGGTTGGCCTTTGTCTTAGAAATTTTCAGGTGTTCAACAGCCTTTTTTTTACTCAGTGCTCCTCAGTAACATATCTCTTTTGTGGTTACCAACTCTTCCCAAAGCTAAGCTGAAAAATATGATGTTTCCTGTTCTCATTTTACCTTTTTTTTCTACAAAAGTTAGTTGGTTTGTAGCTCTAGGTCTAAAAAGGAAGGCTCCTCTTTGTCTAAAAGTGAAAATGTTCCCTCAGAAAGCAATAAATCTCCAAAGCTGGTGGAAATTCAACAGCATATGGCACACAATTCATCTAGTGCAAATACCTAAATACGTATCACAGCCCATCCCTGGGGAGACTGTTGTGTTTAAACTTCAATTGGGATTTAATCCTGGGGAAAAAAAAAAATCATAAAAATCTCTGAAACTGAAATAAGAAACAGAATTTGAGACTAGCACCAACATTTAAACCCGTGTGCTGTCAGAGCTTTACTGTGTTTGCTCAGGCAAAACAGCATAAAATAGACTTGTCTCAGGCAATCTTTATTATTCACTTACCTGCTCTGATTCACTGGCTTCTGGTATTGGGGCAGGCAGGCAAAATAGCCCAGGACTCATACAAATAATGGAGTGACAAGAAGAGGGGAAATAGTGTAAATTCATGCTTGACTGATCTGTTAACAGAAAGGCAACTGCAAGCTGCCCAGGCAGGCAGGCAGACAAGTCTTCTTTGATGGGATGCTCTGTTAGCCTGGGTTTTGCACAGGCAGATCTTGGAAAGAGGTTTGTTTCCATAAAGAACAATTAAAATAGGGTTTGTAGGATATAACTTCACTTGCTCTTCATCTTTTAGCTGCATGAACAGCTTCTCCTTTCTTCCCTGATTTCCAAGCTGTTTCCCCACATCCCCTATGGGTGTCTGACTCCAGCATCCACTGGCTGACCTCAGAAAGATCCCTGCTGGTTCTTCTTCGCTGCACTGGTCTGTGAGACTGAGGTTGGGTAATTGAACCATTTTATCAGCCTTCAGCCCAGTTTTCATTTCTCTGTTTTCTAACCCTGTGCAGCAAAGAAACAGGAACATTTCTGTTCATTTCCACTGTGTGGTGGAGCAGCTGAAGGTGACAGAGGACTTTTCTTTATACTTTTATCACATGTTGCAAATGCCTTTGAGATGTATGTTGCTTTGTTATCTCCAAATACTGTGCTATATTGATTTTTTGCTTTTTCTCTAAAGGGCTGAAAATTTCAGCGTTAACCCTGAAGCCAACTGAAGTAATTGATTATCTGTTTTTACCTCCTCTTCAGTTATTTACCTCATGCCCTTCATGAAAGGGTGTGCAGTTTCTAGATGATTTAGAGTAAAGCCCATCTTTGCTGAGCTTTCATATCAATTTATAGAACCTTGGTACAGGGGTTATTGTTTTAGACCCACAAGTTTATCTCGTATGTCAGGAGAGAGTTTGTTCTAGAAATATAATTTCATAGCTTATTCTTAGTGAACCTATGAGCAAGAAGAAATGAAACAGATTTTCTAGCAGCTCTGTTAGTGATGGAAAATACTTAAGTAAATTGTCTACAGCAGGAACGAGATGCATGTTGCCCTTCTACAATCTAGCTAGATATCTTTTAAAATGTGTTTTGTAATGAATAGGTACATTTTGTTTACAAGTTTTTTCTGTATATATTAATGGTAATGGCATTTTCATCTGTGCTTTGTCTTCGCTTTTGTGGCAAGAAATATGCTGGTCATTAATACTTTAAATCTCTAGGTATCATTCAGAATAAAACATATGGTTTTGTTCTAGGGAGTACTTTCTTAGGTAAGTTTTCTGAGCTTTGCACACTACTTTGCATCATTTATTTTCTTTGAGAATGTACACGTGTAGACAGGGTATCTGTAAGTGAAGTCTCTTTCTAATTAAGGAGAAAAATGTGAGATGCTGCCCACAGGTTTGCAGTATCATTTGCTTTACTAGGAAATCTTCAGATCCTTCTTTCTCTTAGGGCACATTCCAGGATATAAAAATGATTCATGTATCTTGGAAGTACAGCTTTGGAAAGTGTCAAGTTATCTTGAGTAGCCCAAGACTGGGGTGAAATCTCCCCTTCCATTAGTTTAAAAAATATTAATATTTCATCTGTCTTTGTACAACACATTTGTCATCCTCAGAAGATCATCAGAGACAAATTACAGTTTGAAAGAGTGGAAATTAGATACCAGCTCCTCACTTCTGGTTCACATTCCAGTATTTGTGATGCAAAAGGGAACTCGAATCCAGAAGCACATCTGTGATTGCAATAACAAATTAGCAAAGAAGATTTAATCTGAGCCACAGAATATGAAAAGATGTTTAGAGAGAATGAAGTCTGAGCTCAGAGATCTTGGCACAGACCTGGGGCAGTGGAGCAGCGTGGTTGGAGGGGAGCAAGAGGGATCTGCAAGTGAAGAACAGCATGTGAATGATGCCAAATAATTAAGTGATTTAAGCATTAATCTGGCCAACCCTCCAAGTTCATTCAGAGAAGCAAAACATATATCATTGCTTCTCTGGAGATTGTTGCATTGTCAAGGATTCGGTTTAGCCAGGACATTTAGACCTACCCTGCACTTGCATTGAAGAAAGTTCTTAAATTTCTCATTGCCTGAAATTGATTGTATCTTTTTGCCTTTCAATAAGTTTCATTTACTTGCAATTACTCTGGCTTCAAAATCTTGAGTCAAACGAATTAATGAAAATGGAAAATCAGAACTCTTTCCTAATTAAGAACCAAGCTTTTCAAGGAATATGAAAGGATCTAATTTAGAGAGAGATGTTTGGAGAGCATGAAATGTGGCTTGAAGGAGATACATGTGCATTTAATATAACTTACTGAGCCTAGCCAGATTTGTATTGACAGGAGACAAAAAGCATCTGAAATCTTCTTTCAGTGATAGAATAATTGATGGGCTTTCTTGAAGCATTCTGATTGGACTTTCAGTTCAGTGAAATGGGTGGCCATCTCAGGCTGCTTCTTGGTGACCACAGCTACTACTGGATTTTTTATTCTTTCTTTCAATGTTAGTTAGCTGAACCAGGGAGCTATGGGGAGGGGACTGACTATGGTTTTGGTTTTTGCTCTTCAATGGCTTTGTAAACCTTCTGTATGGATGTGCAGAAACCTCCATGTCTGTCACATTCGTGGGATTTTTTTAGTACTTTGGAAGAAATGATGTTATCAGACTTCTAATAAAGGAGGTCACAGTTTTCAGTGTTCTTACAAAGAGGAGAAGTTTTACTTTTAAAGCTATTTGTAGTTTTAAATCCAGATGGGATCTACTGAATTGAGATGACATAGCCAAAGAACCAGAGAATGATCTCGGTTGGAAGGGACCTCAAAGATCATCTAGATCCAACCCCCCTGCACTGGCAGGGGTTCCTCAAAGAAGTTCCTGTACATTTTAAATTGGCAAATACCAACAGCTATTTGTTCACATCATAATTACCCCCAGTGCAAAGGACCATCTGCAGCGAGTGCTGCTCAACAACTCAGACTACACAGACCCACTGCAACTGCTTCTGAGCTGCCAGTTCTAGTGTGTTTTGTTTTGTAACACTTTACTACAGAGCTGACACGTTTCTTTGCACAGCCTTCCCCCAAGCATTGTTTAAGCAGCACATCATGTATTCCAACAGTGAGGTATTTTTTTTGCTCCCATCTGTTTGATAGCAAAACGACCAGTTGTGATTCATATGTACAGTGTAAATACTGTGTAATGACTCTGCATTTACTTTGAGCAAACTCCAGGTTGTTTCCTTCCTGTGCCAGGTTTTGGTCCATTTTTTTGAGTCAGGGAAGAAAATTTCTGATGTTGGGCCAGAGCTTTTTCAGGTGTTAAACATCCCTCTAGATGAGTGATCCACCGTCATGCAGAGGTGATAATAAAAGGCTGCCATGAGCAGACCTGAGAGCACAGCAGGCACCAGGAGGATGAGCTGCCATGTGCTTCTTGGACCTGTGTGGTGTCTATTTGCCTTTCCTGAGTATAGGCTGTATTTTTTTACCAGTCTTTCAACCAGACTCTTCAAAAGTATTATTATTATTACTACTACTACTACTATTAAAAATACCTTTGTAGTTGCAGCTCTTTCAAAAAGCTAAATACTGCACTGGTGCAATCAGCCTCCCCCTCAGTCTCTTTGTCAAGGTCACAGCATGTCCAAGGACAGGCAGGGCAGGGTCTTTCCAGCCAGTTTAGGGAATGGCTTGTGAGAGCAAACAACACACCCCTCCATCAAACCTGGATTGAAAAGCAGCTCTTGACCTGCCTCCAAGCTGAGGACCTGCCAGTTGTGCGGATGGTCTGGGTGGAAAGTCCTGTGCCCCATGAAGTTGAAGTCAGCACCCAAATTAGAAAATTTGATGGCCTTGGATAGCTTTGTGAAGATAGTCTTGCAAAGAGATGGCAAGCAGGACTTTAGGCAAGAGTCCCTTTGGGATACATGGCAATAAATGAGAGCTGGCTAAACACATAAGCCTTTTAAAATTATTTTTATTAGTTGTTCTTAATACAAAGTTGAGTTCACAGTTTGGTGCAGTCATTTCCATTCGGTCCAAGCCACATGTTTCATTTTCCTTTCTTCCTTCCTTCGTGAAGCCTGAATCTAAGGACTCACCCTCCCCCAGATGTGGAGCAGATCCTTGCAGGTCACCAGGCGCACAGAGACGTGCAATAAATACACAGGGAGCGCTGGTTGATGTTGGTTCCCATCCATCCTGCTGCAAAGACACAGGAAGGGCTTCAGTGCCTCGTGGTGCCTGGTTTGTGTTAGAGCACGTATCCTTCTCCCAAACCACATCCTGAGGCAGAGGAACGTGGAGCTCCCTCCCCATCAGCTTTTTCAAAGTGTTGGCAACACCCGTCCCCTTCTTCGTCATTTAGTAATGGTTGGTCTCTGAATTTGTTTTTAGGGATCTTTGAAAGACTTTTTGTTGTTGTTTCAAAGTTTGCCTTGAAAAGGGAGTATTGATTTTGACCTATTTTTAACCAGTATATTTCAGCAGATAATTGGGTAGCTGCTCTAAAAAACAAGGCTGCCCTATTTGCTCTGCTTAGTTTTAATTCAAAAGAAAGAACACATTTTACTCTTTCTTTTTTTCTTTAATTGTATAAAATAGTAAATTTCTGTAATCCTGTTTAGCTGGCCAAATACACATAAATATGCTTTAGTGCAACTTCAGTGCCTGATAATGAAAATATGGAATAAATGTTGAGTCCAGCTTTCATGCCTGACTTTTCACCAACACCAAATCAATTAATAATGTAGCAACTCAGCCTCAGAAGATTCAGATTTCTTTCAAACATCAAACTAGTTATTTTGGATTTGCTCCTGAAACATTTGACCAATAATGTTAAGACATTTTGAACATGTTTTAGCTAGGTTATTCTTTAATTTTGAAATAATGGAAATGGGGAATGCCTCACAAAAAGGATGTAGCTCAATTGTAATCATGCTTTCCCCTTCCTTGAGTACTCATTAGCTTTGTGTTTCTGCATGGAAACCAGGAAACCATGTGCTAGAGCTCTGTAGTTTTACTGATTTTGGTCTGGCACAATTAACTGCCACGTTTCCTTTTTCTGGAGTGTTATTTGCTTGAATTTTTAACTCTGGATAGGGATCTTGGGATACCAACAGTGAGCAAAAACCTGTTAATTTAAATAGCTCTTTACTGAGATTTGTAGGAACTGCAGCAGATGTTGCTAAATGACCTGATGGCCAGAGGCTGGGACTGCCAGTGGTATTGGGGCAGTGCACCTCAATAGTTCTTTGTTTACATTTTCATTGAAAATCTTTTTAGCTTATGAAGAGAAATCTGCTGAATTTGTGTTGTTCTCAAGGTTGTTCTGCTGCTCCTGTTTTACGCATGTCACATAAGCTCCATGGCATGGTTTTCTGTTCCTGTAAGGAAGCCAGGGAAGAGGCCTTTGCCTTGTCCCTGCTTTAAGACCTCATCTGTGATGTTTCTGCTATGTTTGATGGTAGGCAGCAGTGTAGGAAGCAGGAAAAGAAGAAGGTGGAAAAGCCTGAATACCTCTGAGCAGGACAGTGATGTGCTATACAAGGAGGAAAGGGGAATGGAAGGGAAATGAGAAGGGGAAGGGAAAGAGAGAAGGAGAAGTTAGAGTATGGTAATTCTGTTTTCAAAGAATTGTCTTATAAAGTTGAGAGCAAACTTGGAAATTCTTTGGTTTCCTACATTATTGGATGGCTCAGCCAATTTGTTAAGGGGCTGTGATTCTTTGCTATGCTGTTATAAAAGCAACAACTAACCAAAACAACAACAAAAACCAACTGCAAACAACTCTGTTCTCTTTCTTGCTACTCATTATATACAACCAGAGGGATACATGCTTATCATTTGACAGTAAGGAGAGCTCAGCTGAATTCACTGCCCTCAGGAGCTTGCACAACAATATGAGTTAAATGTTTATACTTTTCATGTCTGCGTGAAATATCCCTTGGTTTTGGAGGTGTTTGTAAGAATCTTCTAAACTAAAAGCAAAAGAAAAGGAAGAAACACTTATTGATTGAAAAGCAATGTGTGAAATTAACAGTATTCGTTGCTGGTTGTAATTATCTCAAATACACATACTTTGTAGACAGCTTGTGTTTGTTGGATCGAACTCCAGTTATCATGGTAAGATTCCCTTGGTGACTTTATTTCTTATAGATTTGCCAGCTTTTCCTTCTTTGTGTAGTACAGGTAGCAGAGGAGTAATATCAGCTCAAAGATGTGATACCTGTAAAAATACCTTTGAGCTTGCGAAGACACCAGCACAGAATATCAGTGTGTGACAAACAAAGGGGAAGAAAGGTGTTTTTATACAGATAGGAGAAAAGGGTTTAGAATTGATCCTTACTAGAAATAATGTACTCTTCCTCAGTTATGCCATTTCTGATTCCTGATGTACTCTCCAGATACAAGCATCAGCATCTACATTTGTGTGGAATGTAACTATCTGATGTACCTTCCTCTCCAGAGCTATGCTTAAGAGATAACATAAACTTATGACCCTCACTTTTTTTTTTTTTTTTGGTGTTGAAATTTCTGCTCTCAGGAGCATAGAGGAGAAAATAAACAGGGTCTTATCTTTAGAGCTGGTGCTTTTTGCACAGTTTAAGAGTCTGGGTTTTGCTCAATGTTGAATCTCAGCAGCCTTGTTGCATACAACTGATTGCAATCCATAGTTCTCCTTATAACTATTTTTTTCCTTACCATCTTGCCAGTTTTGACCCATTTCAGACTAGGAGTGTCCCACCATTGACCTGGGAGGACACGTTGTGCAAATCGTGGCCTGGCATGTGACAGGCTTCTCCTGGGTGTAGGTCAACTTGACAGCACATGCAAAGTTGACCTTGTTGCAAGGTTGGCTCTGGTGAAGTTAATAGCAGCCCTGGAGGGACTGGAAGCCTCTTTGTTGGATTAAACAAAGCTGCCTATTTCAGTCTGCCATGGGAGGGTATAATTTAAAACTTTGAAACCAGAGAAGCAAAATTATCCCTTTTGGTTCTATTTCTTGTGCTGATCCCTAGTGTCAAATACTGGATTTGGATATCTAGCACAGCTGAAAATGCATTTCTCTTTCCAAATGAATGAATGCTGCTTGTTTGAGTTTATTTACACTCTTCTCCTTGTCTACAGATATTTTCTTTTATTTCTATTAGGCAATTGCTAGAATATTTTTTATTTAGGTTGTACATGCTGGTCTAACTTATGTGTCCCTGTCCACTAGAATCCTTTCTCTTTTCTAGAGAGGAAGCTGCAAAGATACATGCATTAGGACTGGCCACTTCATCTGTTTTCTGTCTCTTCAAATGTAATAAGAAGTGACCTGAAGTATTCTACCCCAATGTTAGCAGTCAGCATCCAGGGAAGAGCTCAGAGCAGGGCAGTGGGGTCGCAGTGCATCCCAGCTCCACAGCCCAAGGCAAGAGATGATCCAGCAATGATTAAGGCTTTTTTCCTAGATTACTGTGCTGAAAAAGATGCTCAGTGACAACTACTTTGTATTCAGATTCCCAAATGGGCATCCCACTGTGGTGAACAGATCCATCCCAAATGGACAACTACTAGTATTTCAGGCATAAAACTTATTTATTTTTAGTATTTTTTGGGGGCTAACATACCATTATGATTACAGAAGTAGTCCCTGAAGGTATGAGCAGTTCAAATTCTGCTACTTAGATTGTTTATCACATCTGTGATGTTATACAACATGAAAAACTAAAACCAACCAACCAAAACAAACAAAAAAGGCATTATTGCTATTGGGCCACAGTTCTTGTATTGACTTGATGCCTTCACCAGAAGGAAGGTGCCTACCTGCTCACCTCTGTGTTCAGCAGGCCTTCAAAGAAACATTCATGTGCTAAGTAGATGAAGAAGGGAGGATGAGAACTGTTGCCATGTCCATTTTGCAGAGGCAAGTTGGAAGAGAGGTGTAGGAAGGGTGAGTGAAGCACACAGAGCTGAGGTGTCACAGGTTGGCTCAGCTGGAGGGTTTTGCAGTTTCCCACGATGAGATGCGGTTTGTCCCAGCCAAGACACAAGTCTGTGGCAGAGCTGAGCTCCTAACACCATCTCCAGCTTCACAGGGGAAGGTCTTAATGCCCAAACCCTCCTTTCTTTTCTCTTTCTCTAGGAAGATCTGGAGATCAATGTGATTTAATTGGGGGGAAAAAATAGTATCTAAAACCACGTACAAGTTAGCCTAGTTTTACTAGTGCATAGTGATTGTAATAACTTGTGAGAAAACAGGAGAACTTCTCTTACTCAGAAACAAGCTACTGTCTCCCCAGCTCCTAGCTGTCCAAGCAATGATTTATTCATTTTTTCGGTCTGCTTTACCAGAGGGAATTCTTGCTGGGCCTTAACTTATTGTTCCCCTAATTTCCTTCAGAATATTGTGCTTTACTAATGCAGACTCAAACCAACATCCCTCAGCGAGCAAACAAGCAAGGAGCAAGTCAATGGGGGAAACACTTTTCCTCTTCTGAGGATACAATTTGCTGTAGGCTCTGAAAGTGAATCCTCTGAATGGGAGGGGAAAGTAATGGAGAGTTCTAGTTCAGTCATCCTGAAGTCAATTCTGCCTCTTTGGATTGCAGGGAAGAGTTTGTGGGTGTTGATGACATCTTCTCACGCCACAAAAAAACTTTGCCAAAAAGAAAAAGGCAAATTGTAATGTAAGAGGAGAAAGAACTAGAAAATATAAGTCTGTAGAGAAAAGAAGGTAAAACCATGCGAAATTATGTATTATGGTTTAAATAATGCTGCTTTTATAAGATTCACTCTGCCTTCACATTTGATAATTTTCCAGGGGTCGATGTGGGAATAGGGTGTGATATCAGCGTGGAAATTATTTGTGTGGTTCTTAAGCTGATAACAAGTGGTGCTTGCTGAAGTGTTATGAGCAGAAGAGTGTGTGCCCTCACAGTGTGCTTTTTCGATTCTTCTAAACAGAAAATATAAACCAGGGATCTAATGCCTGTACTTGTAGTAATTCCCATTTCATCTCACAACTCCGTTTTGGAAATATTGATTGCAAGGGAAAAGTGTTATGGTGCTTCATCAGATTCAAAAGGAGCTTTTAAGGTCTTGCAGCAGAACTGTGCAAATGCTTTGTGGGAGGCTCTGCCACCACTAGGAAAAAAAAGTTCATTTCACAAGTGTGTAGATTAAAAAAAAAAAAAGGGGGGGGAGGGCAGGGAGGAAATACCTTTCTGAATTATCTTTATTTTTCTTTCACACTAGATATGTATCATTTTAAGTGTTTATGTGTTTCTAATTACTGTGCCACCTGAACATTCTGTCATTTTTTTTGCTGTATTTATGCTTAGGACTGCCAGTCATAGAATCATAGAATGGTGAAGGTTGGAAGGGACCTTAAAGATCATCTAGTTCCAACCCCCTGCCCTGAGCAGGGACACCTCCCACCAGACCAGGCTGCACAAGCCTCATCCAACCTGCCCTTGAACAATTCCAGGGAGGGGGCATCAAAAACGTCCCTGGACAATCTGTTCCAGCATCTTCCTACCCTCAAAGGAAAGAATTTCTTCCTCATGTCTAATCTAAATCTCCCCTCTTTCAGTTTAAAACCATGAGACCATGGTGACTCTTCTCAGATAGCAAACAAGCCATTTGTTTGAAGGAAAAATCTAATGCAAAGCAGGAGAATCTGAACCTGGGGACACTCTCATGCTTGATAACAAGAAGTTTCAGCTTTAGGAATTCTCTGAGAGATGTTTTTGTCTTGTCACATACCGTTTTATTCTGCAGCAGCTTTTTTAACTTTGCAACTTGCTAACATCAATTGACTGTCAAATAAGTAGCACTGTGAGCTCATGAATAAACATTGTTACATTTACATATTAACAGAGGTCCTTTAGCTGAAAGGAATCCATTTGTGTTACAGGAATATCAATTATTTACTGTGTTATGTTGAATTAATTGTATTTTGCTCTCTCAAAACTCTACAGTATGTATATCTTACAGAGTTTGGATCCAATGCACTAATATTAAAGTGGTAATCAATGCTGCTTCTTGCTAATAAATTACTCCCATGTATTTGCTGGATGCCAAGGATAGTCTGAAGCATTTATTTAGAATTCTAGTGGGATCTAGTTTCTGCAAAGTTCACCTAGAAGCAGAATTTCAATATTGTTGCTGTTTTTTGAAGGGAGAGGGAAAACATGTTTGAATTTGCATGAGCAGTGGGGCAGGACACTTAGGAGAAAACAAGGGTATTTCAGTCACAATCTGGGCTTAATAATGCCTGAGAGCACTGGGGAGTTGTCAGCTATTTTTTATTGTAACCCAATTACAATTTTGTTTAGTCTAGGACAGCCTGCTCCTAATTTCACTTTTTAATCCACATCTACAGTTTTCCAAACCATTTAAAAATCGTGGCATGGTGTGGGCAGGCTGCTCGGGCACCATCCAGGCACTGCTGCAGCAATGGTAAATTCCAACCCATTTCTCAAGTTAAATGCTGTAACCCTCAAATTGCCCTGCCTTGGTGCTGCAATTGGAGGGGAAAAATCCTCAGAAAAGCAGATGGGTTGTACTGAGGAACAACTGATTTATCGAGCTACTCCTGGAATTTCAAAACAAGGAAATACTGTCTCGCAATCCAGTAAGTTTGTTTAATGAAGTGTAAGTTAAGTGTAAACAGTCTTAAAATATATGTGAGTTTAGGCTTTTGGATTAAGAGTAGCTAGAACAGTGTTAACTCATTTGAAGGACAGGTTCAAGAGGCTGTGTAGGTGCTTGGCCCCTTTTTGCAAACAAGTGTTTGAGCCTCCTGCTTCTGAGAGGGCACACGGATCACCAGACCCTTTTGATGCTCTTTCAAAGCTACCAAAAGGAAAAGTAGATTTACTTTCAGATGCTTGAGATGAAAAAAAAGAACTTGTATAATCAGGGAAATGGCTTAGTGAAGGTTGCACACACTCGTGGTGCTGCTGAAAATGCAATCCAGATGGCTTGATCCCTGCTCAGTGCTGGAGCACAACTGGGATTTCTGTGTGTTGGTGTCTTGTTTAGACATGAGGAGGAAATTCTTCCCTGTGAGGGTGGTGAGACACTGAACAGGTTGCCCAGGGAAGCTGTGGCTGCCTCATCCCTGGAAGTGTTCAAGGGCAGGTTGGATGGGGCTTGGAGCAACCTGGGCTGGTGGGAGGTGTCCCTGCCCATGCAGGGGGGTTGGAACTGGGTGATCTTTGAGGTCCCTTCCAACCCAACCCTATCTACAGTTCTATGATTCTGTGAATGTTTGTATATGTAGAGATACTTTGTCTATTGTTCTCACAGAGATGCTTGATAATACTGTTGACCATATCTCCAATTGCTCCAACACCTTTTTTTTTTCTTTTTTTTTTCTTTTTTTCAAAAAGCTAAAGCCGCATTATTCTTTCTGAAAACTTTAAAATACATATTAAAATATTTAGCTGTTATTGGAAAATAATCGTTCTGCCTGACTGTACTAAATGTTGAGTTTCATGATGGTCTTAGATGACATTTACAGCTCTCCATGAGAATATTTAGCATGCTCATCCTGAAGGGAAAAAGCTGTTCTGTATCTCTGATCTCAGCACTACAGGTTTGCTCTTAATGCTGGAGGTACCAGCTTTGGACATGGGGATCTTGAGCTGACAAAGGCCACGCAAAGCCCAAACCCCGTTACTTGTGCCTCACTTGGAAATACAGTTCAGCAAGGCTGAGCAGTAGTAAGAGATTCTATCAGTGCTTGATGTAGTTATGCTGTTCTAAGGAGAAAGAAAAGAGGAAAGTCAGAAGTGTATCGGATGTCTCCTGGAATTGATGGGTGCTGCACCACGCTGCTTCTCTTCCCAGGCAGGATGCTCTCTGATGTGCAGAGTTGCCAAGTGATGCAATTAACTGCTTTAGGGAGCACCATGGTGTCCAGAAAAGCTGGGTGTGAAATCCTGCAGCTTCATGCTGCCTCTCCAGGCTTGTTTACACTGAGCTGTGACTACAAAGCTATGACTCCACAAACACTTCTCTTTGTTTCATTTCATTTTCATGATACATTTCTTTCCTCCCTGTTTGCTCCTCCCAAGCAGGGCCTGACCCTGCAATGGCAGACATATGTCTAGCTTCTTGGCAGACCAGGGCTGGTTTGGTGATGGGCTCTGTCTGGGGTTGGTCTCAGACAACTCTGTTTTCCTTTTTCAGAGTCACCCAGCCCTGCTGCAGTTTGTAATAGAAGCTGAAGGCAAACACCTGGTCATCGATCTGGAGAGGAACGAGTAAGTACTCTTGTTGCATGTTCCCTTTGTACTGGGGGGTTCTCAAAGAAGGGTTATAATTTTAAAATTGAACAGGCCCCTAACAAGAGGGTTTTGTTCCAGTTTGGGTTGTGTGTATTTGCTCATTGTTTATAGAGTAAGAATCTCTATGATTGTCTTCATTCATGTGGGACTGAAAATGGACATGCTGCCTCTCAGTGTTTTCCCATTGAGCATGATTTGTCTTTGATTTGGGTTTGTCCTCCTTTCCTGTGGCAAGCCACACAGTGGTGTGGAAAATCCTGCAGTTTTGGAACTGTTTTTGGAGGACTCATCCCTCCTGAAGCTGCCTGTGACCATGGTTGCCAACAGTGGTTGTTGGCCTCTGCTCAGGGAGAAGTGTCAAGCACTTGGGCTTAACCTCTCACGGACTTTTAATCGGGAGTTCACTGGGATTGCTGGCAAAGGACTGGTGATGGGACATTCGTGCTGTTCAGGAGGCCCATGACCAAAGCTGAGCTTGATTCCTTGTTTGTGGGCTATAAATGGTGTAAATTCTTCCGCGTGCTCTTGACAACTTCCACTCATGTCCATGAGCTTTCAGAGGGGGGTACCAGGGGCTGCTGTAGAGATGGTCCCACGGGCAGAAACTCGGCAGATTTTTTTACAAAGAACCACACAGAAGTAAAGTCCCTTCTCTGAAAGTCCATGACGAGCAGAACCAAAGTCATCAAAGTCTTAATCTACCCTCTCAGTTGTTCAACCAAGTTTCCTCTAAGATCATCTCTAAGATATTTTGTAGCAACTCAGATCAGGATGGCTAGATGCTGCTTGTCAGAGGAAAACAGAGATCACTTTCAGCTTAGGGGAAATGCTTTATCCATGTTAGCAAGGCTCTGTCTGTCCTGTAGATTCCCCTGCTGTGAAATAAAAGCAGCAGAGGTCATTTCTTTTAGTGTAATAGAGAGATGATAAACATAAGCAGTGCATTTTTATGTGGTAAAGGGAAGGAATGTGCATGTGAAAGCAAATGTCCAAGGGAGTTCAGGTGCCCTAAGGCTGGTGATGGACAATGTCAATGGAAAACCATGGAGCACTTCTTCAGTCCTCCGTAGTTAAATAACACACAACACTTTTTATTTGCAGTCTTTTGGATGAACCCTGACATCATGCAGCTCTGACAAAATCCAGTTCACTTTGTTATTCAGTGTCAGGTCCAAATCTTGAGTTTTCTTGACATTATTTTGAGTGCTCTATAGTTGTTAATTTCCTGTCCTTGAAGGGTATGTAGATCTCCCATGCCCAGGTTGCTCTGTTTCAGTAACTAGAGGAGGACTTAATTCCTTTAGTAAACAGGGATTTAACTTTATATTCTCCAAATCTTTGTCAAAGGGTGTGCCTTCCTTCAGGAATGGGAAGCATGCAGCAATTGAGGAAACTATTTACATTCCATGTCAGCGATTAAAAGAACATAAAACTGCTAATACAGGCCTTGCTGAACATACCAGACTCTCTTGTACCTGTAATAAAGTCAGATTTAGAGAAGTGTAAGATGCAATCTCCAACTCTTTTAGAAGCAGCACGTGGAAGTGCAGTAAATTAACTCTATGAGCATCTGTCTGACTATCCAGATTTGGAGATGTCGAGATCTGCTGCATAAGAAACACAATATTTATCAATTATTATTTTTTACTTTCTCTACCTCTGTGGTGGGGTGTCCACCAGCAGATTTGCATTCTAGAAAAGCTGTGTTAAGAATATGAAGTTCCTCATCTTAGCAGGAGCTTCTAGGAGTTACTGTAAAGCTCTACGATCAGCCTTGTTTGTGTTTGGGATTTGCAGCACACGAGGCAGCTCAGAGATCCAGAAGCAGAAATAGCTGGTCATGGCTTTGCAAAATCATTTCTCCCATGTTACTGACTTTGATTTTCAGAAGAAGTAATGGTCTGAGGGTTGCAAGTTGCCACGGTGGGTGTGCGTGTAGGTCTGTGTGTTACCTGCTTCTGTAACTAACTGAGCAGATCAGTTGCACAACTGGTGTGTGCTCCCCAGGGCAGGCAACCTCCAGGCCTCTGTGCTTGGCTGTGGAAATGGGTGGTTGCATTTCTTCTGCCTGTGACGCTGGTGTTGGGCAGGGAGCATGCAGCATGGATGTCCTGCTGCTTCCAGGGGGTCCTGCAGGTTCATGGAGTGAAAAAGAGTGTCCCGGAGAGAAATGAGGAGATGCATTTCTGCAGGGCAGAGGATGGGGAATAACAGCTAGTGGCAACAGGCCAGCTTGAACCTAAGGTAGATCATGGACTCCAGAGGTGTGAGAAGGTCATTGCACACCTGGAGATGGGAGTGATGTTTCCTGCCCATGGGTCTCCAAGGCTGCAGGGAAGATCAGCAGATGTGCATACAGAGCCTGTCACCTCTGGCCTGCATCATCTTCCTGATGTTGGCAAGAAAGGTGCAGCTCAGATATCTTGAAAGCATCAGTGCTGAGCATTGGAGTAGCCATTCAGTCCCATGCCATAGGCAGAAGTACAGCCCTAAACACAAACATCTTTTCTTGAGTACTAAGTGACAACACATTTGAAGCTCTGATGTGTGTGCTGTTATTTTACTGCAGCTTCATGTAAAGCACGTTATTGCTTGGAGAATGGGGAGGGGGGAGTGTGTGTGTGTGGATGGGACCCCTACATTACATAATTTCTGCATTGGATCATGCAAAAAAAACTGGATGTGATTTTCTGTGGTTAGTAGAAACAGCTGCTTTGAGTAGTCTTGACATTAAACTCCATTTCTTGAAAACCTTAGAGATTTTCCAATCCTTGAGTTATATTTCAAAACATGATTCAGATGCATTAGGCAACCCCAAGTGGGGACTGATGTGTTATACCATCTGTTATCTATGGAAATATTTAATGTCAGTTTGGTGTTTTCTGATCTTTAGACTCAGCAAGATGTGTTCATATGAATTGGGCAAGATGTTGTGAGTTAGTTCTGGAAGAGTTACCAGTACCTAACTTCACAGCTTAGGATTTAAAAATCTCCTCTATGGTTTCCAGCTGTTAAGTTTTCTTTGGTACATATTCATTAAATACGTTAATGATTAATTTTCAGGCCTCACACACTTGTTATTGCAAAAGCAAAATGATTTGCCATGAATCCAATTTGTCAATCATAGACAACCTGCTAGTGAACTTCTGTAGGAAGTACATTTCTTACTATGATTTAGTTGCAAAATATGATTGCACTCTGGAGAACCCTGAGTTCTGTAGTGCCTTAAATGTTTTAGAAACGCTTGTCAGATGGAGAGAATTCCAGAATCAGCAAATCAATCAGATCAGCTGCACAATAAAGTTCCCTCTGGAGCAGCTGGCTGTACTGGGGTGTGTGACATCAACAATCCTGATGCTCTGCTCTGGTGCAAGGGGCAGTAATGTATGCACATAGAAATCCTTTTAAGGCTGATTGCAGCATGTGGGTCTGAGAAGTAGCCTTGCTATCATATGAAGGAAACAAAACCCCTGCAAGATTAAATCTTGCATGGGGAGTAGAACATTATGTGACTACTGGTTGTTTTTCTGCAACTGGAAACATTTTACACTCTGTCAGAACTAGGTCTGTATGCAGCAAAGTACTTAAGTGTTCTTCTAACTTTGAACACACGAGCAATCCAGGTAAAGTCAGTGGAATTGTGTGTTTTCAGAATGAATTTCATGCTCAAATGATTTGCTGACAAAGGTCATAATTATAAATGTCAAAGGAATCTAACTGGGAGCAGATGTCAAGAGACCTTCCTCGATGCTGACTCTTGTCGTACCTGAGTTTGTGGCAGACAGAGACAAAAAGCTGAGGGAAGTTGAAAGCGTGTGAGGGCAAGTGTGGAGGTAGGATGGCTTTGTCCTGAGGACAGTTTGCTTCTGGTGGGACTTTGTTGCCCAGCATTGCAGAGGGAGCAGGGAGGGAGTGACCAGGGTGGTTGCGGCCAAAGGGCCATTGGCAGCATCCCGGGAAGTGGGAATATGGAAAGAAAAAACTGAAGTGTTTTAGAGATGTGGAGCTCAGTAGTCATTTCCCCATAACTTTCTGCTCTTTTTCATCAGGTGTATAACACAGCTTTTAACAAAGCAACATAAAAAAGGGAATATATGAAATGAAATGACTTCCTCTTATTCCCCCAGTAAAAATTCTTGTTTTACCGGGAAGCAAAATCCATCCCCGGCCTTAGTGTGAGTCTTCATCACAGCCTTTACATTCCTGAGATCTCGGAGATCTCCGGAAGTTGAGAGCATCTCTGACTGTCCCTCTTGCACCTTTGCCACTTCTACATGGAGGCACAGCACCGGGGATGTGTTGGGACATACTGGCCCAGTATCAGAGGTCACTGGGAAAGCTCAGCTGCAGGACAGAGGAGGTTCCAGTAATACTCCCTTGGCCAGAAAAGCAGGCAATAGATACCTTCATGCATAGTACTAGTGTGACCTGTTCCAATGAGGCTTTCATGTTCAAAAAGCCCTTATATTCTTTTTTTGGTTAAAAAAAAATAAAATAGTTCTCTCTTCCATCTGACCTTTCTGAGTGGGAAAGCTGATTTGGTGTGTAAGTGACACTCTAACTGGATTACTTCAGCATGGAAACAACCCATTTCTAGTGCCAAAGGAAATAGCTGACAAAATATGTTAATGAATTGACATGGTTGTATCCCATCAATGGCTTGAAATACAGATAGAGGAAACAAACACCAAAAAGAGAAGTGGGACCCCTTCAGAACAGTTATTGTCACTCTGTACTGCGACTTAGCCAAAAGCTCTGTGGCCCCTGACTGTTTTATCTGCAAGTGCTGGAGCTGGCAGCTGTACTGCAGCCTTTCAGTGTGAGCTGACAGCTCAGGTTTTGCTTTAATTGAAGGAAAAAATTCGCTTTAATGGAATTAACAGTTTTCCTCTCTGTAATGATGACAGTCAAATGGTCTACACCACACTGAAATGTAGAGACTCAGCTACCAGAGCTACAGTAGTGATGGTTTCAATTTGTGGCTCTATGGGTACAGGTTATAGAATACAGTTATCATAGGATCACAGACTGGTTAAGGGTGGAAGGGACCTTAAAGATCATCTAGCTCCAACCTCCCTGCGTGGCAATTTGTTGTACTTGGTATTTGTTGTATTTGCTGTAACCTTGTGGTGTAAGATTGGCATATTTATTGTGGGTGTTGAGATATTGAGACTTGTTCCATAACTGAGTATGAGCACAGGTTGGTACTAGCAATAGTAGCTGAGGTTGGGTGGTTGGAGCTGCCTTTGGCTGCACTGTTTTGGAGCTGTGTGTTGGAATGAAAGGCTTCAGCTCCATCAGGAGAGCAATTGCTGCTTTCTTCATCTGTTTTTCCTCTCCTTACATGAACACACCAAGAGAAAGGAACAATGAGAGAAGGTATTCAAGGCTGATATAAAGTGCTGGAAGTGGGGAGGATAAAAAGAGTGGAATAGGTATTCTGGAGCTCTTCTTGTGGCTGAATGTCACAATCTCTAACATGGTCAGGCTGCTTCTCTTGCCATGCCCCACATGACAGTGGGACAGTGAGGCTGTGCCAGGTCCTCAGGGGAGAGGAGAGGACCATGTCCTGTCCACAGCCCAAACCCTAGGTCCAAGGAAGGAGGTGAGGTCAGGGGAACCAGTGCTGCTCTGTCCTTGCCCCGAGCTCTGGCACATGTGAAGGACTGGGGGATGATCCCCTTTCTCAGGTGGGGAAAGTGAGATATGGGGAAGTTGAACATTTCTGTAGGTACCTCAGAACAACAAACTTTGTTCCAACAGCATGCAAAAACAAAAAGAAAAAAATCAGAGTCTGATGGGGAGGGGAGGTGGTGTTTTCTCTGCACAAATGTTTCCCTGAGCATGGTAGTTGCCAGTGCTGCATCAGCTGACAGCTTTGAATGGAATTACACAAGATTTTGTTCATTCCATGTCAGCCAGAGCAACCCTAGAGCTGTACCTTCCAATTAAATATCTAACAGCAACAAAGAGGGAAATTCACTTGCCTGTGCAATAAATTTAAGGAAGAAGTGCCTGCTTTAGATTTCTCTCCCTACAGATACTGCAGCAGTAGAATATTATCTTTCCAGAAGTGTGTGTTTTAATCTCCCTTCATGCTGCAGAGTGTGGAGCTTTCAGCAGTTTGTTTTGGTGTTGCTGAGCAGTGAGGGAAGGGAGCAGAGCTGGTGTGGAGGGAGCAGGAACGGGTGGGCAGGGGCTGGCTCTGTCGTGACGATGATGAACGTGCAGGTGAAATGACCTTGTCTGGGTCTGTGAAATAAGTCATTAGGGCAGAGACAAGAGGTGGGGGCGTGTAGTGATAGAACAAGGGGAAATGGCTTTAAACTGGAAGAAGGGGGATTTAGGTTAGACATTAGAAATAAATTCTTCCCTGTGAGGGTGGTGAGACCCTGGCCCAGGCTGCCCAGGGAAGCTGTGGCTGCCCCATCCCAGGCAGTGTTGAAGGGCAGGTTGGATGGGGCTTGGAGCAGCCTGGGCTGGTGGGAGGTGTCCCTGCCCATGCAGACAGGGTTGGAACTGGATGAGTTTTAGATCCCTTCCAACCCAAACCATTCTAGGATTCTGTGACTCCAACTCTCTGGAAGCCTTGCACTCTCCCACTGTAGCCACGTGCCAGCCCCTGTGGCACAGGAGCTCTGTGCCCCCAAGGAGAGATGGCAACACAGCCAAGGCCAAACCCATGTGCATTTTGGCAGTAGAAGCACAAGACTGTCCAGCTGGAGCCAGACTTTGCTCCCAAAACTCCTGGGTGTTCCTCACCTGTTTCTGCTGCGTGGGCAGGTTTCAGATTGTTTTTGTCTGATTGGGTTAAAATTTGTTCTTAACAAGATCGAATCCCCAACTCTCTCAGCATTTCTATAAGCAGTGAAGGGGAAGCACTGAATTGGCTTTGCATAGTCACGTGTCCCAACATTACCAGGGATGTTTGGTTTCCTTTTCACAAATCAATAAAGACCAAATGTGGTCAAAACTGAGCAGATTCTCTTGCTTTTCAGAAACATTTGTGGATATTGCTTGCTGGCTTCAGAAACGCAGGGAGGACTGTAAACGAGGTTTCCAGTTAAAATTGAGGCTGAACCTGCTTTTAATGGATTTTCTGTTAGATATTTTCACTTTTATGCTCAGTCCTGGGGGTCCAGTGTCTTTGAATAAGGGCAGATACGTACCAGTACATCCAGCATCTCTCTGTTTGCTTCTAGTGGTATTTTGCTGGCATACACTGAGTTCCTAGGATCCTAACTTGTCCTGGAGGCTTTGCAGAGAGAACAGTGTTGCCTTCATAAAATTCTATAGGGAAAGATGCCAGCAGTTTAATTTGCTTATAGTGTTCACTGTTTCATGTATTTATTTTTAGGGGGTTAGTAAATTCAGAGTACACTGAAGTACAGTTCCTCAAATGAATTCTCTGTTATTTTATGTTGCATGTGGAAAAGAAGTATTGGAAAGGAACAATTCAGTTCTGCTCATGGTCCCTGCCTGGGATCCTGATCCACATCCCCACTTTGCAGAGGGCTGGGCACAGCATGTGCCTCCAAAAGCAGGCACTGCTTGCCCAGATTTCAACTGATCTGCACCAGAAGTGGTCATGTACCTGCTGCAGACGATTCTGGTGACCTGCAGAGGATAATTCTTAGAAGCAGTCTCCTTGTCTGTGTGTGTGGTTGCAGGGATCCCTCTACTTGTCTTCCCAAATCAGAGTCATCAAGTGGTTTGGGTTGGAAGGGACCTTATAGATCATCCAGTTCCAACCCCCTGCATGGGCAGGGACACCTCCCACCAGCCCAGGCTGCTCCAAGCCCCATCCAACCTGCCCTTCAACACTGCCAGGGATGGGGCAGCCACAGCTTCCCTGGGCAACCTGGGCCAGGGTCTCACCACCCTCACAGCAAAGAATTTCTTCCTAGTATCTCATCTAAATCTCCCCTCTTCCAGTTCAAAACTGTCCCCCTTCCCTTGTCCCAGGCCCCTCCCCAGCTTTCCTGGAGCCCCTTCAGGCACTGGAAGGTGCTCTAAGGTCTCCCTGGAGCCTTCTCTTCTCCAGGCTGAACACCCCAACTCTCCCAGCCTGTCTCTAGAGCAGAGCTGCTCCAGCTCTTGGATCACCTCTGTGGCCTCCTTTGGACTCACTCCAAGAGCTCTCTGTCCTTCTTGTTTTGGGGGCTCCAGAACTGGGCATAGCACTGCAGGGGAGGTCTCCACACTCTGCACAACTGTCCTGGATTCCTTATAGTGAATATTGAGTAACGGAGTCAAGTTCTGTAATGCAGATTTTTGTCTATAGATGTCCAAACTTATGTAAAATGATTTAAACTTCAGCATCTGACCAAGCATCCACTCAACCCTTCCCCTCTGACCCACTAAAACACAATGTGCACATCTGGGATGAAGAGGTGCAAGTTTCCCTATAACACATAGATGATAGATGGACTCTTTCCGTGTCAGGTTGGTGCTGCTTTGGCACCTCTTTGTGTAATGGTCCATTCAGGTAAAAGTCCCTTCCCTGAGGCTGCACTGCTAGGATTTTAGCTGAGTGAAGGATGTATCAGAAAGGAGGTAGTAACAGAAAGAGGATGTCCCATGTCCTGGCAATACATGATTGTGTTGGTACCAACTGGCAAAAAATGCAAGTATTAGAGGTTGTTATTAAGCTTCTCTTTTGTTGTCATATTTAAGACTCAAGCTTTTCTGCTCACTCATAAGTTTTGAAAAAAGCACACCAATAGAAATCCCCAATAAAATTGTAACAGTCAGGGTAAAAACATCAGGTTTGGCAGCTTTATCATGCTGTGGTCATGGATTTTAGGTACGTGAAGGTCCAAGAAGACATTTTTTTCTCTCACGTGCACTCGACCCCAAGTGTTTTCTGTCTTGAGGTCCTGGGACATGGTTTCCCATCCCTGTAGCCTTAAAGCAATGAACTGTTATGAAGAACTGAAGGCAGGTAGATTTTTTAAGGGGCTAAAAAGAAATTAGTCAGTCTGTTCTTCTGAGGAGCTCATACCTTAGTTACATTTAAAAGTCTCTGTCAGGAATTGAGTGCAGGAACTTCCACATCAATTTGGATCTAATCTGGCTTTCTTACCTTTTTTCTTCTTTTTTTTTTTTCTTCTTTTTCCCTCTTTTTTTTTTTTTTTTTCCTTCCCTTTTTCTCTTTTCTTCTCTTTTCCAAGTCCCCTTTGGAAGGGATTTCTAGGTATGTTTGAATGTCCACAGGCAGAGCAAGGCAGCCCTCAGCATTTCAAGCTTTTGAGCTCTGCCAGGGCTGCAGGTGAGGAGGCCGGTGGGCACAGACCCCTCTTGAAAAATATTTGGGTCCTCCTGTCACAAAAGAAAGGTAAAGAGGAGGGCCAGCAGGAGGAAGAAATTAATGCCCTACGTTGACAGGAGAAAAGTATGATCCCTGGATGTTTCTTTGGGCAATATTGGATTCAACATCACTGATGTAACGGTTTCTTTTACATTTTTTGAGAGAGGAGTAGTGACTCAGGCAGCAGGCATGTCTGCAAGGCTGCTGGCTGCAACAGCTGTTTCTCTGCATCTACTTATGGAAGGTTTTCCTCCTTAAAAAAAAAAACAAAACAAAAGAAAGGGGGAAAAAAAAAAGGAAAAGATAGACAGAAGAAGGAAAATGAAATGAAAATTAAGATAGAGAGAAAAAACCAGACCCAAGGTACTTAAGGACAAGAATCTTTTATATAGAGCTGGATTCAGAGGAGAAGCAGATATTTTCCTGGATGTTAAATGTGAGACTCTTTCCAGAAAATGTCAGTTCCTGTCCAAGTGACAGAGCAGTTTCTCAGGCTGCAGAGGGTGGCAGAAAGCACTGCTGAAGAAAGAAATACCCACTTGCAAAAGGCAGCGGGGTGGGAGGTGCTGGGGCTGCGTCCAGCTCTGCCAGCCCTGGGCCAAGGCAGGTCCCCTCCCCACAGAAGGAAATACCAAAGAGGTATTTATTTATTTAATTTCCTCCCAGCAGAGCCTCGAGGATGAATCTGTTCACATTTTGGAGATGAAAAGTTGCATACGAGCTCTAAGGTTTGCGATATCAGCCAAGAGGGATGATTCAAAAAGCAGAGTCTATATGAAGAGTCTGAGTGGGGAGGAAATACATATATGGAAACACAAGCTTGGCAATAGGATCTTTTTCTTCTTTTTTTTTTTTTTTTTTTCCCCCTCTTTGATGTCTGGCCTCAGTAATCCAGACAGATTCCTTCAAGAAATATGGCCAATTTATTTCTCTGCTTTTATCTTACTACCTGCTCCTTGGTCATTTGAAGTAGCTACAAAAAGTAGCCTCATCCCTGGCTGTGTGCAGAAGTGTGGTTTTTGTGTGAATAAAATAATTGGAGTCTACTGTAATAGTCCCCCTAAATGGGACTGGTTTTGGCAATATATGTTTCCTGAGTCCTCCTGGGATGAGAACAGAGCCTGTTCCTTCATCTGACCCACATATTTGCACTTTCTCAGTGTTGTTTAGTCCAGTAAAAGCACACTGTCCTCTTTCTATCTGATGATCTTTTTTCCCCTAAGGAAAAAAAGAGTTATGTTCAGTTACAGCTCTAGTTCTGGTTCAGCTCCACTGCAGACTCTGTCACGTTACATATTTTATCTGACTTGCATTCTGCATATCTTTGTTTTGTTAGTGCTTATGTATAAAAAATTCATATCTTATTACAGTTTTTCTGTGAAAGGAAAGACCAAGGGGAGCTGTGTATCTCCTGTGCTCTGATCAAAATAAGTAAAGTTCTGGCTTCAGAAAACTTGCATATGACATTTAGAAATAAAGTAAAGCAAGGCTCCTTAGTCAAACTCAACCAGAAGTACAAATGTGCAGCCCACTCTGACTCAAGGGGAATGGTTCCTGATTTACATGAGAAAATATTTGATAGACAGGAACAGTATTTTTGTTCTGGATATTAGGAAAAGGGAAAAAAAACCAAAACAACACCTGAATGACCAGTGATAGCACAATTGGCAATGAATGCAAACTGGAGCATAGGAGGTTCCATGTGAATATCAGGAAGAACTTCTTTCCTGTGAGAACGACAGAGCCCTGGAACAGGCTGCCCAGAGAGGCTGTGGAGTCTCCTTCTCTGGAGACTTTCAAACCCGCCTGGACACGTTCCTGTGTGATGTGCTCTGGGTGATCCTGCCTGGCAGGGGGGTTGGACTGGGTGATCTTTCCAGGTCCCTTCCAACCCCTAGGATTCTGTGATTATGTGTAATGAGAATTCGGAAAAGGAAGTAGAGATATTTTTACAACTTAGACTTTACTAGATCTCTGAAAGCCACGGAAAGAATAGTTTTATGTACATTATGTTCAGTCCCTCCTATATAGCCTGGAGTTTTTGCCTGCTTCCCTCTGTGACTTGTATCCCTATGGTTTACAGACAAGTTCTGCCTTTTCTGCTCCACATAGGTCCTTGCTTGCACTTTTTGCTCTTATCTCTTCCCTTTCCAAGTGACAGGTTAAGTAAACTCCACATTCTCCTCACAACTCCCCCAGATCATTTATTCTTGTTATAATTTAATACTAAGGCAGTAAAAGCCTTATCAGTTTTGAAACAGCAGTCTGGGTAATTCCAAGCAGATGTCTCCCTTTCTTTAATCACAACACCAGTTATTTCTTGGTCAGTCTTGATTAGCTGATTCTTACATAATGAGAGAGTATAGTTAATGGCCACTTCTATGTGGGTTGAACATGCTGAAAAGAACAGCTTAGCCCCTTGAGAACAAGAGCCTGATGGCTAAATGGAATGAGGCTTCATTATGAGTCATTAGAAAAGATGACGCTTTGGCTAACAGATGAAATATCTTTGATGAAGACCAGTTGTAAAAGCACAACTTAATGCTTAATAAATGTCTTGGGGTGACTCATAAATTCAACGTACACATTTGTTTCTTTGCTTTATGTGTCAAGTCCGGTGCAACACCATTTCCTGACTTAGATGTGTCCCCTGGCTGGATATGGGCTTAAAAAAGACACTCTCAGAATCACTGGATGAAAGATGACTGCACAATAGCTTGGCAGAAGGTTCTAAATGAAGATAGGAATGTTCAGACCCACTGCATTTGGCTGGAAAGTGGGCAAATCTCCCATTATGGACTGGCTAGTGCCTGTTAGGTGTATCATAATGTGATTAGGTTTGAAATTAATCTAGTTGGAGATTGGACTGGAGTGGTGGAAGCTAAACAGGTTGACTTGTTCCACAGACCCCTTGGATAGCTTAGGCAGTTTTAGTTGCACAAATAAAAACCTAATTTATGAAACAGCAGGGATTTCAAAGACTACCCAAGGAATGAAAAACAGAATATATCTCTTATCCTTACACAAAGAGCAAAAACCCCCACAAATACAAAGTAGATAATGTCACATTATTAGCTGGGTGATACTGTTGAGGTAGCATAAAACCCAGCAATGACTGCAACATAAATGCTTCTGAAAGAAAAATATCTGGGGAGGAGAGAAGGGAATGTGATAGGAAGGGTTTTTTTGGTTTTGTTAAAGAAGTGGGTCTTTCCAGTTAGTGTCTCTGGAAAATAAAGCAATCAAAAGCAAGTAGCTACTGTTTTCACTGTTACTTGCATTTGGGTTGAAGTGTAGTCTGATTTCTATTCATAAAGGAGTTGCATCCTCTTTAAAAATCTTCATCACTTTATTTAATGGATGTAATTTGTGGCAAATTAATGCATTTCTAACCTATTGTAGACATAATGCTCAAGTCGGACATGCACTTGACTTCCAGCTCAGGTTTGGTATAATGATCTTTTCTTAAAAACAAACTAACTACTAAACAGTTCTTGTAAAGATATTTTTATTTGGTAGCAACTCTTTGACCTTTTTACAGGAATAAGTCCTGCTCTTTTCAGAAGAAAAAAAAATAGAAATGAGGTTTCATACAAATTCAGAGGAGTACCCATCAAAAGTGCAAGTGACAATTCCTTGAGAGGAGTCACAGGTGCCTGAATGCAAAGATGGGCTTATCTTGAAAACTCTTGCCCAAGCTATTCTGCAAGAAACAAACATTTTCCCTTAGCTTAGCCACTCCTGAAAGAAAATTACTCATCATTGTCTAGGCAGCATCAGAGGGACTGCTTGATTTTTGGTTTTCCAGGAGGTCAATTCATTTGCCTCATTTCCACACCTCATAATGATTTAATTCCAATCCATGCTGCAGTCCCAAACACTTTCTGTTCTTCATGCTACGGCAAACCCCGCACTGTTATGGACCCAAATCCTTGTAATAATAGGAAAGGATATACCTGCACCTTCATTTTTCTGCTAGCCCAGGCACCATTGATCCCACCAGTGAGCCCCAAGGTGTTGTGGTCCAGCCGTGAGTCACTGGGAGGAAAAGAGCCAGCAGCAAATGTGTGTCTTTAATATGAAATGGATTCACTTAGTAGGAAAGGGCAGGGTAGAGAATGAATTGTTTAACAGATTAATGTGAATGTCTTTTATATTTTATAAACCTCTGAAGTCCCTGGTGTGCTGAGCCAGGTTTTGTTTATGTACATGGAAACATGAAATCTTTTCCAGTCCCTGTGCAAATAACACGGAATTGGACTTCATTACATTGGCTAATTTAACAAGTCCTAGGAGGCTTTTTGTTCCTCGGTAATGGAGGAGGAGCCACAAACCCCAGAACTGCTGCACCAGCACAATCTCTTTGAATGAAATAATCTTCCTTGCTTTCTGAGCTCTCTGTGAAGGGTTTGCCTGCGAGGCCGGAGCTCACAATTAGCAAAGATTTGGGGTGAAACCCGGGTTTCCTCTGGTGCCAAGCTCCTGCCAAGCTCCTGCCCAGGTTGCTCCTGCAGCATCCTCTCACATGAGTTTCCCAAGAAAGAGTTGGATGCATTCTGTTTTGGTGAAGCTGTGAGCTTTAATGGAGGGTTGGAAGATCTTTTCTTTGTAATGAAAGGCATTCGAATTCTAAAACTGGGAATTTATCTCTTGTAACTGGTGGATAATCATGCGAGAAGCCGGGCATTTTCAGCTGCTGCTATTATTGCTGCTGTGCCCCTCAAATAGAACTAATGCAAGCATTGAATAAATATTTTAATAGCTTTTTACAGTATTTCTTTAGAAAATGTTTAAAGAGCCACCTAATGTCAGACAGAGATACTTCCTATGTAAACCCTTGTTAATTCTCTTGTAATGGCTTTATTAACATTGTCTAATTGAATATTGATACATTTAGCAGCCCTTTAAGCACCTTATTTTATTGAAGCTTTGCACTCACACATTGGTAAGTAGCACAATGTAGGAACACTGATTAACTGCATCTTTGCTAAATTCTATTTGAACTAGTTCAACATGAAAGAGAAAATGTCGTAGAGGAGAGGTCTTTTTTTTTTTAATCAACTTTATGTATTTTATATGTATCATTTGTACTACTTAATTTAGGTTCATTTTGATTCCCAGAATGCCCAGTTAGTATGAGTATGATCACACTCTCAGAGCAAGGGGGGGGGTGTCTAAATATTTCACTCTGTGAAATGTTCTGTCTTTTATCTCTTCTGCTATGAATAATTTACTTGTTAGTACAGTTTCAGAAGTGAATGCTGTTCTGCAAAACCATTTATATTTTACTGGAAAAAAAGTAGGTATTGCAGTGATAGGAGCTTTTTCCTTGGAAATTGTCCTTACAGTAGTAGGAGCCTGGAGAGAGGGGGATGCCATGTCTTGTGTTCCTTTGCTTCATGGCCAGCTGCTTTTTTTCTCTACTCCCACAAGGAGCATGGGCATTACCATGTAGATTTAATCAGAGCACGGTCGTTTTTCTGATCTCCAGTGTTGTTCTTTTGCCTCTTCATACACATTTTTCACAAAGTTCAAGCAGGGTGAAAACTGCTTCAGGAGCAGAGGGACTGTGGAAGATGTTGTTGTGCACTGAAACCATATCTCTAGGGCTTTTGCCACTGCCAGATTTGTGCATAGGCTTTCTGCACTGGGGGGATTTGAGTAGATTTTCCTAATATTTACTCTAAGACAATTAGAAGTGTAACAGTTTTATTAAGTTATTTTTTCATGCTTATATTCATTTACAACATCAGCTGAAACCATAATATCTCTTGCACTGGGGTAGCCCTACCAGGGCTTCTGCAGACCTTTCCTATCTTCAGTTCAGTGGGAGAACGTTCTCATTTTGGCAGGAGAAATGAAAGGAGAAATCCCTCTTTTGCTGGCTTTCTCATAATCGTCTTGTAATAAGAAAGGTATAGTATTGACAGTGCAACTGTTGATAGGACTAGAATATGCAAACTAATTTAACCCTAGAAGTTGCACACTGGGTACAAGGTAGAGTTCTCAGCTGGTACTGGAAGAGGATGTGGGGAAACTGTCTTTCCCCTTAGGAAATTATGTCAGGAATGAGTTATGAGGAAACCAACACAACATCATAACCCTTGACTGAAAATTCTACAGGAAGAATAGGAGAGGTCAAGGGGACACATTGCTCATTTAAAGTCATCTTCATTTGTGAAACTGGAATCGTTTCAACCGTGACCAGTTCCTCTGGGTGTTCTCCATATCACTATTTTCAGGTGCCTAAATGAAAAGATCTTTCTAAAAAAGAGAAGAAAGGGAGGGGAAGACAACAGGTAGCAAAGGGAGAGAACAAACTAGACACAGGATGGACTCCTTGCTTTACAAAACCTATGTTAAAGAAAACTACTGGAAAATATGCCATAATAGAGAAGTCATAGGAAACCTAATAACATAAGAGACTTGAAAATATGCTGAATTCTATAATAATGTGTAATTTTTATTTTTCTCTGGGGTCTTGAAGAAACAGTTTCATTGGTACCAGAATTGGCTGACTGGTTTTCATTGTTGAAGCTTGTACAGAAGGGAAAGCAACTCTGTCCTCTATAGGAAAATAGAAAAGCTTACATTTAGGAGGGAGAGAAACAGGACTTTCTCAAATAGAAAATAGACAGGGGTCTTTGCATCCACTAGCAAGTGAAAAAAAAGATATGGAGGTGGTGCTGAGTTAAGGTCCAGTCAGGGAAAATTTAGGAGCCTTCAGGCTTAGGAAGAAGTTCAGGATGAGACTGAAGTACTCAACCAGTTGTGCTTGTTTGGGCTGGGGTAGAGTTCATTTTCTTCACAGTAGGTGGTATGGGGCTGTGGTTTGGATTGGTGCTGGCAACAGTGCTTTTAACTCAGGGATGTTTCAGTTATTGCTGAGCAGGGTGTCCACAGAGTCAGGACTTTTTCTGCTCCTCACCCCACCAGTGAGGAGGCTGGGGGTGCACAAGAAGCTGGGAGGGGACACAGCTGGGACAGCTGACCCCAAATGGCCAAAGGGATATTCCAATAAACCTGGGGGAAGGTCGGCTGGAGGGGCCACTGCTTGGAGCCTGGCTGGGCAA
The DNA here is from genome assembly GCF_020740795.1 of Apus apus. Taxonomy (NCBI): domain Eukaryota; kingdom Metazoa; phylum Chordata; class Aves; order Apodiformes; family Apodidae; genus Apus; species Apus apus. Next base: position 3,104,337 of record NC_067285.1, read on the forward strand.
TTCTTTTCATTTGCATCCCATATGTTTCTTGGGTTTTATTTCTCTCCATTATTTTCCTTCTCATTGCAATTTAGTAGGAGTAAGTTTGTTGTGGGTTGGTTTTTTTTCCAGTTAATGAGCTGTTCTTATCTCAAGCCACAAGTTTCCTCACTTTTAGCCCTCCAGCTCTCTTCCCCCATCCTTCTGGGGGGACAGGGACTGAGTGGCTTCGTGGGGCTCAGTTGCCAGGTGGGGTTAAGCCCTGACAACAGCCCATTCTGGGCTCTTGCTTTGTGCCAGCTGCTCGTGCCCATTTCAGGGGAGAATGGGAACTCCACTCAGACACACTTAGAGATGACCTAATGTACTATTCAGATCTTTCAGTGAAAGTCAGTTTTCATTTATTTCTGTGTATTACTAATGTCATTGCATGAATCATTGCAGAAGATATGGAGAGCAGAATTAAAAAAAAAAAAAAGTTAAATTGGAAAGGCCTAGTATTTTTCATACCTTGTCATTTATGACATTTAATCTTAATTGTCTGAATTTGACTGATTTTCCAATTGCCTGAGTTTAGCAAGAGTTATGTTGTTGCTAGGACACAGCTACTTCACATGATGCATCTATCATCAGTGTAGAATGAATAAAGATTTTAAAGACTGATTCTTATATTTACCCTCTCAAATATACTTGGAGCAGCAGTGTCCTAAATGCAGGAGGACAATAATACCCTTAGTCTGAAAAAAAAGGCATCAAGTGATGGTGAAGAAATGTCCCCCTTTTTAATCTCTCCATGGATAAATAGGGAAGAGGAACGTGCTCTACCATCATTCTTGTTTCCTGTGATTCCTTAGTTATGGTTTGTTTATCATTTTCACTCAGTAGTGAATTTGATTTGTTCTGTTTCTATTCTGCTGCGTGTGAAACCTTTCCTAAAACCCTTCATTTCTGCCACTGATTTGTTTCCTCTTTTTGAAAATTAATCATTAATCTTTCAGAACAGCCACATTCCGTCGCAGGGCATCTCTGAATTTCTTGTTTTGTTGTTGTCATGACACATGGGAATTCACTGCATGTGTTCAGATGGACCCTGAAGCTTACAAGCAGTAACTCTAGTCTGTGCTACAGGCACTAACTCTACAGAGGTGACTTCCAAAGCCAACTTTTGTCACACTTTTATAGCCAAATTTGAGACTGTTTTTTCAGTGGTCCTGAATGAACTGAACGACTGTATCAGCAAAAGTGTCTTCATTTCTGACTCTCTTACCCCCTGACAGGCCACAGTAAAATTTCTATCATGATCTAGAGAAGACCCATGAGCTCCTTGTCTTGTGTGATTCATGTCCCTAAAGCCCACAGAAGCTCTGCAGGTGACCTGGATGTAGAATTGCTCCCCATAGCTGTAGGAAATGAACCTCAACGTTGTTAATTGGTTTGAACTATTGATACCTATGACCCCAGTGTGACAGCTCTGGATGTGTTTGAAGAACCAATATCCTGCCCTCGTAGACCTGACAGGATTGTTGTTTTGTTGGTTGGTTGTTTTTGTTTTTTTTAATCCCGTGAGTCAAGTATCTTGAAAATTGACTTACTAAGACTCCTCTATTAGTTAGGGGTCTTCCAAATGATGGCTGTGTCAGGGTGCCAGGAAGTTTTCACTGCAGCCTGGCCACATGAAAGACTAGCTCAGTCACATTTACTGTCACTGCATGGTTGGTAACTACGTAGGGTGGCAGCACGGGTCCAGTTGTTGAGCCTGGAGGAAAGGAGGCTGAGGGCAGACCTTCTCACTCTACAGCTGCCTGAAAGGAGGTTGGAGTGAGGGGGAGTTGGTCTCTTCTCCCAAGTAACAAAACAAGAGGAAATGGCCTCATGCTGTGCCAGGGGGGGATTAGCTTGGATATTAGGAACAATTTCTTCCCCAAAAGGGTTGTCAAGCCCTGGCCCAGGCTGCCCAGGGCAGGGGGGGAGTCCCCATCCCTGGAGGGATTTCCAAGCCCTGTAGATGTAGTGCTGAGGGACTTGGGGCAGTGGTGGCCTTGGCAGGGCTGGGACAAGGATTGGACTCAATGATTTAAAGATGTTTTCCAACCAGAATGATTCTGTGATACTGTGAGGAGTGAAGCTGGGAAACTCTTTGGCTTCTTGCTTTTCTGTTCTGAAGACAGGCATTTCTGGAAAAAGTCTCTAGGACCTATTTTTTCTTCTGAGAAAATACTTTGAAGGGAAACTTTTAGCCATTAAATCAGGAAGGAGAAGTTGATAGTGTCATTAACAAAAATGGGATAGTTTGACAAAAGTGGACAAACTAATCAAAGTACAAGGTATGGGGCTCCAAAATAATAACGATTTTGCCCTGAATATGGCACATGTTTTTACCTAGGAAATAAGAGGGCCATATAGAGCATCTTAAAACATTGATTTCCCTGAGTTTAGAGAGAATTTTATTTCAGAACTGCTAAAAATTTTGCTTGATTTCAGCTCTTTTGTTGGAACTTCGTTGGCCACCCAGCACAAGGCCAAGGCCATAGCAAAGTGTTCTGAGAACAGTTGGAATGTCATTTATCTTCAGAGTTCATGAAAAACTGAAAGAAGTTTGAAATTTATGAGAGCAGAAGACAATGTCTATTTTACTAGGGCCATTTAGGGCTGTCATTTGCATGAAATTAAAGATAGTCTCTTATAAATTTATGTATGAAGTTCTGACAATCCACAGCATTTTAGAGACAAAGATTTAGAATGTGATACTGGAATAACATTTTGTAGATATATTGCTAGATCAAAGTCTGTTGATATTAATAGGGAATCTCAGTTGTCTTTATCTTTTACAAGGGACTATTTTTTTAATTTTTTTTTCTTTCCTGGAGCAGCCTCCAGTAATCAGTGGTTCAGCAGGATTTTAGCATTCCCTGTGCAGGGAAGGGTAGAGCATTCTTTTAGCACTCTTTGTTGCCTGTTGCCTTTAAAAGGTTTCTCCAAATGGGCACTTTTGAGGTGAGAATTCAGTGCAGGAAAAAAGCTCCTTAATCCATGATGGAAGCTAAAGGAACAGATAAGACACCTAATGATGCACAGAGAAGCTCTTGTGCTTTGAGGGTGGAGTAGCATGTAGGGCCATAATACAATTTTAGATGCCATGAAAGAATGTAAGCAGTGCTGTTGTGTGCCAGAAAAAAACATAAATGGATGATCTTCTACTAATAAAATTTGCTCATGTTATCACCCTTGGCCAGCATTACTGACTTAGCTTGGGTTTTGTATTAATTATGGAAAATTTGTGCTCCCCAGAAGAGTGCTTTATTATTACAAATGCAGCTGACATCTTGCAGCTGCCAGCACCTTTTTTAAACAAATTCCATCTTTTTTACTTTTCTATGCTTTAATGTACTCTTGCCAGAATGTCACTGGATTGGAGTATTAGACAGCATGGCAGGGACAGGCAAAGTGAGCAGCTTAACTTAGAGCTGAAAAAGAAGAGTAAAGACACTGGTGGAGCAGATCTGTCATTGATTCAAAATCAATGGCCCTTCACCAGTTTATCTGAGCTGTGTTGATTGACAGTAGCTGGTGATCTTGAGCAACAGGTAGTAGGAAAAACACATCAGAGATGTAATGAGCTCACTTTCATCCTCAGGTTCATGATTAAATGTTCTCATGCTCATCTTTGGTTAATTAATTTATAGCCAGGTTTTCCAGAGATGCCCGTAATATCATAGAATCATCCTGGTTGGAAGGGACCTTGAAGATTATCAAGTCCAACCATAACCTAAACCCCCCTACCATAACTTAATTTACCTGTTCAGTGCTTAAATCATGTCCCTGAGCACTATATCTGCTTTTCTTTCAAACGCTTCCAGGGATGGTGACTCCACCACCCCCCTGGGCAGCCTGTTCCACACTCCAGCCATATCCCCCATGGTCTGTAGCCATGGCAGGCAGTGTCCTCCTGGCTGAGACCTCCTGATATGACAGCTTTCTCTAAGTATCTATGGCTACCGACCTGGTCACATTTGAGGACCTTGGCATCATGATGTCATTAGCTGTGGACATCTAGGGTCACTCTTACAGTAATTAAAAACTCCATAAATCCCAGGTTGTTTACACAATGTAACTATCTCTATGGTTACAGAATGTAAGTGAAATGGAAGATTTCCAGAACATCTGGCTGGATATGGATGATGATATGCAACTGTAATGTATCTGGGTGCAACTGTAACTTATCTGGATGCAATTGTACTTAATTTATGATTGATTTTATATCTAGCTGGTTATTTGTAGTGTTGTTTGAACATAATCCTTTTTATTTAAAAAGTCTGTTTATTGTGACAGCAACATAGGATTTCCTCTATGATGTGGAGGTAGATGAGCAAGTACAAATGTCTCCAGATAATTTGACTTCCCAGGTGTCTTCAGCTAGCAAATCTGTTGCTGGTGGAGGAATCTAAGACAGTGGCATTACCTTTTTGATCTCTCCTGCTGTCCTCCTGTGGCACAGCAGAGTTTTATGGCTTCGGGGCTCCTTTCCTGAAGGCTTGTGTTTTATTATGAGATTCTGGGAATTTCTAAACCTGAGATGAATGGAGCTGATGTTATATGTAGCCTTCCAAAAAGGACACTTATTAGCAGGTGATTCCTTCTTGTCCTGCATTCCTGTGATTCTTTTGCAAACTATTGTGTTATAAGATTTTATCAAGCAACAATAGGTTGCCTAGGGAGGTTGCTGATGCCCCATCCCTGGAGGTTTTTAAGGCCAGGTTGGATGAGGTTTTGTGCAGCCTGGTCCAGTGGTGGGGTTCCCTGCTCATGGCAGGGGGGTTGGAACTTGGTGATCTTTAGGGTCTCTTCTAACCTTAACAATTCTATGATTCTATGAACAACATAATTCAGTAATTTAAGGGTGGAAATGTAAAGATCAGGGACCCATGATATTGGGTGAACCTTTGTGGCCTGTTGAATCTGAATAACTAGTAAGCTTATAAATGTTAGGCTTCCTTAAAGGAAAGCCACAATCCATTTTTGAAGTGCAGCAAGGAGGTCTTGCCTACTGAATAGAAAATATTGCTTTATCAGGTACAAATTATCTATAGGGCTTTAATAATGCCCTCAATATTAAAATTTGGTTTTTTTAACTTGCCTTGAGCTTCACTTTCTAGAATATTATTTATCGACTTGTATTGCAAGAGGACGTGTTTGCAAGATTTGATTGATACTCCAATATGGATCAGTGCTAATGATGTTAAGACAGGGAAATAGGTCAGAATAAACATGAAATTATTTTTGTTTATGCCTATGTCCATGTAAGCCTTTTGTAGAGCAGTGACTGATTTCTTTAGGGGATAATATCTTTGAACGTAGCGTTGGATCAGTTCCCTGCAATCTGTCTAAGTCAAGATTTCAATATAATTTTCCAGCATGTTTCTTTGAAGAAAATATTTGACCTAGTAGATCATCATATTTCACTGTCACTCTTACCATTCCCTTGATAATTAGTCATGTTTATCCAATTGCTGATGTTCTGTTGTGCTGCTCCTCACTGGTAGGTAGCTGGTGCTTTGGAAATGCTCTTCTGGCAGGGGATTATGTGACCTTGAAGAACAGACCTGCAGTGTATGTTTACCTGTGCTTTCTCCAGAGGCCTTTTCTGGGGTTGACCAAGCGGGCTGATGTATCACCCTTAGTGCAGGACCATCCACTTCCTGCAGATCAGGTGGGGGGAGAGTGGGGAGCACAACCTATACACATACGATGTGCATAGATCAGAGCCTTGCAGGGGCTGCTGGTCCTTCTGTCTGTAATTACAGTGGGGACCATCATCAAAAGGATGTGGAGATTGGCATGTCACCAGCCACATGACAAGCCAAGCTAGAGTGGAAAGCTTCCATGAAGGCTTTGGAAGTAAGGGTCTGATCTCCAGGACAGTTTTGTTATGGCTTAGGGAGATTCAGCAATTGTATGTGGTTGCCAGTCTGAGGTGGTTTGGGTGCCAGAGGTTTAATTTGTTCCTCTAGCTGTGTAACATCGCTGTAGCTGAAGGCTCAAGCATGTGAAAGGGCAGAGCATGAAAAAGGCTTGGAAGAAGCCCTGGTTGTTCAGCAACCAGGCCAAATTATCAGGTGTGAATCCTTTCCTTTGCCTACAGAGCAATTAATATCAGATTAATAAACGAAGCATCCAGGGGCTGGGCTGGGAGGTGTGCAGGACCAACTATCACATTCCAGGCAAAGTCAAGCTCAGGCTGTAGATGGGGCTGGGAGGCCCTCCAAGCCTGACCTATAACCTGATTTGGTCAGAGAATTAAGGATAGATCCTGTTAGGGACTGACACTGAATTGCTGACACTCAGATGTGTCCTCCAGCAGCTTTCACATCTGCATGAGACTCATTACTTTGCACTCTAAAATATCTAATCTAGAACTTTCCATGTTGGGCTCTTCTATTTTAATTTTTTTAATAAAGGAAACTTGTAACAGCGAGGTGGTATGAAAGACTGGGACAACAGCAAAGATGCATTTGCCTTTTATCTGCAAGTGTCACAGTTAAGCTCTTGTGCTGCAAAGGACTTTTCTACAGATAGCACAAAACCCAACTTCCCTGTTTTGCTGCTGGAGGTTCAGAATTATTCCTCTTTCTCTGGGGATCACAAGGAATCAGTGACAGAACATAAAGGCTGTGCATGAGATTTTCCAGTACTGACCTACTTCTTCTCTCATTAAAATCACTCTGAGTTTTACCATTGACTTTTCAGGCAGAGTCAGGCCAATATTGTGTGCTAATGAAACTGCTTTCCAAAAAGCTTCTCCAGTAGTTGTGTCCAACTGTTCCAAGCCATGGGTCACAATGCAATTTCAAAAGTACTGAGGAGCTCCTCAGCATTGTGAAACATATTTCCTGGCCCTGGGTGGCTCAAATTTGCATCTCGTAGGCCGTGGCAGGAAGGAGAAACCACACAGAAGGCCCACTTGGGAAGAAGCTGCCTCTGTGGTCTCTGTCTTCAGGCCTGGTGGAGCAAAAGCATCATGGGGAGGAACGTGGCAGGGATGTGGAGAGGGGCTGCAATTACCCCCCCATGCAACAGTAGGGGCTGCATTAAACAGGTACTCTCAGAGAATTCATCACTTTACAATTTCTATTGTGTGAGATTCAAATATTTAGGAAGACTTTTTTTTTTTTTTCCTAATAATTTTTTTGGTAATTTGCACCATAACTCAGTGTCTGACACTATCTGGACACTCAGCAGCCATGAGAGCTCTGCCAGAGCAGCAAAAACATAATGAAAAGGATTTTCTGTGGGGTTCAGTGTGTATCCTTCAGAGCTTTACCTGGGTCAGGTTTTTCCTTAAGTATCTAGAGGAAATGCTGAATAAGCATAACAGCCTCGATGGATGGAAGCCAAATTTTCCTAATATTAAGGGTAGAATCAGAGCCAGGGATTTGGTTTTTGGTCTAAATGAACTCCAAGATATAAAGCTGAGACCAAAAGAAAAACAGAATTTTGAACTGTATGCTTTCAAGTTAATGAATAGTTACACTGTCTGGAACACTATACAGGAAATAAAAGCTATGAAGTTTTTTCAGTTTTTTTTAATTTTTATTTGCAGGGGGGCTTGGGTTTTATTTTCCTAGCACAATTTGGTAGTCAGAGATTCACAAAAGGAAGAATTGTTGTGCATTCAGGTAATTTAGGGAGTTTGGGTTTTTGTTGTGGGTTTTTGGTGTTGTTTTTTTTTCCAAAGGAAAAAATAATAAAACCCTCTGTCCAAAACTGTTTGTGCTGAGGCTGTGAAAGCCTGTGAAAGCAGCAGCAGTGTGCCCTCCAGTGACAGGAGCTGCTACAGCAGCACCAGGGACAGTCCCTGGCAAGCTCTCTGGGGACTTCTCTACACAGGGAGGCTCGGAAATTTAGGAGGAATTAATCAAAAATACGAAGTTAGTAGAGGCTAAGTGAAAATATCTACATTTCGCTCTCACCACCCTCCCTTCAGCTTTCGTTAAGACGTGAAGTAATTTAATTAATTTGCTGCAATGTTCATACCCCTGGACACTCACAGAATTGATTTTGGCTTGGGGACTCCAACAGAGCAGCAGGAGAAAGCAGTTTCCACATACATAAGTAGCTGTCAGTTGTAATGATTTTATAGCCTTTGAGGGACAGTCTTGCAGGAACAAGGAGCTTTGTGCTCCACCAGACCTTGATTTTGCAACTGGGTTCCAGAAGGAAAACCCTCTGGTTTGGGGCAGGGAGCTGTGGCTGGGGCCGTTGGGTCTCCTGCTTTGTGCTGGAATTGCTCCAAGGAATGAGCCCTACAAGAAAACAGGTTGAGTTGCAGGAGAGGAGAGAGAACCTGGCATTTCCAGTGTCCTGGGGCTGAAATACTTCTGCTGGGGGCAAAACAAGGAGGCTGTTGCCAGGGCAGGGTCTCATGCTGAATTACAGAGCAATTGGAGGTTGTTCTGGCACTTCCAACCTGTCGTTTGTTGGAGGGACACCAGTGTTTCTTGGGGGCATACTGCTGGTTTGGGTTAAGTTATCTGAAGTGTTGTCAGCTTGACACTGCTCCTTACAATTACCTGGAAGGAGGTGGTAGGGAGGTGGGATCTGGGCTCTGCTCTCAAGTGAATAATGACAGGACAAGCGGAAATGGCCTGAAGCTGCAACTGGGGGAGGTTTAGGCTGGATATTAGAAAGAATTTCTTTACTGGAAGAGTTGTTGGACAGTGGAACAGGCTGCCTAGGGAGGTGGTGGAGTCACCATCCCTGGGGGTGTTTAAAGGAAATGTAGATATAGTGCTTAGTGACGTGATTTAAGCACTGAAGGGGTAAATTAGGTAATGGTAGGGGGATTTAGGTTGTGGTTGGACTTCATGATCTTCAAGGTCCCTCCAACCAGGATGATTCTATGAGCTTACAGCAGTGTCATTATTGTAGTGTCTTCGTTTGGGTTTTCAGCACTTGTGTGCCCCAAGGGTGTCCCTGAAAGATGAGTGGTCAAAAGGTAAAGAGGGGTGCAAAAATGTCATGACTTCAATAGTGGACACTGTTCTTCTGCATGGAGGGGTTATAACCCCTGGGATGACAGATCAGAGCTGGGGATTTTTTCTGACCTGTCTTTTATTGTGTGAAGTGTGTGGGTATCAATGCAAGACTCCCTCGCCCTCCCTTCCTCTTTTCCTCGTGCACGTTCATCTGTATGCAGAGAGGGAAATCCCAGGAAACCAAGCAAGGAGAATGAGATCCAGAAAGCGTAACAAAGGCGGTGGGTTTTAAGAGTGGTTTGTTGTTGATCTGCGTGATGTGAGCAGAGATTTATGGGGTTGCTTGAGAGCAAGCTGAATTGTCTTGTCATCTCGCACTGCTGAATAATCATATTGTGCACAGGGTCTGTCTGAGCTCTAGGAGGAGGGAAATCCTTTCTCTGCAGTGTAGTTAACTGATCATATGGAGAACAGCTGGAATTGAACTAGATGCTGCTTTAATAAAATATTATTAGTAGTGACACTACCTTACACTGTCTTGGCAGCACCTTGGAGTGGCACTCAAAGTAGCTGCCAGGTGGAACTCACTGACTTTATTTCCTGGCTTTTTTTACTGTGCCACTTTTTCTAAAGGGAAAAAGTACAGAGAGACCTCAGCTGACATAGACACACACAGTTACCCTTAGCACTAAAAGAGATACTTTGATAAAAAAGAGATTTTGGTCAGATCAAGGTGTAATACATCAGCTTCTTAGCTAATAGTTTTAGAGTTTTAGAGTGCAGTTGTTTACAGGTTGTTTCCAGACCTTCAGGTAAATTGGAAGAGAAATAATTCATTTAAAGACTAGAAGAAATGGTTGGTTTGCAATAACTGTCGGTGAAGAGAAGATGCAGGTACACAAAACCCCCTTTGGTCCCTGGATGGTGGGAATAATGGGGTCCCCTTCACTTAAACACTTCCTAAAGAGTAGATAATTTGATTTTTAAAGGATGCCATACAGTGTGCAAGATCTTTGGTGTCTATAATTGCTCTAAAGAGAGCAATTTCTAAAGAGAAAAAGAAGTACAGGTCAAAGATATTGACTGAAAAGCAAAACTATTAATTTCTGTATTTGCTTTATACTGATTGAGCCTCAGTACATTTTCATAATAATTTTATTTTTTTTTAGAGCAACTCTGCTTAAATGGATTCTGAAAGAAAAACATAAAACTATGAATAAAAAATGTGCCAGACATGATAGGGCTGGTAATTCCTGATTAGAAATCACTGCTGCAGTTGTTACTCTTGGAGATCAAATTTACAGCTGTCTGAAGGTGTTACATTTAGAACAGTCTCATTTGGAAATCATTATCAAATTTTGAATACACTTAAGGGGTTTTGCTGTTTGGGTTTGTTGGGGGTTTTTTTAACCTTATTTACAATCAGCATGTTGAAGCAGTTCCTATTTCTGTTTGTCTTGTTTACTTCCTATTTATGTTATTAGGGCTGCAGACTTTTAAAAGCAAATTTATTCATTACAGGGAAGGACCATTCACAACACAGAATTCATGCTACTTATCAAAGCTCGAAAAATAATTATGGAATTTGAGCATGAAGGAACAGAATTCACACATGTCAGTAGGATGATACTGTTGTTTATCCACCAGAAAAAAATGGGTTGCCTGAGGCCAAAAAGGGGTCATATTTTGCAAGGCTTGCTTATCAGAAGCCTCTTAACTTTGTGGGAATTCTTGTGTGGATTTACCTGCCAGCCATACTCTGCTCTAAAAGAAAACAAAATAAAAATTAAAGAGGAGTCTTTAGTAATTTTTTTGGTAAAATGTTGAGGTATTCAGTCTCCTTCTGACCTTTCCAAGAATTACAGATCGTTTCAAAGTAGCTTGTCCTGGGGAAGGTGCAGCTCAGCCAGGCTGGGACTGTTCTGAGCAGAGATTTTGGGGTGTGATGGATATCTTGAGGAAGAATTTCTCTAGGTACATTAAAAGTTTAGATGCATATTAAAATTCACTTTGTTTTCAGTGGAGGTTTTGGTTACAAAGGTTTAACTACAGCTTTAATTTTATCATCCTCATGAATCTGACTCCTGGAAGTTGTCGTTAGAAGCCAAGTCATCTTTACTCAGTTACAATTTGGCCCTTTTTATTTATATATATATTTGTAAATATTTCAGAAACCTGGGGTATTTCTAATTATGTAATTCACAAATTGCACAGAAGAAGGCTTTAGAACAAATTCTCCTCTCCCCAAAACAGCACAGGTGTCCACTAACAATAAAGACAACCACACAGCCACAGCTCATGGTTGGCCTTAAATGGGTGTGGTGGACATTGGCTTTTTCCTTTGTAAATCAGAATTTCATTCAGTGGGAAAAAGGAGAAAGACAGAAGAGAGTCTTGTGTGTGAATCAAGTCCCTTCCCCTGCAAAACCCCACCTGAACAATTCACCTCTGAATTAAATCTGTAGACTTTGGGCGTGATAAACATCATCCCACTATGTCCCCACAGGCATGAAAATCAAACATCAAAACCTCTCCCTTCCAAAACTGTCACCACCAAGGGACCTTAAACCTTCAATCCAAGTGTTTGCATTTCTTTGACACAAAATATATATACACAATCTCCTCCTTGCACAACAGCTAAAGTAAAAGGGACACCAAATGGTATTTTATCACTTATGTCACCTCCGGTGATTGAACTGAAAAATAGCTGCTATTTTATGCAACAGCAATTTGGAATGCTATAAAAATAATTACTTTTAAATTCTATACTGCACATATGCAGATAGTTAACAAACTCTGGCTTACTTACCAGATGAAAATGATATTGGGAAAATCCATGCTCTAGAGATAGTGCCATTCCATTATAAATGTGCAAAGTATGCAAAAACATTACATCTGTATTGTTTTCCAGAACTGACTTAATGCCAGATGTTTTATTCTGTGCATATCTCATTGTAACTTAACAATTACTGTTCTTTGAGTGTGTCCAGACTAGGAAAGGAAATCACCATTCCTGGAGGTGTTCAAAAAACATGTAGACGTGGCACTCAGGGACATGGTTTAGTTGGCATTCTGGTGTTGGGTTGATAGTTGGACTTGATGGTCTTGGAGGTCTCTTCCAACCTTCATCATTCTATGAAATGTGTATTTTAGATTCACTAGCTAAGTGCTTGCCTGGTACAGACAGAACAGGTTAGAGCTGGTCAATCTACCCACCAGCTTGCTCCTGGTTATACCTGTTTCCTAAATAACACACCACTTGTTTTGTCCACGCTTGGGTTTAAGGCATGGTATCAGTAACACCACAAAACCGTGGCTCTTGCACCGGTCAGGACAAACAGGTCCACTGGAATAACTGGGAGTTCCTGTCACCTGTAAAGAAAATGGCTTAGGAACTAAGGAGCTGGGTGAGGCTCTTCTTCTGGCCTCACCACCCCCATCCATCTGCCCTGCAGCCTTGGCCTGAATGAGAGCTCCTCAGTGATAGGAATGACCACCTGAAAATTCCCATTTTGTTACAGCTCCAAATTGAGATTTCACTCAACTGAAAGTTGTGACATTTTAGATTAAACCTTGAGCTGCACTTTTAGAGAAGATTAGAATCTATGTATTCCCCCAAAACTGCCCTTTATACACTTCCACAAAACCTTTCCTCTCCCTGGGCTCCTTGCCCAGGGCAGTAATACCATTTCATTCCACCTGTGAGCGGCATCAGGTGCATCAGACATTTCCAGCTATCCCAGCAGTAACAGTTTTCAGCGAAATCAAGATCTAAAAAAGTAATTTGTTCTGCTAAGACTGAATGAGAAACAGTAAATTTCCTGGCTTTCTTTTGAAAGACAGCTTTTCCCAAAATTGACAAAGCACATGTATATCCTGTAGTATACAGCGGGATTTTTATCGTGGATTAAATCTATTTCAGTTTTCACTTTTAACCCTTATTACTGGGTTTCTTCATCAGTAATTTCTGAGAGCAGCCATGCTAACTGCCACAGATATTACAGGAGAGTCATCAACACTCTGCATTTTAATAGAATTTCAGAGTTTTGTTAGTTTTCCGAGTGTTCCCCATTAAGCACCAAATGTCAATGTCAGTGTTTTGCCCACAGTACTTCACAACTGGAGGGAATCTTTCCTTAAGGAAGTATGGTCTGCAATTGTAGGAGACTTCTAAACTGCAATACATATTCTGCATAAGTATGCATTAGGAAAAGAATCTAAAATATGGTTTAACAAGCATGTGACAATAAATTAAGGAAATACATTTTGATACGTGAGGAAAAATTGGTTTCCACAAAAATACTCATCTTCTCCTAGTCACAGCTGTGACTTCTGAATATGTATTAAGCTCTGCAAGGATAGCTAAGCTAGGAATTTGGCAGTAACAGTGTATTCATAAATATACATGAAATGTGAAAAAATAGTTTACAGAATTGAAAGGGAACATTGGAAAGGGTAAGCATACACATACCTTGAGATAAAAATTGCAATTCATTGTCAGCATATGAAGCCCTTGCTTTTAGCTTATAAAAGTTATAGCATCATTAGATTTCCTCGTGTGTGCTGCTTTACTTATAATTGAATAGCATATTAACAACTGAATGGTTGTTCAAAGGAAGAGAAAGAACCTTCCACCCAGATAGTCTAAGTTTTAATATCCACTCTCCAACAGAAACAAGGCATTTAACATTCAAAGAGAGATCTTGGCTTTTCCTCTCAACATCTTTTACCTGAACAAACCAGATGGCAAATGTCTCCCTGGAAGAGCCAGTGAAAACAGTGACTGCATCTGCCCACCCTCATGTCTGTCTTGCAAGTAAGGGAGAAATGGTATTAAATGCAGGGTCTTCTATTAAACACTTATAGCTACATTTCTATTTTTTCCCATTTTTCATTCTGACACCTCATGGGGCCATCCTACTGGCAGATGTTGCTTAGTCTGATGGATAGCAGGGAGTGAAATGTATTTAGTGAAGTCATATTTCAGGTGACAACTTCCAACAATGAGCAAATGTACTGGTACTGATATTTTCCTGCACGTTTTTCACTTATATACGTAGACATCTGTTCTTTTCCAAGGTGATCAACTATTATTTGAAGGCAGAGTTATCTTGTAAATGGGTGGGTGGAATATGTACCTCCAGAAGCCTTGCATACATACTAGCTTGAGGTATCAATTTACATTTAAACTTTCATGTTTAAGGTATCCAGAAAACAACTAAGATGATTTCTTAGGGTTTTTTGTTGCTTACATCACCCTGGAGAGCTTTTGTAATGAGCATCACACATTGTCTTCAGATTTCTGTGGCTTTTCCAGCACCTTGTTAGCTAGGAAGAGTCAAGAAACACATAGAATAGAACATATGGAAATTGTTTTCATATTTCTTCCTATGAAATCTATTTGGCATTAATATCATCATATTAAGAACCTGATTACTGGCTGATGAAGTGAAAAGCAAGGTAATAAATCATGTGTTCAATGAGTTTGTATAGGAAGAGTAGGTGTGCTTTAAAGGCCACATTAAATGGTCCAAGAGTATCTGGTTGGGGTCAGTGGTAAAGGGGAGGTCTTTAGAAAGGAGGGATATAGGGAGAGGGAAGGAAATGTAGCAAGGAAGTAAATCAGACTACTAGGTTGGATTGTGTTTAGGAAAAGCCAGTGGATGCATGTTGCTTGTATTGTATTACAAATATAGAGGTATGTAGAGCAACATAGATCAGTGGTTTTCAAAACATAACGGAGAAGAAACACATTGTCCAAATAAGCACACTTGAAAATCAGAAGTGGACGTGGATCAACAGTAATGATTTCATGGACCTTTTCCTGAAAACACCACCACTGCTTTCAGTAAAGAGGGTGGAAGGAGGGAGAAGAGGGAAATCAGATGGTTTTGATGTTTTTAGATTGTACTTGAGATAGAAAATAGATGTGATCAGTTCAAAGAATAGGGATAGATTTTGTTAGCATAAATTGTAGCTGCTCCACATACTTAACCTTGAAAGACTTCTGCCAGAGAAATACCATCTTGTTAAGGAAGTATCAAACCTCCTGCTCTGCAATATCTCATTATACTGGAATACTTTGCATTCCTGGGCAGCCAGCAAGCCCTCTGAACACTATTATCTGCTACTTGTCTTTTTGAAAAGCAATGTCCAATTTGTTTAGACAAAAAAAAAAAAAAAAAAGGTGTTTATGGAGAATTCACTTGAATTTTGAGAAAAGTTCCTTACTGGAAGCTCATACATGGGCTAATTTGTTTTCAGATCGTAATATAATTTAAAGAAATATATATGGATTTTAAAATAATCAGGTTTCTTGCTGCATATTTTAACTTGCATTACAGTAACCTGGTGGATGTTTAGTAATTACCTGCAACATGTTGAGAAAGATTCTATTAAATTCACAGGAGAGGGAGGCCTCTGAGCAGGAGCAGCCACCAGGCTCATTGCCAGCAATGCTCCTTGTCTTTCTGGAGGTCTGCTAGGAGACAGAAGTTGAGGACTCACTTCTATGAGTTTTGTTTTGAAATATTAGTACATGGTAGCATCAAAAGCTCCTTGGTGTTCTTCAGGTCATTTAATATGCTGCTCTCTGGCCACGGGCAGGGTAAAAAGGGCCAGAGCATCCTATACCCACCATTCTTAATTCCTGCTCCTTTGCCCTGGGAGATGCATTCCCAGCAGCCTTTTTCTCCTTGAAGTATTTTTGCATCTGATCTCTTTGCTGTCGCTTGCAAGAGTCACACTAATAACACTTCCTGCTGCCTTCACATTGGGTATTCACACACAGGCACGTACAGAACATGAGGTCCAACTGTTATTTTCTCTAGTCTGACCTTTTCTTTATTTCAAACCACTGTTCAGTTCTACCTGTGCTGGAGTGGTTGGCAGAGTTCACCAGCTGGGACATGTGTTTTGCTTGGCAGCACAGTGCAGACCTCCCTGGGCTGCTGCAGAGCTCCCTAACATGCCTGGTGAGATAACTCACACCTTCCAGAGAGCCACAGTCTAGATCACTAGAATCTTCCTTCAGGATTTTTCTCTATTTTATTTCTTCTTTGTGAAGTCTTCAGAGCTGTTAAGCTGCCTCTCTCTCTCTTCTTTGCTGTGTCCTTAGCCATGTTCTTTGCTATAATCTTAGGCTACATCAATAGAACCAGAGGAAACGGCCTCAAGTCTTGCCAGGGAAGGTTTAGATTGGATATTAGGAACAATTCCTTTACTGAAAGGGTTGTAGGCTGCCCAGGGCAGTGGTGGAGTCCCCATCCCTGGAGGGATTTCCAAGCCGTGTAGTTGTGGTGCTGAGGGACATGGGGCAGTGGTGGCCTGGGCAGGGCTGGGGTAATGGTTGGACACAATGATCTTAAAGGTCCTTTCCAACTAAAACAATTCTATGATTCTTAAAGGTCCTGTAATTATACTTGGAACTACTCATCCAATTGTTTCAATTTTCTGCTACTTGGGGACAGTTGCCTTGATTCTCTCAGTTTTGGGCCATTCTTTCACTTGGCCACTGTTTCTCATTTTCACAGCCTCCGATGGCTGATGTTATATATGACCTTGTGTTCTCCCACAGTCACTGCTTTCCAAGAAAAAAGCTCCTCTCTTCTTTCTCATTCCTCAATAGCTACATGCTGCATCCATCCTTGTTTAAGAAAATAAAGCCCACCACTGGTGTGGAGATATCTCTAATGGATCAACGTATTTATATTCTGCTGCACTAATAGATATGAAGTGGTCCAATTAATAGCACAGTCCTTTCTTTCTCATCACATAAATTTCCTTCCAAGTTTGAGTAAGCTTCATCTTTTATGTTTAAAATTTGTTGATGGCAGTGCAGAGTGACACAGTTCCTGCTTGTTCCTGCCTGTAGAATCCCACCAGGATCTGAGTAAGAACATTCCTCACGGACAGTCATTTTTTTTTATTTTCCTGCTTCCCTAAGCCCTGTTTCATTTATCATCACTTGTACATGCACCTTTAGTCAGCACTTTGTACCATACTAGGTAAAATGCTTTACAACACTTCAAACCATCTAATCATCTTCATAAGAACGAACATGTAATCATATCAAAGAATAAAATCAAGTTTGCTTGACATGACCTGTTTTCCTCCAATAGTGCTGACAGAGATTCAGGTACAAAAGTTCCTTTTGCTTATAATTGTTTTATAGGTCTCAACATTTAAAAAATGCTAGTTCAGTGCCTCTCATCCTGAATCCAGGTTAAGCTCTTACGTCCTTGATAGGGAGAGCAGCTCCCTGCAGGTTTAACGTTATATTATTGCTCCATAAAGTGGGCTGAGTTCTGTGTCCTGTGCAGCTATCTGATGAAGGGAGAAAAGGAGATGAGAGGTGTGAAATGTGTCCTGGTACAAAAATAAAGCACATGGAAGTCTCTGTGATCCTGCTTTCAGAAATGATACGTTGTTAAATTAATAACGGCTGAACTATTGAATATCCTGGATTTAATGTAACTCCATCTGAATTTCTTCTCTTTGTTGGATTAGATTCACTAACATGTTTGGATTTGAAATATAATTGTATTATTATCATTATTATTTACCTGTGACTTTTAGCCCACTGACCTCTGAGCCTCGCTGGCTCTGTTTCAGGTTTGAAGTTGTTGGTCAAACTCTGAGCCTTTTGGTATCAGTGATGGAACTTCCATCCCGAGTTCCCTTTTAAAATCTTGGTTTCCTACTATGTGAAGCACATGGGTGCCAGTCAGGTAGGCACAACACTGAGTATGGGAGTGGAAGAAAGGCTGATACGAGTAGAGTAAGAGGCTGAAGTTATCACAGCATGGTTTGGGTTGGAAGGGACCTTAAAGATCATCCAGTTGCAACCCCTCTGCATGGGCAGGGACACCTCCCACCAGACCAGGTTGTTCAGAGCCCCATCCACGAGTACAGTGGGAAGCTGAAGAGGTCTCTTCAGTAAGAGGCAGCCAAGACAATATCATCGGAGTCTGCAGATACAAGAACAAAGTAATTTTCCAGAGAACCATTGCAAAATTCAGAGCTGGAGAAACAGGCATTAAAATGTCAGAATCTGGTTTTAGCTGCTTTGTGTTGCCCATGTCTGCACCTTACAAACCACTTGAAAGCACTGTCCTCCTGAAGAACAGGGTATGATTTCAAACAAGTATTAAAAATAAATAAGATAGGAAAGGTCAGCTATAATCTTGATGTATTTTTGCTGGTAATGCTGAGTTCTTCTGTAGGTCCTCCTTCAGCCAGATAACTGATGTTCAAACGACCAGTTTTGTCTCTTTGAAAAATAAATCACTTTGCAAGATTATTTTTTTCTATTACTTTATGTAAGAACAGTTTCTACACTTGAAAGGAGTTGTAGTTATTATTTACCTGTAACTTTTCACATGAATTTGTGCTTTACCTTCAGATGAAATGGGACAAAGGTGATAGATGAGGGTGTGAATGTAATTATAGCCTATTTAGATGAATGCTTGGAAACTTGGAAACTTGCTGTGACTGAGAACAAAAGAGGCAATTTGCTGCCAGCTCTTCATCTGTGCTCACGCTTTCTCATTGTTTCTTATAGGCTAAATTATTATTTTTTTTTAAGGTAACTAATATTAGGTATTTTAATAGAATATTAGCACTGTCTGAGGTAGTTCAAAACTGCTACTGCACAAATACCTGACAGCAGAACACCACAGCATGTGTTTGAAGACATGTCTAACAAGATTACAGAAGATTTTTATTGGAAAGGTAAAGATAGAAGTGTTGATGCAATTCTAAAATGAATTAACAATAGGAAGTCACTTACTTGAATACAGATGACAGAAAATGTGTTTTAAGTTCATGACTTAAATAATTTGCAATTCCATACATTAAGGTGGATTTTTTTTATCTAGGAGTAGTTTTTGCTTTCCCATTTCCCTTCTTCTGGATCTTTTCTCTTACCTGATAATACAGTTCTGTGCTCTTAAGAGCTGAACATGTAATAGTCATAAAGTCTTTCTCTACTGATTATATGTTAATGTGTTTTGTGTTGATAATTAATAGTAATCAGGCTAAGCCCTTGGTTTCCATCATGAGAATAGTATGGGATAGAAACTGTGTGTCTTCTAGCACTGACTCCAGGGGACATATATGATGTAAATGGTGAAGATCTACAGGTAGCACTGCCATACTGAGGCCTGAGGGTGTACCTGCATTTCACTGATGAGGAAACTAAGGAGTTGAACAAATGAAGAGAGAACCCGAAGGTTCTACACTACAGAGGAGTTAGGAGTAGACCCAAAGTGTTCTTGCTGCTCATTTTGTCTTTTACCTCCTTCATTACTGACTAATCTCAAGCAGTATTTCTGGTGTGTCTCTTTCAGTTGACCTTTAAGCATCAGCTGATCTCTATTTTCCTTCCTTAGCCCGTCACCATATCAAAGAAGATTCAGTGTCTGTTTCAGGGATGGTGGATGGTTACTCTTGTAAGGGGTAGAGAGGTTAAGCCCATCCTGGCACTTCCCAGTACAACCCAACCTCAGCAAGCCCTGATCATTATGCCAAAAAAAACATAGACCCTTCAATTTCCTTAGCAGCCTTCCCATAAAACAGCAAAAGTGCTTTACCTTCACCCTGTGAGATACAATCAGAGTGCAATTCCATAAATGAGAGTCTGCCACTACCTCTTCATACTTTAACCCTTTGACTTGTTTCATTTTATAATGAGGGATCGATAGCTTCACAAAAGCCTTTGCCTGGACTGAACACCCTCCCTGGCCTGCAGCAGTCAGACTAGTGGCCTTTCTTGCCTCTTTTGTTCTTTTTTCTTTCTTCTCTCATGATTGCATTGAAAATCCTGTCCTGTTATCAGCCGATATTTTAAATCTGTTTATAATGACTCAGCACTTTGCAAAGCCACACAGAGGTCTAACACTCTCTCACACTGGTATTGGAGCCTGAAATATTAATGTTCAAGTGGAAAGTGGTGAGAAATGGTGAAGCAGCAGCAGTCACGTGTTTAATAAGCCATAGCAGTTGGCTTGAACTGGTTAAGAACATTTTGGAGGCCACATGGAAAAAATGCTTGCATTCTGGAAATCATGTAACCCATGACACCTCAGAGTATCATCTGGACACTTGTATAGGATAATGATCCTCTCATGTGCTGCACCACAATTTCTGTTGTTGTTCGGTACTGGTTGGGTTAAGATGCTGGTGGGTATGAAAGTGATGGGGATGATTGCTGCTGCAGGATGATGGGTTAGGTAGCACCTGGAGTTGGTCTGGAGAAGACAGAGGGTTGAGGAACTGTGGAAACCACCCACCAGCTTCCTGGTGCAATCTCCTGATACTTTTAAATAGCTATAAATAAACTGAGAAGATTGTGAACTCTGCTTTGTCTCTAAGGCTTCTGCAGTCTTGAGATTTTTCAGAGCCATAGTCCTTGTGTCTCCCATTTTCTCTACGTGTATTAAAATTTCTCCAAGGAATTTGATTGGATTTCATTCTGCCTGGAGTACAGAGGTTGCTGATATTGGAACTGGAAATACCATGATTGTTTCAAATCGAGTCTTTCCTATAGTTATCCCTTCTTTTATTTTAATGTAGATTTTTGTAGTGTTTTCCAAACTCGTATGGGAGTTAATCGGATGTAAGGCAGAAGACTTTTGATACTTAAGGATGACCATGAACCCCTGGGGAAAGCAAATGTTGGCCTCACCTTTTGTGCTGCCCAGATCCTGCAGCAGTATAAAGACCATTGACACCAAACTGAGGTGCTCAGAGGGCTGGAGCACCTCTCCTATGAAGAAAGGCTGAGAGAGTTGAGAGTGTTCAGCCTGGAGAAGAGAAGGCTCCAGGGAGACCTTAGAGCACCTTCCAGTGCCTGAAGGGGCTCCAGGAAAGCTGGGGAGGGGTTTTTTACTAGACCTTGCAGTGAGAGGACGTGAGAGAATGGCTTAAACTGGAAGAGGGGAGATTTAGATTAGAAATTAGGAGGAAATTCTTCACTATGAGGGTGGTGAGACACTGGCCGAGGCTGCCCAAAGAAGCTGTGGCTGCCCCATCCCTGGCAGTGTTGAAGGGCAGGTTGGATGGGGCTTGGAGCAGCCTGGGCTGGTGGGAGGTGTCCCTGCCCATACAGGGGGGTTGGAACTGGATGAGCTTTAAGATCTCTTCCAACCCAAACCATTCTATGATTCTGTGAGACTGCTGGTGACCCGCCAGCTTGGTGGCCATTCAGCAGCTCAGTGCCCACCTGGATTTTAGAGGCAGGACCCAAGTGGTCAGAGGACACTGATTTCTTAGCCACTTAGGCCAGATGCCTGAGGACAGTTGGAGAGAGAGTACAGATAAAGTAGCAAGAGATTAGAGAAGACAGATTATTATTTTCTTTAAAACATTTTTTTAATTCTAATACACCTTTTTCTTGCCTGTAGCTGTCAAATGACTTTGCTTGACTCATCCATGTTTCCTTCATGCTAAGATTGGGTGGCACCTGCCATACTCTCTTCTCTTGATACTTGGTTTGCTTTTGTGCTCAGAGGAGCAGTGTTTTCCTCTCTGCTCCTCAATACAAGAGCTGCTGCAGCCCACATCCTGCTCCCACTTTTATAGGTAGGCTGAGCACCAGCACTTTGCTGTTGCCCTCTGTGTCTTGCAGAAGGTTTCTTGACTTGTTTAATGGGCCACAGTTGAGAGTCAGACTCCTGTGTGGATGTTTTCAACAGTTACTGTGCACAAAGGAGATGAAGGGCACGTCAGTTTTTTTCAGCCTGTCCCTTGCACATGGACTCGTTAGCTATAGAAACCTCTTGGCAGAAAGTGCCCTGAGCAAACCTCAGCTTATGTGCTGCACAAGTCCCAGTTAAGAGCTGCACACTTGACTGCTGGTTCTTTTCTGAAGTCCTTGGTTACTAAACATTTACTTTTATCAAACAGCTTCAAGAAAAACCCCACAAAAACAGCTTGAAAAAAAAACCCAAAACACTTAAAAAGCTTCAGCCATATGCTTAAAGACTGCTCTGAAGAGAGCTGGGTATTAGCATGTGTTTTTACTTAAATGGGTGCTGAAATCTCAGCTGGATCCCAGCCAGAATTCGGCAGTTTGCAATTTAGTTTTGGTAGGCTTGACCCATTGGGAAGAGGAGGAGGTGTTTTTTTCAAAACAGGAAAATGAAATCGTACACACACACCCGCCACCCCCCACCCCCTGCACAAAACTGGCAAGAGAATAAAGGGAAAAGAGAAAACCAGAAAATACTCTTCCCTGCAATTTGAATCAACTAGACTTGGTTCTCTTGGTGGCAGTTCCTTGTTGGGACACTTGATGTGTGTCCACCTCTGTGCAGACACAGTTTAGCTCTCCTGTCTATTATCTGATATGTTTCTGGATGTCTGTCTTGGACTGAACGCTGTCTGCTGGCCTACTCAGTCCTTCTTCTACCTACAGATAAACCATATTTGCTGTAATGATTTGAGTGAAATACAGTGATGAAGACAGCTGGGCTTTTTGACTCCAGCAGACAGGTCTTTATCTTGTGTGTCAGAAAACGACCTGCCCCAACCAAGTGTCAGATCAGCTGGGTTGAGCAGCTAGTACATGATAATGAGGATATAATTTCTCTGTGGAAATAAAATACTTGTGCTGAGGCACACCTGCTTTTTTAACATCAAGACACGGAGTAAGAAAAGAGGACTTGTCAGCCTTCTTTTCTTCACGGCTACCCAGGGCTGACACCTTACAATAAACACATGGTAGGTTCAAGGCTCTGCGACAGCAAGAGCTGAATCTTCATGGAAGTAGAGGGTTCCTAAAGTCTGATGTTTGCACAGTGGAAAAAAGGTCTCAATAGTCAACTAAGAGCTGCACCAGTGAGTGCATGCTGACCTGCAATGTGTTTGTTACATGTGGCAGCTTTTTCTGGACCTGCAGCCCTCAGGATGACAGTTTCCCCTTCCTCCCCCACCTTGGATGGTTTTTGGTAGACATTTTAAATCTGTACTACTGGCAAGGTATTGTTTTCTTGAGGATTTCTCTGTACACTGTTATGTTCTTCAGATCTCTGCTTCCAGGAGCAGTTAATTATTAGGAAAGAGCAAAGTTCTTAATTTTGCTGGTGGGAAAAAGCCTGTTGGCAGGTTGTTGGTCATCTTCATTTTCTTGGCATTGATGCTGTAAGCAGAAGGTTTTCTTCCTTTAGCTGGGAAGTTCCCTGTAGCAACGCAGCACCCACGTGCTGTAATTTAGCAGTTTGACATGAATTTGCCTTTTGCTTTAATCTCTGACATCCTGAATTTGGTACTTTGTGGAAAAGGCACAGCAACACTGAGTGAATTAGTTCTCCTGTTCCCCTGACTGCAGTTGCGAAAGCAGACTCCTGCCTTTGAGAGGCCAGAAGAGGAATATTCTGGGAAACAATTTGAGCTGAGATTGTTGGGAGGGTAATATTGCTTGACATATCTGCTCTCACAGCTGAAGATATGCCAGAGCACAAAACAGAAAAGGAAAAGACAGTTGTCAGACCAATGACAAGATGAAACCATGCTTCTTCTGACAGCTGTTGGCAACATGGTATCACTGTCCTCAAGCTTTCTACTGATCTGGAGTATTATAAACTTGAAGATCATGTTCATTGTGTCTTTCTAAAGAGCTTGTTAGGCATAATGCTCTCTGACAGCAGCCAGCTGTAATTGGCCATGGGGATTCTTCAAATACAGACAAGCACGCAGAACGTCAACGTTTTCTCACTGATCCTTCCTTAGGGTGGTTGGTCGTGGCTTTCATACTGGAACCATTTGTGTCACAGGAGTTGTAAGACTTTCTTGCTTCTAGACCATTAAAGCAAAACATTCTGTTGAAGATATATACATAAAAAAAAGCTCAGTAAGATGTGGAGGGGCATTTTGAGAAGAAGGTGAAGCTTTCTTGCCTTCTGTTTGTTGAGGTGCAGAGTCACAAGCCAAGCTGATATTTAGATATCAGCTCTGTAGATATCAGCAAATTGTCCAGCAGTGAAACCTCACTGAAAATGGATGTTCTTGTGTTCTCCCAATTCCAGACACACTCCTATTTTTCTGCCACCTAGACTTTCCAGGTATTTTTGCTGAGGTTCTGCTGCCTTTCCAGCTTTTAACCATCAGGAAGCTGAGACAAGCCAAACAGGCTCTGGTTGGGTCTTGTTAAAGTTTAAAATGCCTTTTTGGCAGCCCCCTCTGTATCTTGGCAGATTTGGGTCTCTGTTGCTTTCCTGTTTCAGTGGCACTGTACTTTGAGCCTCTCATCCATCAGAAAGGATAAGAGAAATTTCCTCTTAGGAGAGCAGATTTCTGGAATTCCAGTGCTGTGATGGTTTTTTTGCTTCTTTCATAAGCCACAATTACTGTCTTGCATTGAGTTCAAAACTCAGCTTCATTTCTTCACTGCCTGATTTTAATTGAAGGAGCCAGTCTCTTTTGCATTCTATTTTATTATTGTCGTGTCTCTTTCAGCTAATATGAGTCACCATAGCTCAGTAGGAGACAATGAGGTTCTGCTGATCTGCACTGATATTTAGGAAATATTGCTTCCTGCACACCTTCTAGGTATCTCCAAAATATGCTTATGAAACCAAGTACATTCATCAGTTGATGCACTCTTTCAGAGTGAAGTTTTCTATCAGATCAAGGTAAAGAAATGAACTGCTGCATGGAGGACCATCTTCCAAGGAAAGCTTCCTCCTTGCTCTCAATGCTGAAAAAAAATAGTATCTTGGGCTGCAGACCAAAGCTCATTTCTCTTGGTGTGTTATGATATGGTCAAGCAGAACGTTTCAGAAGGCCAGGCCAATTGCAAGCCATTGCACTTTCCAAAGTGCAGCTGGAATATTTGTCCTCTCTGGATCATGACAAATTGGAGCAGACCAAGGGGAAATCCAGGACCAAGGAGTTTGGCCCTAAAGGGCAGAAACAAGCAGAGGTAGTTCATCAATGGCATCTAAAAATGTTAGGGCTGTGATAACAGTGATTATCATAAAAGACTTCTACCTTAACTAAAAGCCATGGCAGGTTACATGTGGTTCATTACTGAAACAAAGGGCTTGGCTCCTACATGGAAAATTGAGCCAAAATGTGGATGCAATGATTGGTTCCTGTTAAGAAAAAAAACATTCACTTCCCATAAAAAATAGTCAGGAGGTGGGGAAGAAAAACCTTCAAAGCAGTAGAATAATGTCCCAAAGCATTACTGACACCTGGAAAATGCTTACAAATGTTAAGGAAAAATTCTACATACTTCTTTGGTGGTTGGTGCTTTGATTTTTCCATGGTGTTTATGTCTGTTTTTCTTGTGTTCCCTTCCTTGCATTAGTTAGCTGTCTGAGATGCTGGGCTACCATCCCTGGGCTTGATGAGCTTTGCATGCAGAATGTGTAAGCCAGTTTTACTGCACCCTGTTGTACCCTGCCCACTCTGTCTACCTGAGTCGTGCTCTGTCTCCTGAGAGCCAGAGAACAGCTGGGAATTTGCACAGTGTCTCCTTCCTGCTCAGGCTGATAACAGAAGAGACTGTTGGCAGAATGGGGGGGGGGGAAAGGGGCCTGTGGCTACAGTGGGTGTACTGTGCTATGATATCACTGTCTAATGTCAGAGCAGCTCATTTTTTTTGCAATCTGCACATCAGCCACCAGTTGCTCAAGACCTTTCCATTATTTTGGACAAGGATCTAATTAAAACCAGCAGTCTGCAGGGGAAAGGCTCCGTATCCCATTACACGTTTCCCAAATTGTTGAATTCCTGCTATTTTGTTAGTAGCTCTGATTGTCTCTTCTGTTCCCTCACCTACTTGAGCTGGGGCAGAGGTTTTTCCTTAGGATTATCTCGCTCTCCCTGACAACCTGGCAGCTCTTTCTTCTGTAACCTGGGCTTTCTCTTTAACCTCTCTTGATAGCCCTGCTGTAAGCTTGATTGCCTTTGGGTGACAGACAGACAGACAGATGAGCCTCCACACCCCTGCAGTGGCTGCTGTGTTGTTTGGGCACCATACTGATAACATTTTATCTCCTGCTTTTTGCTGCAGAACTGTGTAACAGCCCTTATTGAGTAAAGCAACCTCATGATTTCCCTGTTCGTATAGACCCAGTGGCAGAGCCCAGCTTGAATTAAAACAAACAAACAAAAAAAAACAACCCTCCTTTTATTTTAGATAAAAAATATTGTCTATTTTTTGGGGGACATAAAGAGTAAAAAATCAGAGAATCATAGAACGGTTTGGTTTGGAAGGGACCTTAAAAATCATCCAGATCCAACCCCCTGCATGGGCAGGGACACCTCCCACCAGCCCAGGTTGCTCCAAGCCCCATCCAACCTGCCCTTCAACACTGCCAGGGATGGGGCAGCCACAGCTTCTCTGGGCAACCTGGGCCAGGGTCTCCCCACCCTCACACTAACAAATTTCTTCCTACTATCTCATCTAAATCTCTCTTCTTCCAATTTTGATTGATTACCCCTTGTCCTTTCCCTACAAGTCTTTGTCCCAAGCCCCTCCCCAGCTTTCCTGCAGCCCCTTCAGGCACTGGAAGGTGCTCTAAGGTCTCCCTGGAGCCTTCTCTTCTCCAGGCTGAACACCCCAACTCTGCCAGCCTGTCTCCAGAGCAGAGCTGCCCCAGCTCTTTGATCACCTCTGTGGCCTCCTTTGGACTCACCCCAAGAGCTCTCTGTCCTTCTTGTGTTGGGGGCTCCAGAACTGGACACAGTATTCCAGGTGGGGTCTCAGGAGAGCAGAGTAGAGGGGCAGGTTCTTCCTATAATTATATATTAACTAAGGTATAGACATTGTACATCACTCTGACCGATTTCTTATCAATGAATCAATCTATCTCTGCAACTAGGGGCTCTTTGATGTGTGAGAAAGCAAACAGAATTGTTTTGTGTTTGCAATTCTGTGGCTAATTATACATTGATTACCTTGAGCCTCTTGTATTGCCTCGACAGTTCTTTGGAGAACTCTTGTGGAGGTGCTTATCTAGGGATTTAATTTTTTAAGTTCTCTTTTGTTAAAAAAAACCTCTTGCCTTATCCACTACTATCCAACTCTAAAACATGGAGGAACATGCCCTGGCTTGAGTGTAACTCAAATAGCATAAAGATCATTCAGAGTGGTTTGGAAATAACAAGGAGATAAAGAAAAAAAAAAAAAGACAAAACCCAAAACCAATTATCCTTTCATGTAATTAACTTTTCTTTTGATATTCCAGATGTGAATTTTTCCTTTGGATATTGGCTGGGTCTAGGTTTCTTCAGTTTGCAATGTGCTTTTTTAGGCAGAGGTTTTTGTAGTGCCAGCACTGCCCACTCCAAGGCACTGCCTCCTCCTCCTGTTGTCAGGAGGCAGATTTAAGGAACAGGATAATATGGTGTCATTTTTCCATGGCAGAGTTTAGTCTCAAGCCTGTTGGCAAAACTTTTACCCTGATGAATTCCTTGGTGATGAGTGCAGTTTCTTTGACTGATACGCACAGGCAGGGGAACAGTTCTACATCACTGCCCAAAGTTTCTAAAACATCCTTTAGTAATTTACATAAAATCCAAATCTGCATGTGAAATATTCTCATCAGTCAAAGGTTTATTCACTGCGAATACATTCTGTGAGTGGGAGGAAACCTAAACTGTCATGGCAAAAATGGACTTTATAAAATATAGATCTATTTCCTAATATTTGTCAGATTCTGCTTATTATGCTTTTTCCTCTTTCTTACCTCTCTCTGAAACTGCCTTGCCAACCCCTTGCTAGCACTGTCTCACAAGGGTGCTAATACCAAATCATCAGGGGTTCTTCTGTCTCTGTGTCACTAAAAAGTCTCTCTCTGCTTTACCAGAATGTGGATTGTAATAGAGGCATTAAAAAGGCACGTATCTGTAATTGCTTTTTAATGCCATTGCTATTTATGGTTGATTTTTGTTTCAAAGTAACCTGGAAAGTCACGTAAAAACATGAAGCATTTGATGATGGTGTGCCAAGGAAAATTCATCATACATGAGATTTAATTGAAGTGCTGTTCCAGATCCTTGAATGAAGCAGGTTTTTAGGTGCAATGTGCTATTCTTATGCAAGCCAAAGTCAGTGTTGAAATAATTATTGCAAACTTATTGAAGCTGTGGCTGCCCCATCCCTGGAAGTGTTGAAGGGCAGATTGGATGGGGCTTGGAGCAACCTGGGCTGGTGGGAGGTGTCCCTGCCCATGTAGGGGGTTGGAACTGGGTGATCTTTAAGGTCCTTTCCAACCCAAACCAGTCTACAGTTCTATTAAACAGAAAAAAAGAAAATTAAAGAAAAATATGTATATGTTTTATATGAGCATTATTAAAAGCTATCATAGCAGTTCCAGTGTGACAGACATAGCCTGAGCCACGAATAGTAGGAAAAGTTACTGAGACTGGTGGTAATTCAGTGCTGTGTTGAAATGCAAGCCCTACATTGATGCAACAATCCAGCTTTTCATACTGGAATGACCTGGTCTCCAGTGCAGAGGAAGCTGAGTTAGTTCAGAAGTCTCCTAATGGCTTTTACATCACTAAATAGCTTTCAATATATCACTTAAATCTTAGCTCAGGAAGGATGGCTCTCCAGGATCCTGTCCAACAGTTTCTCAAAAGATTTATTTCTTCACTCTGGGCAACTTCTAAGCTAGTAACACCTACACAAAACAGAGCAAGAGGCTGCCAAGATTGCTGTGCTCATGTCTGCAGCAGGAGTGTGCATTTGCTTTATTTAAATGGGAATAATTCTATGCAGTGTAAGAAGATGGGGCACCAGGTGTATATATTTCATATAGGGAACAGATAAATATGACAAATGCTTTCTGAAGGGATTCTGTGTGTCCAACTTGGCCAAGTGCCTTAGAGAAGACTGATTTTCAGAGGCTGGTTACTCAAGTGTCTGAAGTTGTGCATCTGAAACAACCACTCACTTTTAAGACTATTTTGTGCATATGCAAATGCGTAGAGTGCTGCAAAATATACTTGTGTGTGTGTACATATATAATTTCTTCATGTTTGACTCCTGTCTGTGTGTATGAATAGTTTGTATATAATCCTGTGGAACTTTATTTTCTGGCAGATGAGTCTACATCAATTCCTAAAACCCTGAGCAGCACCAGAATTACTTTGCAGTGTTAGGGGGGGGGGAAATTATAATAAAAATGAAGCATACTTTTAATTATCTGTACTTATTCAGATGAAATCTATAATGAGCTTGATAAATGCTGATGCTCTAGGCATCAATTTTTTCAAATGGCAGTAGAACCAAAAATATCTGGAAAGGCATTGTTAGCTGAGACTACACAAAAATGTTGAGGTCTTGGTAGGAATAATTAAAATGACTTATGTAAGATAAGTGTCATATCTCTGTCAGCAACTAAATGTTAAAAGTTATTATAAACTAATTACTTCCTTGAATTGAAAAGAAAGTTAGAATTTTGTGTCTTAACTGCTAAAAGACAGTGTCTGAGACAGTGTCTCTCCCAAGCTCTGTACCAGCATATCTACAGTGGCTTCAGTGTGGTGAGATGCCCTCAGAGCGGGTGAGAAGCAGGTTTGTACCCCTGGGCCAGCAAATCCTTAGTGTAGCAAGAAGTCAGAATCTGTTGCTGACATTAAGCAATTCCTAAATAAGCACCAGCAGGAGCAGCTGATGCTGTGGGGTTGTCCTTTGTGTTTCTGACCACAGGCTTGCCTCTGGAGTGGGGGAATTAGGAGCAGTGGCAACAAGCAGCAGAGAGAGGTGGAAAAAACAAACAACTAAAAGCTAAAAACCTAGTTTACCCTTGCTCCAGTGTCCTGATTTCACTGGCCATTCTGCCTTTCCTTCCTGAAAAATATGGAGCCTGACCTGTCAAAGAGGGATGGTGATCTGTGTTATCTCCATCAGAGTTCCAGCTGAGCTCACATCCTCTGGAGTTGGTTGCTTGGTGCCCTGGCAACTGCTGGCCTCGTGTGCCATGTTGTGGTACCCCCAGACTGGAGATTTGTGTAAGAAAAGCCCCAGCAATCTGGGAAAACTGAGCATGCTTGTCCTCCTCACAAGTGATTTCCCAAGGGCTGGCCATTGTTGGGGGCAGAATGTAGGACTAGGAGGACCTTTGGTCTGACAACCTGCAGCCAATCTTATGGCTTTTGCACTTAATTTTCAATGGGCATACAAACCAGACTTGTAGGTTTAAGACCTACAGATTTTGCACAGCAAGGTCCTTACTTGTCTCTGCCTTCTTCATCCAGAATTTTAAAAGGTTAGTGAGAGAGAGTGAGGCCTGTAAAAGCAGTGTTTTGCAAGTGAAATGTCAGTGCAGCCTGCCTAGAGCAAATGGCTCATTTTTGTGGCAAGGAAAAAGCTGTGGGTTTAGTAAAACAAAACAAAAAAAACCACTGGGTTAAGTTTCATCAAACTGTTAAAAATGGCAAGACAACTAAATTTAAATTAAAAATGCAAATGCAAACCTACAGGCACACACTCGAGGGAATAAGGTAAGGAGAGGGTGTGATTATTGGTTGGAGTCTGAGAATAAACCGAGGCTCAGGGACTGTTCGTGAATAGAAGAACTTGGCTTTCTAAAAGTATTGCAGATGCTTGCAGATAATCTTTGCAATCCCACAGCACTATTTACATTTTGTTAGTTATATTTTAATAAGTTCTGATTTTTCATTGGAATTGCTTCATTCTCTACATTCATAAATTTTCCACGTTAGGACTAGTTTTCTTGGATGTTTTAAATAGAATTCTGCACTAGTCTGGGAATGTTCAGATGAAAGTAGACAGTTTGCCCAGTGACATCTGTTCAGCAGCATCATTTTTCTCAGCTACAAATGACATCTTTAATTGAATGAAACATTTCAAATAGACTTTGACAGCTTTCCAGCCCAATATCTCCAAACTTGCTATTTAATGAAAACACGCCATCCTAGAAGTGTTACAGGAACTATCAAGTATTTCTTTTATGAAAGGCAGCACTGTGATGTTAGAAAAGAATGCATTAAAATATTATTCCTGCCACTTGTGGTATATGTACTTTGTAGCTTCTGAAACATCTCAGTGTTTTCTAGTGACTGTTTTGAGCCATGTTACTGTCTGTGTTGTGCTCTGCATGCAAGAACAGAATATAGAAACAACAAAAAAAATCCCCTAAATTGTCTTGTAGGAGTTTTAGTGGAAGCAGAGTAATAGGAAATATGCATTTCATAAGAAACCACAGCATTGTCATGTGAGGAACAGATCCATGGAAGGGCAGCCAGCAGTTTCAGAGCCGTGTTAGTTTTTTGTCTAGCCAAAGCCAGTCCAGAAGGCTGAGCTGTGTAAATTTGTCCAGGTTCAGCCCACAGCCTAGCAGTGCACATCCCTTTTCATCTTTGCCATAGCTACTTCAGAGGTGTAGCAGTTCAATGGTTATTTCCAACAGAATGCTTTACTTTTGGTACATTGCTTCTGGGGTTCACAGCTGCTGCCATTATTCTTGGTTAAAATTACTTAAGATAGCTCGCAGGGTAAAATATCTCCAGAGCAGCCAGCTGACAGCTTGCCTAAATGCACAGAATTGTATTTTTCCACCAAAAATGAGTTATCCAATAAGCAGTGTCAGACACTGGAACAGGCTGCCCAGGGAGGTGGTGGAGTCACCATCCCTGGCTGTGTTTAAGGGTCATTTGAGTGTGGTGTTGGTAGAAATGGTTTAGGGGAGAACTTTGTAGAGTAGGGATGATGGTTGGACTCAGTGATCCCAAGGGTCTTTTCCAACCTGAATGGTTCTATGATTCTCTCTGAAGCTGACAATAACCTGTGGGCAGTGTTACTCTGGAGTCTCTGCTGAAGGTGTTGGCTTCCCATGGCTACTGCCCACTGAACCCAAAGTGTGGCTCCTGTTACTCTGCCACACACAGAAGCTCAAGGAGGTAATATAAGATGTTCCTCACAGGGAGCTCTCCTTGGACCATTCTGTGAGACAGAGGCTGAAAGCTGCCTGATGTTGTTCTGGTATATTGGAGTGGGCTGGTGAGAAACAAAGTCAGAACATCTCTGAGGTTCATGTGGTGGGATGCTGGGAAACCCACCCTGACTTCGGCTTTCAGTGTGTGTGAGATGAGCAGTTGCAGTCAAACCTCCCAGAGATGGTACCATCCCCTCTTCTGACAGAGAAGTTTTGCTGTCTTCAAGCTCTCTAGTGAAGGCAGGGTGAACCTTGCTGGTGTTCCTCTCATTCCTCCCATGTGCTGTGTATGTCACTTCTTCCCATAACAACCATTGGAGGTGCAGGGCACCTGTCCTGTTGTGGCTGCCCTGAGGGACCATAGAATCACAGAATCTCAGACTGGTTTAGGTGGGAAGGGACCTTAAAAACCATCTAGTTCTGCCACGGACAGGGACACCTCCCACCAGCCCAGGCTGCTCCAAGCCCCATCCAACCTGCCCTTCAACACTGCCAGGGATGGGGCAGCCACAGCTTCTCTGGGCAACCTGGGCCAGGGTCTCAGCACCCTCACAGGGAAGAGTTTCTTCCTGATGTCTAACCCCAATCTCTCCTCTTCCAGTTTAAAACCCCCTTGTCCTGTCACTCTCTGCCCTTGTCAAAAGCCCCTCCCAGCTTTCCTGGAGCCCCTTCAGGCACTGGAAGGTGCTCTCAGGTCTCCCTGGAGCCTTTTCTTCTCCAGGCTGAACACTCCAACTCTCCCAGCCTGTCTCCAGAGCAGAGCTGCCTCAGCCTTTGGATCATCTCTATGGCCTGCTCTGAACTTGCTTCAACTTGCTTCTTGTGTTGGAGACACAATACTGCAAGGGGGTCTTTGGACAAGGCTAAGCCATTGTAAGGGAGAGAACTTGTTTTTACCCATCTGCTTTGTTGGAAAACATGTTGTTTATCTTCTTCCAAGGGAAAACACTCTTTCACCACAACACCGGGTAGCAGTGGCCTCTTCATTAATATTTTGGAGTTAGAATGATGAAATAACTGCTATGGTTTTGACAAGTAAATGTCAGCTGTGAATATTCCAATGAGTTATGGAAGCAGGGAAGAATATGGGAGGCCACTGACATCCTTAATTTCATTTCAGTCTGCTTCTGTTGAAGTCTGGGGAGGTGAGGTTTATGGTTTATTTTCCAAGCAGTCAGGAAACAAGCAAGCTCTCAGTCTCTCCCTGAGAGGTGGTTTTCTCCCTTAGTTGTTCAGATCTGTTTGCTTTAACTGTACTTTGGTTTTCTATACACTGCAGCCTGATGTCATGGCTAGTTCTGAGGACAGGATCTTGTAGGCTTTAAAGACTATGCTTGTCCCTCTTGTGTCCCTATCCCAGCACACCAGAGAGCAGCTATGGATGAGACCACTTGTGTTCCAACACACTGTCCAGGGACAGCCCAGGGACAACTCAGCTCTTGCTTTTTAACCATGTAGCACAAGTTTATAAAATTTGGCTCTTTGTGCCTGATACTGTGCCACTCCTGCAGGGGGATGGGGTGGGATTTTAACATGGACTCTGATAGACTCAGGATCACATGAATGTCCACATCTAAAGAACATACTTTTCACATGTAGCATATGGGCAGCTCAAATTGTCTACCTAGGGACCATGTGAAACAGGACAGAGGCTACCACCAGAGAGTTACCATTGAAACTTTGGATGCTTGGTTGGTTTCCTGACTATTACAGTTTTGTTCTACTCCTCTTTCCCTGCAAATTGTTGTGCTAATTAAGCCCTGTGAATTTCTGCCTCTCGGGTTCTTCATTTATGACATTGCAGCCCTTCTATGGCAGCACACTGGAGTGTAGCAGATAGGATATTATGAAGTGGAGACGTTCACTGGGAAAATGTCCAAAAGCATTTCAAATCACTTAAGATAATTGAACAAGGGGAAAGAAAGTGACAAGTTTAAAGAACGCGGGGTGGTTTTGTGAACAGGATGATATGAGGTGCCTGTGCATGGGAAACTCATTACCCATGCTTCACTCATTCCTTCTATTTTAATGAGAAAGAAGAATTGAAAACTCCTCAGCTTTGTGAATATCAGGAGGTCCTTGCACTGACACCACCTCTGCAGCAGCAGCAAGCTTGCCAGACTTGTTTATTCCTATGGATATGCCTATGCAGACATACAACAATTGAAGAAATAACTGCTAATTCCAGTATAAAGGTCAAAATGCCCTAGATTGACACGCTGAAGAATTAATGGAGCACGCCAGTGTCAGGAGGCAGAGGTGTAGGTGACATTTTACGTAACTGCCTGTATGCCGTTCTGTTTCACCCTCCTCCTCTCATCTACGTGTAGGCAAGGCTTAAAAAGCATAGCCTGAAATCTTGTAACTAGAATTTGGACAACGGAATGAGGCGGTACTGGGATAGCGGAGAAAACAAACACTTTATAATTTAGGAGAAGGAGTAGCAACTATCAGTAAAGGTTGGCTGTCTGAGCTGCAAACTGTGCCTGAGGAGAAGGGAAGCACCATGGTCAGGTTTGAGTCAGCCATGCACTACCAGTGGCTTATGATGATGGATGTTCCCACCAAGTCGGTAGAGCAGCTGGCTGTCATGATTTCAGGAGTCACAGGCATCATGGAATCACAGACTGGTTTGGGTTGGAAGTGACGTTATGGATTATCTAGTGGGACACCTCCCACCAGACCAGGTTGCTCCAAGCCCCATCCAACCTGCCCTTCAACACTGCCAGGGATGGGGCAGCAACAGCTTCTCTGGACTACCTGGGCCAGGGTCTCACCATCCTCACAGGAAACAATTTATTCCTAATGTCTAATCTAAATCTTCCCTCTTCCAGTTTAAAGCCATTCCCCCCTTGTCCTCTCACTCCATGCCCTCGTAAAAAGTTGTATAAAAGAATATTTAATATTCTTCCTAAAACACCAGTTCTTGAAGTACTTTAACAATACTGGGATGTTAGTCAAAACCAAAGGTTAGCATGAAAAGTGAATGTTCCTCTCCCAATCTCAGTCAGTTCACAGCACCTTCAGTATTTCATTAAAAGCAACCCTGTGGAACCTCCTAACCAGAGAGTGCATTGCTGTGAGGTTGCCCCCCAGAACACGTAACCAGATTTGAAACACGATTTAAGGTAACAATCAGGAGCTGCATTTCCTAATCTTTCCACAGGATGAGGAGCTGTAGAAGGAAAAGTCAGTGCATACACCTCAGTGCCTGTGAGTCTTGCAGTCTACGTGCAGAGTACCAAAGGTTCATTCCTGGCCGTGTCAGGCCTCAGAAGCAAATAGCTGACAAAGCTCTAGCTCAGATTTGAGTCTGATTTACACTTCCATGAGATCCAAACGAAAGCACAGAGCTGCTTTTAGAAAGTGTTTCTAGTGTTTCTATTTCAGACATGGGATTTTAGCTACGTGTCCAGTTCCTGCTTCACTTTACCCCACCTCAAAGTCCTGGTTAGTGTTTGGTGGCAGCAGGCAGATCACACACAGCCCAGGGATGGTGGCTGAGCTTGGGCAGTCTATCCAGAAACCATATTGTTTGGCTTCAAAGCAGCTCTGGTGAATCTCGGTTGCCAGGTGCCACTTCAGGCTCACAGAGCAACTTTGAGACCCTTGTAGATGTGTTTTGGTGGATAATAATGTTTGTGCCTTTCCCCTTTTATCTGTATTGCAGCGTGTGACCTGAAACAGGGAGGGCAACCACAGAAGCTTCATCCTAAAAGATAGACCCGAAACCAAGCCTGTGTGCTGGGAGGAGAGTTACTCCTTAGGCTTTTATCTACCTCTTTCTCCCATATTGCAAAACCCTGGTGTCTGCTCCTACCCTGATAGTGCTGAGGTTTCTCCTGAGAAGCACCAACATGGAAGCACACAGCCCTTCTCGTTTTTTATAGCCTGATATGTTATACTTGGCACGTGGATGGTTAAGGGAGAATTTGATAATAATCTGCATGATATATGTACCAAGAAGGAACAGCAATTGTTTCAGTTAGTGAAAGTGCAACTAGGAAAATCCAGAGACAGCTGAATTTCAGGAAATGCATCATGACAGTAACATCTCTCGGAATGCAGAGTAATCCCCCTTTGAAAGTGGTGGGATCAGCACTGCTCCTGACATTTGACGCTCAATGAGACAGAACCTAACTTGATCCACAGCATCCTTGGCTTCCAGGGAGGCTGTCTGTATGATCCACTGGATTTTTTTCTATTTCTAACTTCTGCAACTCTGTCTTTCTGTCTCTCTTTGGGTGATGAAATATCATTATAACCTTTTGAAATAATATATTGGTGCCTGGAGAGCAGAGCCTGATTTTCCCATTTGCAAGTGAGAGGCAGTGTGTTAAATTACCATTTCTGTCATTAAATGGATGGAGTAAAAAATATGATGTCTTTAAAAGAGGACATTTTCCTGCTGCCCAAACAAACCACCTAAGACTTCACGTTGTGGGAGATGAGGGTTAGAAGTTTAAATAACATTCATCTTATTCCCTGAGGCTTAGGTTAGTAGAAGCTGCTTGACACCTGAAAAACTACCAGCAAACCTGACAGGTAAACTTCCTATTGATTTAGAGGATGAGGAAGTCTCTGCTGTGTCTGTTGTAGATCATGAAGGATAAAACTTGTCCTTCTGGGCCATCAGAGCTTCTACTTGTTAATTTGGTGCTGGGAAGCAGGTGAAAAAAATCCACAGCTCTGACAAATACAGTGACTAAGTACATACGTAATTTAACTCCAGACTTGCACTTTTGCATCTTCAGAGAATAAGTGGGAAAGTTGTGGTGTTGTTTCAGCTGATGTTTTTTTAAATTGTATCCAGCAGTTGATGCAGTTTTCAGCAACATTTATTTCTGCCTCTTCACGCAGTGCAAAAAATTGATAATCATCTGGTACTGCTGAGCGTTGTAGATGACAACACTGGAAACTCCAGACATGCTGATGAATTGCACTGTCATATATTAATGTTATTTTGATCCCTGCTCTTTCAGATTTACATTGATCCAATTAGGTTAAGTAGCTTGCCATCTAAATTAATTTACTTCCCTCTATTTATCTCCTTTACTGTGGGTCAAAACCTGAAACATAAATCAATCTGCTACATTGAATATCTTTGGGGGGTGGCAGGGTAATTAAATTACTTACTAGATACTTATGTTGAATTGTTTGGTATGTAAATAATTACTGCCAGAATTGGAAAGTGAAGTGGTGCACACTCAGTTGTGGAGTTTGAGCCCTTGTTACACTCAGTTTTCATAATCCTTCCAGCTATGCCTCTACATGACTTGCTGTCCCTGGACACCAATGCTGCCTGTTTATGTGGCAGCACAGCTTTTAAGGTATGAGACACTTTGAAAGTGGGGATACCAGCTTCTTTCTCTGCCAGAAATCCTTGGACTCCCTGGCCATGTGTCTTGTAGAGGTCCCCAGCCCCTGCAGTGTGGAGGAAACCTTCCCTCTTGCTTGCTCTCAAACCAGCACTAGTCCCGTATGTGGCAGGAAAACAGCTTTCTCAGCAGTGATGTCTTAGTTAGTCAACTGCAGGAGTGTTGATGCAGACTCATAAAAACTTTCTCATTTTCTTAAAAAGGTCCTTCAGTGATTTGAAATCCTACTTTGGCTTCTACATTGGGGCATACTTTTTGTTTTATTAGGTTACTCCAGTAGTGGGACATCACCTTGGTGCTCTTACCAGCCTTTTACTACTGACACTGGGAAGTCTTATGTTCAACTGCTTTTTTAATCAGGACAGATAGCAAACTTTCCTCCTGACAGGGAGACTGATGACAGCTATCCCAGGAATGTGTTTACCTGCTGTGTTTCCTCATTTTTGTAAACACCACTGTCCTTGAAAGGCTCAAATCAAAATGGAGCCTTGATGTAAGGAAATGGGACTCAATGGTTGGAAACTGAATGTTGACACAGCCAAGGTAGATACATGGAGCTTAACTGTTGAAAACTTACCTGGCTTGTGATACCTTCTTCATCATGGGACACCTAGACAAGGGCTCTGTAGAGAAAAAAAATACATCTTGCTCCATCAAAGTCATTGTACTAGAAGATTAATTCAAGTCAAATGATGGCTGGAACACGACAGGTCAGGTTGCTGGTCACAGTGTTCCCTTCTGCTATTAAAATCTACAGATCTATGAAGTACTTTCAAACTCTGTGCCTGAGGGTAGAGTGAACAGAAGTGGAAAGGTCACCTTTATCATCACTGCTGTCAAGCACTTTGGAAACAGCAGAGCACAAAGCAAGTGTATTGCTCAATCACTTTGCCCTTATGCTACAGCTGTTACCCTATCCCTTGCCTGTACTTTGTCTCATTGAATAAAAACCACTCAGGTATCCTGTATGAAGTTCCATTTCCAAAAAGTGCCCAGCAGAACTCTGTTGGCTTCAACAAGGATGGGATCTTACCTTTTGCTTTTGCAAAGGTAATTACTGCCTGCTAAGTGCAGAACTTAGTGGTGTTGTCATATAAATTATAATTATAACTAAGAAAACAGCTGCTCTTTGTGAGAATAGGAAGCAGCATGCTTTGTTTCAGACAGGCCTTCCAGAGGACTGCAGAAACAGGAGGTGAGACAAATGTTGGTGCCAGGGGCCCTCTGAGACACCACAAGGAGTTAGAGATGTCCTTGTGGAGCTGGTTGGTGAAATGTATAAATCAACACTAGATGCTTGGTTGGGCAACCAAGTCCTGCTCTAGGGGTGGCTGAGATCCAGAGCAGTTCCTGCACAACCCACTAAATGCTGCAGTGCTTTAACATTTGGTATCTATTAAATTCTGATATTTCCCACAAACTGAAAAATATAAAGTGAGAA
Source organism: Apus apus (assembly GCF_020740795.1). NCBI lineage: Eukaryota > Metazoa > Chordata > Aves > Apodiformes > Apodidae > Apus > Apus apus. Next base: position 3,143,023 of record NC_067285.1, read on the forward strand.
ACTGTGCTTGAGTACTCATCGTGTTGGAGCTTTGCTATCTTCATCTTTTGATGTTGCTGTTTCCTTCTCTTTTTTTGGTCTCGTTTCATTTATTTTATGCTTTTTTCCTACCTTAAGATAGAGGCTTTTGAAAATGGGTTTTCTCTACAATAAGTGTTTGCACAGTTCCTAGCACAACCAGGTCCTGATCACAACTCAGGCATCAGATATGCATGTGATGCAAATAAATCAATAGTGAAATTTAAATGTTTGTTCATGTTCTAGCTTTAATGTTTATACAAAGTGCAGCAAATGTGTACTGAGACTGTGTACTAGTTCACACTAGGATTTTTTAAATGGTTTTAAACTGGAAAAGAGGAGATTTAAGTTAAACGTTATGAAGAAATTATTCACTATGAGGGTGGTGAGACACTGAACAGGTTGCCCAGGGAAGCTGTGGCTGCCCCATCCCTGGCAGTGTTGAAGGGCGGGTTGGATGGGGCTTGGAGCAACCTGGTCTGGTGGGAGGTGTCCCTGCCCATGCAGGAGGATAGAACTAAATGGTTTTTAAGGTCCCTTCCCACCCAAACAGTTAGATGATTCTATGAAAATATGATTCTTTGAATATATTAAAAAAAAACAACTTTAACCAGCTTTAAATAAATGAAAGGGCCTGGTTTGTGAGGGAGAAATCTGTCGATGAAGGGGAACAGGATATTGTGAAATGCTGTGCCAAAGATTTTCAATATTTCAAGCTCTCCAATTTTTGGTAGGTGCTGGTAGCATTTATCTTTGGTTTCTTCAGTATTGTGCTCTTGCATTTCACCAAAGCATTTGTCAAAATGCAAGAGTGTTTGTGTTGATGTAGGTAGGTTAACACCTTTGTTAGGAGTAAAAGTGAATATGAATTCTTCCTTCTGGCTTTCCTTCTAACCTTTCTGGTTCGAAATGCTCGTTAGATAAGGAGTTAAAACACAGGTCAACAGCAAGACTTTTTTTTTTAAAAAAAAAAAAAAAGCAGCAAAACAGATGCTGCTTTCCCTATTACATGAGTTCACTACAAAGAAAAGTTTTCACAGTTGTCACACACAGGCTCCTCTCTGGAGATTTCCATACTAATTGCGAGTCAAAATGTTTCGTGTCATTGCTAAAGGCAGGAAGGGAAATGTGCAAAGAATGAGAACAAAATGTCTCATCATGGACACGGCCTTTCACTGTCTCCTGATACATTATTTCACATTGTTATGTTTCCGTTTCTGAATCTCCTTTTCAGATGATCAGAATAAATCCAGTGCTCCAACTTCTGCAATGTTCTTGTGTTTTTCCTTGGACGTCAGTGGAAGAAGTTTGTTTCATTTACCAAAAGCTAAACTAGTCTTTGGGTGGTCACTTGCTGAGGAATACAACACATTGTGCAGTAAAACATGGAACAGAGGGAAAACATTTTCCTGTTGCAAAAAAACACCATTACCGAACAATACTCCAAATGTCTAGATTTCAGATTTAATATTAAACGTGTTGAAAATTACATGGAAGCTTCAAGACTGAGATGTGCTGGCACTCAGGCCTCATTTGGCAGAGAAAGCAGTCTGGAAACTTGTAGTCTTGTCTCAGGAAAGAAGGGAAATGTTCATGTACTGCAGGGCTGGGATTTGAAGTTCTATTTTTCCTCCTTTTGCACACAGCCCCAGCAGTCACTGCATCCTTCGTGCCTGGCTTTGATTGCTGTCTCAAACAGAGCCACTAAGGGACAAAATCAAGGTGATGTGGCCTTAATATTATGTGTGCTCTATTATTTTTTTCTTTCAGGGGCCTGTTAGCCAGCAGCTTCACAGAAACCCACTATTTGAAGGATGGCACTGATGTTGTCCTCGTGCGCAATTACACGGTAAGGTTGGTGCTGCCTGGGTGGATGATGCTCCATCCTTCAAACCCAAAGTGCTCACTGCCAGGATCTGAGCTGTGGGATGAAATGTGAGATCTTTCCTTATTGTTGCCTTCAGTACCTTTTTCACTGCTGGGATCCTACACGTGGATTTGTAGTGAGATGTTTTAAAGGCAAGCTGTGGGATTTTAACCAGGTGACTTTTAAAATCTGTTTGGTTTATTTAGTTTCTTGGAAATATACCCCTTAAAATTTTACAATAAATGCAACCACTGTTGATCAGTTATGGAGAAAAGTCCTGGTTAAGTTAGGAAGAAAGCCCTAACTATCTGATTTTCATGGTGCAGATGGTTTTGAAGGCTTGAGTGTCTTTCTGCATTAGGGAAGCCACAGCTGGGGTTTGAGAGACAAGGTTGTAATGTTTAAACCAGACCATAAGATTGTTATGGATATACTTTTTTAAAAATTAATTTTAAAATGTGTGTGTATATATATACATACATATACTCACACATATACCTTACAGCAGCCTTCCAGTGCCTAAAAGGGCTATAGAAAAGCTAGAAAGGGACTTTTTACAAGGCATGGAGTGAGAAGACAAGGGGGGAGTGGTTTCAAACTGGAAGAGGGGAGATTTCTATGAGATTTGAGGAAGGAGTTCTTTAGTGTGAGGGTGGTGAGACCCTGGCCCAGGTTGCCCAGGGAAGCTGTGGCTGCCCCATCCCTGGCAGTGTTGAAGGGCAGGTTGGATGGGGCTTGGAGCAGCCTGGGCTGCTGGGAGGTGTCCCTGCCCATGCAGGGGGTTGGAACTGGATGATCTGTAAGGTCCCTTCCAACCCAAACCAGTCTCAGATTCTGTGATTCTATGATGTATGTGTGTATGTGTATATTTAAGTGTATGTTTATAAATATATGGTTAACATGATCTTTGTTAAAATCAGTAGTGAAAACTGCTTCTTATAAACAGAAAATGCTGCAAGGCAGTAATGATTTCATCCTCTGACAATATAAACGACTTAATTAGAAACAATGCAGCAAGCAATTTTGATTAAGAAGTTTATCTTTTATCTGCCTACATCCTACAAAGTATTTGTTATGTTATGTTACTTGTTTATTGATGTTGTTAGAAGAGGCATCAGGCTTTGTGTTCCCATCCATAATGGCTTGGCTGGTATCAGCTAAAGGCATTTTTTCTATGCATAACATCTTACTTCTGAAAAAGCACCTTCATCATTGTCCCAGACCTCCCAAGGAGAGCAATCATTTTGAAAGCTTTTAGTGTTTTCTCTTTTTTGCTGGTTGCCTATATCTTCTTCAAAATCAGCTTAGCAGAAGATAGTAATTTATTTTAGAAACAGGAAGACTGTATAGACTCCTAAAGGAAGTAAAGGGAAAGGAATAAAGCACAAGAGTTTTTAACAGATTAGCCTACTTTAACATGAATATGTGTACAGCTAATGGTAGGTAGGCTGTCCTGTGCTGAGGAAAAATCTTGAGTTTCATCCTGGCAGTCAGTCATGACTAGTACTGACAATTAATTGTGCTGCCTGAAATGCTTTTTGAGAGATCAGTGAATTCATTTTTTATGGAATGCCTCAGTATGGTTGAAACAAGATAAGTCTCTGTGATTTTGCTTTTATATCTCTTCTTCACTGAGGACATCAATATGGAAAGGAATCCAGTTTCCCTTTGGGAAGCTACTTAGTCAAACTCTGCTTGGAGACAGTGTTGGGACCACTTCTGATTAACATCCTAATCAATTATCTTGATGAGGAGATAGAATGCACCCTCAGTAAGTTTGGAGACATCAACGGGTTGGGAGGGAGTGCTGATCTGCCTGAGAGCAGGGAGGCTCTGCAGAGACTTGGACAGACTAGACCCATGGGCCGAGGTCAATTGTATGAAGTTCACCAAGGCCAAGTGCAGGGTTCTGCCACAACAACCCCAGGCAACACTACCAGCATGGGGAAGAGTGGCTGGAAAGCTGCCCAGCAGAGAGGGACCTGGGGGTTCTGATTGATAGGTGGCTGAACATGAGCCAGCAGTGTGCCCAGGTGGCCAAGAAGGCAGATGGCATCCTGGCCTGTATTAGAAATAATGTGGCCAGCAACACCAGAAATACTTGGCATTGGTGAGGCCACACCTGGAATACTGTGTCCAGTTTGGGGCAACTCACTACAAGAAGGATATTGAGGTGCTGGAGCACGTCCAAAGAAGGGCAACAAAGCTGGTGAAGGGCCTAGAGAACAAGTCTTATGAGGAGCAGCTGAGGGAACTGGGGCTGTTTAGTCTGAAGAAAAGGAGGCTGCCTGAAAGAATGTTGTAGAGAGGTTGGTGCTGGTCTCTTCTCACAAGTAACTCGTGTTAGAACAAGAGGAAATGGCCTCAAGCTGCACCAGGGGAGGTCTAGACTAGACATTAGGAATAACTTCACCACTGAAAGGCTTGGCAGACACTGGAACAGGCTGCCCAGGGAGCTGGTTGTGTCACCATCCCTGGATGTGTTTAAAACTCATCTAGTTGTGGCTCTTGAGGACTTGGCTCAGGGCTAATGGGTAGGGTTAATGGTTGGACTCTGTGATATTGAAGGGCTTTTCCAGCCTAAGTGATTCTGGGATTCTGTGAGATCTGACCAAGCCATGTTGGTGGCACCTGTCAGCTGGGGAGTTCCTCTAGCACGAGTCAGTGTCCAGGTTATTCTTCTGGTCTATAGTACTTGAAAAATTTGCAGTTGGCAATAGCTGGTATTTATTAAATAATCTAGAGTGAGGGCAGAATACTGTTTTAGGTATGACAAGTCAGCCATGGTAATTATTTTATTTTAGGGGGTCATCCATTTTATGTACTAGTTTACAGGAATAAAAATATTTGATAGGAGGAAAAAAATAAACCTGCAGTTCAGTGAAGTTACTGAGCTAGAAATCAATTTTCTACCAGTCCAATTGCAGGCCATGGTCTGATAAGTTTACATTTTCAGTATTGAACTTTGGCATCACACAGCAGGCAGATCTCAGAGCAGTTGTGAAATGGGCCACATCAAGGAGCTCAGAGTTAATCAAGTGACAAGTTGCATGTGGAGAGGGAGAGAAATCAGAGCCTTGGCCATAATTCACTCTTTGATAAAGACAGCTAGGCTGAGGGGGGTGAGGTATCAGCTCATGGAGGACTGTGCCTAACACTGGTGATGCTAAACCCCAAGAACTGACTTCTCAAGAGTTCTGAGCTGCAGCTCTGCCTTCTACTTATTTGAACTGACAAGAACAAACCAACTTTATTTTTGGTTTTGGACTATTTCAGGGTCACTGTCTGAGAGTCACTGGTGAGACGGGGGTGTTGTTTTTTCTGTTGTCTGATCAGCAGGATGCATGTGACTGATAACATTAAAATAAAGTGCAATAGTACACTCATGCTGAAAACTTTGAGTTCCATAGCAATTGTAACTGAGGCAATCATCCCCAAAAATTCAGTCTATGACTTCCTCCTTTTTATTGTGGCTTTATCCTTGCTGATGTCTGACTCTTTATGGGTACTGATGATAAAAATGCCCAAGAGTAAAAGCTATTCCATGTTTCTGTCATTTCTTTCACTGAGAAAAGCTACTGAGATTTGTATTTAGAAATGTTGCTGCTCTGGGTTCAGTTGCTCATGTTGGATAAATGCTCTAAACAAATATTTTTCATGGTAAAACCTTATTTGCAGAAAATTAATATCTGAATTATTCCATCCTCCTTATTGCTTGGTTATTGCTTTCTTTAACAAAATCAAGGTGGTCTTTAGAAGTCTGCTATGTGAGATTCTGTGAGTGAAAACCATGCCCCAAACCTGAAAAGGTTAATTAATGCAGCTAGCTGGATGGGAATGAACCAAGTAATAAAAAGGCACAGTGAGATGACAAGTTGAAACATGAGTGATAACTTTCCTTTGCACTAATAAGATAGGAACCTTTCACAACAGTGTTCTCAGTTTCCAAGTGGCATTCAGAGTCATGAGAAAAGAAATGCTGGCCCTGACACAGCCATTGCTTTCCAGCCAGTCACATAAATTGGGAATGTAATATAACCTGTAGTCAACAGTAAAATTAACCTGGATTCCAGACAGATGTGTGTATGTGCTGAGAAAGTAACTGTGTTACGGGTGCCTTTTGCAAGCAGTGAATTATTAAGAAAATACAATGACTGAGCTGCAAGATGAAATTGGATTGTTGCCTCTCCAAATAGAAGACCCCCTTTTTCTTGGTTCCTCCAAAGAATGTGCAGCCACTCAGTGGGTAATTCAATAAAAGGAAATAAAAAGTTTCCTTTCCAACCTGTTTCCCTTCCCCTTTCTTTGCTTTTTTTTCAAGCTATGGGGTTGGGATTGGCTTTTTTTTCATACTTTGCTTTCTACATAGCTACCTCCTATAGACATACATAGATGTAAATGGCCTTAAATGAAAAGAATGAGTGCCTATACAGAGTATGAAAATGTGTCAGCTGATTTGTTCATCTGATGAATTTTATACAATGTTCTATTTCGTAGCTTTAAATAAAATAACACAGAAAAAGGTTGTCAGTCCTGCAATTTAAATACTGTTGACCTTCTTTAAAAAAAAACAAAACAACAAAAAAACCAAAACAAAACCACAACAAACAAAAACCAATGACAAAACAACAACAAAAGGCCCAGTAGCCCAATCTCTGAGGCTTAAAAACCCCCAAGGTTTCCATTCAGGAACCCTTTGGACTGTTAGATACAGTGAATATTTGGTGGGGCAGGAAAGGTGTTGTCAACGTGCTTCTGAGTGCAACTGAAAGCAGCTTTGAAAACCCTGAGAAAGCAAGGGAGGCATGAGGTTTTATGCTTCCTGAAAGGTTTTCTCTTTTGCCATCAGGGTCACTGCTATTACCACGGCCACGTGCGAGGGTTCCCCGGCTCCTCCGTCAGCCTCAGCACCTGCTCAGGACTCAGGTGAGCCAACATTTCACTCATACTTGACCCTCTTCAAGGAATCAGCCCAGTACCCCTGGAATTTTGTTGTGCTTTTTCGTGAGTGTCCCGAAATCTTCTTTTTCAAATGAAGGTAAAAATCCCTGTAAACATATTTTCCTGCTGGGTGCTCTGCAGAGAAAGAAGAAATAGAAAAGACAATCTGGGGGGTTTCCATGATGACCCTTCTCCCTTGTTTACCCCCTTTTGCAGCAGTGCAGTGCTTGGCAAGGGGCAATGGTCTTAAACTGGAGCAGGGTGGATTTAGACTATACATTAGGAAGAAATTCTTTACAATGAGGGTGGTGGATCACGGGAACAGGTTGCCCAGGGGTGGTGGAGGCCCCATCCCTGGAGATATTCAAGGTCAGGCTTGACAAGGCTCTGAGCAATCTGGTCTAGTTAAAAATGTCCATGTGCACTGCAGGGGAGGGCTGGACTAGATGACTTTTAAAGGTCCCTTCCAACCCCACACATTCTATGATTCTATGATTTTTGGGCTGGCAGTGCCTGGTGGGTCTCCAGCCCTTCATGTCTTCCAAGCTGTTTCACCAGTGATGGCAGGACTGCTTTGCAGCTGCAGACTCGTGAACTGTCCAAAATTCTCATCATCTCCTTTACAAACACGGCTGTGGAGCTCAATAAATTGCTCTTATGGCAGGTATGATGCTCAGCATCAAGATTTTAGCTATTTGGTAACAGAAGAACAGCAGATTCATGTTGCTGTAACCCAAAACTCTTCCTAGGTTGAGAAAAGAACAGGCTGACAACACATTAAATACACAATGGACACAGTTCAGGAAGCAATTATCTTCCTTACTTGGACAATCAGAGACTAGTATTTACTCACAGAGCTGTTCCAAATCACAGTAATTAGCTGTAAATTGGCTCTAGTGTTCTCCCTGGAAAACCCGGTTTTCCTGTCAGATTTCCAGCTTTCTCAACCTTCTCTGGGTTTGTTTAATTTATCTACAAACAGCAGGAGTAGCTCGAGTCTTTTCCCCTTGATTTTGCATTTTGTGCAATAGTGGTATCATCAAGGCTTTTAATACCAGACAGCAGCAGAGAGAGCAAACACTTGGTTACCAGGACACATTTGCTCTAGTGGACGGGATTCCTGTGGCTCTTTCCCGTATGGAAAGGGGTTTTGTGGATGCTTCAGTGTGTATCTAGCATTTTCCACTAGTTTACTCTAATTAACCCCTTGCACAGACCATGGCAGCTTGCAAAAATACAGTGCAGGGCTATGGGTATTTTGTCTAAGGGGATCCCAGTGCTGTGAGGTCCACAGGGAAGATTTGCACTGTGAGGGACAGGATCTGGATCAATATCTCATCCCAGAGTTAAGGAATTTAAAACTCTCAAGTGAAATTACTCTTCTCCAAATTAAATATATTTAGTTTCTTCTTTAATGGGCTCTTTTTGCAGCTGAGCTCACAGAGCTGTTCCCCAGTTCTGGGGAGCCAGGGGTGCCCTGGCAGCACATGCTGGCAGTGATACTTTTTTCTCACCTGGCACTATCACATATAAATTCCCAAAGTGCAAGATGACAGTATGAGGCCCATTCCCCTTAGAGGAAAAGTATAGCAGCATCTTTTTCAGCACAAGTTTTCATAAGTTTCCCTGCCAACACATATTGTCCTCTAGCAGGAGAAGAGCTGAGTCCATATCTCAGCGTCCATGTCTGTTTAGCTGCTGCACTTGCTACTGAGGTTGGTTAAGAGAGTATCCATCAGTGAGAACAGTTTGTGGCAAGGGCACCTCTTGACTTACTCCACAAAACTCATTTCACAGCCTGACAGCTAATAGTAACAACCTCCAGTCATCACATGTGCTTGATCTGAGCCAGCAATGTCCACCTGAAAGTTTTCATAATGCACTCTCAGCTCCATTAACCACCCAGGCCCTCTTCTTAAAGCTGGTTAGGAGTAAAAGGCCAAGTGGTGTGAACCCCAGGTGGCTGCACTGAGGTCCTGAGAGCACTGAGCATCTTCCAATATCAGGCCCATAGGTCACTGTCTACCCCTGCCAACAAAGTATTTTTGTGGCATTGTGGCAATGCATTACTTGGGAATTTGGCTGGAAAGACCTACTTGAAGATGTCCCTGCTCATTGCAGAAGGACTAGATGGCCTTTAAAGTTCCCTTCCAACCCAAACCATTCTGTGATTCTATGATTTACAGTGTGTGATCCAGTCTGAAATCATATGAATATAAATAGGACAGCTCAAAATGACTTCATGGCTTACTTTGCTGGCAACTTTACTGGTATTACAGCTTGGAAGAATAGTTATGGATAGGATAGGATGGGATTAGGGTAGGTTTAGGGTAGGATTAGGGTAGAGTAGGACAGTATACTTGCCCACCAACTTGCTGGAGTAGGGATTCTTGGTTCTCCACAGCACAATAAAGCCTGCAGACTGTAGGGGTAGAGACATAAGACATCGTGTGGCCATGAAGCTGCAGCTGAAGACAGTCCCTGGGGCAGTTGTTTCATCTGCAGCAGCCAGTGGTAGGAAAGACAGGTCTCAGCTTCAGGGTCTGTTCCTGGCTTTGTGACAGTTTCTAAGTGAAATGGACAAATCTCTTTGTCTCAGATTCTCCATCTGTGAAATTCATTTACTGATTCTTTACCTACCTCACACAAAGCTGTTGCACGGGACCAAAGTTCAAGTGCCTGAAAACCATCTAATGAAAGGAAGTGCAAGCTGTTAGCTCACTGAAACCTCAGAGCACTAATCTCCTTCTACTACTACTAGACAGGCTCCTTAGGCACTGTTCCAGGTGTGGCCAGGCAGGGATGGTGTCTTTTCCTCCAGATTAAGAGAGTTCATTAAAAGACAGGAAACTAGTCATGAAGAATGGGTTCTGCATTTTGGCATGATCTGAAGCCTCTGAGCTCAGCAGGATCCAAAGCAGCAAAAAGGATCTTAGGAATTAGTGAGACAGAAAAAAGGGATAGAACAAACCCCCTCATTACCACTTTATAAATCCATTGTGCACTCGTATCTTGAATCCTACATGCAGCCCTGGCTTTTCCCTCCCCATCTCACAGAAGGAAGCATTCTATCTAGAAAAGGTACAGAGAAGGACAACAGTTATGATCAAAGGTCTGGAACAGCTTTTATCCAAAATGGACTAGGATTTGTCACTTTTGAAAGGAGATGATGAAGAAAAGGGGTGTGATGAAATGAGGTTGGATGTCATGCTGGAGAGGGGGAAATTATTGCATATTTTTCAGAACTCCAAAATTAGGAGGCATAGAATGAAACTTTAGAGCAAGGGAAGGTACTTTTTTGGTCACCACATAATGGACCCGTGGAGCTCACTGTCATAGGTGGGTGTCAGCGTGAAAACTATCAGTAGATATAAAAAAGATGAGACAATTTGGGGAGGGGAGCTAGAGAAACCTCTCCAGGGCTGTCAAAGGTGTCCCTGACACTTATGCTGTCAGAGCTGGAGGTACCAGCTGTGCTTGCATCTTACCCCTGAGTATCAGCTGTTGACCAAGGCCAAAGTGCTAAGTTGGATCACCTTGCTCTGAGGTGTTACAGCCACCAAGTTCTTCCTTTCAGTGCAGCCACATGGTTGAGCATTTGAGATGTGCTGTTAGCTTGTAGATATGACCTGGTTGTTCCTTGAGGAGCCACAGGAAGCATCATGTGTGAAATCTCTTGATCCTCAGACTCTTTTCAGTGGTGTCCAGTGACCAAATAAGGGGCAATGGTCACAAACTGGTAAACAGGAGGTTTAGCCTAAGTGTAAGAAAAGTCTTCTTTACTTTGAGAGTAACAAAGCACTGGGACAAGCCACTCAGGGAGGTTGTGGAATCTCCATCCCTGGAGACATTCCAAACCTGCCTGGACATGTTTCTGTGTGATCTGCTCTAGGGGATCCTGCTCTGGCAGGGGGGTAGGACTAAATGATCCCCAGAGGTCCCTTCCAACCCCGACCATTATGTGATTCTGTGATCTGCAAAGTAAGAGGTTTGACCAGTTTACGTTTTCAGGCAGATAGAGGGAGTGAGATAAAGGGAGAAGTGAGAAGTGGACTCATCTCTCTGACACACAGGCACTCACATATTCCAGCTACGTTATCCTCTCAGAGGTGACATCCAAGTGCCTTGCTTCACGTGGGATCACAACAGTAGAAATAGTTGGATTGACACTGAGAGCTGCCTAACCTGCAGGTTAGAGGAGAATGTAATCATGCCATAATCATGCATCCTGCTGGTTCCTCTGGAGGAGGAAGAGCTGAGTGGCAGCGAGGGCATGGTAAAAGCTGAATGCACAGAATGGGAACAATAGTAATCAGGATTTCCGGAGCTTCCATCTGGCTCAGAAAGCCAATTAGACTGACAGAGCTTGTGGGAAGGTGAAGGTCTGACAAAGTCAAGTTGTTTCCTTCCTGTCCTTAGCAAATACCTTTCTGTTTATCTAGCCTGGAGGCTCTTCAAGTTTTTAGCAAATAGTTTTGGCCTGTAGCCACAACACCCATCTATGATAAATTTGGATGGACAAATAAATGATTTTTCCTCTATTACTCTCTCTACAAGAGCAGAATCTAGCAAATACCTGCAAAAAAAAATGCAGCCTTGAAGAAGAGCACCATTCACATAGGCCAGGAGCTGGCAGGGGACATGAGGCTACAAAGTGACCTCTCTGGTGTGGGAAGCCTGAGAGGTGCTCTCAGAAACAGCAAGGACACAAATCTCCCAGGAAGCCTTTTCTTTTTAAAACACAAAACCACTCCTGAAATCCCATGAATCCCTCAGAGCTATGCAATTGCTAGATAATAAGTCTCAAAGTATTCAGTCATTGTCCCACCTCATCAGTGACTGCGAGATGCTGTGTCCACAGCAAGAATTATGGGGACAAGGCCCCAGAACTGACTAGGCAGTTGTTTTTAATTGGATTACATGGTTGTGCTACACAAGACCATTTTTCAAATGGTCTGGCTGAACTCACTGCACCCCAGACACAGCCAGCTGAAGGGGGGGGATTTGAATATGACACTCCAGACATCAGCTATTTTAAAAAGGAATGGAAGTAAGAAACCAGTGAGAAAAAAATGCAAATTCCTCATGGCTCCTCAAGCCTGATTTCCTCACTGAAGGGGAGTTTTCATCCAAAAAAGAAGTTAGGAGAAAATCCTAGTTGAGAAAAACACCACTTTGGATGTGTATTTTTTTCTCCATACTTTCTGAAGAGCTTTTAGTTCATGTAAACATCTCACATGGTTTGTAAATTATCTGCCTGTGAAACTACTGGAGGTTTTTGAGCTTAATGTTAGAAAGCATCCATCTTCTGAGGTTTCACAGCTTCTGTATTCTGTGTGTTTGAGTAGTGAAGAGCTCCTTGATCACCATCACTTCTGTGAGCTGAGATGTACAATATCTCCATTCCTTGACAGTTGTCTGCACACTGTCCCCAGGTGCACAGTAATCATAGAATCCTAGACTGGTGTGGGTTGGAAGGGACCTTAAAGATAATCTAGATCCAGCCCCTCTGCATGAGCAGGGACACCTCCCACTAGACCAGGTTGTTCAGAGCCCCATCCAAACCCAAGGATCACTGCTACCACCAGGACAAGCATGGTAGATGTCCTGCTTTGAGCCAGGACAGAACCAATTTTCCTTTTAGTAACTGTACCAACCTGCACCTTGCTGAACCTGCCCTTTCTCCATCGTGTCTCTGCCTGGCAGTGCTGAATTTGAAAAACAAAACCAAATGCTAAACCTAAAAATATTTGCATATATTTTGTGACTCGGAAAAGCATCCTTCATGTGATGTGCAAGTTGGAATCCAGCCTTCTCTTACTGCTGTGCCATTTGCTGTGCAGTGCTATCAAATGTGCTCACTAAATCAGCCCTGGTGCCAACATCTCTTTCCTTCTCCATTTTTCTCTGCTTTCCTTGCTCTGTCTTGTCACCCTCCCAGCTGAGTTCACAGATGACACTTCCTCTGATAACACAATTACTGTTTCTTGCAATCCAAATGCAGGACATGAAATGGCATTATCCCTTTAGATTCAAGTAACTCCCTCCTTAAATTCCAGGCACCAAAGTTGCAGTCCAGTATGAATTCACTGTGGACAAATCTGTCTTGCACTGAGGAAGAATTAAGTGCCTGCTGCAGTATTCTCTGGGTATGCCTACATTTTAGACACTGTGTTATAGAATATATTTGCAGGTTAATGAAAGGCATTGGCTAGAATGAAAAATATTTGATTAATGCTGTGTCTGAGTGAGAACACCTCTACCAGGACTGCATTTGTAAAATCAGTAATGCTACTGCTTTAACCTCTCTTTCAGATGCTGCCCTTTGTTGGTTTGGGCCAGACTTGTTATTTTCATGGGATTCTAATGTGCAGGATAGGAAGATAACAGTATTACTTGGGTCTTGTGTCATGCTCTTCATCAGTAGATAACGATTGTGTATGATTACTAAAATTTACCCCATTTTGAAGGAGGGAAACTGATGCAGAAAGAGGTAAATTGGCTGTTTCTGATGTTCAGCTCCTGTTCTCTGTGTTTCCTGGTCCTTTAAAGCTGAAGAATGACCAAACCATTTGAAAAACCTCTAAAGATCACCTCCACCATTAGAAAAACAGTCTGCAGTCTTCTTAACTTTACCCAGTAGTATTAATCTGTAACCAATTAAAACAGACTACAAGTGAATTTTTCATTTCCTACTTCATTTTTCTTCCTCTTTTGTTTGTTGTCCCACTTCCTTGCCTGGAACATTGTTGTAAAAGTCCTGAGAATGTAGAATGTGTAAGAAGAATACATAAAAATGCCCTAAGACCTTTGGGATCCCCTTCTGATATCCTGCATGCAAAGAAACACTGCAGTGAGTAACTGCTGTCCCTCCACCCTGAGCATCATGACAACTGCCCTCCAGGGCCCCAAGGCTCCAATTCTGTATCTATTCATAGAATCATAGAATGGTTTGGGTTGGAAAGGACCTAAAAGCTAATCTAGTTCCTACCCCCCTGCATGGACAGGGACACCTCCCACCAGCCCAGGCTGCTCCAAGCCCCATCCAACCTGCCCTTCAACACTGCCAGGGATGGGGCAGCCACAGCTTCCCTGGGCAACCTGGGCCAGGCTCTCACCACCCTCACACTGAAATATTTTCTTCTTCATGTCTAACCAAATCTTCCCTCTTCCAGTTTTAATCCATGGTTTTATTCACCCAAAACAGTGGGACAGCTGCAGGATCCCACCCTTGACTTCAGAAGCTGCAGCATTAGTTCTGAAGTGGAGGTTCTGTAGGTTTTTACGTGGCACTTGAGCACTGTTCAGCCTTTTGCAGTGTCCATGAGCAGTGACAGCCTTAATGGGAATATGTGGTGTGTAAGCATGACAGCCCTCTGTAGTCTAATTAATTTCTTACAAACTGAAAACATCTACATTCCTCTTCCAGTGGTAATAGAGCTTTTTATTAGTATTGTTTAGAAATGAGCATAACCCTGAGCTTCATTAAAAACAAATGTTAAATTGCATTCATGGGTATCAGATTTATTGATTTACTTAACTTTCCCTGTATATTGCAGCAGAATAATATATCACAGTTTCATATAATTCTGTCCTAGCCAAGTTTTACTTCAGCATCACAATTTCTCAGACAAGTATGCACTGATGGTTTATGTTGGCAGGGCCTTTGCTTCTGCTGACAAGTTGGAAAAGAAAAATCCCATTTATATTTGGAGATTTCCTAAAGCCTGTTGATTTATAAAATACAACTGGCCTTGCATTGAGTTTGGTTTTGGTTTTTCTTTTTAAGAGGAAAAAAAAATCACATTTGACTTTATGGACAATTTGAATAGTGGAATTATTCCATCTTTCCCTAATTGAGAGATTCCTGGCAAGCTAAACAGCAATTAATGATGAATTAATTATTTAAGTTAGGTTTAAATGTCTTTGAGATAGAGGGAGTTCTCCCATCACAGGCCATCTCATGTACACTTTCCCCAGGTGTCCATATGGCACAGAAGAGCACAGAGCAGGCAAATACTAAGGAGTTGTTCATGTTTGGAGGTGATCAGCAGCAAAATGTGATGTTTGGAGGTGATCAGCAGCAAGATGGGATGTTTGGAGGTCAGCAGCAGCAAGATGTGGATGTGGTTTATGTGGTGCTGACCACCACCAGGGTTTAAACGTTGTTGAGAAGTAGAGTAAAATATGAGCTCAGGCTGAAGACCACACTGAGGCTGCTTCCAGTTGGCTTGGGGCCCACGAGCTGATGTCTGGGCTTACTGTATGATACAGACTTGGGTTTCTTCCCTCCCTCTCTGCTACCAGTGATGAAAATCACAGCACGATAGGGGTTGAATTATCTCTTGTCTTTCCTGCCAGGCTCATTTGCAGGATCTTTCTGACTTCCCGGCATCACCATGGTTTGGGACTGGGGAAAACACAGATGCCATAAAGTGGATACGTGGAGACTGAAAAATGTATACTCTATATTGGTTTTTCCCAAATTTTTATAAGCCTGAGAATTCTGGTAGCTTTTTGCCTGGTAGAGGTACTGTTAGAAATCCCACAGATTTCAGCAAACAAAGTTCATCTTAAACAATCACCACTGCTCAAGCACTCCCAGAGCTGCCAAAATCCTTTTGTTTCCTTGTTTAATTTTTGGTTTGTAGTTTAATGTACTGTCCACTTTGGGAAAAAAAAAAAATAAATACATCTATTATTTAACATTAATGCCTTTTGGAAAATGGAAAAATTGCACTGCCTTGGTCTTTGCTGATTCAGGAATGTGGAGAACCTTGTTGAAGAGGAGGACACAGAAATGGAGTAGGAGTAGGAGAGGCTTTTTTGAAACACCTGACAAAACTGGAAGGAAACAGTTGTTAATGGATTTATTTTGTTTGCATCAAATTCTTAGCACTGAATGACTGGGAGGTATTGTTCACCTAACCATGCCACACCAAAGAAAAAAAAGAAAGAAACCATAGCTTTGGAGAAGTTACACTTTTAAGGTGCTGTGCTTGGCACTGATCAGTGGGGAAAATGTAATTGTGGGAAAGGAGAATTAGTCAAAAAGAGAGAGCTGGCCAAGATAATTCATATTTGATCTTCATTATCTTATTACAGATGGTCACAAGCCAGGTGCTGATATCCTGTAGGCAGCACTCAAAGGATAAGTGTGCATTAAAAGTATGTTTTCCTTTATGCTGAATCTGCAGATTCTTTTTCCATGGCATTGCTTCATACCCAAAGGTGGGACTGCTCTGAAAGGCTTGTGCTGTCACTGGGGATGGGAGGCTCAGTGGCAAGTTGAATTGGCTACCCTGGCTCTGGTGTGCTTGGTTGAAAACAAAATTAATGGCTCTGCTATCTGATCGTTTGTCCATATCCTCTACTGCTAAATAAATTGAGGTGTAAAGAAATGGTTATTGAATTACTTGAGACAGTAGCTGGGTGTACAAGAGGTTCATTGGAAACCTGGCAGTGATTTATGGCATGTTTTGGCTATGAACTCTTGACACCAAGATGCTGGCTTTAAAAGTTGTGCAAATCTCTGTATTTTTTAAGTTGATGTTCTAAGCAGGATGAAGTTTAACATTAAAAATAAAACCCTGGTGTGGGTTTTGAGTTGTCAGTAAAGGGAGATGGTCAAGCTGGCCCACTTCAAGCAGTGACTAATGTGCTTCTGCCTCCATTGCTGGTTCCAGCTGCCTCCAAAGTTAAATGATTAATTGCACAAGGGAGAGGCAAGAACCCTTATTTGATTGTGCTGATTACAGAGTTGCTGATTATCAGAATAAAGGGAATATGTTGTCCTAGATTCCTATATTCTTCCAGGGATAAGACAGGTGTGCAAATGATTTAGAGCTGCAAGGTGTGAGGTGACTGAAATCAGGGGGTGACCTGCTCAGAGGTCTCTCATATGTCATGCAGGACGTAGTGTATCCTGAAGGCAGCTGCAAGGGATGCTGTGATAAATCAGTCTTGCTTTTCCCACTGTGATCCAACACACACAGATGCCTGTGTGATGGGCACAGAACGTATCTTCCCTGGTTTGCCCAGGAAGCCACAAATGAATTATCAGCCCCTGATCCTTGGTTCAGATCAGTAGTGCAGGCTCCTGCAAATGCTTCTGCTCAGCTTCTAGTATCATAGACTTACAGTCCTTTTTTTTTTTTTTTTCTCTTGGACTTTCAGCTGTTCTAGTTAACAGTTAAATGATCATCTGTTGGCTTGGCTGAACTGATGCTAATGATGTTTTGTAGCAAAATTGTGCAGTCAGCTTGGAATTAAAATTTCAGTTCTCTGGTTAGGAGACAAAGGCTTTGAGTTTCTTCCCCACAGCTCGCTAAGATCAGAACAACTGGGGCAGACTTTTCCTAATTACTTTTATTTTTCAATCAGTCTTCATGACGTCGTTAACCTGCTTCTGGGTCCTTCCTCTTTTTTTCTTTTTTTCTTTTTATTTTAGCTTTCTGCAGTGGGATTGTATAGAGACACATGTCAGTCTCACAAAGGTTGTTGTATCTCACCCTTGCTGCACTGCAGACAGGAATAAAAAGAGCAGACACCTCCTCTCCACCAACAAAACACACCAATGAAATATACAGCCTGCTTTGGGCTGGCAATGATTGCTGTGTAATAGCATCTATGGGCAGTACAGAGCAGTTTAGAGGAGGTGAGGAAGGTTGCTTTGGGCAATTAAAGGTTTCATGGAATTTCAGGTAGGTAGATTGTAGTTATTGCTGCTGAAGCTATGGCAATGCTTAGGGATTCATGCCTTCATCATGTAAAGACAGGGAAGAAAAGAGTAATGCAGTGCACTACCTGGTGTAGTGTCTAACAGCTGAATGCCTACAGCACCCTGCAAGCCAATGCTTTTCCCTAGTTTTGAAGAGAAAAATGGGTTTTAAATGGGGGCTTTCTCTGGTCACACAGTTACCCAGCAAAACCTGATGTCCAGCTCAGTATCTCAGACCCCCCTGGGTGGTTGGCAGGATGTGCTCAGGGTGCCGGTTGAGCACAGAATACTCAATTACTTGCTTTTACAGTAATTTCCCCCTGAGCCCTGTCTGTACACCTACTTCATGCCCTCTGATGCTGCCCCAGTCCTGATGTACAGCAGAGAAGTCTTCTGTGATCCTCCACGTGCAATTACTACTAAGAATTCCCATGGTATTGGTGGAGAGCATCCTACTTTATGCCCTAGAGTAGCAGGAAGCTTATTCCAGCATGCACAGATCATGAGCACCCATACCATACTGCCCATGTTGCTGTGCTGAGCCAAAACTGCAGCTTTCTGCCCTCAGCTTCCTCAGCAGGAGGAACTGGAAAGATATTCAACCATTTGTCATCTGTTTTACTGTAGCCACTCAGAATAATTGGGCAGAACCCTGCACAAGAACCTGAGCATGGTTGTAGGATGAGTTGGTTGCAGTTTTGGATGAGAAGGCAGCACATGAAGGCCAGAACCGACCACGTGTCCTTGAGTCTTCCCCTTGTGCCTTGAAACAAGGTGTTGTCTCTGTTCCTAAACATGTTTTTGCTCTTCACAAACTCTAGCTCACAGTAGTGCTACAGGAGTGCTTTCATGGAGGGAAAATCTTGGAGAACCTCAGAGACCAGGAGGTATTGCTGTAAAAATTATTATTTTGGATAGTAAAATGTGTTAAAGAGGGATCCACTCCTCAACATATCTGAGCTTCATTCTCCTGCCTCCCTGTGCAACATTTAATAAGCCATTTTGATACTGCAATGCCTCTTTCATCAGGCAGAATTGATGCTGGCACCAGTGTTTGATCTAAAAGGTAAACTGCAGAATGCAGATCATCATGGACACTTTCACCCTGAGCCTTTTCTCACAGAAGCATTTCCCCAGGCTTTTGTTCTTCAGCATTTGCCACGGGCCCACAGAAGCACACACGACTCCACTCAGGAGTGGCAATGCATCCCCGGGAGAAGGGAAAACACATAAAAAACAGCTGTAGTTTTGCTCTGCAGCACAGCACTTCAGAAAAGTAACGTTTTCTTTGAGCTATTGCTTTTAAAGTAGTGTGCTGCAGTGGCCAACACCCAGCTTTGATGTTTCCTGCCTCACCTGACCGTGACATTGTAAATCAATGTTTTGCCTTGTCATTCTCCATCATGATTAAAACCTGGTGTAACTTTGTTGTAGACATCCCTTAGCTCTTGCAAACCATGCATCTTACTCTGCTCTCTTCTGTAACAGGGGAATTGTTGTATTTGAAAACAAAAGCTACATTCTGGAGCCATTAGAAGGTGCTACAAGTGAACACAAGATCTACCGAGCAGAGAATTTGAAAATAGCCCCAGGATCTTGTGGCCACCAGCTGGACATCTCTGCCATGGGAGCTGGTGACAGTGACACAGCACACCATTCCCAAGCTGGCAGGGTAGGTGGATGCTGCGCTTTGGTCCTTCTGCTTTGCTGAGAAGGTCTCTGGTAACATTTCCTTATTCCTGTCCCCCATAACTCAGTTGCAAAGAGTCTCTTTGTGTACAAGGTTAAACCTCCTGATCTCTGTTGACATCCTGTTCTTAAGTGCACGCTTAAAATTATGCATATGCTTGCACAATTTGCTAAAGCTTTGTTGCTTTGGGTTTTTTTTTTGATCCTGCATGCGGAACTTGCCTTTTACTTTCTTTTTGGTACTGAGACAACACAGAAGAGCTTATGGTTTCATATTGGGGTAATATATATTTATGTTCATATATGTTTATAAAAATAATTTCAGACCCCAAAAGAAAACTGAGCAATGTCTGGAAAAGTTCTTGCCCACCCAAGAAGGAAGAGAACTGAATAGCTGTGATGCTTTGTTAATATTAGATTTTGAACCTTTATGTTCTAGTAGGGAATTGTCTTATGCAGACAAAACAAATTCTCACCATATTATTTTACAGATGCATTATTGTAATTGTTTCTGTGTAGGAAGAAATGCACTTAAGATGAAATGCATCTGGGTAATGGAAATTGCAGAAAATTAAATGAGCTAAAAATCAGGAAGGGGAAATATTGCAGTAAGTTCATCTGCATATTGGAAGGGATGGTAGAAAAGGCTGCTTTAGATGTCCAGAAATTATACAGTGACACAAATTTGCCCTCAGCATTTATTAAAATCACGTTGGGATTTATATTTACACGTACTACCAAGCCCTTGCATCAAGTAAATTGTTAAGCAACATAAATGACATCCCTACATATGATTTATGCAGTGGAATTAATTGATTTTATATTTTAGGAATATTAATTATTGCAATTGATGCACTAGCATTTTTATATACCATTTTCTGACCTAAGCATGATTCTGAAAAATCTGTGTAGGCTGAAAGTATTGGAAAAATGTTCTGCTCAACTTTGTTGAGGCTTCCCCAAAATCTTTGTGACTTTTGGCTGAATTTCACTGAGGTGGTCATTGTCATATGAGGCAACTGAAATACTGGATGCAAACAGCTGATACAATCAAAGACATTTTATTGTTACCCCCATGGTTCTCACATTTTGTTGATGGCTTCAGCTCCATGCCAGAATTCACCTTAACTATCTGAAAAATACTTTTGCTGCAGTTCAGTGGACATAATTATCAAAACTGTCAGCAGTCACATCATATGGATAGGTGCAATATATATAATGAGGATTCTGGATACGCTTCTAATGTATGAATTTTGAAAGCTGTCAAATGTGATGTGTGGAGTGAATGTTGTTGTCATCGAGGGAGCAGACTGAATAAAAATGAACAGTGAAGTATGGAGACATAAGGCTGCTCCACATTACACTGGGTGACAGAAATAGGCAGAAATCTAGTCTCATGTTCAGGGCACGATGAAAATTCTTGGGTTTGTGAAAGGTTTGGGGGGAGCTTTTTGTTAGTTTTCCCCTGGCCCTTCACTCAACCTCCTGCACGAGATTCTTACCTAGCAGGGCTGAAATGTCAGACCAATATATCACAAAGTTAGGATGGATTTAAATGCAGATAAATGATGGGCCAAACAGCAGACTCAGCCCCCAGATCCAAGCAGGAGAGTCACCAGAGCACGTCAGGTGATGCAGCAGAGGTGTGCAGACATGTTCTGCCCTGTTGGAGCTGGGTGTCTATCAATATTGGGTCATTTCATAACTTGGTGGACCCTCAAATTCCATCAAGGAGTGTGTTTTCCAGTTGAGCTCCACTGAGCTGGGATCCTCCCGAAAGCAACCCTGGTGTGTGAGACAGCCCCTACAGTGTGGCTTTTTCTCTGTAGCCATCACAAAAAGCCATTTTGGTGGAACACAGTGGAGGCAGGTCACCCACCGGGGGCCATTCTGGAGAAAGGGAGAGGCTACAGGATTGCATTGTGAATCCAAGCCATGTCATTCCCAGGGTGGGGGGCATGAGGAGTTGCTACACCAGTTCTGTGATAGGACCAGGTGGGGTGGAAACTGGGGAGAAAGGCAGCAGTGAGCAGAACAAAGCCTTTTGTCTCACATGGTGTGTATCTATCACAGCTCTATTACTGACTCTTCATTTTAATTCTGAAGGATTTACTCAGGCAGTGGGTTGTGTGTTGATGCAGTTGGCTGCAGCAAGCAAGCTGAAAGAAGTCATAATTAGGTACATTTTATAAGTAAACATTGCATCCAAGGAAAGCACACAGCCCCTGGGCAAATCACAGGGAGGGATTTGTTATGCCAGCCAGTGGCCAGAGGCTTACACGGTTCTGCTCTGCTAGCCAATTTCTCTCGGGCTGACTCTCTCCACTCCAACTAGTTTTACTCTTGGTAAAAAGTAAATGGTTTAAACTGACTGATGTAACAGAGCTCTTCTTGTGTCTCTGTGCCTGGATTTTCCTGTCTCATCTTTTACCCTTTCTTTGGAGGAAGACTAGAGGGACCTTGAGGGTGCATCTCTAACCAGGACCACATGGTAAATTTCAGGTTAATGTTAGTCTTTTAGTGTCTGAGAGATCCATTCCATCACAAACAACACCCACATGGTCATTTGCCTTATGTGGCACCTCCCTCGGGTCTGCTGCCTTTTGCAGGGAGGTAAATGGAGCTCTGCCAGAGCTCTGTAGGTTCCTCTGGAGTCTACTGAGACATGGCAGGCACTGTGTATTGCACGGCTGCTGTTCCTGGAGCAGCAGGAGGGGACATGCTGCCTCCTTGGTGTCCTGGTTCCCAGCTGGCATATCACCAGGCACTGCTGAAGCTTCTTGTGGCAGCTGAGGTGTGAGCATGTGCACCGAGTCTGAGAGCACACCAGGACCCCGTGGTGGTTCCAGCTGCACCAGAATGTGACAGAGAACCCCAATACCAGGTGAAGCTGTAAGAATCTCTACCCGAGCTCATTGGCCAGGCCCCCTAATAAGCGTGATGCTGTGGAGTGTTTGCATCAGCGAGGTTTAGTTCCTTCATGATGGCTTTTGCTGCTCTCTCACGTTGTCAGTACCATCCAAATGGAACTCACCTGTTTTCCAGTGGTTGTTGTTTGAAGGCTGCAACACGATGTAATGTGGGTTTGAAAGTCGGAGGTCCTAAAGGTCACATCTGCCACTTTCCTCTAAACACAGTGCTTCTTGCAAAACAGTCCAAATCATTAACCTGCAGATAAAAAAGAGGAACACTTGGGTGATGTGAAGAAAACTTTGTGAAATTTGGCTGGAAGGGGTTGTCCAGTACTTATTTAGCTTCTTAGGGGGTGGATCATATGGTTTGCCTTGGAACAGTTTGTTTTGGGAAGCTTTAGTCATGATTTAGGTTACAGAGCACTAGTTTAGTTCAAGACATTGTGGTCATTAGTAGGTCACACATCTGCTTTAGCTCCTGAAGTTCTGGCATGAAGCTCAGATATACTGCAGAGACCTCTTTTCCCTAACTGTCTTATTCCAGGGACAAGGGAGGAATGATGGAATAGATGCTCAGCTGCTGGAAATCACAGAACTTTTACAGGAATCAATAGGTCACTTGAGTTTAGGGCAGCAGAGGAGCTGTGCTGTGATTAGCTCCATTGCAAAATCATTTCATTTTCTTCAGTGAACTTTTTGCAGATAATGATTGTGATTATTTTAGACCTGCAAGTAGCATGGCTGGCTGTTTTACATGAATTTACAGACAAAAAAATTAACATATGCTTTCCATTTTTAGAGTACTAGTTTGCTCTCTCAGACACTGACAGTTCATTTTGATTTTCTTTCTGCAGTTTTTGTTCCTAGGTTTTTCTTCCTACATAATTTATCATTTGACCACTTGATCTCTCCTCTGCCTCACTCAATATCCCTTTATCTCTCATTTTTCCTAGTAGCCAGTTTGCCTATTGTGTGAAATGTTTGCTAAAAAGTCATTTCATTGTGTCTTGAAATGTACCTTGAAAATAGCAAAAGTCTTTCTGCTAGAGATGATGTTCTCCTGGGAGGAAAGATAACTCAGACATTTCAAGTGCAGAAAGCTGGAAGGTGGAGACAGACTGCACCACTTCCCTGCTTGCTGTGATCAAATCCTGGGTTGTTAGGGTTTGGGTTTTTTTTTATAAGTACCAGATAGACTATTTCTCTGGTGGTAGATAAAAGGGGAATCTCCATGAGGAGAAGGAATACACTAAAAATTTGTATGTAGTGAAATCTTTGGAAATCTGAGACGTGTCTCTTCTCTTGCAAGTCCTTTGTTGGACTGAGGGAGAGCTGATTCCAAGGGTCAGTTGTTGCAAAAAACAAACTAGTATTTTCATCTCCTCCTTTTTGGCAGTACAAGAGGGAGACTCTGAAGACAATGAAGTATGTGGAGCTTGTTATTGTGGCAGACAATCGTGAGGTAAGAGACTTCAAAGCTGTGGAAAGCACGGGTGGGAAATGTGTAGCTCAGTTCAGCTCCCACAGTACTGCAAGTCTGGTGCTTCAGACAGGGACACTGGCTTTTGGGGGGAAACCATGATATTTGTGCTGCTGGTACATTGACCTTTTATATTGCAAGTTTCAGAGACAAGGCAAGGATGTGGAAAAAATCAAGCAGAGGCTGATAGAAATTGCAAACTATGTTGATAAGGTAAGAACATGAGCATTACCTCACTTTTTTCCAAACTTACTGCACTTCCTGAAGGACATTGCTGTGAAATCTGTGTTTCTTCTGCCAGTAAATCAAGAAAGCTCCTAAGCTTAAAAAGTTTGCTTTCTTGAAAAGAATAAAAGCTAGTCACAGAGATTTGTGGGTAAGAATAAGTCACTCATTTCTAGTATTTCCTTTCTCACTAGGGTCTCTGTCCCCAGGGTGCCCTCCCAGTGCACCCACCATGCTTAGGTCAGCAGCTTTCCCAGCCTTTATCCACCCACCTTTTCCAAAAGCTACTTTCCTGATACTTCAGTATTTCAGATGGATGTTTTCCTCCAGCCACTAGTACCATAAAAGTAAAGTTCAACTTTTCTTTTGTCCTTCAACACCCCAAGCTGTGAGCTCTGCTCTGAGCAGTGCTCAGTAATGCATGAACTACGCAGGGGATGCATCTATCCATGGAAGCACAATTCCAAAGGACATGTAGAGTTTAGGAAGTTATTAACCTGGGAAGAGGGTGGGGATAATCACTTAGGGAACAGCCCATAGGAAAAGGATTGTTTTGAGGAGGAATTTGAAGAGCAAAGTCCTTTGTGGCAGCAGCAGGTGGTCTGATTGTAAGGCCTGTGAAGAGACAGTCAGTAAGGTATCTAGTCCAGGGAAGATGGCAGAATTAAAAATATGTTGTGCTTAAGGAAGCAGAAGTTGATGATTGAGTGAGAGCAGTAAGACAGAGACATACACTGGATTTTTTTCTATTTGAAGTAAAAAAAAAAACACAAAAAACAAGCAACAACCCCCCCCTAAAAAAACCAACAATAAATACAAAGAGTCCTTTACAGTGTTGTTTGGTTGGTTTGTGTTTTTTTTGACAAATTAAAGTTTATTTTTGTTGTGCTGTATGGCCAGAACAAATGAGGAGTCCAGCAGTGAAATGATAACTGAGGGAGTCTTAATTTAGCTGAGAACTTATCAAGTGATACTTCAAGCAGAGTAACTCAAGGAGAAGCACTCTTGATTAAAAACAAGCTGCTGAAGACACTTCCACCCCTTCCATAATTGTCTTGCTGACTTATTACTGGAGGCCAGGTGTTTATACGTTACCTGCCCAAAATTAATTTCACATGTTATAATATATTTATGCTTCATGCTTAATTTATGCTCAGCAAATGCCAGTGTTATCCAAGTGCCTGTCATGCATACAAACAAGACAGAGATCTAGTGCATGCTTTTCTCAGGCTGTCAGCCAAACCTGGGCTTGATCAGTTCTTGAGTCCTTCTTCCCATTAGTCTCAGGTTAGAATTGTTATCTCTGCTCCATTGCTAATGCTGCTCTGGCTCCTCTCTTGGAGGGGATTTACCACTGGGATACGAGTGTATGTAGCCCACAGTGCTGGAGTCACTTGTTTTTGTCTGCTGTGAGCAAGATTTGATGAGACTGGATAAATTTTCAGCTACTGTTTTGAGCCACAGCTGTAGTTCAGCACAGCTGCCTCCACCTCTTGAGCTGCCTGGGATGGAGGGCAGCCATGGAGAGTCATCTGCCAGAGAAGGGACATTCAGAAGTGAAGGACATGTGAAGGTAGTTGCAGTTTCACCTTGAAGGAAGGTGCCAGAAATGGGTGGGACATAGAGAAGCAGCTTGTCTCTGGATCTCCTCAATTCCTTACAGGCATTTAGTCAGGTCAGAGCTGTTTCCTGAAAGTCGTGGAAATATTTTTTCTGAGTCCTGGTAGGTGTTCCCTTTTGCTCTGGAGAAGAGACCATTAGAGAAAGGTTCCAATGCACATTATGCTTCTGCTGAAATATTCTACGCCAATGTGCCCTAAAATTAGTGACATGTTTCTGTTTTTCTTATCTCATTAGTTCTACAGGCCACTCAATATTCGAGTAGCCCTGGTCGGAGTGGAAGTTTGGAATGACATGGATAAGTGCTCTATTTCTCAAGACCCTTTCACCAGCCTCCATGAGTTTCTGGACTGGAGGAAACTGAAACTACTACCTCGTAAACCCCATGACAATGCACAGCTGATAAGGTAGGCTTGACACTACATTTAGTACCAGCCAGGATTTCAGTGATTTGGGAATAGCTGTACTGAATTCCTCCCCAGCTGCTGAGGTGGTGGGAGGAACATCTGTGCTCCTGAGGGCTTGGCTTTCTCCTCTGCAAGCATCAAACGTAAAAATGCTTTGCAGGATCCTTCAGCAGGTGCTCCAGATGAATTTCCTTCCACAGCTCTGCAATAGCCCTTCTACTTGTAGGCCTTTCCTGAATACAGCTCATGTAGAAGTGTAGATATGTATTCAGCTGGTCAATACTCAGGGTATGAACTTACAAGCAGTTTCAACTGGTCTCAGTCTAAATTGTTACTGCAAAGGGCAGTTCTGCTCTCACCCCAAATGTAGAGCTAAGGGGGCACCATGCAAAGCTTCTCTGTTAGTAGAAAAACCTTAAAAATTGAATCACACACATTTTTTTACCCTGCTACTGTTTTTTGGATTAAGTAATTGAGTTGCTTTGGAGCTACTTGCTCCAAGTAAAAACACTTTAAAAATACGTAGAAAACCTTTTCCTTGAAGCGGGTATAATTTATATCAAACATCTGTTCTTTGTACTGTAACAATAAATGTGCCTGACATATTAGTAATTAAAAGGAGCTCTTTACTCACTGTGTAGATATTCTGATGTTGGCTGTGTCAGAACAGAGTGAGCCCTTCCAAACTGTCCCTCACAAGATATTTTATTACTCTCCATGTATGATAGTACTTTGTTTGGAAGGATTGCACTCTGGGCTGGGTATTAGGAAAAGTGCCATCTAAACTTCCTAGTGCATTAAAATAACCCTTCTTTGAGCTAGAGACATTTTTATGTTTGTGTTTCTGTTCCTGACTTAAGTCAGGGAAAAAAAAGAAAGGAAAGGAGGGTCCTGTTACAGCAGTAAACCTGAAGGGTGGTGACCAGGTTGATCTTTCTCTTAGTAGGGGTGCTGTCCTTGTCAGTTTGGCAAGTCAGCATGATCAATCTGAGCTTTCCATTGTTTTCAACCTGCAAATGCCTGGAGCTGACACGTTTGAAACGGTGTCTTTGTTTGAGTCTGGCAGAGATACAAGCCTGAAAAGAATGGGGAGATATTTTGGCACCGAAGGCTGATTCTGTGATTCTTCTCCTCCTGCAGTGGGGTGTACTTCCAAGGAACTACCATTGGCATGGCTCCCATCATGAGCATGTGCACTGCAGAGCAGTCTGGAGGGGTCGTCATGGTAAGTGGCAAAGGCACAGGGCTTGAAACTGGCCCAGCTGGTGCCACACCATCTCAGGTTTTGTTGTACTCCATCCTGTCCCGGAGCATCAGCCCTGTTTGTCCCATTTTCAATCTCAGTATTATCAACATCTTCATTCATAATGCTTGGAAAGGACAGTTTCCATAGTGACAAAAATCAAAATGCTGCATCAAGTTATAGCTTGGCCTCTATATCAAGAAAATCAACTGCTAATTATCATTAAATCAGGTGCTGGGGTGCTGTGAAGGAGGAAAGCCAGAAGATGTATTTGTTATGCACTTGGGTATACTCGTGTGATGGGCAACAAGAGTTTATCCTGAATCTTTTGTTATATTGATTTTATTCTGTATTTACAAAGTTTCCTGTGTGAGGCCTGGTTTTCCATCTTTGCAGCACAGTGGTTTGTTCCGTTGCCAGACAAGGAGAAAAAAGTCAAGGGCAGCATTTATTCTACCTGACCCTCTCTCAGAAAGTATTACTGGTCATGGTGCTGGTAGATGCTAAACATAAGTCAATATCAGCTAATTTCTGGAAGTAGTTCTGGAATATTTTCTTTCAGAGTTTATTTATTTGGTTTTAACTTTTATCTGTTTAGTGTGAAAGGAGAGGAAATAATTTTTGTGTTAACTAAGCTTTGCAACAGAGGTACTTTAAATAAAATTAGATGTGGACTCACTGAGCCCACAGGCCACTAGCAGGCTCAGCTGGTGACCCCAAAGCTCAACTCGAGAGCAGAAAGCCAGGGAGCCCCAAAAGCCTCTTAGATATTCTCTGAGGTCAACCTGCAGTTGCCCAAACCCTTTGTGTTTCCTACAGCTTTATCCTGGCTCCCAGCACCTTCGGTGATGTGGTGTTTTCCTCCAGCTCTGCTGGGCACCTCAGCTGCAGATCCCTATGGAGATGAGGCAGGAGCTCAGGAGTACATGAGATTCAGAGTTTGCATGGTCTCAAAGCTCCCAGGTCTTCAAAGCTTCATGGGGATAACCCAGAGCTGAGGCCACAAAGGTTTTGACCTCAAGACAGTCCATGTAGTCCCAGAGTTACTGCCCCTTGAAGCCCTTGTGTTTCCTTCCTTCTTAACTAACATGCCAGCTGAGGTTGGTCCAGGGCTCCTTTGTGGTCTCCTGCACAAGTAGGCAAGAAGCCAAGCTGGGGCCATGTGTGCACTTGTGAAAGATGATGTCTAAGTGGTTCGGGCCTGAAGGATTTATGAGGTGAGCAGGGAAGCTGAGGTACAGGAAAGAGCAGAAATGAACAATAATTTGGAGAAAGTCCTGTCAAAACTGTAGAATTCTAAAGACAGAGGCTTCAGTCTCTTGGAAGCCTTAGAAGTTGAGTCTCTACTCAGTGCTTGCTACAACTTTTCATGGGGCTCCTGGGGGATAGGTACAAAAGAAAAAGGAGGAAAAGAGAGGGGGGAAAAGTTGTAGGAGTCTCCCAGTGCACTTCCAGATCTTGGCAAAGACAAAGATGAGGCAGACAGCCCCATTTTATCTTTTTCACCTTCCGGCAAGCAGACACTGCTTTGGCTTTATCTGCAGTCAGAGATGCCCTTAATTATGACTACTTTGTCCTTTTAATCTTTAACATAAGGCTTAAAATACACTACAGTGTGTTTTACTGCAAAGTCAGTCCTCTTCACTCTGGAAACCATCATTTTAAACAGAAACAAGAAAAGACCATATTTCATTCCAGTAAGAAGAAGACATGAATCAGCATTTCTTTAAAGTGCTCTCAGGGCTCTGGCAGAGGAGAGACTGATTTATCTGTCCAGGAGAAACCCAGGGGCTGTGCATGACTCCAGGGCCAGGCTGCAGCTGCAGTCGTGCAGGGCAGTGGGATGCTTCCCAGGGATTCCCACCTCAGTGAACTGAAACTTTAGAGGTGCAAGTCAACTCATGGCTTGCACAGCATAACTAGCAATGTCTTCCAGCCCTTTCAGCAAACCCTCAAAAAAGAGCCAAAAGCAAAACCAGCAAACACCCCCAAACCCCAGTGGGCAGCTGCCCAACCTCCCCCTCCAGTTAACAAAGGCTGATTCATAGAATCACAGACTGATTTGAGTTGGAAAGGACCTTAAAGATAATTTAGTTCTAACCCCTTGAATGGGCAGGGACACCTCTCACCAGCCCCAAGCCCCATCCAACCTGGCCTTGAACACTTCCAGGGACGGGGCAGCTACATCTTCTCTGGGCAACCTGGGCCAGTGTCCCACCACCCTCATAGTGAAGAATTTCTTCACAATATCTAACCTAAAACTATCCTCTTTCAACTTTAAGCCTTTCCCCCCTCATGCCATCACTCCCTGCCCTTGTCCCAAGCCCGTCCCCAGCTTTCCTGGAGCCCCTTCAGGCACTGGAAGGTGCTCTAAGGTCTCCCTGGAGCCTTCTCTTCCCCAGGCTGAACACCCCAACTCTCCCAGCCTGTCTCCAGAGCAGAGCTGCTCCAGCCCAAGGATCATCTCCAAGGCCTCCTCTGGACTCTCTCCAACAGCTCCATGTTGTTGTGTTGGGGATCCCAGAACTGGACCCAGCACTTCATGGGGTTCTTATCAGAGCAGAGTAGAAGGAGAGGATCAAGCATATCCAAATAAGTCTTGATGTATACCTGTAAATATAGAAGGAGGTTCTGAATTTGGAAGATGTGCACTTGAAAGACTGAATCACTGCTGAGCAGCCATGCCACAGGGCTCAAAGGTCTCAACACTGTGCAACTGAACATTAGGCCAGCTTTGTAATCCAGCCAACTTCTTACCCATCCCACCCCAAACACTCAGTATGAAAAAGCTCCCACACTCTCCAAACTGTTCTGAGAGGGGACAATGGAGAGATTGGATAAGAAATCACATTTGAATACAAAAACTGGAGTCGTCCTTGTGTGATCTGATTTTCCTGATTGGTTTTGCAGTTACTCAGATCTGCTATTTGATCTGAATTCCCCTGTCATGCCTCCCTGAGAGCCTGCTCCTCTCTACCTTTGTATAGGGCTGCATTGTCTCAGTGGTAGGTGACACCTTGTCTTTTACTAGTTTTAAAATAAATTCAGAGTGGGGAGAGCAGGTGTCTGAGTGTGAGGAGCTTCTGGTGTACTGAGAGCATTATAATTTTATTTTACTGTGAGGGTTCTGCTGTATTGTAGAAAGATCAAAGAAAAGCTGATGTTAAAGTAGGCCTTTGACACCTGATTCAGTCCTGATTCTTCTCTTTCAAAAGTTTGTCTGCTAAATTCCTGGATTTAAAAGTGAAATATTGCTGCCTTGCTGTAAGGTAACACAGTATTCCCACCCATGCCAAACTTCTGTTGACTTCAGGAGGATGTTGGGTTAAATGACAGGGGTGGAACTGAGGCTCTTACATTTCAGTGAATTGCTGACATGAAATAAAAGTTTGATTTGGGAAACTTATTCCTGCAGCTGAGTGCAGCTGCATGGACAGTACCAGGACTGGGGTGTTTGCCTGTTCTAGCTGTAGATGCCAGTATTTTATTATTCTGATATGATCTGGATCTCAGGGGATTGAAGCAGAGTTCAGCTGAAAGCAGCTGCATGTTTTGTGCAACAGCTTATAATGTCTTAACAGTAGATGGCTGCTTATTCAGTGGTTGTGAAACTGTTTGGTAATTACTTTTACTGCACAAGTTAACTTTAAAAGACCCTGGTGGAATAAATCAAAGTCACATTGCTATTCATTTATTTAGTCCATGTGGTACTTAAATGGTCTCAGTATCAAATGGGACATGTCACTGTTTGTTTTGGTAATCTTCATTTATGCTGTCTTCAAATAACCTCTTTTGCTGAGACATCACATTCCTTGTTTTAAAAACCCTCTCTAGAAACTGATAAAATTACATTCCAAGTGGATCTGAGCAAGTAATGAGAACCTCATGGGCTGTAATAATTGTTTGCCTATTCGAGACCCAAATTGCATTTCAGATCATTTATTACTCTAGTTTTGGAGTGGACTGTGTGATTTTTTTATTATTATTATTTATTATTTTTAATTGCCGGCTTGAGAGGTATTCAAATCAATATAATCTTTGTTGAGTAAAAGAGACTGGCAAAATGAAGGAAAACTGAGCTCAGTTTCTTGCCTGTCTGGGTAGCCCAAAGCCTAGAGGAGTTTGTGTCTTGACCCCATAGCCTTAATTTCAAGGCATCACTCCAATGTGCTGCCAGTAAATTATCTGGAATCATATCATTGTTTCCTTAATCTTCAGTCCTGGATTGTTTTCCAGCTGAGTGAGAGGTTGTGCTCTTTTTATGACATGAGGTTTGATTACATTGAATTCTCTAAATATTTCATATATTGCTACGGGTGCAAAGGTACATCAACCTGAGTGTGCCTAGGATCTAGATGAGACATCTCCAGAGTTAGGCATTGTGCAGGAGTGCTTATTTTCTTGATTATTACAGATTATTTTGCTGCATAGGTTTGCTTTTCTTTTCCTAGGACTGGCTGTACATCTTCTTTCAGCAAACAGGCCATCTTAGAATATACCTGCACACGAACTGGCTGCCATGTCAGTCAACAGATTTTAAAATTCAGGACAGACTAAAAAGAGACCCTTTTTTAAAAGAGAAAATTCTTCTGAGTTTGTTCCAAATGCAGGAGTAGTTTCTTGTTTTCAGCATGACTATATTCTCTTTTTGATTATGTTTTCTCTTTGAGAAATTGTTTACTAGAAATATTAGCACAGACAGATGAAAGAAGAAATAAATCTACCCCAAGTCATGTGCTGAGGGCTTTGTTACCATACAGCTCATGTTTTAGACAGTTTTACCTTTAATTTCTATGGGTTTTTTTGTCTGGAGGTTGGCTTGGATGATACTGGATGAGCTATTTAAACTGAATATATCCATATATGCTTTTAGAGCAGGCAGCTGTAGATAGTAATTCCATTTACTGACTGATAAGTAGTGGATCATGCATTTGTATTCCATGCTTATGCATTTAGGGAGAGCTTTCATGTGAGTACAGTGGAATTTTTTTTCCCTCAAGGAAAATGATGGATGTGGAAAGGTCTCTTACTTGTGGTTAAGCCAGAACATCAGTCAGATCAGCAGCCTGTAATCAGATCATGCAGTGAATTTCTCAGAAACAATTGTCCCAAACATTGGCATTTAAGTCAGGATTTGTGTTAATATTCCAATTTTGACACTTGCAACATTTAGAATATTCAAAGATGCTACCAAGAGGCCATCAAAGACTTGGACTCATTTTGTCCTTTCCCTTTAAAAAGCAGGTTTTCAAAGGTATTTACTTTTTCTTACAAAGCTTGTGAAATCTTGCACTTTCTGATATTCAACACTCGGAAGAATATTATACAAACCAAGTGAAGTTTCTTGCTGCATTTGAAGTTTGCCTCCTTTTCCTCCTCCCTCATCCAGAAACAAGACACTTTCCAACACTCCCCATCTGGGTGACTTATCTGCCACTGCCACACCGTGGGAATTTGGGGATTTATTGAGCAGGGAATTTCAAGCCTTAAATAAAGAGGTGGCCCAGACATTCAAAGGTGCCCAGTTGTCTCCAATGCTTAATGTGCTGAGGGAACTTTGTGTCCAGGACAGACAGACTGTCCTGACATTCCCATCTGCACTTGGTATATGTCAACGAATTTAAAATTGTGTCCAAAATAGTGTAACTACAGCTGGTAAATTTATAAAACATTTCAAATGATAGTCAGTAGGACCTTAGAAGGGGAATGTGTA
Source organism: Apus apus (assembly GCF_020740795.1). Taxonomy (NCBI): domain Eukaryota; kingdom Metazoa; phylum Chordata; class Aves; order Apodiformes; family Apodidae; genus Apus; species Apus apus. The sequence goes on from NC_067285.1 coordinate 3,175,858, forward strand.
TTTTGAATTGGTTTTATGTGTTGACTTGACTACTTCTTTTGGTGTGTTTTTTTCAAGGATCACTCAGAAAACCCTCTTGGTGCAGCAGTCACCCTGGCTCACGAACTGGGACACAATTTTGGAATGAATCACGACACGTTGGAGAGGGGCTGCAACTGCAAAGCATCTACTGATAAAGGGGGCTGCATCATGAACCCCTCCACTGGGTGAGTGTGACTTTACAGAGTGAGTGGGAAATGTTCAGCTTCACTTTGTGCCTCAGGAACATTTTAAAGGAAAAAAGACAAACCTTTCCAACACCTGTCGAATCTCCTCGCAGTTATCCCCCTCGAGCTGCAAGAATTTAAGCTGTTGTCAGAGCACGACAAGTACCATTGTGCCTTTCTGTTTTGTGTGACCCGTGTGAGAGACAAAAATGCCATAAGCAACTGGTTAGTTTAAAGATAAAAAGAAACCAAACCAAAACTGCATTTGCAAGTGTTGAATCAGAACTTCATCTTCTCTGGTCTTGCCTCAGTCATAGTAGGAAATGAGCAACGACCCAAGGCCAAGACTAAGATGAATTTGTAGGAAATAAAGCAGTGCAGGAAATCTATATTTAGACCCTCTGCGAAGTCTTTTCTGGTGCAGAGAAGGTTTTTAGTTTTTCACAAACTTTTGCATTTCACTCCTGGTTGCAAATGTGTAGCAGTATCAGCATGGGAGTGCATCCAGTCTGTGAGGTTCACGGGGTCAGGGCTGTTCAGTGGCCAGAGGGAGATCTTCCAAGAAAAGATATGAGACATTGCAGGAAATAATGCCAATGAACTCGTGGTCATCTCTCTGAGTCAGTGCTGAAGGGTTGTTGTGTTGGTGACACAGGCACTGTGTCAGTGGAGAAGTCTGGTGTTGGTGTAGGCACAAAAAAAGTACAGGCACCATGAGCAAGGGAACGAGCTTCAGCTTGTTTCTCTGTGTTTTAAGTTACAGTTAGAAACTGAATGATATAATGAATGAGTTCTCCATGTCCATGTTCAGATGAGAATGGAGAGGATTAAAATAAAGTAAGAGAGAGTAGATTTTCCAAAGCTTTCTGATGGTAAGGGATGTGCTGGACTGGACTGCTGGCAGGAATGTTGCTGCCTGTGACTGGAAGCTGGTAAGAACCAGTAGGAAAAATATCTGCCAGCAGCTTTCTGTAGGTACAGCTGGATTTGCCTTAGGGTAAGGAGATGGTCTGGATGATCTTCTGATGTCTCCAACCTTCTCTGGGTGTGCTTCAACTTCATCTGATGCTTATAAATTTCTTCTGGGAATTGTAATCAGCTTGACCTCTGCCTCTCTCAGAGACAGCATGTTTCTGGGAAAGAAGGAGAGTGATCTGGGAGAGGCCAGGGAGTGTTGGGCAGGATTGCTCCCTGCTGGTCAGCCTAACAGCAGCCTTGGCCTTTCTTCAAAGGGATGCTGTCACCCTCCTTCCAGGCAGAAAAATGGGATTCTGGCCAGAGGCCAAGCACAGCAAGTTAAGAGACAAACAAAGGCGACTTGTGTGTGTGGGAGAGAATGATTTCTAAAGTTTGGAAAAGAAAAACAGCCTGGCCCCTCTGAAACAATAGGTAGTAAATATCTGCATGGAATTGCATTCTGCGGCACGTCAGGGCTCGTAGGCACACTGTGAAATGAGCTGACCTTGGAAACAGGGCTGTGAGCTGAGGTGATGCCATAGCTGGTCAGCAGTGGGCAGACAGGGCTGGGCTCCTGCTCCTGAAAGGTGTGGGCAAGCTTTAGTCATCTCAGCTGGGACACTGGCTGGCCATCCAGTTACTCCACTCTTGGGAATCAGTGCAGGAGGAGATGCCCTCAGGACAGAGATTTCAGGACACTTTCTGACCTCATCCTGTGAGATTAGAAAGATCTTCCCCGGTTCCTCCTTCCGCACCTGGATCATTTGGGTATAGCTGAAGCTGTTCTCTGGGCTGCTCAAGTCCAAGAACTTGGCTCTGGGTTGGCTCAGGGCGTGGTCAGATCAAGGTACACCTCAGCTTGGTAATGCTCTCTTTGGGTTTTTACCAAACTTTATGTACAACTTGTGCCTGAGGAAGAGTTGTGGGATTCACCAAAGTGAGTAGGCTGGTTTGTTTGCAGTGATTATTGATTTATAAATGGAAATTGTAACATCAGGTTTATAGCCTTGGGCTTTGCCTTTCATGCTGTGCTGCCAATCTGTGATGTCAGGAGAATACCTTAAGCCTGAAGCCAAACTGCATTTCACCAACTGAAAATTAACACTTTGAACATCTACCCAACATCTGACCAATAGTAGTATTCCTCTGAGCACCATTATTCAAGGCACACTGAAGAGTTTTCAGCTCTGGGTCTCCATTAAGGGAAGGCCAAATGAATATTCCCTACCTGGAAAACATTCTTAGAATAAGAAAAACATGAAAACAAAGAGCAGCCCAGGGAAGCCACGGAGAGAGACAGCCTGCTCTCTTAGGATGCTCACTGGGACTCACTCTGGTCTTCTAATTTCTGTTGGTTTAAGGTAGATTTAACAAGTGCAAGGCAAAAAAAAAAAAAATGGAATTATTTGGGCTGAAGCTAGTGTAAAAAGTACAAGCCCCTGAGAATTCCTTATCTGATAACTAAAAAGAATAGGAAATATCTGTGTTATAACAGAAAGGCCTCTGTGAACTTAACTTTGGAGTAATTTGTGTGGTTGTGCAGTAAAGGAGAGGATTCAAGGCTTTTTACTTTGAGGCTTTTTACTTAAAAGTGATTTCATTAATTATTGCCATTTCTTTCAGTTCTTATGTTTCAGTCTTTGAAGAGGTCTTGGAAATTACTTCTTGGTGGAATAAAAATCTCCAGGGATCAGTGTGGAATTTAAACTCTCTTGGATCTGTCTTTTAATGAGCTTCCTATAGATTTTACTCTTAAAAGATACCAGCAAGATGTGTACCATTTGTGTGAGCCACAAGTGCCTTAAAGACCCACTGCTTTAGCAAAATATATTTTGTAAAACATGGAATTAAGCATATAAACCCGGAAAATTGTGGCATTCCAGGCCTTTTAGTGACCTGATTATCTGCTGTAGAAACCATAGAAATCCCATTGGAGAAGTTTGGAGGGTTCCTATACAAATAGTATCAATAAGAAAATATTTAATAGTAACACAATGTTCCCTTTATTGTGCATATCTTTTAATGATATTCCTGCAGCTCTTTTAGGTTGTTTTGAACATGGACAGTCAGAAGTGATAAAGAAGGATATAAGGAACCTTAATGAGATTTGCAAATCTTTTACTGATACCACAGTGTCTGATAACTAAAGGAGTCAGTGAGACCATTGCAGCATTCCACTTGTTTTCCAAATATCTCCCTGAAGTTTCCACTCTTAGGAGTGAAAATACTCTTCCTGACAACTAGAGAAATACAGCCCTGGTGAAACCCAAGGCATTAGTCTAGATTTATATCACTGCAACTACAAACAGACTCTAGGACAAACTGGAGCAAAATTATGCCAATTAGCAGTGCTTGTTCAGTTAATAATTTTGGAGCTGGGCTTTTTATGTGCTCCTTCACCAAAATGGAACACAGGTATCTCCATGGGCATTGAAAGCAGGTGAGTTCCCCCCACGTAGTTGAAAGCTTAAGAGTTCATATGTGCTTCAAACTTCTTGCCAGCCTTAAGGGAAGCAAGATTTTGATAGTTAGCCCTCCCTCCTGTAAACTCAAGGGTCTCCTCACCCACATGTCTGTGTCCTTGCCAATAGCATGCTCTTCTGCTTTATATATAGGTGACTCACAGAAGTAGTCGTCAGGGAAATCAAGCATACTATAAACATGTTCTTTCTTCCCTCTAACAGAAAGTACTCCTTGATTCCTTCCCATTTTTCCCCCTAGCTTGGATGTTAATGGGCACCCAGGAATCCACTAAGGAGAGCTTGTTTTGCCAAGCTCATTCCCATGCTGACCTTGCTGTGGTGTCCATCCCTTTGTGGAGCCCTGTGCCTTGCTGTGGTGAAAGCTTCATGCCCTGTCCTCTCTCACAAGTGTGTTGCCCTTGCCAGGATCATTAGCCATGGCTAATTAAAATGCCAGGCAGGCTCCTAGGGTAGAGCCATTTGTTTCACCTCTCTTTGCACTTCCATGGGCAGAAGCAGGTTTTGACTGTGCTGATAGACAAGGGGATGATGGGGAAAGGGAAGCTTTGGAGTCCATCCTCCAATCCCCTTGACACCTGCCTATGAGGATGATAGAGATTTTTCTCCAGGTTTGTCCTACTGCCCACATGTCATTACTTTTCCTGTCCATGTAAGATGTGAGATGAAATACCTCATATTGCACGAACACCAGGAAACACGGGGTTGGGTAGAGAAACTGGCCTGTGGATCTAAACCCCAGCCTGATTTACCCCTGTGCTGCAGTTGATTTCCACCTCTGGTGAACTGGAATAGTGTTTTGTGGGGCTACATGATAATCCAAAGGTGGGAATCATCCAAGTTAAAAACAAGGCTTTTTTTGTGAGCAGAAGGATGTGTACTAACAAGGGTTGTTTAGTGATCTGACAGTTCAGCTGATCCCAATGCAACTGGAGTAACTGTGAGCAGCAGGATTGGGTTGGGGTGAGGAGATGCTCAGCAGCCTCTCCTGCCTTCACCACAGAGGGCAGCACCTGCAGGAGCAGCACCTGATCAGTAAAGTCTGGTACACAACTGCTGTCCTTTGATGGTGCTGAAGGTCTGTTCTTCCCTCGTGTATCACCCATTACCATTAGTGAGATTTAGGGCTGCACGTCAAAAGAGGGCTGGTAGCACTGGTGCTGGTTTTGTAATGAATTCATGCATATTTGCATGATAGATGAGTGGCTGGTGTCTTGTGGAGAACCGTGTTGCTCCATCAGTTTGGATCTCAAAGGCTTTTGTGGGGAGCCTTGTTAGTTTGTCATCTGCTCTTGTTTGATTTTTGTTCTTGAATGGCCATAAAAAAAATTATATTTAACTACATTATAAAGAAGTGGTTAAATAAATAAAACATAGTTGAAAACTATTAAGACAAGTTAGGAAGGTTCTAATCATACGTGTCGCTTGCTGGAATAAGTTTTACTTTCAATCACATTTCTTCTTTTTGAAAAATGATCTTAAGGAAGCAGGATATAAGGTCACCTTGACTTTGGTTATTCAAACTCTGAGTTGGAGTCTGCAAAGCAGGGCACTGAAAACAAAACACCCCCCAGAGATTTCCAACACCTAAGCAGACAGTCAGGTATGCCACGAAAACACCATCTTGGCTTTGGTACCAAACCCACTTGAAGTAAAAACCACTTATTCCAGCAATTCACAAGGTGAAAAATTAATAAATATTTATTTAAAGGCAAAAGGGACAGAGGTCAGAATCACAGTGTGGGAAAGGAAACTTTAATTTACTGACCAGTTTTCTTCTTTCTAGGCATCTCACAGCATCTTGTAGCTGCAGGGCTGTTGAACATTAGATAACCAACCCATCATTAGTTAGCACACTATTGCCTGACCCCTCTGTTCTCAGCTGGGCAGACCTCACTTTGCATTTTTCAGTCTGGCAGCTTAGAGACATTGAACTGTGGAGTCAGCAGAACTATCTGGAATTACCTCTGGTCCAATTTGAAGAAAATGAAATTATCTTTAAGATGTAAACAGTTTCTAATTAAACTCTGGAGCTGTTTATGTTTCCAAACCAGTCTAAGCTGAGCTTTGCACAGACTTTCTCATTGTCTTTTTCTTTTTTTAATAAAGTTGATATACTGATGCAATAAATTGCTTGTGACAGTTAGGTCTGTTGTGCCAGCAGTGCAACTGCTTTAAAAAAAACCCACCACTTAAGCAATATATCCCTATTCCTGAGTAATTTAGCACACTGCATTCTGGTCCTTCCTTTAGTAGGAAACAGCCACGAGATTACAGAACAGATTTATGTCAGTCACTTAACTCTGAGTAGCTCCCCATGTCTGCAGTGCATTTGACATTCCTCTTTGTTAATAATTTCCATACATTACAGATATATTTAATTGTAGAAAACAAGATCTGCATTGAAGAATTAGTAGAGTCCTTTGGAATAGGTTGCAGGTTTCCCAGTACTTTGCAGGAGGGGGTCACTGGTGACAATTAACACACAGGTCTTGAAAAAGAAAAGAAAAAGATTTTGCTTTTTGTTTTAGTTTAGGCTTTCACGTTTCAGTAGCTGTGCCATGAGAAATGAAAATATTTGGCTTTTCTGGTGCATTTTAGAGGAGAACTCTTACAGATTTACAGCCTGCATTTTCTGTAAGTGAAGCTGACAAGGGGAGAGGTTACTTCTCGAATGAAACACGTTTTACTTCTGGTATGATTATTTATAGCAGATACTTAAGGACAAGCTGTGTTTGCTACTATGTGCTGTGTCCAGACTGGGGACAGTTTTGCTGGCTGGGATGCTGGTGTGGGAGAGCTCATCTGTATTTTGTCTTGTCAGTGTAATATCCAGAGAAAATACAGCTCTGGCAGGGACATTTTTCTCCTGCTATTGCCATGACCCACGAGAACAAATCATGTAAGGACGTTTCCCTTTATCTTTGCTTTCTCTTTCATCACAAAACCACTTTTCAACCTGCAGGGATAAATCTGTAGTGCTGTGAGCTGAGAGTGAAGCACAGTGTCCAGTTTTAATTGGTGTTAATGAATTCCCCATTCCCAGAGTATAAACGGACACATACCTTAAAGGGCATATTCTTAAGGTCGCATGAATGTCCCTTTTGGATCATGTGTTGCAGGCCCTGGAGCACTTTAAGGAATTGCTGTTGACTTGGATGGCTGAATCACTGTAATTAAAGGATGCCTACAGCTGCATTTGCCACAGTTGTCATGGGAATCACAGAGTCTTTTGTGCGTGGGATAGATGAGTAAAATGTTTAAAATTCAGAGAGGGAAGATGTCCATTTTACCCCAACAATTGCTTCCTGCAAAGTCATTCCTTTTCTTTCCTACTGTCAAAGCCTGTCACAAAGTCCCTGACACATTTACTGTGGGATTCTTGTGCAGAAATGTAGGTAGGCTCCATTTCAGCTTTTTAAAACTGAATGGCACAGCCCCAGGGGTGAGATGAAGATAAGCAAGCACCTATTTTAGTGTAAAGTCACTGAAAATAAAGAGGTGAAATAATAACATTGGTGTCCTAGGGATCCTTTCTGTCTTCTTCTGACTTAGCGTGGAAATTGGTTTCGTATTTGTCATTGAAGTTCTCCTGGCAGCCAACCAGCACTAGATGTGAAATCCAGGCTCTCTCCAGGTTGATAGGAAGGCTCCCACAGACTTCAATAAGGCCGGAATTTCGTCAGGATGCCTAAGGATTCCTTTAGATTTCCCAGGGGCCTTTCATTTCTGTCAGTAAAAGTTTTAATTTGCTCACCTAAGGATCCCTAGGTCTTAGATCATAGCTGGATCCATTTTGTTCTCACAGCTTGAAATAATGCAGCATTGATACTAATGAGTTTATTTTCTTTCTTCAAGTTCTCTCTTCAAGAGAAGACAGAGAAAAATGATTCATTGTTATTTTATATTTAGGTTTATTAATATTTTTTTAAAAAATCCACTTCAGTTTGTCTGAGGTGATTTATGTGATATGGGGAAAGATGGTTTTTTTCTCAGTGTTGAAGTTGCAGTATGCTCACCAGGAAGGTGGAAATGCTGGGAGAATGGAGCCTGATTTCTAGCACTGTTAATGCCTCACTTCTCTTTCCTCTGAATCTTCTAAAAGGCAAAGAAACCAAAACAGCCAACCACAAGAAAGAGCCATGCTGCTGGCAAGGCTTGGAGACCTGATTTATTAAGAGACTAGGTAGGACAGATGTTAAGTGAAATCAATATGAGCCTGGCCCCCAGGTTTATGGTCTTCCCAGCTTCTTGCAGGGCTCAGCCACTTTTCTCTAGCACTGACTGGCATCTCCTTGAGCTTTGTTCTTGTGATGCTTCTGCTACTGCTCTTCCCAGTGGGCAGCTTCTTCACGTGCTTTGTCCAGAGGGCTGCTTCTCAGATCTCTCCTCCCTGGCCTAGGTTTCTCTGTGTAGGGTTTATCCCTCCTGGGGATCCTCTTCCTTGAACTTGCTGTTGTTTGGTCTGCTCACCTGGTGTCCAGGCTCATCCTTGCCCAAACCCATCTGCTGAGCCCAAGTGTCCCCAGAGTGGCAGGTCTCCACACCAAGGTGGTCATGCCAATCCCACCAGCTGGGGGCATGGCCAGGTATGATGCTTTTGTTCTTTAAGGAGCAGTGCATTGAGTTGTGTTTAGGATACACGTGGGTAGGACAGGAGCTTGTGCTGGTGAGAGGGGGAAATGTCCATCACTAAATACCATGGGTTGATTTTCCTGTGTTACAGTCTGGGTTTGACGCTCCCTTTTGTTTGCTCTGCTTTGGGTTTTGAAAAATTATCGTCTTCTTCCCCCTTACCCACACATGCTCTCTGTAAAGTGCTCCTCTCAAAGCCAAGTTCCCAAATGGAAATAACAATTCCAGGGTTGTTCAAAGGAGGAAATCAGAATGTAGCTGCCTAAAACCAAAACCATGTTGGGAACTAAAGGAGGTGTCACCACGATGCAGCCCTGCCCCGGCCTTTCAAGCCAGGCCCAACAGTTTCTCTAACCAGGAATCTGATCTTCAGCAAGGTGTTTTGAGCCATGGGATGGGTCCTTTGTCTTTATGTGCTTGCCACATGCTGAAGATGTTGTGGTTTATGTGACAAATGTAAACACTTCTGGTTTTATGCTTCTTATCTACAGTGTCCCCCATTGCTGGCACCGTGGCTCCCCCTCTGCCCTGCTTCTCCTTAGCCTGGGACCAGACCTGACCTGCCCTTCTCATCCCTCCCTCTGCTCTGTCTTGTTTCTTTCCTTTTACTGTAGCCAACACTGGATTAACCTCAAATTCTAAGTTATAGATTGTGCAACCTGAAGTCTCAGCAGTCCAGCAAAATTTTGTTAATGAGGTAGTGGTCTAGAAGGAAAAAGAGCAAAAGATGGGCCAGAGGCAAATTCAAGCTGATTATAGCTACTTGCCTTGGCTGTCTGGTTTCCAACGGGAAGAACAGTTGTCTGAGTGCAATTCCCAGTGAGCTTTTGCAATGCAGATAACTGCAGCATACAGTCAGGATCCTGTCAGGGTTGATCAGTTGGGTTAGTATTGCTTCACCCCCCGAAACGCAGATCAGAAAGTCACGACCAGCCTCTCCGCAAGAAAAGACTTCTCTGACCATACATCTGCCAAAGTAAAAGCAAGTGCTAATAATGTTTTACTTGGCAATTTTGTGACTGCAGAAATACCAAGCCGTGGCTGTGGATGCTGTTTAAACCAGTAAGTGTTGTTCCTTTGCAGAAAGTCTTTTCCTGAGCCATCCAGCCGTTTGTTTCATGGCTGCTTTCTGCCCCGGGGTCCCACGCTCACTGGTATAAATCAGCCTGCTTGAATATTTCAGGTAGTTAAATTTTCACCTTTGGTGGAATGGGAGAGGTAAAGTCTCAGCTGGGGACATGACAACCCAACCCTCTCACCTGAAGTGAGATTACTTGAATACATACTGGGAATCTGCACTGTCCCCAGGGCTAAATTAAAATGAACCTAAAGCCTTTGTGTGGGAGGTTTAAACATCTACTTGGAAAGACTTTCCTTTCAATAACCCTGGAAATTTAATTGTAGCACCACAAGCCACTGCCACTGCACAGCAATTCAACTAGCCACTAGTGTGACATATTCACAGCTATTTATTGGAAGTGTGAAAAGTACAGTGTAGTGAACACGACAAAAGCTGTAGGAGAAATCCGGGCTTGTTTTTAAGTCACTGACCATGAGCTCAGGCAGCAAGAGCTTTGATGTCATGTCTAACTGCGTGGCCCCATTCCGTGCTCTACTTTATTGATGCTCTAGGGATTAAAACTATAAAAGATGAGCAAGAGAGTGAAAAATGGTCTAGAAAAATAAGTATGAGTTGTCAGATATCTACTGCCTTTTGAAGCAAACTTCCTGTTTCAATACTTGAAAACCACTCTACATTTTTAGCTAGATCCCTCCAACACTGCTGAAAAAGGTGTGTCCCACCAGTTCTGGGACCAGTGCCTTTTGCAAAGCTCTATCACGTGCTGCTTGCAAGGGCTTGACCATCTTCCAGGAGCCCAAAGCGTGCTCTGGTTTCTCCCCTGCTCCCATTTCTCCTGGGTGTTTTCCATTGGCCAAAGCTTTAGGTGGGAGAGAATCTGCAGATACCTTGTGGGATCTGCTTTAAAACTGCATTCGTGTCTTTCTCCTTCCAGAGTACTTAAAAGTGAAGACATAGTTTAAATGACAGATTAAAAAGCCTTTACATGTTATGGTAGTTGTCTAATTTTAAACTATTGCTATTAAAACATGGGGCATATGAAATGATGTTTGATGACAGAACTTGATACAAGAAGGCATCTGTAGTATGTGAACACCCATTTCAATATGAAAGAAAACTCTATTTTCTCTTCTGCTTTAAACATTAATCACCTTCTGTGAGGTTCTTTATGCCTCCCAATTCATTAACATACATCCTGTACAAAAGAGCTGAAGTGTCAGAAAATGGCATCTGAAAGCAAATTCAGTTTTATTGTAGTAGGTTCATATCTCTTAGGAGACCAACAAAAAATTGTTTTCAAGAGATGGAGAACAGTAATAATATCTAGAAGGTTAAAACCAAGGAGGGTGCTTTTTAATGGGAAAGAATTATGTCAGTTGGATCAGGACTTAGAATAGGCTGGGAAATTATCACAGTTCCTTGAAATCAGCACCTCACTGGGTCTAGAAACATTCATGTTGCTTGAGCTTCTACTTTCTAGATGTTTATTCTTGTCTTACTCCCTGCTGTTGATGTTTTTTCCACAGAAAATTCACATTTACCTGCATTAACAAAAGCAACCCTATCTCTATGTTTTAAGTTCACAAAAAGCTATTTTTAGGTTCCTATGTAAGAGTGGGAAATGCAATAGAAAACCTGCACATTTCTGAATAAGTCGTTCTGTAGAGTGAACAAGAAGGAGCTCAAACTCCCATCTTCTGCCTCCAGGAAAAGGATCTGAGCTGCTCTCCTCCTCTCCAGTTGTAAGTGGGCCACAGTGCAGCCAAAAATCAAGAATTTTAGAGATTAAGGAGAGTGAGTATTCATATTTGTGCATCTCAAAGAGCCCTAAGGATTGAAACAGACACAAAGAGATGTGGGGATGTTCAGTTCAGACAAGGCGTTGGAAATTCAGGTGTTGATGAGTGACATTTGTGACTCAGGAGGCTGGGACTCACCTTCCTGCTTGGCCTTGAGCACCTTCATGATCCTAAAAAGCAGGGTTGATGCCAGAGCTATTTCCAGATTTGGCCTCTCAGACCTTTCAGATTTTTCAAGCATTCTGGGCAAAGCCCAGCCCCAGTTTTCTGCATCTTTGGTGATGAGCTTGTCAACGGTTGTTCCACTAGGTAAGGTCAGGAAAATCAAAATGCCCTCTTAAAATTTATATCATCTCCAGTTATCACTTTACCTCAGGGAGGAAGGCCTGGTGGTACTTACTAGAGCTCTTTGGGGGCTGCTGTGCATTTTAATTGAGAGAATAATTGTAGACACTTCAGGGCCTTTCAGTAAAAGGCTCTGAATAAACATTGCCAGAGTGCTGAATAATCAGGTTGTGATATGAACTGGAATAAATGAACCCTATAAATAGAGATATAGTTTATATGTACATGTAATTGATGTGTGTGTATATACCAGCATTCCTGAGAGAACAAGGCAGTTATTTGGTAGAAGTGCTAGAGCTCTTGAACGAGAAAAATCTCTGAGATTAGACAGTGACAGTCATCATCATAAAAATGCTATTTCTCAAGATACTGTGAACCTGCAGTTTATCTCCCCCTGCAATGCCTAAAGAGTTGTCAGAACGTTGGTGATGTTACTGCCTCAGTGATGATGCTTCTTGAGAAACAGCAACATGTGTTGTGGTCTATGGTGGAGGAACATGAAGGAGGTAAATCCAATGGACTAGATGTTTAGATGCTTAATGCTGTAGATAGAAGTGGTTTGGAGGAACCAAGGGAATTTCCCTTCAGATGGATTTCCCAAAGCAAATGCAGTGGTAGGGTTTGGAATGGGGCACAGAACTCCTGTAGCCCAAGGCAACGACCCTCCAGGTATCTTCTAGATGGAGCAATGGGAAAGAAAGCAAAAGAGAACATGGCACACCAGCCTCAGGGCAGGAGCATTGCTGGGACTGCAGCTGATCTGCTGCTTTACCCTGCAGCCATTGGTAGCCACTTGGTTTCTCCTGAATGCTTTGGCTCTCTGATCTCTTACAACCATCAGTTTCTGGCAGTGATGCTTGTACTCTCTTGCACTTAGCCCGTTGGGAGGGGAATGCCTCTCAACTGCAGAACTCCTGCTTCAGTGGGAGAGTTGGACTAGATGATCTCTAGAGGTCCCTTCCAACTCCAGCAATTCTGTGGTTCTGTGAGATGGATTTTTATAATTAATGCAAATAAAAGGCTACACAGGGAGGTGCTGGCACAAAGAATTCTGTGTTCTTAAAAGGGACTTGACATGTTGATGATGCCACTTCACTTATTTAATGAAAAGAGCCATCTAGTACAGGCTAAATGCACAACTGCAGAGAGGAAACTGGCATTTAAATGGCTTGAGTGCTTGAAATACAAATGAATGGGGCAAGACCAGACTCTGTTTCTAAGGGAATCAATTACCAAGCATCCTCTTGCTGCTGGGAAGCTCTCACATGCAGGAACAGGCAAAGCTATTTTTGCTGGGGACTAGGATTTCCGTTGCTTGAGATTCCGTGCATCTTTTAAGTTCCAAGGAGACACTGAGGAATTGTTGGGATTTCAAGAGGGGTAGCAAGACTCTGAAATTATTCTCCTTGCTGTAAACCCACTGAAGAGACTAATGTAGTGCTGATGATTTGAGTTCTGTGGAGTTGCACCCGCAGCCAGAATGGTTTGACAAAAGGGTCTGTAGTGTATCAATCCTAGAGGTTCAAACAGTGCAGAAAACGTGGAGGTTCTTCAGCATGTCAGAATAGGAATTAGGTTGGGTTAAAGTTTCCTTTCTCTTCCCAAATGCAGAAAAATAAGGGTCTGTACAAGAAAATGTCTTGAGTGCAGGATAATGGAATATGTTAATTGTTAATTAATATTTTACCTCTGGAAGGTTTTCCTTATACAAGGTGTATAAGGTTCACCTTGTGAGCTGGTAGCTGAGGGTTTTTTCAATGGGAAAAGTGGCTGAGCAACCAACAAAAGCACAAATATCTCTGTTTAACATATTAGTGAAATCTTGGAGACATGTCAAGGATGGACTCTACTGTGGAGACCCCACAACCTTTTCCCACTCAAAGATAGTCCTTCCAGGTGAGGTCTTACGAGCTTGCTGCGTTTGTTCAGAGGATGAGTTTCCTCCAATTGACCATGACTTTGTCATTTTTTACAAGCTCCAGCTTCACTTCAACTTTGTGCCTAATGCTACTGACATCTGCTATCTATAGCTTCCCATCCCATCTGCCAGGGATTTCATGCTTCTGATGAAACAGCTTTTAGATTGCAAAGACAGCCAAAATGTAGCCTAAAATCACAGTGATCAAATGCTGTGGCTGTTACATGGGGTTCTTTTTGGTCAAAAAAATGTAGAATGATTGTGTGTCAGAATAACATGGTATTAAGGATCAATTATGTTTCTAATGAAACAATAACAACGGGCATGGATTGATGTGGGATCTTCTCTTGCATGATGTGGTTACCCCTCAGCTGCTCTCTGTTTCCACTTCTTGGGCTCATCTCTGGGTTCCTATTGCTTTATTTTGGGCATACTTAGTAAAGACAAAGTATTTTCAGAAAATTTCGTCAAGTAACATGTGCTGCACTGATGTCAGCTGAGGAAATCGTGTCAAGAGCAGGAAAAGCCAGAAGATGAATGAATCTCTTAGTTCAAAATAGGAAACAGCTTGAAGTTCCTCTGGGGGGAAAACACAAACCTCATTCATTAACAATGACATTATTTCACCTCTGGTAGAGAGTGAGGATTCTGTTCTCCTGGTGATGGACAGACACATCTCACATTCATGCAAATGATGCTGAGCATTTGTGGATACAAAGGGACAGCCCTAAAATATCAATAGTTTTGACTGGTGAGCTGTTCTCATGCTCCCTGAGTGGCTGAGACATATGGCACAGGGAAAAAGGCATTATTATTTGTGTTCCTAAATTGATTTCAGTCTGTGTGAGGTTTGTGTGTCTCCCTGTCTTCATCTCAGTGGATGTCAAAGTGAATCTGTCACCAAAGGGAAGGATCTTGCCTGGATGATGCAGTATTCGTTTATTCACACTTTGATGTGAGGATCATGTCTGATCCAAACATTCATGTATTTGTACAGGATTTATCAGTCAGATCTATCTGAGTTTCCTGAGGTCTTTCTGGTGTTTGACAGCAGTGTACATCCATCTACTTGTTCTGCTCATGCACACCAAGTTTCATGTTGGTTTTTTTTTCCCATCAGACGAAGAGTAGGACAGGAGTTTGTGGTGTCTTTTTAAGAACATCTCCAATTGCTCCAGATGAAATGGTCAGAAGGTTTCCCAAGTGCCTTGATTTTCTGTCCCATTAATCTGAGCACCTTCCCTGTTCTCCCTTGGGGCCCAGAGCTGCAGCAAGCAGCCTGACTCCCAGCTCATGCTATTCTGAACTTTCTTTATTTATCTTAAACTCTGTCATTTTGCCTGAGCATTGATATTTTCCAGAAATCAGCTTCTGAAGTGGAGATGCCTATTAACTTTCTGAAGCCCTATGTCAGTGAATCACAGAACTGCTCAGTTTAATTGGACAAGCCCTACAGTGATGCAGATAAATTATTTTCCTCTTCAGAGTCACATGCATGTTCTACTCCAATGAGCTGGCTGTTTCATTGCAAAAGAATCTGTAAAAGGGGTAATTTTAAATGGGCACTAAATAAATTCAGTTCTGTAAGGTACCATAAGATCCTGATTAACCTCCTTATACCAGCAGAGGAAGCTCTACTGCATTTCTAGTTGTCCAACATTTTATTTTTTTTAAATAGAAATGATCTCTTTATACCTTTAGGCACCATCATTCACAAACCAACTTTTCATTTCAGGATGTTAGAGACAACAGCAGATTCATCGAGGCCTGAAGCTCAGCAGTGCAGAACTTCCATCTATTATCTTGCATTTCTGTAAAGATTGTGCCCTAATAACATGTGGGCATTTAGTGACCAAAGCCCAGGTTGGCTCCCTGTGCTGCCATGATGTTGAATTAGTCCTGGGCTGTGGTGTAGCAGTGACCAAGGTACCAAGTCCTACGGGAGATGCTGGTTTGTGATTTGGTTTTCATCCATGTGCACATCCAGGTGTGGAGAGGGGACAGACTCTAGGGCATGATGACACTGATGGCCAGACCCAGGTGCCATTTTGTCTCCTGTTTGGAATGTAGCTGCCAATGTTCGTTAGTGAAAATGGAATTAAGCCCTCCAACAGGAAAGCACAAATCACCTGCTGATAGTTGCACCGCACTGGATAGATAGATAACACTGCCCATGTGTTTTCAAAAGAAATCAAAGTTGCTGAGTGTCTGAGCAGCAGGGCCAAACCCTGCTCTCAGCACTGTCAATTCAAATTATGGGGATTTTCAGTAGTGTCTTTACAACCATCCTGATTTAACGTAAAAACTGTATTGGCTTTAATCATGCAGTTCCCAAGCTTGACTGATGACTTGCAGAAGCAGGCTCTTCTCAAGTAACCCAGTGATTTTCTTTGTTGTTGCTGTTGGTTGTTTTGTGTTGTTTGTCTTTTCTTTTTCCCTGGAAAGAGAAGGAAGTTGCAGCAAGAGGAAAGAATTTGCCAGTTGAGGTTGAGTTTTCCAAGAAGGATTAGGATTTTTTTCAGGAATGCAGGAATCCTCCTTGCAAGCCCAGTACTTCTTTAGGCTTGTGATCAAAATTTGCTCAAGAAGTACCCATGCAAAAGAGGGAAAAGGAATTAATGGAATCATCATAGAACCATAGGATGGTTTGGGTGGGAAGGGACCTTAAAGACCATCTAGTTCAAATCCCCCTGCCATGGGCAGGGACACCTCCCACCAGCCCAGGTTGCTCCAAGCCCCATCCAACCTGCCCTTCGACACTGCCAGGGATGGGGCAGCCACAGCTTCTCTGGGCAACCTGGGCCAGGGTCTCACCACCCTCACAGTGAAGAATTTCTTCCTAATGTCAAACCTCAACCTCTACTCTTCCAGTTAAAGCCATTCCAAATGTGAACGCTTCCAGTCTTAACAGAAGCTACAAATGTAAGTGAAAATGATGGAAATTCCTTTACTCATAGTCAGAAATTCCACAATAGCACAATTTCACAATGAATTGCTGTTTCCCAGTTCTGTGCTAAAGGGTTAAAAAAAAAATAGAATAGCACAATCATCTTCTTAGTGCACAGATGTGCTCAAAGTTCACCAGCATGACAGGAGAGAGATGTTTTCATCTGATAATGCTCCCTCTGCTTTTTTGTCTCCATGTATTTTTCTTCTAGCTATCCATTTCCCATGGTATTCAGTAGCTGCAGTAGAAAGGACCTGGAAAACAGCCTGGAAAAAGGAGTGGGAATGTGTCTGTTTAACTTGCCTGAAGTCAAGGAGTCCTTTGGTGGGCAGAAGTGTGGGAATGGCTACGTGGAAGATGGAGAGGAGTGCGACTGCGGGGAGCCTGAGGTAAGAAACCCCCTGAGAACCTTTGCTCCCCTCCTCCCCCCTCATGGTTTTACCAGGAAAGACAAATCTGAATTGGTTTGGCAGGTTTAACACTGCCTGGTGTGAAACAAAACTTTCCCTTCACAGCTTCTCTTATCAGCTTAAACCTCAGAGTCCTCAGAAATGTGAGAAATTTCTTCTTAACTTGTGTTTGAGTTGCTAAAATCCAGGCAGGGCTTTAGTTAAGAATGTGCTGGATTCACCAGTAGAGACCAAACCCCCTCAGGGCCTGTTCAACAGACTGACCACAACTAACTGTCATGTTCCTAACAATAGGAATTCCTTTTCTAGATAACAAGCTAAACTCAATAGAAATTTGTTAACACTGCTCACATTTCTCAAGATACTGCGTGTTAATTGAAGGTTTATTTCCATATATGAGAAGCCACTCATATATTTATAGAAATAGAAATGTAAATAATACAAATATAAATAGTTATATAAATATTAATATTGCCCAGGTATTTTTTCAGTGCAGCCCATTTCAGTTTTCAGGTACAAGACCTTTTCCTCCCTGACTATAAGATTTTTCTTTGCCACTGGCAATTGCTTTCCTGACAGAAATCACCTTTACTGCCTCCCAGAAAATTGCTACTGCTTCAAGACTCATTCCATTTGGTTTAGGGAAGGTATCAGAGGACTGCCCAGATCGGGAGGAGATAGGCAAAACCTGTGGGTCAAATAATATCTGAGCCTATATCCTCATTCTTTTGGCTTCCCATGCTCGTTGGCTGTGTTGAGCTGCTCTCAAATTATCTGAATTAAATACGTCAGCAGATGAGGGTTTGTTTCCTGTGATAAATATGGTTCTGCAGACAAAATAGATGGGGGCAGTTAAAAGAGCAAGATATTGCTGTATCCTGTCTGTGCAGTAGATTGGATTTACACAAGCCATAAGGATTTCCTGACAGTTCACTCATTCTTCAGGGTAACAAGGTTGGAGGAAGCAGCCTTATCTTCTTGTTTAAAGTCAATAGAGTGCAAGCAGCTTGCAAATGTCTTCCTAACCCAGTTATCTCTCTCATTTTCACTTTTGAATGTTAGCAATACCTTTTCAAGTCAAAGCCACTTAATGTCAGCAAGCACTGGCTTGATTTGCCTCTTCTTCCTGTGTTTTTCCAGTTCAATTATATATTGGAAAACTGCAGCTTGGGCTCACTTAATTAAATTAAATTAATGTGGAATTTACTTCTGTAATCTGAGTTCTAGCAGAAAACCTGTTGGATGAGTCAGTAATTCACTGCCCAGTCACTGGTAGGTGCTGAGGTTTGTCAGCAGTGTTGCAATAATGCCATGGGAAACTCTACAGTAACAGATGCAGGTTGAATTTTATCAGTGATCAGAATGAAATTCCATCAGAATGTGTAGATGTAGGTGGTTGGTTGGGATATTTTGCTTTTATTCTAACTAAACTACTAGGTCTCCAACCTTTCAAACAACTCTGGAAACACTGACCAGGCCACCCAGGAAACACCCACCACCAGGTCAAGACTGACCTGACCAGGGATATTACCAATTAAGCTCTGACTTAATTTTGGATTATACTACCAAAACCGTATGACATGCTACAGTGTCTCTGGAAAGAAGGTTAATGTACATTACAGGTGGAAAGATGGAAGGAGGAAAAAGAAAAATCATTAAAAATCCATAGTCCCTGAGACCTGAAAGGTGACAAACACGGCCAGTTTTATAACGGGCTGCAAGGGGAGTGAGAAAACTACAAACTGGTAAATCAGAAGTCAGACAAATTGGTTCCAAGTGTAATGAGGAGCTAGTGCCAGAGTTGCTGTGCCATGTCAGGGGTCAGTCAACACAGTTTTGTGCCAGGAAATCTTGTCTTACAAACCTATCAGTGTCTGAAGGACTGAGCAAGCGGGTGGAAAGGGACGATGCTGTTAGTGCAGCCTGGAGGGAGTTCAGAGGGGCTTTAGAACAAAGCCTCTCACCAAAGCCTCTTTAGGACACTAAGCAGCTGTAGGATGAGAGAATATTACATGGGTAAAAATTGGGTTAAAAGACAGGAAATACAACCATGCATAAATCACCCATTTTATGTAGTGGAAGGGATCTGCTGTGATGTATCCATGAGATGTGTCCTGGGGACTACACCATTCAGCATGTCCATAAACAGCCTGGGAAGAGGAATAGGCTTGAATTTGCTGATGATATTAGGATGGTAGAGATGAAAGCTGGCTGTGAAGAACTGCAGAGGAACCCTCTGAGACAGCTGGACCGGGCATTAAGCTGACAAATGGGATTCAGTATGGAGTGATGCACATTCCAAACATCACCCAGAAGATGATGGACTCTGAGCTAACTCTGACCATAGAGGAACAAGACTTCATATTGCAATAAATAGTCTCATGAAAATGTCGGCTCAGTGCTCAAGAGTGGTCTAGAAGGTAAATGGGCTGTTAGAAATTACTAGGGAAGAAATAGGAAAACAAAACAAAGCACCAGTAGAGCTCCATAAATCTGCAGCGTGCTGCATCTCAAATGGCATGTGCAGCTTTTTCCTACCCCTCCCCCATCTCATGGAGGATAAAGCAGAATTAAAAAGATTGGAAGAAAAGCAGTAAGGAAGCTCAAAGTTTTGAAAGAGCTCTGGCTGGAAAAGAAGACAATGAAGGAAAAGGTGACAGAAGGTGATAAAATCGTGCATGAAGTGGGAGGAGTGAGCAGGGAGTGATTGCCCCCCAATACGAACAGTGCAGGTGAAGTTAGAAGATGCCAGGTTTCAAACAAGCAGAAGGAGCTGCTCCCCAGAACGGGCCCATTCCTCGGGTGTTCCTGAGTCTTACAGATGCTGCAAGTGCTGGTGGAGCCAAGAGAGAGCCAGGAGACTGGGCAGGTATCGTGTATGTGTGGTCACATTCTGGTCCTCCAGCGTTTTCTGCTGGCTGCTGTCAGGGAGACATGAGGCTAGAAGGGCTACGGGCTGATCCAGTGTGGTCTATCTTGTGTTCTTACAAAAGAGGGGGTGAAAAGAAGATGTTCTGTCTACAGTATCTGGCATTGTGTAGGTGATGCCAGAATTGCTGCTGTATTAGTCTGTTTGAGAAGCTCTGATGAGCCCAGGACACCTACCCCAAGAAACCCAACTCCCATCATTGCTGTTGTTACTAATAATAACTGATAATAATAAACTATAACACAGCAGTCATTTCAGGTGGCAGCTTGTTTGCTTGCCTGTTTATGTTAAAACCATTCCTGACAATTTAATAGCCCAGGCACAAAACCTATTTACTCGAGCTCCTTCCCTACAATGAGCAAGAAGTGGGTGAGCAATTGGGAATTTGGAGGGCTGCAGGAGCACCATTTGAAGGGCTGTGTCTTTATCCCAGTCTGCCTGTGGAATGCTGATTGCTTTCTGTGGCTGCTGCAGGGCCAGATGAGCTGACTGTTGCAGAAGTATCTTAATTAAGGAGTGATATTGCTTTCCTCCACTCTGCTCTTCTCAGATTGCTGTTGAGGGCAGTTTATAAAATGTGTTCCATGGCAGAGGAACGTTACTGCTTAAATCCAGCAGCTGCACAGAGGTATTTGCATAGCCTGCTGCCTTCCAGAGGGATCAAAAAGTGGTGCAGGAAGTTGCTCCCCTGCTTCAGAGCAGCATCTTTAGCTTGTACACTCAGGCAGGTACTATCTAAGAAAAGAGAAGTGCTGAGAGTCATTTTGCTCTTTATTTGTGAGTTCAGTGGTAGCCCCATCTTCCAGTTAGAAAGCTTTACAAAAGCCAATAAAGTAAGAAGAGGCTGTGAACATCATTCTAACCCACTTATTTTTCCTGTGTTCCCTGTATTGTTAGTGATCCCTTGTTAAGTCAAACTGACTTGGCACAGCTGAAGAGCAATTTTATCTGCTGCTGTTCTTGTTTGAGAGATGAGGCTCCAGCACAGCTGATGTAACTTGCAGCTTGTGAATGTAATCTTGGAAAAACAAATCCATTATTTTCTGAAACTCCTTGCTAGCTCATTCTACTGAGAATAAAGTTTGCAACAGCCCACACATGCCACCATCTAATCCCTAGGGGTGAAACTGGGAGGTTTCAGTTGCAATTGATACTCGTTTCATTTCTCAAAGCTCTATTACTGAGAAGAGATGCCACGGAAGGGGGGCATCATCTCCCTCTGGGGCAGGCACCAGGGCAGTTCCACGGCTCTCACAAACCAGAGCTGCAGTTGTGGTCCTGGGTCCTCCCTGGAGACAGTGGAATCAGGCCACCGGTTTTCGAGGAAATAAAAAGCAGTGTTGGTATCAGCAGATGGGGGTTGTCTGTGATATTTGGGATGAGATCCACAGCTGGAATAATCCAGCCTTCCTCAGTGGCTTCTCTGGTTTTACTATAATCCCCACGCTTGTTGAACCCAAGGACCGACGAGACCGTTTGGACCGAGTTGCACCGTTTCATGCACCGCTCATTATTTCATGCTCAGCTTTTCTTGGCGGAGCTTTAGGCAGCCTCCTGATCCCCAGCTCCTTGTGACTGAACCTTGTCTGCTCTGAATCCCTCCTCCCTCCAGGAGTGCACGAACCGGTGCTGCAACGCCACGACCTGCACCTTCAACCCGGGAGCCGTGTGCGCGCACGGGCGCTGCTGCCAGGACTGCCAGGTGAGCCCCCACAAAGGCTTCAGCTCTGTGGGGTGGGCAGCAGCCCTCCTCCTGTCTGATGTGCTCTAGGTGATCCTCCTCTGGCAGGGGGCTTGGACTAGATGGTCTTTCCAGGTCCCTTCCAACCCCTAGGACTTTGTGATTCCTTCCCAACGGCAGGGCAGGAAGCGAGGGGGGAGCACACACCAGTTAGTACCCGTAAGCGTTGAGACACGTGAAACAACTTAAAGAATTCTCCAACTGTAGCAGTTTAGAGCAGCTCAACAGACCCTTTTGGTGGTGTCTGTGCTATTTGTTGCCACTCCACTTGCTCATGCAAAACCTCCTCTTTTTCATGAACTTTATAATGCTTAGATTTTATTTTATTTTCTCCTGCTTATATGGGTGCTGTGCTCTGCCAGTCATTAAATGCAGGACCCTCTTTTTATGGGAAGACTCTTAAAATATTAATTCTGTCAACAGCAAATGTATCTTTATTGACAGACCATCAGCTTGTATGGACTCCTAATGTTCTATAAAAAGCCAACTTGCCACCGGCATTTACTGTCTTAGTTTCTCAGAGCATCCCTTACATATGGGCTAATAAAGCATTCAGCAAGTTTCCATTGTCTGTGGCAACCATCTGCCTAAAAGCTCAGGAGCAGCAGCAAGCGACTGAACCAGCTAGCAGCTGCTGTGGAGCCAAATCAATCTTCATGTCTTTTTGCTTTTTAACAAAGGCAATTCAAGTCCAGTGCTGCTCCCAGAGCACACTCGTCTTTTGTGGGTGCTGTTGATAAGTGAATGTTCAGGTTGGCATATTAATGAAATCCTAGAATCCCAGACTGGTTTGGGTTGAAAGGGACCTTAAAGATCACCCAGTTCCAACCCCCCTGCATGGGCAGGGACACCTCCCACCAGCTCAGGTTGCTCCAAGCCCCATCCAACCTGCCCTTCAACACTGCCAGGGATGGGGCAGCCACAGCTTCCCTGGGCAACCTGGGCCAGGGTCTCACCACCCTCACAGCAAAGAATTTCTTCATACTATCTCATCTAAGTCTACCATCATCCAGTTTAAAGCCATTACCTCTTTTCCTATTGCTACAAGCCCTTGTAAAATGTCCCAGTTCCACCACTGCCTACTAGTTCCACCTCCAAAAAAATGTAGTTATGCAGAGGGTTCAGGACAGTAGCAGATACATGGGCTAGTTGTAGAATTAAGGTGAAGAAGATCTCGACGCCTGTGACACAATGAGGTTTTCTTGAGGAAATGCACCTCCATCCCAGGAAGCTGTCAGGGAACTGACTCCAGAGGCAGGTGGGTTGGTGGCTTCATGAGCCATAACATGTACCATAAGGTTACATGATGGACTGGCTGCCTTGGTCACTGCTGGGCTGTTAAAGCCCTCTGGAGGAAAAGGTTTCTTCTCTGACTTGGGGTCAGGGCACCCTTTGCAAACTGCCCGTGCCTCTGTTCAGCTGTGACTGCAGGAGGCACGCTGCAAACTTTGATGGCTGTTTGAAAACTAAAGAAGGGCTGGATTTACCTCCTGGCCTGAGCCACATTTGCAGCTGTGACTTCAGTTTGCCCCCCACCCCCCCTTTTTGCCAAACCCTTCAACCTGTGTCAAATGAATGTACTTAAAGAGCTGCATAATCCTTCTACTGCCTGTCCTCTGCTGTCAGCTGGGACAGAGCCAGTGGGAAAAGCTGTTGGGGGGGCTCTCCATGGGTTACACCTCTGCCTGACTCTCCCGGCTTGGAATTACAGGGCTTTGTTAAGGGGCTTTGTTTTGTTTTGCAGTTAAAACCAGCAGGGATTTCTTGCAGAGAGTCGAGCAATTCCTGTGACCTGCCCGAGTTCTGCACGGGATCCAGTCCTCACTGCCCGGCCAACGTGTACCTGCACGACGGGCACGCCTGCCACGGGGTGGATGGCTACTGCTACAATGGCATCTGCCAGACCCACGAGCAGCAGTGCATCACCCTCTGGGGCCAAGGTGAGCCTCACATCTGCTCAGGAGACAGGCTTTGACAACAGCCACCTGCCACTAGAGAGGCATTTGGAGGAGTGTTATCCAGCCAATCTGTGTCTATTCTTCGCTGGAACGGATGAGCTGAATCATGAGGGAATCATCCTGTGATTCATTTCTTCCCCTGATTTGCTGTCGTGTTCACTTCTTGCAGCAGGAGGTAGAGAGCAACAGTAGCTAGGTTCATTTTGCAGCAAATGGAGAGGTGAACTTAGACAAATCACTCAGTGCTGACGTTGGTGTGGCCTGATGTCACCCTACAAAGTGCTGAATGCCCTCGACAGGTTACACTGCACCCAGCAGTGTGCCCAAGTGGCCAAGGTGGGGATTTGTTGTTGTTGGCTTTTGGGTTCGTTTGGTTTGTTTTTTTGTGGGCATTTTCTGGTGAAGTGTGTGTGGTTGTGTTTGTTTGTGTTGGGTTTTTTTGAGTTGATGGTTGGACTCAGTGATCTCCTAGGTCCTTTCCAACCATGAGGATTCTGTGATCTTTTCATGTGGGTGTGTAAGCTTCCTTCTGTGCTCACAGTTGCTCATCTGCAAAACATATATGGCTGTCTACGTTCCGTAACAGAGGCCAGGATTTGACATTAACCAAACATTTTTGTATCATTATGTGTATTTTATTAATTGGTGTTACCCTGCCAGCCTGCCTCCCAACAGTACCTCTTAGCACAGGCCCCACTCCAGCAGCAAGAGGTTTTATTGTCCCATGGGAATGTATTTACTTTTTTGCAAAAATCTAAGAGGATGAGTTCTTGGGTCACCCAAAACAGTTGATATGCCAGGAAAGCCATTCACCTTTCTGTCATGTCCTGTGGCACTCCCAGTGAAATCCAAGTACTAGCTCAGCATTTTGGTGATACCTCCTGCATACTGGGGACAAGTCAGGTCTCCTTCAGCATCTCACTTACCCTTTCTGGCACATGGGAAAAGCACTTTTTACCTCTCCTGAAGAAGTATTTGGAACTAGCTTTAATTATTTCTTTTAAACTAACTTTTTCAGCTCTTTTTGCCTCTTTCAATTCAGAATCACTCTGCCTTTAACTCTGTTCCAAAGCTTGTGTATCTATATAACAACACACAACTGCTTCCCTTGGTCAAAACCTTCCCCAGAAGGCTACTGAAGAAAGTTATCTTCACAGGGAGCTGGGCCGTGGGCAATTTTTGTTTTAAAGAGCAGTAAAGCAGCTCAAGAAACAATGCCACTGATTCAGAGAGCAGGTTAGCTTGGTCACGAGGGTATAAGAACACGTTAGAGGAGTTCCAGTTCAAAATTAAACTCCCCACACAGAGCAAACCAAGCATCTGATACACTCCTCTGAATCCCACTCCTGTCGTAGAGTTAATATGAGCTCATATAGGCATGTACAATTATAGCCTCCAGTCTTAGTCATACTGGGATTTTTAATCCCCTGGATACACAGACATTTTCTCTTGTATAAAGCAAAAATCTCCTTCTGAACCAGTTTCCCATAGCGTGGAAAGTTACTCGGTTGGACTGTTAATAACTTCAGCCCCTGAGAAAAATGCAGCTAAAGGTCAGGGAGCTGAATTGCTGCAGCTCCCTTGCCAGGTCTCTTTCCTAACACAGCACATTCTCCAAACCCTCCCGGGCTCCCCCATTTCTTTCTTGCCTTCCTTCTTGAGACTGTTCAGTCTGGGCACTGCTGTGCATGGAGCCCCCAGTGGTCAAGGCAGTGGGGGTCTGCTCATGATGAAATGGCTTTGTTCAGAGCAGAGCTCAAATAGATTCTAACTGGAGCCCCCTTATTTGTCTTGAGAATTCTGAGGGATAAAGATTTTGAAAGGGAGGATGGGGCATTACCAAACCCGAACTGAAAGGCTTGATTCTGACCACATTCTTGGAAGGATAGATTAGAAATAATGCCAGTGAAATCAACCTAAAAACCAGTTTTGTAGATAGGCTTCAAGCAAAAACCAAGGCCTGTGTTCTGGATTTAAAGACTAGGGATGTAAATATCCACTACTGGATCACCTCTGGTTAGAGTATGAGCTGGCAGGGGCAGGGTGGGATGGGAGGAGGGCTAGGTGGGCCATGCAGCTGGAAAAATATCATGGGACACAGAAAAAAACCCTTTCCTTCCAGCCTTCGTTGCAGCAAAAAGAAACTTAACATTCCAGGGTACTGCCTCTGGGCACCATATCAAAAAGATACATCTGAACCTTTTAGTAGATTATTGCAATTTATTAAAACTGTTTTTAACTGTGTGTGTTGAAGTGGAGTGAAGGAGCAGTTGTGTGGGTTTTCAAAAAAGTCAGTGCCAGAAAGAGAAAACAGTTCATTTACATTAATTCCTTTTTTCTTCCTCCCAGAACAAAACACAATAACTGTCCTTAAAATAATATTCAGTATATTGAGTTCCTTATCACTGTCTTCTCTTGTATATCTATCTTTATTTGTCAGGTTACAGATGTCTAGTAGCCCCATGATAAATGTCAATCTTCATATTTTTAGATCTAGTTAAAGGAAAATGATGAGCACTGTCAGAGCTTGCTAACGTGAGGCTGGGCAGCAGAAACCTGTTTCCAGAAAGAAGTAGTGGCATTTCCTTGGGGTTTTTTTTGTTGCTTTCAACAGATAAATTCAAATCAAATGGAGGAATACTTCTCGCTGTTCTTTATCTGCCATAGAATGGAAAGTTTGGAGTGAAAGAAGAGAGAAGCACCTGGGGACAGTGTCCAAAAATAGCCATAAATTCCTCTTAAAGACCAAGTTCATTCTCAGAACACACAAATTTCTCTGTTCTTTCTCTGGCCTTAATTAATGTATTATTCCTCCTTAAGCAGCAACATGCATTAGTTGCTCGTGACCTTTTTTGTTTCATATTCAAAAATACCAAATTCCACTGAACTGACCTATTGGTAGCAGCACGACTGAGAGATACATCGAGAGCAATTAATCTGTGTAATGTCTGCTGCTCTGTTGCTTCATCTGGCAGCAGCTAGATACACAGAGAAAGCTCTTTAAGAGAGAGAAATTATTGATCACCAAGGGGTAGAAGATTCTCAGCTTCAGACTCGTGGCTTTTTCAGCATCGACAAGCAAATTATTCTTTAGGGAAGGAGAGGAGATGTTTGTTAGTGTGTTTTCCTGCATTTCCCTGAGAGGGCACAAAGCAATAGCTGGTGGGAGCCAAAGGCAGGCACTGACTTCATCATCAGAACATAGTCAGATCTGTTGCCTAGACATGGTTGCTTTGTTTAGGCAGGAACAATATTAATTTTCATGTCAATTTTAGTTCCAAAGGCCTGTCACTAGTACAACCCTCCAGGCAGAACCGATGGGCTTCCCACCTAGGTGACCAAACCGTGGCTGATTGTCTTCTGCAAAACCACTCATTTATCTGAGCACTGTAAAGACTTGAATCCAGTAAAACCAAACTGGTTTCAGCACCACAGATGTATGGCCAGACTTTTTCTCTTGGAGGTGCAAAAGGCATTAAGCCATGGTCTCAGAGGTCCCAAAACCAGCTCAACCCCATCTCACTCTAGCACAGACTTATCAACAGAGGTCACCAAGGTGAAGAGGGAGGCCAAGTGGAGCTGGTGGAGAGTTTGTTTTGCATCATCAGTGCAGCAAAGCAAACATGATGAGATATAAAAGCCAGGTGCAAAACCACATGGCAGAGAACTGTATTTTTTATGCTTGTATTTATTCATACAGTTGTTTGTGGTGCTTGTTGTTACACTCTGAGCTACACAACTTCAGTCACTCAAGGTTTGTTTTTATTTTTCCCCTCCACACCCATAAACACTGCATTTTATTTAATTTTTTATATAATTCTTGAGACAACTTTGAGAACTTAACTTTGAAATACCTTCCTTTTTTGCTGTCAGCCTGGTAATGGGTGTTTCTCAGCCCCTGGAATCAGCACCATGGTCAGAAATTCTTCTCTTTTGGGACACCAGGAGGAGATTTTCTCATGGCAGCAGCTCTTGCACTGATCTGAAATGACCCAGCATTTCTGTATCACTTCCAAAAGCATAGAACATCACTTTTTTCTTCTTCTTTTTTTTTTTTTTTTTTTTTTTGCAACTGTACAGGGAGACAAGTGGGCTCATCCATTTGGGAGAGGAAAAAAAAAAGAAAAAATAAAAGGCTTCAGGCTGACAACTGCAGTGCTGAGCTTTGACCTTCTGCAGTTTCAAATGGCTGATTTAATCCCTTGAATAAGGCTTGGCGTGGAAAGGCTGACAGGACCTTAATTACAGGGTCATGATACCATAATTATCAATAGCAAAGTGAAATAAACTCTGCCCACCCAGCTCAGAGCACTTAATAACCACTGGAAATCTTTCACAAATCATTTTGCCTTTGCCTGTAGAGGTAGTGGAATAGAGAAAGACAGGCCTTTCTGCTTCAGCTTATATGGGGCAATCATGATAAATGGGTTTCCTCCAGAAACACAACATTACAATTCTCCTCCTTGAGCACCCTCTGAAAACCTCCTTTTCACTTGGTAGCTCCATCTGTTCAGCTTCTTATACTCTGATGTGTTTTCATCTGTAAAAAAGTCCAAATATTGTGAGAAAGCAGTCATCAGAGGGAACAGCCATCTGACTCTCAAGCAACAATGCGTTTTGCTTTCATAGCAAAGGCAGAAATTGGAGCTAGATTTTGGTTTCCAAGCCACAGATGATCACTGGGCACCAGGTGTTTTCATACACCAACTGCTCCAAGCCTGGCAGGGGAGCATTTTTTGTACTCCATGAGATCTGTTTTCTTGTCAAGTGTTACTGGTTGGAGTTAAAGCTCACTGTCTGAGCCCTGCAAGGCTGCTGCAGATGTGTTCTTCTTCCTGCAGGCTGCTTTCCATCATGTGCAGCAAACTCTACTTCGACATTCATAAAACCCAACCAAACAAAAACATTTCACCAGGTGAAAGAGGAAGATAAATACCTTAAATTCTCTCAGCGATTTCAATGAGCCCTTTCTCTTTTTAACACCATGGTTTTTTATTAAGTCTTTGTTAGGTCACTTACAGTCCAAGCACAGGACATGGGCATTCATTTTCCTCCTGGCAGCTTTTGGAGCCATACACCATGCTGGGTAAAGTGTGTTGGTGCTCTGGCATCACATCCTGATACACCCCTGCCTGAACTAGTTGGGGCACAAGCCTCCCAGTCAAAACAAAACAATACGACCCGTATAACCCATCATAGAACAGTTTGGGTTAGAAGGGACCTTAAAGATCATCTAGATCCAACCACCCTGCATGGGCAGGGACACCTCCCACTAGACCAGGTTGCTCAGATGACAGATGGAGAGGGAGCTTATTCCTTTGGCAACATGGGTCTGAGCAAGTTGGTCTTTGCATATGTGGGAAGAAGAGCAGTTTTACTTGGCCTCTTGCTTGCAGCATGTTTTTTCCCTTCCTTCCCCTTCCCTCCTGAAGCTGGCATCATATATGCACATGTTAATGTTTGTAGCAAGCTGAATAGTTGATGTGCCTGCCCTGGGAAGATGAGGAGGAATTTACATGCTGAAAATGGAAATTGGACTTCTGCTTTTTGCACAGTGCCTGGTCTGGATGCTTTTGTTGATTTTTTGATTATTGTTTGTGGTTTAATGAAAAGAAGTGAAAGAATCCCATGTGAGTCCCTTTTTAATAGTTCCAGATTTGAGAAATATTCCGAACTCAGCAAGCTTGATTGTAATCTTCCAAAGAATTTCAAGCTCTTGTCCTGCTCTCCAGGGAACCAAGAGCTCGTATTCTGTTCCTTCTGTGCCTTTCTGTTTGAGTTTTCCAGTTTCAGCATGTAAAAATGTTAGAAGGAAAAAAGAGGGTGCCATCTTAAGCCTCTCCAAGTTTTAATACCTTGTCCTTAATAGCATTAGTTTGCTGTTCAGCAGCATATAGTATTAGTCAAGCCTCTGACTGTGAAATGCAGATAATGAATTGAGGCTTTAATCTCTGAGTTATTAGTGAAAAGATTCACAGTAACTGGAAGTTTTACAACCATATTTGTGTTTTCTTCCCCAGGAATACAACCTGTTTTAAAAAAAAAAAAAACAAAACAACACCTTCTTTCTCTGTGAAGGCTTTCAAATTAAATCTTCAGGATGGTTTAAGTAAGTGATATGTTTTACCCAGTTAGAGGGATACAGACCCAGAAGTGGCCCAAACATTTGAAAAAAAAATAAAAATGATGTGAACACAGATATTCTGCCTCTGTTAAAGATCAGGGAACACTGTAGAAATTGTGTCTTTTCAGCCTTTAGGCTATCACATCATTTATTGCCAGTTCTTTTTGCTTTAGTTAGGCTGATCTATCAAAAGTACACAAAAGTATCTAGCAGATACCTGTTAAGAGTATCTTAACCAGTGTATCTGCTCCTGACCTTGTCTCTTTAAAGCAAGTCTGCCTATTAGAGTAACTGAAACATTTTCAGTGACTTGGTTGTGCTGTTAATTATCTTCATGGAAAGAAATTATGGGGTCGTAAAGGGCCCTAGCAAAGAGCCTCTTAAATTTGCAAGGAGAAGCAATTATTAGCTGGAAATAAAAGCCACATTTCACAATAGAACAAAAGGATTAAATTCTAATATGTAGAATAATTAGTTGTTTAAAAAGCCAAACCAGGGAAGAAGATCCTCCATCTCTTAGACCTTTCAGATGAATGCATGAATATTCCCTTGAAGATATTCAGTAGTTGGTCATTAGCTAAGGAAAAAGAGACAAAAGTTTGTCTGTAGAAGACACGAGAATAGCTGTTCTAACAGTACCTTTTAACTTCTGCAATGGAGGGATGAGTAATCTCTCTGCACAGATGTTTCCAGTCCTACTTCCATCAGGGAAGTTCCTTTACCGTTAGGATATATCTCCATCATAAAAGACTACAGTATAGAAGAACAAGGCACTGCTTGTCTTCCCAGATTCCTACCACAGGGTAGAAACGTCTCTTCTTTCAAGCCAGTCTTTCCTCTCAGGAGTGGATGCATGGAGGATTAAGGTGGGGATGGGTGCCCTTTCTCTCCCCAGTACAGTAGCTTCAGCTAAAAGCATCGTGTTCTCTTTTCCCTGGCACTTGGTCATGTTTTTATGGTCACATCACATTCTAGTTTGCAACTGGATTTTTTTCTGGTTTCTTGTTTTTCTGAATTGCACTTTAAAAGGCCTTTCTTAAAAAGTGTTTGCTTTGGCTTCAGCTCTTGGGGTCTCCCTAGAACCACGTGGACACCAATAAGAAGGAGGGAGTTAACATACCAGCTGGCCTTTGTCTTTCTTCACCAAACTAGATTTGGCATTAGCTAAAAGCTTCTGTGTCCTGGGAGGATTCACAAGAGGGATATCATCTATGGAGGTTCTGAAAGAGAAGGAGTTCTGCATTGTCTGTTGCTCAGCATTGCCAAGAGACACAAATACCAGTGGAAAACCCACACGTCCTGGCTCTCCCATTAGCATGCGGATCCAGCCCAGCTGTTTGGTTGCTCTTCATCAACATGCAGAGCACAGCTTCCCTTCCCCTAAAGCACCAGTGGAGCTGATTATTAAAAATACACCTTGTATGAGATGGAAGTTCTGATGAGGTTTTGTTTCAGGTGCGAAACCTGCTCCTGGGATCTGCTTTGAGAGGGTCAATTCTGCAGGAGATCCCTACGGCAACTGTGGCAAAGACTCCAAGAGCTCCTTTGCTAAATGTGAACCCAGGTAGGGTCCTTCCCTACAAGCACAGGAACAGATGCATGGTGGTGGGACAGACCTTGTAACATTTAAAATCCTGCAACTAATTTGGGGTTTTGTTTATTTCCTTCAGAGATGCAAAATGTGGAAAAATTCAGTGTCAAGGAGGAGCAAATCGACCCGTCATTGGGACCAACGCTGTTTCCATAGAAACCAATATCCCACTTCAGGAAGGTGGCAAGATTCTGTGTCGTGGTACCCACGTGTATCTGGGGGATGATATGCCTGACCCTGGTCTTGTGCTGTCAGGAACCAAGTGTGAAGACGGCAAAGTAAGTTTTGAAATACTCCTGAACATCACTACCCTCATGCTGCAAAGTATTTTATCCCAAATTGACCAGTTTTTTACTGCAAACTATTTTATCCTAAATGGACCATTTTTTTATTTGGAATTTTTTTCTCTCTCCACAAAATAATTGTTTCTCATGCTGAGTCAAGTTTTTACTCCCTCCTACGTTTGGCTGCTATTATGGATCACAGATTTGCAGATGCAATTCAAATTGCTCAAGCAAGTAGACTTTTTGTAACAAATGCATGTTTCCTTTTTGTTTTAAAATTTATGTGGGGAAATACAGTGCCATGAAACTATTAAATGCATAGTTGTGGGGAAGAAAAATGTTCTAATAATCAAGGATAGCAATATAGAACCATAGAATCAATCATAGAACGGTTAAGGTTGGAAGGAACCTCAAAGATCATTGGGTTCCAAACCCCCTGCCATGAGCAGGGACACCTCCCACTAGAGGTTAATATTAGGTTTAGGAATTGGTTTCAAAACACTGCTGTATTACAGACCTTTTCTGTGATATTTATCATCGTTGAACCATAGAATGGTTTGGGTTGGAAGGGATCTAAAACTCATCCAGTTCCAACCCTCCTGCCATGGGCAGGGACACCTCCCACCAGCCCAGGCTGCTCCAAGCCCCATCCAACCTGCCCTTCAACACTGCCAGGGATGGGGCAGCCACAGCTTCCCTGGCCGGCCTGTTCAGTGTCTCACCACCCTCACACTTAACAATTTCCTCCTAATGTCTAATCTAAATCTCCCCTCTTCCAGTTTTGATCCATTACCTCTTGTCCTCTCACTACATCTTTTAGAACAGAGCATCCAAAAATCACTAGATGTCTTGGGAATTTAAGGTGGCACAAAGGAGAAAACACTAATCTCCTAAAGACTGAATTCACTTTCAAAAATGCAATCAGGGTGTGAAAAGAACTTTGAAATAAAAACATTTATTTATGTGCTAGTTTCTCATTACTAAGGCTCTGGGAAGAGTATTTTCATGCTAAAATGGAATTAAGATCATCATCATAAATACTGAAATATGCAGTGATGTACATATTATGGGATATTAAGCAGGTGGAGAGGTATTTTGAACTTTTTTTAAATTATTTTCTCATTTTTAATTGTTGTGGACCTGGTCTAGTGGGAGGTGTCCCTGCCCATGCAGAGGGGTTGGAACTAGATGATCTCTAAGGTCTCTTCCAATCCCTTCCAATCCAAACCAGTTTGGAATTCTATGACTTTTTAGAGGACAGTCCCAAATATCTGTCCACACTGGCTAGAGGTGGCCTGCAAAATACAGCAAAATACATCACAGGATCATTAACGAATTTCTGAGGAGTTCAATGAATTCACTTTTCCAGTTTCTGTGGCATTGCAAAGTTGTCATTAAGTTCACCTCCCTGCTCCTTTTTGTTCTTTCCAAGAAAATCTGTCTCTGCAGGCACTATGAGAAAAATATAAACCCATTGATATTCAGTCAGCAAAACTGATTTTTGTGATTATGTTTTGCAAACTTTGTGAATTATCTGATGTGAATATAGTCCAAAAGTCATATGGCTGCCTCATCCTTAGGTTTTCTGTTCTTAAGAACAGAAAAAGATGGGAGATTGCCTTGAGTTTCCAGAGGGGAGGAATGGAAAGGATTCCAAGAACTATGGAAATGAAGGTTTTCTTACCCTTATTGGGTTACTTGCAAGACAAGAAAAAAACAAAGTGCTTTGATAATTTGTGGTAAATTCAAATCAGCCCCTGAATCTCTGACTGCTTCTGAATTGTGCTGGGTTATCACACTGCACTGGGAACAGGTTTGAAACGTGCCCCTGGTGAAACTACAGTTCTCTTACAGGAAAACAACCCTTTACAGCTCTGCTAAGTCAATCTGTTCTTCAGTATCTTCTCAAAGAAAATTCAACGCTGGGAAAACAAACACCCCATTATGTTTTACTAATGAGTATTTAATCTTTCTAATCTATCTAATCATACACATGCACACTATAGAATAGACAGGCTAATACTTCTGAAATTGTATGTTTCACTTTGAGGACATTAGTGCATTTGTATTATGGATTAAGAATGTGAATTCAAATATTCTTGAGTTTTCTAAGCTGAAGATGCACCATTTGAAATGCAGCCATTTTAATGTGATCAAAATTCTTGTGAGCTGCTGCACGGTGCCTGTTTGAATTGTGAGTGCTGCTGTAATCAGACCATATTCTCTACATGTGTGCATGTTGATGGCAATTCACTCTCATTTCCTTCCCATTTTTCCTTCTCCCTGGGGTATAAGTGCCCTGATTAAGCCTCCCTGATGTCTCCTTCCATGCTATTCCCCGCTCAGTGCTAATTATTGTGACTGACTTTTACTACTGAGCTTAAAGGCAGTTAAAACATGAGCAAAATTGTGCAGGGATTTTTATGGGGTTTTTTGTATTTTTCTTTTGGTCAGCACAGCATAGCAACAGTTATTCCAGTCCTAATACCTTTTTTCTTTCAATTTTGAGTAGGATAACTTCTCATTACTGACAACTTCATCAGTCATTTGATTGGTTGATGATATTATTAGATGGTACTAACTGTGCATTACTTCAGTTTCCAGAGTAAACTTTACATGACTGGAAAACAAACAAACAAAGCATTTTCTTACATTTTATGTGGTATTTGTTTGTTTCCATTTCCTTTAAGTTTATTATTACACTTTTATATGATTCACACACACACACACAAAACGTTGAGCTTGGGAGAAGTTTTAGAAGGTCCCAGTTTTGGTGAAGAACAAGGATGAGCCCATAGACACCAATGACCTCAGCTGGGACCAAGGTCTGTACCAGCACAAACAAGTCCTGTGCTCTTGATGGAAACAGAACTCAGCTGATCTACACCCTGAGGGGACCTGAACCTTTCGTGGAGGAACCATCTCCTGCTGGGCAGGTATGAATGCAGCCAGATCAGGTAGAGGAAGGAGTCCTGCTCAGTGCATCCCTTATCTTTGTGTCAACGTGACACTGCACCATGTGCACTGGGAAAGCTTGAACTGCCACAAGCACCACTGATGGATGAGGAGCTGTGCAGGGAGCTGGAGAGGGACAGGGTGCCTGGTGAGCACCAGCTGTTGGGTCCCTATTAAAACTCCTTTTCTCTTGTTTTGCAGATTTGCCTTAATCGCCGGTGCCAGAACACGAGTGTTTTTGGAGTACATAAATGTGCAACCAAGTGCCATGGACGTGGGGTAAGCACGACAGGAGCATTTCTTTAGGATCAGTCAATAATCTGTGGACAAGAAATCGTTTTACATAAACAGCTTTGAGATCTAAGATTGTTTGTAATGTATCAATCAAAGTCACTGCAACACTTTTGAATGGTGCCTTTCCATTTGCAGTGGCCTTTATATGTACTGCAAGCCATGAAATTATATTTATTTAACAAAAAAAATATTCATCATACTTACCTTGTTCTCTATTAGCAGTCTGTGATAGAAAGGGATTTTGTCATCTTCAAAGCAATTTTAAGTCTAACCTTCCTTCATGAAGAATTCTCATTAACATTTCAAAACACACAGTTTCTGTGTGGAAACAGATACATTAAAATATGATTTTGAAATGAGAGTCAAATGGAAAAGCATTTCCAAAAGTTTTAAAATTAAGCAAAACCATATTGATGAGTTTCATGGTATAAAAGTGGTGCAGGATCAAAAACATGGTGAGTTAATAATATCAAAGTGTTTTTAAACCTAGTTTATATCATTAATATATTAATTACATCAAGCTATGCCTTATTAAGCTTGATTTGCTGATGATCTGTTTGTTCCTGTGAAAAGCTGTGGTGACCACATTGGAATAGCCACTGGAAATTCTCTGTCCTCCCCTAAGAAAGGATTTTCATTTCCTTTAACTTACTTTATCATCCCCCATTTGAGCAACTGTGCAGTGTTGATGGTGCTGCATCTTATGGCTGGGCTGCAATGAGCATCAGCTCAGACTGGCATCTTCATGTCTGCAGGATGGAGAACCCCTGGTGACTCCTGAGTAGCAAAAAATGATCTCATGGTATTGTAGATGGGAATTTTTGTAGAGCTTTAATTAAAAAAAAAAAAAAAAGCTTAGGTAATTAAATTTTTTATGATCTAGCTGTCTTTGAAAGTAATTTTTTTTTCCTGGTGTTTTACATGACCACAGCCAGTCTGAGCAATGGGAATGATTGTAATACTCTGCAGACATGGCCAGCACAGTCTTGCTGAAAGCCTGCCAGCTGACCTTGCCAGAAAAATGCATTTTTGCAAACTCCTGTGAACTAACTAGTGTCTTACTGAGAAACCCATTTATTAATCCTGTGTGGTTTCTCCATGGTGGTGGTAGGTCAGTGCTGATCAGTGCTAGCTCAGAATTGAGGACCATACTGACAACTAGCCCTAAGTGCAGAAGTTTTCCTTAAGAATCATTTTGAGCATCAACCTGTGACTGTGCCAACTTTGTCCTCTGCCACACTGTTTTTGCTCAGACCATGTATTGTCACAACAGCATGGGGCCTAAGCTCCTGTGTTAGTCATGCAGCTGCTGCTTGGGTGGTAGCAAAAGGAAATAAAAAAAGCAGCCCCCTTTTTTGAGGGCTGTTTGGGACTGTGGGATCTCCTGAAGAAAAACCCAGCAGCTCCTCCTGCTCTGTGCAGTGGGAACAGGCTGATGTTAATGATGGTCTGCTGGTCCTTTGGAGCTCTCTTATTCTGCAGGGAGCAGTTGGTAAATCGAGCCTTGCCAGTTGTTCCATAACTCAGACTAAAACCACTGAGGACGGTACCTTTATAGATGGTGAAAGTGGGACATCAAAGGGGTGGTTTCCTCAACCCTGAGTCGTTCCACATGTTCTGCCAGCAACTGGTTCATCCTAGAGCTGGGGGAGGGACTTTTTACAAGAGTTTGCAGTGAGAGGACAAGGGGCAATGGTTTTAAACTGAAAGAAGAGAGATTTAGGCTAGAGATCAGGAGGGAATTCTTTAGTGAGAGGGTGGTGAGACACTGGAACAGGCTGTTCAGAGAAGCTGTGGCTGCCCCACCCCCGGAAGGGTATGCCCTGTTCAAGGGCAGGTTGGATGGGGCCTGGAGCAAGGTGGTCTAGTGGGAGGTGCCCCTGCCCATGCAGGGGGGTTGGAACTCAATGATCTTTCAGGTCCCTTCCAACTCTGACCATTCTTGTGACTCTATGATTCTATGGTCTGAGCAGTGGGAGAATCAGTATGCAGCCTGGTGCAAGCCCTTGATGGATAGGAGTGTTCAAGTGGGCTGACAAAGGTTTACAGCCTTCACAGCAGAGACTCTTGTTCCTGTGAAGGCAGAAGGAACAGAAGTCAGCAAGCAGATAATGGTGCTGCTGGAGGCAAAGAGAGAATAAGACTTAAGAGGTGTGCGATTATCCTGATATTATTGGAGCTGTCAGCTTGTACAACTCCAGTGATTCCCTGCCAGATAAATCATGCTGGTTTAGGATCCCTCTTGCTCTGTGGTGCTTTGTGCTCGGAGCTGCTCTTTGCCACCTCCGAGCATCCCTTGTCTCCTGGAAGCGTTATTTCTTTCCAGATGTGTCACTATCTGATTAGGAGGCCTTATCAGCCCCACAGGGTCATCCTTTCCATGTGAGGCCATTTGTCTTGTTTTGCAGGTCTGCAACAATAAGAAGAACTGTCACTGTGAGGCAGACTGGGCTCCCCCCCACTGCGACCAGCCAGGCTTCGGTGGCAGCGTGGACAGCGGCCCAATTCGGCAAGCAGGTCAGGAGGGGCTCCTGTTTTACCTGTTGTTCCCATGATAAAGAGTGGAGATGCAAAGTGTTGTCTCATAAGCAATGAGCTTGCAAGATGGGGAAAGAAAGAAGTCAGGAAATCAAAAGGCTTCATCCAAACACATCTTGAAAACGTAGTGAAGGAGAACCAAGCGCGTTGGTTTTCTTGCACAGCTAAAGGCACAGGGGTCCTGGAGGTTCTTTTCTTTGCCTTTCTTTTTCTCCAACATACACGGTCAAGTTTAGCAGCTCAGTAAGTAGGAACTGCAGTAAGTAGGAAGTGGCATTGATGTAAGGCAAGGATGAGGAGCCAGTTCCCACCCTCGAGCTTGTTGTGTTGCCATGGCAGATGAACGTTGCAGTACTCTTGGATTCACCTTGAGACACACCAAGCCCCAGTGCTCTCCACTGAGTGCATCAGGGCAGAAATACCTGATTGTGTACACAACCTGCTGCTGTAGGTGGGTGCCAGATGAAGAGTGCATATTGCAATGATTCTAAATGTAAAAATATTGCTTAATTAAAAATCAGGAATATGTCTGATATTGTTCCTCTAGGGACGATCTTTTGTATTGTGGAAAATAGCGGCTACCTGACTATATCAGATTAAAACTACATTCCCTAGATAGCTTCCAAACATTTACCATAAGCCCCTCACATATGATAGTAGAAGGGGACAGGCATTTTCTATAACTTGCCTTTCAGTTTGCCCTTGGTCAGTCGTCAGAACATTGGCTGTAGTATCTTACTTCAACTTTGCCCAACCTCAGAAGGAATGACTTCTATTCACTGTGAGCTTTTATAGGATTTGATACTCATCAGATGCCAATTTTCCTCCAGAGTACTGTAACTTCAGTGACTTTCACAGAGATGTTTCTGATTTATGTCTGAGTAAGTAAGAGGCAGGACAAGCAGTCTACTCATATTCCCATATACAAACTAAACCTCACTGGAAAATGATCTGCCTGTTTTCATATGAATAGTATAATTCAAACCCAAAATGGATTGTTTGCTCTACTTGCCAGATCCTGCAGTGAATTGTAATATTAGATTTATGACATCATGGTAATTTCCATGACAAATTATTATTATTTCACTGATGAAAGAGCTTTTTTTTTTTTTAAATACCTGCCAGGTGGTTAGATAGCAAAGAAACTGTGCTCAGGCACTGAACGAGTGTGATTACTTGTCTGTTAAATGTTTTCTTCTAAGATTTGCTCTAAAGCATTATTGTCCTTTTCAGCTGACCTAAAAGCTAAGTACCTAGGGAACTAAAAAATACATTATAATAATGTGCTGCATAGACAATGTTAACTGGAGAAGACAAATATAGGCTAACTTGGAAAATTCTTGCATTTTGTGTTTTGGAAGCTAGCTCTTCAATTTAACAGAAAATTGTTTTAAGAATAATTTAATAGAGTGTGGTGGTTTCCCATTTTTCTCAAAAAAAAAATGCTACATTTAATACTACTGGGAATAAACAAACATGGAAATTGCTAGAGGACCTAATTTTCTATTGCTGACATTTGGATTTATACATGAACACTTGATGGGGTGGTTTGGATTATGATCTGAGTATTTTGCACGTCTCTAAATCAAATTACAGAAGGATTAGCTCCATAAAACACTTTCATCTTAGTCAAACAAAGAGCATGGTCTCATTAGTATTTACTAACTGATTTTACCCAGCTGACTTAGAATAAACCTGTGTGTTTGACACTCTGTATTTTTCTTACAAGGAAGCCTTAAATATTTAATTGTTAGGTAGAGAAGTTAATTAATTTAAATTGTGTAATCTTAGCTTATTAATTTTAGTCATCTTTCAGAGATGGTTAGGGATGTATTACTCTGCAGTGCCAGAAGGTAAAAAGCACAGCAGTTCATGCCCCATCAAGCCCCACATGTCGTTTGTTCAGGGTTCCTGCCTGTTCACCAGCACCCCAGGAAACTGAGGCCAGAAGAGGAGAGCAGGCTGGCTAGAAATCCATCAGGATAAAACTGAGCCAGTGATGATAGGTTACCAGAGTAAAGATGTTTCTCCTACTGCAGGGGTGTGTATTTTTTAGGTCAGCAGCCCTGAAGAATTGCAGCAGCCTCTCCTACAGGCAATGATCACAGCACAAATCAGAGCTGCTGCTTACCTCTTCCTAAAAACAGCTGCCAGTTGTCTGGTCAGGGTTCAGCTCACTGTTGTGCCTCACTTAGGTCCTAGCAAGGAATTTAAAGCAGCCTAAAGCACTCTAAAAACTGGAACAAGTACAGAAGGCAGCAGCCCTGGCTAAGCAGAGCATCTCTCTAGGAGCATCCCACGCAACATCCTGGCTGAGGGCCTTCCTTCAGCTCTTTGCTCCCCTCCAGTTTCAACTTGAAAGCCATCAGGGCTACACTGGTGTCACACAGATTTCAGCCTGTTTGCCCAGTGTTAAAGCACAGGAAAACCCCTCAGATCTATTTATAAAGGCACTAGGGCTACTGCTTGTATTTGAGGGACAATATTTACAAGCTTGCATTTGACCCAAACCTTGATCCAGGTGCTTCTCTGTTTTCTCTCCCTCTCAGCCTCTGTATCCCTCCCACCCTGACAGCAGGCAGCCCATGAAGAAGGTGCCAATGGGCACTGCTAGAGACATGGGTTCAGGACCTGAGCACAGGTGCAAAGAGAACACAATGATCATAGAAACCTTGAACCATTTTGGTTAGAAAAGATCTTCAAGATCAAGTCCAACCACTAACCCAGCACTGCCAAGGACCCCAAGAACCCCTATCCCTCAGCACCACATCTACACAGCTTTTATTTGGACCCAGACAGAATAGAATAGCTCAGCTGGAAGGCACCTACAGCTTCATATTTTAACCATTTTTTTTCCCTCATGTTAAAGAAATAACTTTAAAACAGATCAAAATTCAATCATCAGGCTAGAAGGAATAAAGAGCTTCTGAGTCTTTCATTCACAGTTTATTCACTGTACCTGCATTGCAGTTAGAAAGCCAAGCCAGGCAGCAATGTCTTGCTCCATCCACATAACACACTTCAGGGTGGCTCCTGGTAGAAGTTAACTCCATGTGATTTGTTGCAGATAACAAGAGTTTAACCATAGGAGTGTTGATAACCATTCTGTGCCTTATCGTTGCTGGAGCAATCATGTATCTGAAAAGGAAAACTTTCATGAAATGGTTGTTTACAAGCAAAAAGACAACAATAGAGAAACTAAGGTATGATCATTTTCCCTAATTTTACTCTTATAGGTATCAGTAGAAAGTAGCTGTTAACATGGCAGCTCCCACCTCAACATTCATCACAAAACGGTGTGAATATGTCAGGAAGAACCAGCCTTAACAAAAATACTCTCAAGTATTAACAGAGGTGGTTTTCCTCATTGAGTTTAACATTATTGATTGTCAGTAAATAATGACAGTTGCAGGTTGACTATATACCTCTTTTGTAACAAAAAAGAAGTCGTAGTGAAGGAAGTTTTGCCTCTATTTTCAATTGCTTGAAATAGTTCCATTACATTGCGTGGCCTTTTATCTAAAGTCGGTCAAGTGAGCTGAAACTTTCATATTTGAGGTCATTACTGTTTAAATGCTGGATTCATTAGAATAGTCTCTAGGGTGTTACAAAGCTGCATTTCCACAGATTGCAGAAGCTAATTTAACAGACTACTGGTTTCCAAAAAAATCAATATTTATTTTTATTCTTGCAGGAGCGCTAGACAATTTTTACTTTCCTTGTTTACTATAAAAAGTCAGAAAGTCCTTGCAAAATCTCATTATGAAAAGAGGTAACTGTTTAAAAAAAATATGTTATAAAGCAGAGTGTTGTGTTCAGTAAATATCTGTTTGTGTTGCAGGTCTGTGAGCCCAGCAAGGCCTTCCAGTTCGTCAGAGCCTAATCGTGTTCATACCACATCTCTCAGTAAAAGCCTCATCATGAAGCCACAAAATGCAAACATACAAAAAGTGAGTCCCTAAATAGTTAATAAAAGTAAAAATAAAGGAAAAAACCCATATTATGTATTTTGGATCTACTTTAAGTAATTTTTTTATAACACAATCATTACATGATCTTAGTATGTGATCTAGGCAATCCTGCTTTAGCACAGGGGTTGGACTAGAGGATCTCTAGAGGTCCCTTCCAGCTCTGATGATTCTGTGATTAGTACCACCTAGAACCAACAATACGTAAAATGGGAGTTGATACAGGTTTCAAAAGCCATGTATAGCTTCTAAGTTTTAGACAGGTGGAGACACCAAGTGCAGGAAAGAAACAGCTTAGTCTCTGGGGTAGAGCCAGCCAGCTTACCCCAGAACACTGCACCTGAACAGTGAAGGACTGGTGCCTGAGTAGGACTCTGGAACCTGTTAACTGCTTCTCTGGTTGCAGAGGTGTTGAAGGTAGATGAAAGCAGAGCAGAAGAGAAAAGCAAGTGAATAACACAGGTTTTATAGTAGTAATACCTATGTCAGCTCTCAAAGTCTGCAATTAACCTGGGGCTGGGGGTGTTTTCACAGAGAGATGCTCCAAGGAGACCTCTGCCATATCAGATCATTGACATCAGTAATCCTGTGAAGACACACGATCTGCCACAATTGAAAACACCCCAGCGAGTCCTACCACCCCTTCCCCAGCTGCCATGTCATGAAGCAGTGCCTGAAAGACCCTTGCCAGCCAACCCTTTGCTGAGGTTCACCCAGGTGACCATGAATTTTCATTTAGCTTCTCTTCTGTTTAATATTCAGTGTGTATCTCCATGTGGTGAATACAAATGAAGTCTTTTCTCATCCTTCACACTGGCCCTTTCCAACAGTGTTTCCTTTATATTTTGTATGAGTTTAGAAATGGGGTGTAGATCATTTCATAAAGATATTTTAAGTTCCCATTTTGCTCGTGAGGGTTATTTTGGTTTATGCCAGCCAAGGCTGTGATCTTAAACATGAGGATCACAGGCACAACAGTATAAAAAAGCTCCATATGAGAGGCAAACACAGGCTCGTTGTGCCCAACCAGACGGGAAATTGTAGTTAGCAAGGTGTCAAGTACAGTGATAGAGTTTAGGATGTCAGGCTGCAGATGTCTTGAGAGAGAGCAAAAGGTACATTAGCCTGATGTGCTCTGTTCTGCTGAGGGCTGTATGGATTGCATTTCTTTTTTTCAAGAGCACAGACATGAAAAGCAGACTTGTAATTACCTGCACTATTTCATGTGAAAGTACTTATACAATGCTTAAATAGAGCTGGTAGCCTTTTTGTTGTAACAAGATGCATCTCAAGGCAATGTTCAGGGCAGATGAAACTGTCTGTGCAGTTGTCTGTATTAAATTGTCCTTCTTCTTGTCACTGGCTGCTCTCTTTTGGTTGGATTTGTAGTGTGACTGTGTCTAAGCAAAGGAATCGGGCACCCAGCTACTTCTGTATTGTAGACATGGTGCTATTCTGGATAAAGTACAACATTAAAATGAAGTGAATGTCCTTGTCACTGAGCTATCTTAAATGAGTATCACATTGGGTTGGAGGCACATACTGCAAATCCCTACTCAAATAGCTGTGTCTTGAGTGACTGTCCCTACCTGTAACCTAACTAGGATGTCCAAGGATGGAGCTCCTCCTTCCTGCAGCAACCCTGTGAGCTGCTCCAGGACACCTTCCCAGGGATTCGTAGGAGGACATGGCTGTGAGAAACAGTCACTGAAGTGCAATGCCTTGAAAAGCAGCTGTAGAAAGAGCAAAGAAACAAAAAGGGATGAGACAGTGCTGAGCTGCCATGGCCACAAGTTATGACAGCAGAAAAAGTGTGTCTAGTTTTAATCTTGTCTAAGTCTGAGCAGGGAATCACACTAGCTAGAGCAACTTGTCCAAGTGTGGCCAGTTTATTAATCACTCTCGAAGTATTTAAGCTTTTTCTTCTACCCTTTTCCACCTTGCTACTAGTAATTTATTTTCCATCTCAGGGCAATGGGAAACACTGATTCTTTCCAAAACCAATTTCACAGGAAATCTGAAGTACTGTTTGTGTTGCTTTTGTCTTTAGCTCCAAGGGTTTTCTTGTTTATTTTCTTGTATTCCCTAAAATATTTGGCATATTTCACTGTGATCAAGGTTAAGATTTTAAGTACAAGTGCTTTTCTGTTTCTTAATCAAATGGTTCCTTTAAAAAAAGAAAGAAATCTCTCCTATTTCTTCTTACCTAGCGACTTACACGCTAACACTGCCTTCTGCTAGCAGAAGACAGAGGGAGGAAAGGCTTTCCAAGAAAAAGTAACCATTTCTCGTTCTGATGGTGCATCTGTATCT
Source organism: Apus apus (assembly GCF_020740795.1). Lineage (NCBI taxonomy): Eukaryota > Metazoa > Chordata > Aves > Apodiformes > Apodidae > Apus > Apus apus. The sequence continues at coordinate 3,219,331 of NC_067285.1, forward strand.
GCCCCAGCCTGTTGTTGCACATCAAAGCAGCCCCACGCACAGCTACAAATCATGTCCTAAGTGCCCTTCACCTCAAATCCCAAACAAAGTGCGAGGTAAAGCAGCAGATCTCTAGTACCATCATTACCAAGGACTGTCAGAGCTGAAACTGCCAAAAAGCTTTTCAGTTTAGCAGCTCAATTTAATTGTGACCATTACTCCATCAAGCAAAACATCACTGCTTTCGATTCTCAGTTGCTGCAAGAAGCAGAAGTAGAACAAACAGGGGATCAACTCAAGGCAACCTAATGAAGAAGCAGGAGTGGCCTCTTTCAAAATGATGTTGAGAACATCAATCCAGGATTGTCAGAAATAGCTACTTTTTATATCCTAGGGACACAGAAAACACTGCATGGGAAGGAAAATCTTTTCTTCTGAAGTTAACAATTTCACTCCCTCAAAGCTTAGATGAAGTAAATTAACTTGAGTGTAGTTTTGATCTAGTTTATACAGATACTACTTAATGTTTTGCTTCAGCACTCTCTTGGAAGTGCATCCATCAGGTCATTAAAGGGAAGCACTTTAAAAATCATGGCTGCATTCATAATATCATCCAGATGCTCAGTGCTGCAGTGCAGGGCTGAAGAAGAGTATCTGAAACCATTCAGTGCTTCTGTGGCTCCACAGCTGCCTCCTCTGCTTCTTTCTTCTCAGAAGTGTATTTAACCATCAGCTACTTCCCTGCTGCCTCTGGGCTTCCAGCTAAGGCACAACATACCAAGTAGACTCTAACATGACTCTTTTCCCCTCTAGTGGCTGTTGAGACAGCAATGAATGGATTATTATTCTGCTATATAATAGTAAAATAAATAAATAAAAAAAAAAACAACAAAACACCAACAACACAAAACCCCACGAAAAAACCACTTACCAAATGGACTGTTGCCAAGTTTAATATTAACAATCTTCTGACTGATAAACAGATTTTTCTTCTTTCTGATGCATCCCCATGTAATTACTTCTAGTTGGTTTTGTTTCTGTGAGCATTCAGCTGCTGCCTCTGATACTGCCATCATCTTATTACCAAAATATATCTCATATTTTACAGGTCATCCTAATTACAGGAAACATAGCCTGGTATGTTTTACTGTTCCCCTAGTAAAACTGAACTGGGTTTGCCTTCTTGTTGTGCCACAGTTATTCTTGTTAATACCCCTCCTGTGTCACTTCAGACTGGCTTTGGACACAGGGATAAGACAAATTAAGTTCCCACCCTGACAAACTGAGGAAGACACCTCCTCTCACCCAGTGCCTTCCATGCAAGAACCTTCTTCCAGCTGCTGCTTTAAAAAATCTACCAGTGAAACAAACTAAAGCTTCATGCACTTGATGTCTTTGTAGCTGCTCAAAATGAGAATGCTGGTTTTCCTTTCTAGCAGAGCTGTAAAAAGAGATCATGACAATATTTAAAACACTTCCCCAAACAGAGACAGAATGCATTAAATGCTAAGGTGTTGAAATAAAACTGGACAAAGAAATCCATCCACTAACTCTTTCTATTGAAGAGCTAAAGCTCTGCAGGGGAAAAAGAAGAGATGGGAGAGATGAAGCAGGGAAGCCCAGCCATGGTGGTGCTATGAACTGTGCTAGGGACTTGCCAGGACATCAAAGGCTACAGCAAGTTTCCACACATGTTCACACACAATGCATTATCAGTTCAGATCCTCCTGAGGCACACAAAGAATATAAAAGACCATCCTGAAATCAGTTTTGGGGATGGGATTTATTTCTTCAAGTATTTTTTTTCCTCTGCTTCTAAGGATGTATGTTTGCATGGTGGCATTTTCCTCTGCTGACATCTCTTTTCTGTGATCTGTTCCTCCATTTTTCATCTCAGCCATTACACATCCTCCATTTCCATTATTATCTGAATTCTTTTCCCTTCTTTTACTCTTTCTTACCAGCTTGCCACATTACACTTTCTGACAAGCCACTTTGCTGCTTCCCCCCTCAAAGCTGTTAACTCAGGGACAACATTTTTACAAGCCCTGGGAAGGAAGGAAGGAAGGAAGGAAGGAAGGAAGGAAGGAAGGAAGGAAGGAAGGAAGGAAGGAAGGAAGGAAGGAAGGAAGGAAGGAAGGAAGGAAGGAAGGAAGGAAGGAAGGAAGGAAGGAAGGAAGGAAGGAAGGAAGGAAGGAAGGAAGGAAGGAAGGAAGGAAGGAAGGAAGGAAGGAAGGAAGGAAGGAAGGAATCAATCAGGTGTTGGGCTTCTCTGCCCATTTATAGCATGATCCCTGTTTTGTTGAAACTTCCTCACATGGATGTTACTTCTGGAATAAGAAGGCCTAAAGGATTAGTTTGGCTTAGGCAGCAAAGATTACCTTAATGCTCAGCCATGAGAAGATGCTCACTCCACAGCTGAAGAGCTGTTGTAGCTCAGCACACATGGATCAGCCATTCCAGCCACCTTGCCCTGCAAAAAGGGGTAAAAAAGCAACTGAGCTGCTTAGAAAGCCAACCCTTCCTGACCAGGTGTTGCAGGTGGTGATAAGACTTAGGACACAACTAATAAACACAAACAAATAAAGGACAGTTCTCCTTTCTTTTTGTTCATTCATCCTTACCAGATCTTAAGCTCTTCAGACCTTCGGTTTTTTTTTGATAAACTGGAGAGTTTTTGTGTGCCCTGAGCAAATTCCTTAATCTAACCCAGTTCCTCATAATGAAGACCACAAATAGACATGTTACCATGTTTGCAGGGCTTCAAGGACCACACAGAAGAGACATTAGCTCATGCCTGACAGCAGATGACTTCTGTTCTTTATTAATGAGTCATTTAATGCCACAGAAAGACAGCACAGCAGCAGCTCAAAAAAAATTCCACAGATGCTACCAATTCAAACTGGACTTGAGCAGTTTGTTTCTCTGGTCATCTGAATTTGCATTTTAAAGTCATTTCTAGTATTTCTATTTTTTTTATGTAACTGCTTCTGCAGTTTTATATATTCGATCTATGCTGGTTGTTTTTTTTTCCATTTACCACCAGTTAATCCTCAACCCCAGAATAGATGCAGCCAGTATTTCTAGAGTAAAGAATCAAAAGAAATTAAACCATCAAAATATAGCATTAGAAGTGGTTAAAAATACAAACCCCTGTTTATTACAAGTTATGGCTTCCTCGTTTAAATATATCTGGTCACAACTGTTCTGAACTTCAATTTAGCTCAGTTGTTGCTGTGTCAAGAATGTTCTGCCCATTCCAAAGACTAACACAACCTTATGTTTTATCACAGGAGCCCCACAAGCCAAACCCTCCTCAGAAGCCTCTTCCAGCCGACCCTCTGACCAAGGGGCGCTGCCACGGGGCCTGCACCCCAGGACCTGGGCACACAAAACCTCTGCCTTACTTTGCTCCCCTCAGGTTAGTTCTGATCACAAGACCTTGATTTCTAGCCCTGCCTTCCGTGACAGCTCTAAAATGTCTTTGAGTGGATCTGCTGTGAGTAACTGAGCTCTGCTGTAACTTACTGAGAGCTACACAACCACTGTTTGTTTATATAAAAGAGGCAGTATCACACCCATTCCTACTGGGATTGTATCACAGAATCCCAGACTGGTTTGGGTTGGAAGCGACCTTAAAGATCATCCATGGGCAGGGACACCTCCCAGCAGCCCAGGCTGCTCCAAGCCCCATCCAACCTGCCCTTCAACACTGCCAGGGATGGGGCAGCCACAGCTTCCCTGGGCAACCCAAGGAACTTCTCCTAAGTCTAAAAGCAGAGAACATTAATTTCAATCTTCCCTCAAGTTTAGGAAGAATTTCTAAACTGAAAGAGTGGTCAGGCACTGGAACAGCCTGCCCAGGGAGGTGGTGGAGTCACCATCCTTTTGAGGTTTCAAGAAATGTGTAGATGTGGCACTTCAGGACATGCTCTAGTGGCCAATATTGTGGGGGGTTTCGTGGGGATTTTTCTGGGGAGTGTGTGTGGTTGGTTGCATTTGGTTGAGGTTTTTTGTGCTGATGGTTGGACTCTGATCTCACAGATACTTTCCAACCATTACTATTCAGTGATTCTGCTATTCTAGGCTACACAACTCTTACTACCAAACACAATCTCAGACCTGTCCTTTAGCAGCATTCAAACATGAATCTCTGCATTAGAGGACACTTCCAGAGCTGAAACACTAAAGATGAAAAAAAAATAAATAATAAATAAAATCATGCTTCCTGAAAAAAGAGTCACTTGGCAGCCTTTGAGAACCCAAATTTGATACATGCTCATCTGTATAGGTGTGAAGATGAAATTACCTCCACATACATAAAATTGCCAATGAGTGGCCATGTAAGAGAGAGCAGTTGCCTAAAGGAAGGACCTTGCCTTGAAGGTCATTTGCTAATTGCCTCCCCTGCATTAGGAACTGCATTCAGAATAAACACATGCTTTGCACTGGGAGCTGCAAGTCCCCCAGTGAGAGCAGGAAGGGTACAACCAATACCCAGATATTTTTGGCAGCTGAAGAACTCGTACAGCTGTCAAACGCAGCTCCAACAGAGCATGCATTGCAGTCGTATTTTAAAGAACTCACCACAGAAGCATGAGAATTTTTACTACAGATGAAGGTCTGACTCTAAACATCTGACCCTATATTTACAAAACCTGCCCAATAAATACAATTCCTTGCAAAAGGAAGGAGTTAATATGCGCCAACTTCAAAAGAGACAAAGCAGAAAAATATTTCCTACTCAGATCACCTACAGAATTAGGCTGAGAACTGAAAGCTGTCAAGATCAGCCACCAATGAAAGCAGTTTTTTCCATTCACACATTTCACAATGGAGCATCAGTTTTTATCCTCTGAAAATAATACCCAAAGCATTCAGAAAGCACAGAAATTTCACACTTCAAAAAAAAAGGATGTTGAAAAACAATAATCTAGTAGTGAAATAATGATGTTATAATGGGCATAGTCAATATTTTTTTCTTACCTGATATTCTTCAGTTTCCTATGAATAAAAAGTGAGCTCCAAGGAAGATAAAAGTAGTTTAAGCTGCAGGAATTCTACTAGTGAAGCAGTTAATTGCTCAGAAAAATTAAAAATGGAATCAAGTTAGTTTCCTAATAGTTCAAAGCAAGAGTGAACTGGGGTTAAGCTCCTGGCTGTCCATTCTAGTAAGATACTCTGCAAGTAACAACATGTCAGGCTGACTGCTACAGCCTCTGGAATCCAGCTGTTACTCTAAAACAAGAGGGAGCATTTTTGCACAAAGTTGTTGAGCACACAAAGGAAGAGTTTAGAGAACATCACCTGAAACACTGAGCTGGCTTATCTCACCAGCCAGGCAGCAATGAAAACCTGCACTGAAAAAGGAGGCTGCTGGTGCCACTGCTGCTGTGCAAAGTGGCACCATTCTGTGTGCAGGGCCACAGCTGGTCTCCTCCCAGTGTGAGAGTCCCACTACATGTCTGAAGTTAACATGGGATAACTCTCAGAGCTTTCACCATTCACCTTCAAGCCTCAAGCATGATGCTGGCAGTAAGAACTAACAAGAAACTTCAGTAACAATTTGCTGTTTTCTTTTTGTTCCAGCAGACCTGCTCCTAAGCATCCACCACAGGTGTCCAGGCCCAGCAACGCTGCTGATGTGAAATGACCAGAAAAATCTCACACCTTAATTTTAAAAAGTGAAGACAGAAGTTTGCACTATCTTTAAACTCCAGCTGGAGTTCATTTTTATGACAATACTTAGAATTTTTAATGTTTAAAACAGCATTCTTTTTAAGAATTCTGAGCTACTGCCTTTGGTGCTGTGCTGTGCTATGGTGCTCTGTATACTTGCTCAGGTACTTGTAAATTATTAATTTATGTTGAATATTTATTACAGTGCAGTGCACTGTAGTAGATATTTTTACCATAGCTGAGTTTTCCTAAAAAGGAATCCTTTTTTTTGTAATATTTCATTGAACTTGAATAATTCTGCTCTATTGGTCCTATGTATAGTTTTGATCTCTTCTTTAAGGAGTGCTGATGGATAAATCAAATGTATAAACAACTCCATCTCAATGGTTCATAACAAAGTTTTGAAGAAATATGTCAGGGTAAAAAAAAAAAATAATAATCTCTTCTGGAAGATGTTGAAATGCACAATCTCTGCACATAGAAGCAAAACATGTATTTAACCAAAGTATCACTCAGTGTTTGCAGCTGTACTGTAACTTCAGTTTTCACCTTACTGTTTGAAATCTGCAAGAAATCTGTGCTGAAAGAGGATGTTTTCCCATTGGACAAGTTCTCTTACTGAAGAAGTACTGTATAATCATAAAACTGTACTGTTTTTAACCTCATTTTCCTCAAACACAATATGGTTAGTACATTCCAGTGCAGATAGCAGGCCTCCAATGTTTATTGCCTGTTTGGTGCTTTGGTAATTAAATTAAATGATACTGTGTAAGGTTTTACAATCTCCCTGTATTGCCTAGCTGTCTGGATGAGACTGACAAGACACTACAGGCAGGGGGGTGGGGGGAAGCCCAGCATTACAAATAATTGCATTTTAAGAATCAAATATTATTCTTATTTCTCTTGCCTCATCGCTCTGCTTGTCAACTGTATTTTGCATATTTACTACTGTTTTGTATTTAACGTTGAAAACATTGTTCTGGGTTTCTTAATTTTCCAATCAAAAATGCATCTTTTAAGACATAACCTTTGGTTATCCTATGACATGGGAAAAAAAAAATAATCTCTTTACTACTAGGTAGCATTACATCTGAGCTCTTCTGCACCCTCTTGGTCGCACTGCTGAATTCAGTTGTTTCACCTGTGCTGTAATAACAAACAATTTCCAAATATCAGTTGAAACAGAGGGAGAAGGAACTATTTTCCTCATATAGGTTAGTTTCCTCATTGCTTGTACTTTTTGTTTCTTTAAGCAAAAATAAAAGCATTGATAGAAACTTGGATCTCATTTCAGTAAGTGTCATTGTATTTCATTTTTCCCAGTTAATCCCCGCTGTAGCAATGCAGCAGTCATGGTTATGGAGAAACTAAATCAACCAAAATTAACCATAGTTTAGTTTGCTGCTGAGGAGGAAACCAAATCACTAGTAAAAGCTTTTTAAAGCATGTAAACTCTTAGACCAACCCTGATAGCAACACCAGCATATGGATTAAAAACTAGGCTTGGCAATGCAATTGAAAGCAAAATGATGCTTTTCAGGTATTTTAGATCTTTTATATTTAAAACATGAACTTCCTCCTGTCAAGAGCAGCTTTATCACTAAAATGGGGGGCTGTGGGGGATGTCTCTATTTGAAGTAGAGACATGATCTTAGTTCATATGTTTGAATGCTCTCATTTTTAGACTAACAAGTCATCACGCTGTGTCAAAATGTCTCCTGAAAAATCATAAGATTAACCTGGACATAGTGAAAGAAGAAGAAGAAATGAAATGACTGAAAATTAGTATTACATTTGCATCAGCAGCTCTAATATCTGAATTGCTAAGACAGAAATGCCTGTCTGATCTCACTGGTTTGTGGCCCTCAAAGAGCCCCACAGGTGAGCGTTGGTGTGGCCCTGAGCTGATGAACAGCCCAAGCATCAACACAGCTGCCTGATGTCACATCTGCTGTTGCTGACAAAGGAAAAGTCCACCCTCTCTTCTGGATGAGATGACAGTTGTGGCTTCTGCAGCTGGACAGCAGGAGCCTAGAGGCCATGGACATCAATAATCTAATACCTTTTACTGTCCTTAACAATTAATTGAGAGCGAGTGTGAAATCCAGGGGGAAAAAAATACTTAAGCTGTGAACTAAGCAGATTACTAAGCAGAAAAAGTATATGTCAGATTTATTAACAGTCTTAAGTGTTAATATTCCGAGCAGCTGAAGCCCATGTAGCAGTGAGATGGATTGCAGTCACAGCTCAGGGCACACAGTAACATCTACTTAGAATCTAGCAGAGTTACTGGCTTATGTTAGACATGGCTAAAGCTAGAGATTTTGAAGAAAACAAAAAAAACCATCATTCCCTATCTGAAACAAGGGCAAACAAACCCAAAGACCTCCTAAAACAACAACTACCACCTCTTTAAACTAGCACAAGGCAGTTACTGGCTTAATACAAGCTGATTTTTATTCATAGCAAAACAGACAAGTAGGTACAACAATAATAAAATCTGGAATCCTTCCAGGTAACAGCTATGCAAAAATATTTTTAGATATATGGTCAAATACAAAATACTACAGGCAGAAAAGGATCTGTAGCTTTTTAGAAGGGGGGGGGTGGGGGAATAAAAATTTTAAACACCCCAAGCTATCAAGTGTTTATTTTTGTTCTGGTGTAATTTTTTTCTTCCATGAGATGTGAGTAGTAGCTGGCTGTGGGATTTGTTTCACAGCAAATTAGTGTCATTCTGATTAGACATGCAGATGTCATGTAACATTCCATTGTGAAAACCAGATTGAATGGGTTTACATCCTTCAAGCCAGTGTAAGCAAATAAATCACTATGGACCAGGATGTGAACTTCAACATTTGCTTACAAAGAAGAGTTTTAGTACAGATTTAAGTCCTGCCATAATATATTCCTCTACCTCTATGCTCAACAAACTTCAGCTTTTAAACCACCTTTAAAAATTATGATCCAGCATCCTTTAAATCCTCTTCTCTGCCTTTTCAGCTTCTCCTCCCCCACACACACATATTTCAGCCTCCTACCTGTTCCACATGAGACTGATCCAGAGAAGTTCCTTTTCCAGAGGCAAGAAAAGTCTGTGCTCTTCCCAAGGCACTATATGGCAATGCTGTTAGGATGCTCATCAGTGGAACAGCAAGTATAAAGCATAATCCAAAAAAAAAAGAATAAATATGCAGTAAACAACAAAGAGAATTGCAGCTTTGCCCTCTTTCTCCCCATTAAATCTCTTGGTTTTCATATTCCTAGTTGTTTGTTTGTTTTTTTAAATAGCTATCAATTATCAGAGTAGCAAGATTATTTTTAATTTAGTGGTATATTTTGATAGATTTTTTTTTTTCATCAAAAAATAAATAGACCCATAAGTTTTTTCTTAGTTTCAATTCTGATTTCTGCTGGTCATTTGAGTACATGTTAACTTCCAATCAAATAACAGGATTTTTAAAAATTTAATCATTTTTTAACATGTAGCAGAAAACAAATTCATTCTTTATCTTACAAACATTCTCCAAAATACAATTTTCTAACCTCAGTAATACCAAGACTCCTGCACACAGCCCATCCTCCCAGATGCCCACACCACACACTGCCAAAAGAGAAAGGTGCCCCATACAGCAGAGCAGCTGCACCTTTCCACAGAAACCCACTAAGAGAGAAGCACTTAAAAAGCAGAGCAGATTGAGACAAAGTTCTGAACTCCTGGAATTCATTTAATTCATAAATTGAATAGCCAACATCTTCAGCATGACAATGTTTCTTTTCCATTCCCCTCTTTCTTTTTTCTTTTTCTTTTTCTTTTTTCTTTTTTTAAGCAATATGCAAGTATTGGGTGTCTGTACAAATGAAAATATAATTTTTAATGCATTACTATTTTACAGGAAAGCTGGGGAGGGCCTTTTGACAAGGGCTCGTAGTGAGAGAACAGGAGGTAATGGTTTTGAACTGGAAGAGGGTAGATTTAGGTTAGATATTAGGAGGAAATTCTTCCCTGTGAGGGTGGTGAGACCCTGGCCCAGGTTGCCCAGGGAAGCTGTGGCTGCCCCATCCCTGGCAGTGTTGAAGGGCAGGTTGGATGGGGCTTGGAGCAACCTGGGCTGGTGGGAGGTGTCCCTGCCCATGCAGAGGGGTTGGAACTAGGTGATCTTTAAGGTCCCTTCCAACCCAAACCAGTCTGGGATTCTGAGATACTGTGTGTCTAAATGTATATCCTTCAAGTAGTACACAACTTTTTGGCACAACTAGCATCAACACTAGAATGCTTTTATATATGTAACAAAAACCTGTAACATTGCAAGCATTTCCTATGATTTTAAACAAACTAAGAGAAGGACATTTTTTTAAAAAACACTTTAAGGAAGCCTACCTAAACATACAAAGCATATGTTTTATTTGAAAAGGTGCTATTGTTACAAAATAAAATAAAATAGGAGTGATGAGTAACTGTACAGTGTGTCATTACAGACTGTTTGGGGTATGAATGTAGATAAACTCCTTAGGTCACACGGTTATTTAAAAGGAAAGCAAGTACCTGAGAGCACTATGTGATTTAATGTTAAAACCTGGAAAGAATTACACTGTGCTTAAAAATTACAATGTTTTAAATCCTAGTCTATGCAGATTTCATGCTATAATGTGCATCAAATACTAGCTGTGCTAAAGATGAGTTAACTTATAATTTCTAAACCCCGTTCTCAAAGTTCAGTGACCTATTACCTTCTGTGCAGTCCTCCCACTGTGAAAATTTAATGCAATTTGTATTAAAATAGAAATATTTCTCGCCAGCCTATAGGGATTAACCCTCATTTTTCTCTGTTCAAGCAACATGGCCTCTTACTAAAAATGTGTTGATATAAAACTGTCATTCCCACTAAGGTTTTGTTCAATGAGACTTTCAGAGTAGGCAATACACAATAATACCCTACGTACAAGAATGCAATCATTTCAGGTAAATTCAGGCATTATTTAATACCAAGCTAAGTCAAATGCAAAAATAAAGGGTTTACATCCTTCAAGGGAGGAGCATCTTTTCCTGAGTATAACTGAACAGTGGCAACTCATTTTTACCTTCCCATCCGTGTCACTGTCACACAGGTCCAAAAACAAACCTCAGCTCTTTTCTATCAGATTGTTTTGCTATTAAAGTTGTAAACTATTTTCTAATTCTAAAACCCAAAAGCTGAAGGTTTTAATTTTTTTAAATACAACAGGTTAGTTGTAGCTTTATATACTTTCTATATTAGATGCCCTAACACCTTGAACATGCTCTTCACTTCAGAGATGAAACTAAATTTGCTGCACCAGCACTGTGCTCATGATTTAAATTAAAGATCTCCCTGGAAAAATTAAAGATAAGTATTAATGAGGTAAGAAACACTCTTTTTGTTTGTTTGTTTACTGAATGGACAGTCATGAAAGTGAAAAAGGCCTTTGAAGAAGAGAGGCAAGCAGTAGAGAAGAAAAAATATTCAGCATTTAATTTCCAGCAGCTTAAAGACAGTTTGCAATATCCTCAGGGAATGCCAAAAAACGTGGTTTATTATAATTTCCTGCTCTACATCTAACTCTGCATGCAAGAAGGTTTTCATTTTGTTATAACTGTGTCTGTAAATCCTACAGATACACTTAAATCCAGGAGAACATGCTGAAAAAGGAGGACAAGCTTCACAATTTAATGTGTCAAGGACCCAGAAAATGGAAGATTCAAGGTGCAAAAGGCAAGTTCCAGCACTTAAGTGAGGTCCAGTATTCATATTTTCACCTTTTTTGTGGAAAAAAACCCACCCTCTTTCAGTTCTCTGGGTCTCTGATCTCTGAACTGGAAGATAGGGAAAGAGAAGGTTTTCTCTTAATTTTCTTCTTACTGTCTTCTGAGAAATTGACCAAGCTCCAAACAAACAGAAATACTAAAATATGGAGGAGAGAGAAGGGGAGGGGAGGGGAGGGGAGAGAAGAGAAGAGGAAAGAAGAGGAAGAGAAGAGAAGAGGAAGAGGAGAGGAAGAGAAGAGGAAGAGAAGAGAAGAGAAGAGAAGAGAAGAGAAGAGAAGAGAAGAGAAGAGAAGAGAAGAGAAGAGAAGAGAAGAGAAGAGAAGAGAAGAGAAGAGAAGAGAAGAGAAGAGAAGAGAAGAGAAGAGAAGAGAAGAGAAGAGAAGGAGAAGCCAGAAAGTCAATATTTAGAAATTATTCATATCTGCCTGGGAAAATTTCTAGTCTTCTAGGAGTCCTTTACAATCCTGAAAATCAAAACCAACAGCATATTCCTTTTAAAAATAAAAAGGAGAGAAATCCGTTTACTCTAGCTATCTCCTTTTTAAAAGCAGTTTCTCCTCCACTTTCCAGCAGCATCAGAGTAAGTTCTCCTTGATTATTTAGTACACTTACGTGTTAAGAAGAGCATTTTAGAGCAGTTTGCTGTGCTCCTTGCCACGTGCCAACCTCCATTCACACTGTGCAGCCCCAGCTGTGGCTACAAGAACCATAATCATCAATACTTTGCAGAATCAAGAAATAAGAGCCCAAAAAAATACCAGAGAAAACCACCTCAACAGCAAGCTGCTGCAGCTGCAATCCTGGGAACTTTTCTCCTGCAGCCAAAGGAGCACACACAAAAGCAATAACCCTAAATCCTGTTGGAGAGGTATAATCTATGTCCTAAAGCAATCTAATCTGGGGTGCAGGTGACTGGCATTAAAGTATGGACCAAGGCTTTATCAAAGCATAAAGCACCAGAGCACTTCGATACCCCTGTTGCTACTTCCAGCCCACACAAGGATGTAGTGCAGAACCATTAGATTGGTACAGAAACCATTCTTTTGATGTTGGCAGTGAGTAAAGTCTAGGAACTTGGAAACTGCATCAAGCAGATGGTCTGAAAGACTTTTTAGGTACTGCCTAAGTAGTTTGATGAGACTTAGATATATGTGTATGTATAAAATATAAGCCAGGAACAGCTGCAAAGATTAATCAGTCTCCTCCTTCCTTATCAATATCATTATTCTGAAATGTATTAGGGTTGTATGAAAAGTTTAGTCACTGCTTAGAATTCTTTTCCCTAAAAATGGACACTGGAAAAAAAAAACACAAAACGGATTATTCCTTCCTATCCAATTATTTTCAACATATTACCTTAAGTTGCTAACTTAAAGCTAAATAACAGCTCCAAAACCAGAAAATCCTTCAGATTTCCTACAGCAGAGAGATTACACAAAATCCCAGTATTCTCATGCTTGGAAGTGGAAATGTGTCCCTAGGGAGTGCACAGACTGGAAGCCTCAGGTGAGCTCAGAGATCCTCTGCCCCAGCAATGCCCATGAAGAGCAGACCTGCCCTTGGCACCTCTGCCTGAGCACATTCACACCCACATGTTGTTACTCAATTCTCTTCCCAGGTCTGTCCAGTCCTGGCCCTTCCACATCCAGCACACCCTTTCTTCACATACTCCCTCTTCATTATTTTTGGGTCTTTTTCTGACATTCATTCCTTCTTTTTGTGGCATCCTTTTTGTGCTCTGCTCTCTTTTTGACAGCCTGAGGGCTACCCTAGCCGACTTTGTCTAAATCCTCTAGATGAATGTGCTTCTTTTTCCTCCTCTTATTTCAGCAAGTCCTGCCTTCTGAGCATTATCTTTGTTTTTCCAAGGCATGCAGGCTCCAGTCATTCCCACAGTGGCTCTGTGCCTTGCTCAGATGGGCACACTTGGTATTTCTGTGAGGAGAAAGAGCCCCAGGTCCCCAGAAGCACACTCAGGCTACAGCTCATTTGCTATGCCAGGCCAGAGGATAAAGTCTAATTCCAGATTTACCACTTAAGTAATTCCCAGTGTCAGCTTTCTGCTCCAGAGTCCAGCAGCACAAATTTTACTGGGGCACAATTCTCTTGCCAGACCATTTATTTTTCAGCCATTCAAGCTAATCCCAAACTTAAGAGTGATTGCAAAGGAAGATCTTACACAAGCCTGCATAAGGACTCTCTTCTTTTTGTCTCCCTTGTCTCTAATTTCTGCAATGAAGTTTTGCAACTTCACGTGTACTCCAATAATCTTCAGAAGAGCTGTCATATATAGCAGGAAAGACAGTTAAATGGGTTGATTGGAATAGATAAACTGTGCTTTCAATATGCTCATATTCCAAATTTCTCTTTTCCTACAACTTTGAGTCTTCTGGACTATTGAAACACCCAGAGATCTTGTTTCTTCATTCTGTGGAACTGCAGCTGAACACCATCTCAGCACTGATTGTTTGCATTCCCCAACCTGGACCATCCTGAGGTTTCTGAAGGCTTTAAACCAAACATTTTTTCCCCATTGAGAGGTCTGGTTGCTGCTGGAACTTGAACTTAACCTCACTCACTTGTTATTCCACTTCAGCCAGTGATTATTATTCCTCTGTCCAAAAAACTTCACTATTGCCAAGCCAGTACTTTTCCCAGTACCAAGTTGTTATAACAGATGCTTTAAATTGTTTTTTTCTGTGGACAAGGTCTCCTTGAGGGCTCAGTTAGTGCTGTCAGAAACTCATCCAAGTCAACACATTCGACATCTGACTCCATGAGAACGGGTACAGCTACAAGGCCTTCTCACCAAAATATCACCAGCTTTTCATCAGAAGTCTATGAAGTAGCCAGAGTGGAAATCAAAAGCCCTGACAATCTCTAACCTGGGTGACTGTATAGTTGTTGTGTCCTGGAATGCTTTTTTTACAGATATAAGATTGGTTCAGCAATTCTATTAATGGTGAACAGAGCTCATCTCATCAGCCATCAAGGAACTTCAATGCTTTTCCTACAGAGTGTTCTTATTCCAAGTACTGAGGATGCAGAAGCACAACAACAAAAGCATTATAGCTGAAAAGAAGTTCCAGAGAATGTGCTGGATTTGAGTTTCTTAACTGATACCTCCAATGGCAGCCCTGAGTCAACCACAGTACAAGAAAATGAGCAGAAGTTTAAAGAAGAAAGGCTGTTTCCCAGTGCAGTACAGCCCTTGGAGAGGTGCTATCCTGCATCTTGCCCTTCTTCAAAGTCTTTTGAGGAACCAAGACCCTTTATACTCTGGAAACTGCATGAAAACAGTCAAGACAAATGCCTCTCAGCAGCTGCTGCTAAACAGGGAGTTTTCCAGACTTCACCTCCCAAGAGATGTTCACCCAACAGCAGAAGGTGTCCCAGGGCAATGCCTCTCAGAGAACTGCACTTCCCAGTAAATCACTTTTCCTGCCTTCATCTCAAAGCCTCAAACCATAAGCATGACTGGTATGTTGTACTGCACCCCGTTACAGAGACATTCATAAAAAGGACAGAACTGTGAGAACCTTAGCCATAAAATTACTAGTGTAACAATATCCAGCAGCATTAAAGCTATTAAGATAAAAGCTCTGGTAATCTACTGATGGCTGAGACAGTAACACCTGGTAAATAATGAGGGTGCTCTGCTCTATCCTGCTCCAGAGCTGGGCAGTTTCTACATGTACCAGGTCTCCATTTCACAGCCTACATCCTCCCACCCTCTTCCACAGACAGTCAGCAGCATTCCTCCCTCCCCAGGGCACTGCCAGAACTGAGTGACCATTTGCTTAGGTTAAAGTTGAGAGCAGAGTGATCTGAGCTGAGGGACAAAATCTCATCACAACTCACAGCTCCCAGGCAAAACTGAACCGGGAGGAAAAGGAACTTGTAAAAGCAGAGAAAAACCCAGGCTCACCCTCAGTTCTCAAACAGCAATACGAGATGAAATTCTACCCCACAGTATACAAGCTTTGAGTGACACCTGTACTATTACAACACATTTATTCTAACCAACTTTAAGAAAACCTCTGGGCAAAAAAAAAAGCTTTTCCAACACATACTCAGTGTTCTCTAGCCCCTTGCTCTGTCTGCACTCCTCCAGGAGCCTCTGTCAATCTGAGGATTTTTTTCTTAATCTAAGCTTGTTTTACAGGTCATCAATATGGTTTCTCAGTGTTTTAGGTTCTCCACTATTCTCAATTAGAATATTATTATATCCATCAATCCTTTTCTCTGAATCTTCAGTCTTTCATTTAGCCTCTCAGCAGTCTAGATCAGAGCTTTTCAACACCATATCAACTGCAACCATGTTGATTAAATTAGACCATCCATTTGCTAACAGTTACTGAGCCATTACTAAGTATGTCCAATTTTGTTGCTAACACACATTTCTGTCTCTCCATGATATGAAACCAAAATCAGCCAATCCTGCCTACCTTCTGTTTCATAAAACCTGCAAGTAAAACAAAATATCATGCTTTTATTAAAATTAAAAATTATAATTATAGGCAAGGAAGGTTTCCTTTTATATCCTGTATCAAATACTAATGAGAAAATTTCCTCACTCTCTGTTGCCTACTAAGGAACTGTTATATTTTCCCATTAATTAAATACAGCTAAAGAGGAAAGAACTCATTTAAAAAATGCTACAATAGCAGCACCACTGTCCTAAATACTTAAAGGTTATTCTATTTATTGCCATCATATTAGCAGGGGTTTATCCCCTCTCAGTTTTTCAGTCATTTTCACAGTTCTTCACTCTTCTGAACTCACAACATTGTCATCCTCCTTTCAGGCAAATACATTTCCATTAAGTAGCAGAACTCCTTTGCACAAAGGATTAAAAAAGACACACCAGTGCAGCAGGACTAGCATGAGGATGAAAGTCAACCCCTTCACATGGGGGACAATGATGCCTTCTCTGCAAAATGCATAGATGAAACACCTACATGACAGCCCTCCTCAATCACCCATTCAATACTATGACAATGTCTGCAGCCCAGAGCAAAGCTCTTCAGCCTCCCAGACCTTTGGTTTCCTAAGAAACACCTTGTGCTCCCAGGTACTTGACCACATCCAGGTGACCAGCCAAAGTAGCAAACCTCAGGCTGGAACATTAAAAATACAGAAGAAAACCTGCTGCAAAACCGGGACATCATTATTACTGATTAAGAACAAAAGGTGTTGACTGCCATGTAAATTTCTGACAAATAACAGTAAAAATGCACCAATGGCAGCCCAACTCCAATACGTGAAAGCACTGAAAGCACTGAGCTTGTGAAGGCAAGGAATAGCACCATAAATGTTTTTTAAAAGCTTAATGCACTTCTAAGAGTTTACTTAAACATCTTGAAGGGCTGCCTTACTTCAAAGGAGAGTAAGAGGACAGACAAGAGGACAGAAACAAGTGTTGATAAATCCACATTTGAATCTCAACTCTGCTACTGCCTTAACTATCTATTTGCTCAGAAAGGGGATGTCATTACAACATCTACATTTTACACCAAAAGTCATTCTTCTTCCTGCTGAAGTCTCAATTCCTGCTCTGGTGTGAGGGTCTGACCTTTATATTTCCAGAAGTCAGCTGGAAGCCATTGAAACCTAAAGGAACTGGACTTACGCCTCTATTCCAAAAGAGACATGGCATAGCTCTGAAAATAGACTTCTTTCTCCTTGGGTAAATTCTTAAAACACCCTTTTCATGCTTAAAAGGCAAAGTTATTTAAGATGCTTTTACTCTTGAGGTTTCTTTCTGCGTTTCTATACCGCCCATTGCTGGATGTCAGTGGCACTAAAATAAAACCAGCAGACAGGTTCCTGTGATAGCTCTTCACATGCTTCAATACAGTCAAGTGAGTGTGCCAGGAAGAGCATTCAGCAGCTGTTAAATGTGTCCATCAGCTCCCTAGCTAAGCATTATCTACAGTACAAATGGTAACATCTTAAATTCTGCATGTTTCCTTCAGTGTATGTCAAGAACTGCCTTAATCACAGGATCACAAAAACTAGCAGGGACCTCAGGAGGTCTCTAGTTCCACTCCTGCTGAAAGCAGGGTCAGCTCTCAAGTCAGACCAGATTGCTTAGGGATTTACCTGGTTTGGTCTTCAAGACCTCCTAGGTTGAAGATTGGGCACAACCTCTCTGGCCTCCCTGTTGCAGCTTTGCAGTCCTCATGGTGAAGAGGTTTTTTTCTCATATCGAGCCAGAAACTTCTCTTGCTTGGTTTGTCTGTTGTCAAGTCATGGTTGGACTTCAAGCATCTACAGGATTAGACCGAGGTTACAATTAACAAAAGTGTAGGACTCTGCACTAATGAGTCTTCAGTGCAGTGCTTGGCCAAATAACTTTTCTGTCTGTCATGTCAAAACCAAGTACCAGCTACCAATAGTTGAAGTTTTCTACATATGTTTTTTTCATTTCTAAATGAGAAATCATGTTTAGTTCTCACAGTGCTTTTCCAAGCACTAGGGTGTATGTACCCCCCCAGAAAGCAGAGCAGCCACTATGGAAATCTGTCAGCTCCACTATGGTGAAATTCACAGGAGAAGGCAAGAGTGATCCCTGCCCATCATCCCCAGACAGCCAGCTCCAGAGTCACAGTCCAGCCAACACTGGATTTGTGGAAAGAACTGCCCATGAGGCCCGTGGGACAGTGTTGAAGGCATGTTGTGACTAAAAGCACCTCACAATTCAGAAAATTAGTCTGAAAACATCATCTCAGTTTTAGCTAGAAAACCTGAAATCATTAATAAACTCAAAGTTTTCAACCCCTGGCTCCTTGGTTTCAAATATATACTTTGACAGCGATGAAAACATGACACAAAGCTTTTGTTTGTTTGTTTCCCAAGCAAAGACAGTAAATCACAACATCCACTTCCATGAAAACAGAGGAATTCTCACAAACTTTGGGACAATATGTGTAAGAAAATATGTACAAGACAGTGAGCCCGTGAATTCTTGTAACTTTTTAAGCAGACCAAGGATGAAGGATGAAAGAAACCGAGCAACACCATTCTCTCCTGCACAATTTATCAAATGTTCATGGGGGAATTTGTGAGGCATCAAGCTGCCCAATAAAACCAGCCCTGTGTACCCAAGTAATAGGAAAACCAGCAGCTCGGAGCTGACAGACACATGGATGCTCCAAGGGAAAGGCCTACAGAAGTTTTGTGGCTGTCCCACCAGATGGTAAATATGACAACACTGCAAAAACACAGAAGGGTTACTTACTGAGGAATGTCAAGCTACAGTTAATAGAAATAACTTCCGTGGATGAGCAGAGCACAGGGGGAAAAAAAAGGCAAGCCAGTTACCAGAAATCATCCCAAGAAATACAGGGTTTAGGCAAAGGATTGCTGGAGGCTAACAACAATTTTATCAGCCTCCCCAGGATCATCAGTTCTCTGATTGCCAACCATCAAGGCTGAATAGGTGTCAAACAATGCAGCAATCAGCACACAGGGATCTTGGTGGAGTCACAGCTTAACTAAGGAACATCAGCTGAATCCCAAAAGAAGTCTGAATGCTGAGATTCTGTCATTTCTGGACTACCCTTTAACACACAGGATGGAGATGGTGTTTGGTAACAGCCTAGAAATTAAAGATCCAACTACTCACCTAGAGAACCCTAGACCTAAAATGATATTATTTGGATGGTACCATCTAGTCTCCAGAAAATTCCTTACCTTTTGTGCATGAAGAGTGATACTCAATACAGATTAATTTAATTCAGAGCTACTTCCCTCTCTCTTTGGCATTATGCTTTTGAACAGTGCTTTTGCACAGCCAGCACTCTGGAAAGTCCCTTCAGGAAAAGGGACTTAAAAACTGACCTACAACAAACAGAAAGTGGCATTGGACCACAGACTGGAGTCTCTCAAAACAGCACACTACAGGATACAAGAGCAGCTAATCAGTAGGACACCCAGCACAGTGTACAGTGATGTGCAGGGATTCTGTGCCTTTGGATGTGGAGAAACAGGGTTCCTTCAAGGAACACCCTCACAAAAAGGGGATGGAGTGAAGAGGTTTGACACAGAAGAGGATGCCTGCTGATTACCTGACACTGCTCCCTTGTTATGTGGAAGTCTGCTAGAGTTAACCTTGGGACAGCCATTCTTAAATAAAGATATTGATTTTGTTTGATTTCTTTCTTTCCAAATCTAAGAATGCACACATGGATTAGTGAAAGGAAATAAAATCACTCGAGGTTAGAGGCAAGTACATGCGGATGTTCAATAATACATGAAGAATACATGCAGCACAAGTTTCCTCTCTTTAGATCCCATCTAAAACACATCCCTTCTGACCTTCCCAGAGCCCCCAGTTTCCTGCACAACGAGGCCATGAAGGCACAGATGCAGTTGTGCAAGACACAGCAACAGGGCTGTGTGCCACCATCCCTCAGCTGCTTGATACCACTTCTCTGGCTGGAAATCCTCATCCCCTCCAGACTCTGCAGCCAAACCCTGATCTTCTTCAGTGCAAGATCAACCAAGTGGCTTAAATTCAGCAGAGAAGAACCTGCAGCCTGTGCATGGGCCAAAGGCAAGGTGACCTCCAGCCAGGGGTCTGAACAAGCCTTTAACTGTTTTCACCTTCCACACCTATAGCAAAATTTGGAAAATACCAGACAACCCATGGCAAAAATTAACAAGGTATTTTTAACTGTGATCTAGGCTAGATTATAAACCACAATCTACAGATATGAGGAAGCAATGATATAAAGAGCACTTCAAATATTTTAATAGAGGTACTGATGTGACTCTAGATAGATAATGTTTTTGGCATAGAGTCTCTATGTTTCATCTAGGAAATACATTCTCACTGTACCTGCCTTCTGCACTTCCATTCTTCTGTCCCTTTTTGCCTCAACATGAATGAATGCTCAGAGTTTCAGATAAAATTTGTAAATCTACCAGCTAGGCCTGATATAAAAGAAGATACACTGCTAACTGCATTTTCAAAGTAAAATAACATGTCACTTTTGGTATTTTAACATTACAATGGCAATCATAATACAAATAACATTTACAGAACATTGTGTAAAAATCAGTATTAAAACATGTAAATACCATAATAATTCTATGTAACATTCTTAAATCTAGTATTTTAGGTCAGAACATTTTCTTACCCTCCTTGAAGGATGAAAAATAGTGCTTCTACACTGCTTACAGTAGCAGCCAGTTGAATTGTTCTCCATTCAGTGGTTGTCCTATGGGAAGTAAACACAAAGCATTTTTTCAAAAAACTAATTGGACATTGCTTTTAGTCATAAAGTATTAAGCTACTGCTGGTAGATGATTGCTCTTCCCATTTCATAATACAATGTTCTGATAGCTTTTAGCTTCTGGTTTACTTGCTCCACCAACAGAAGCCGTATCACAATTTTCAGTTAGCTGTGTTTCATGGAATCTATTATTCAAAGTAGTGATAAGACCTAATATGACAAAATATTTCAGATACAGCCTTCCTCAGACACTCTAAAATGGCTTCTGAGTCTACCTTAAAAATACCTTCTAAAGGAAACAAAACAGGATCAAATTAAATGTTTGCATCCTTTTGCTTGCCAATTAAATTTAACTTCTTTTTATTACAACAAAAACAGAGCTTATGTTTGGATACTGCATTTTTGTAGTTCTTTAGTGTTTATTAGCTAGGTAACCCAAAGCAAATATTTTTTCAGGTAAAAACACAACACTGGCATGGTCCCAGAATCGTGTAGTGAGGCCCCTAAGAGCCACTCCTTGTATGAGAGGGGAAACAAGGACAACGAAGCCTCGGGGTAACAAATTGCAAAATCAAACTTTGAAGAACAAACCCAGAGGCAAGGGCAAAACAAAACAAAAGATAAGAACAACTGAGCACAGTGACAGTCCTTCCCTGCAAAAATTACTTGGAAGGAGGAGGAAAAGGGGTTACAGAAGGGAATAAGACAAGAGAGAATAAGCACGAAAGAACAGGAAGGAAAGAAGAAGAAAAACTTACAAATTTTGTCAAGTGGCATTGAAGTCTTGTGTTTCACGACATTATACTTCCCTGGCAAACTTTGCAGCTCCACTGCAAACCTGCCACTGGGCAGCCAGAAAGAGTAGGACACAATCCCAGCCCAAAAGAGGAGCTGTAGATTCAAGTAACACAGAGCTTGTGGAAAATAAATACAACCAAGTGAAGATCTGTGGAGTAGAGGGGAAAAAAAAGAGATAGTGGCTGCCCTCAGTTACTGTCAGTGAAGAGCCCCTCAGCCCTCAGTGGAAAGCCCCTTCCCCTTGGTGCACAATGGAAGGATTGGTGATAACACACTCACCTTGGAGGATGGGAAATTCTCACTTGATATAAGGAACCAATTTATTTTACCATGAGGTGGCAAAACACTGGAACTGGAGCACATAGAAGCTGTGGGATCTCCATGCTTGGAAAGCTTCAAAATTCAGTTGATCAAGACCTCGAGCAACCTGCTGTAGCTAAATCTGACCTGAGCAGAAGGCTGGACTGGGATGACCTCTGGAGGTCCCTTCCAACCCACCAGAGTCTGTGGTTCTGCACGAGGATTCATCTTTAGAGCAGGAAAACCTTCACAGTTTGTTAGATTTTTTTAACAAGAAATTAATCTTTCATCTAGGGAGATGGAACACATTTTTTCCTTGGTTTCACACAAGAGATCTGACCTTTCACAGGAAATGTGATTATGAGATGAAAACAATGAGTCTGTGAGGGTGAAGGTCAGATACCTGTCTTTTGAAAAGAATTCTTCATGTATTATCTGAGCTGCTTAGCTGCAAAGGTGCAGGCAGCCACGTGGCATGGTGAGAACACCTTTATTTACAGAATTGAAGTCTGCACCAAAAGCAGGTGAATAAATGATGAGTCCACTGGTGAAGACATTCACCAATTAACAAGCAGCAGCTGTTTCTCTTCTTTTCTCAGGGTAGAATTGATTAAAATTGCATGCTTCATTTAAGCAGAATCCTCTTGTACTTTACCAAGGGGGAAAGAAAACTTCTTTCAAATAGAGTAGTTTCTTTTCTGATTTATTGAACGTTTTCCAGCTGAATACAAATTAGAAACTCATTCTGTTTTGTTGTGTATAATATGCAGACACCATCTTAAAAGTCAAATTTTTTTGACTTGTCAATCAGAAATAAACTGTAAAAAAAACACAGCTGGTGCAACAGGTTATTTCAGTATTAAACTGCCTTTTCTGTTCAGTCCACTGGTGTATATATACACAGATATACATACAAACACACTTATGTATGTTATAAATATATATATTAGTACAAACTAACATGTTAGTATTAAGACTTGCTGGGTGTTAGCTCAAGCTGAGGACTGCTATGAACCAGCCTACAGCAAAACTACCTAAAGAGATTCCTGCTTTGTGCACTCATGAAATAGAAAAGCTGGAATGCAGGACCTAAACAGGGAGCAAAAAGCCTAACCTCATTATCACATCTCAGCTCTTCAACATTGGCAAAGGCAGAGCAAGATGCATCTAGTGGAGGCTGAAACTAATGAAGAGTACACGAGAAAAAAAGGTGTACCTTTTTATCAGGGGTAATTAATGTCCTGAACAATTTACCTACTGCTGTAGTGGATTCTCCACAGTTACTCCAGTTCAGCCAGGAGCAAGAATTTGAAAAGAAAACCCTATTGCTTAGGCTATGCCAGAGATAAGCTGCTGCCTGTAGTGATCTGGGCAACATGCACAGTAATACTTTTCAACTGAAAAATTTATTTTGAGCAAGCTCTGATTACTTAAAAAGCTGAAGGTTTGTTACAAATGCATGAAGAAACCAGTCTCTGCTTTGGAAGCTCTGCTTTGGAACAAATGCATCTGCTTAAGGTTACTTGAGTTATCTAAGCCTCTCACATCTGCCATGTAACAGTTCTTAACCAATAGCAGTTTTAACCATCAAAAGCATCCATAAGAACATATGCTCACATGTTAGGAGAGCTCTCCCTCACTGTGGAATAAATATCTGCAAAGCCAACTTGGAGATGTAATGGAAAAGGCTCATGGTATAAAACTAATTCCTGAAGTTATTTCAAGCGTCCTCGAAAAACAAGCAAAATTAGAACTTCTGAAAAACTTGAAGATGAGTTGCCTGGTTCCAAGCAGATGTTATTTAACCTTTATGAGCTCTTTATTGGGGGGGAAGTATTATTTTCAACGATTATTATTCTTATTATTAAACTCCTGCCACTTACAGAAGTTGCTCACTCTTCTGTCTGCTTCAGAACATCCTTTCTGCAGTTGGTCCCACCTCACTGGGCACCTCCAACAGCAACTTTTAACTTCAGAAGTACAACATGTTCAAGGCCAGGTACTCACTGACCACTGTCTTGAATATCCAGAAAGAAACATAACTTAGATTCTCAATAAAAAAACCCACTAAGCCATAGGAAAGAGACTGCCTGTCTACTCTTTCACTGATAGAAGCATTTTTGGTGTCAGAATTATGTTCTTCCCAAATCCAGAAGGCATGAGAATAGGCTATATAACAGGTACACAGCTGCTTTTCCACCTGCTTACTTTGAATGATCCACACTTGGCTCAGGAGAAAGATGTAAAAAAAAAAAAAAATAAAAAAATAAAAGAAACAAAGAAGGAAATCAAGTATTGTTTTATTCTTCATTTTTTTAAGCTTTTTTTTTTTTAAAAAAAAAAAAACAAACAAGAAAAAAAGAAAAGAAAAAAGAAAAAGTCTGTCTAAGGAGTCCTTGAACTAGTCACTTCATTGCAGTTTAAAACCTGTACTACTTTTTAGTAGGGAACACAGAGATAACTGAACTATAAGCAAAAGCTCCTCTAGGGCTACTGCCCTCTAATCAATATCTGCAGGACATTCCTGGCTTACAGCCACCTACGAGATGTTGTTTAGCAGATCCTCTAAAAAAAATTAACTCTCCTAAGTTCTTTCAAATATTCCAAACACTTTCAAACATTCCAGCACAGAGGAAGTGTTCAGGGATGTTTCTAGAAAGTTTTCAAAACACACTTATTCTCCCTCCAAATCAAATGTCCTCAAGTTCTGCTGCACTGCTTCCATACTGGTGCATCTGTCAAATCTGGGCACCAAGCTATAATCTATATGGGAACATAATGATTTTTTTTTCAGTATAAGCTAAATCATAAATTAAGACCTGAATACAGATTTTTCCAACTGGAGCAGAGCCTTCTCAGTTCTGCTTAAGTCCCCAACTAAAGATTCATAATTGCCCCACACAGGAAAATCTAATTTTGTAATTAACCTTAACTGTGCTTATGAATGAGCTGTTCTGATATGAAAAGTATCATTTAGAGGCAAGAAAAGATATTTGCATGTATAAATACCTCATCTGCACATGTAGTTAAAGCTATATCTGAATATTATACAGGTGTGGAAAACACCAAAGGGAAACAACATGTTTTCATTTACAGATCATCTACAGATTTGAATACTGAAATAATTCTAGGATGTGGGAGTGAAGATTTCAGGAAAAGAGCAGGTTTATCACAAATCCAAAGGGACCTATTAATCAAATATTCATAATTCTGAAGCCCATTGTACTATACCTGCTATTAAAAAAATACAAAACTCCTTCAAAAGAAGAATTTGTTTTAAAATGTAGATATTTTTGAACGCTTGGTATAGTTGAAGAGGTATTTATGGAACAGAAAGAAGTCAATTGGACAAATCATAAAACATGTTAGTACTAATACAGTCTAATTCTGCCACCTAGTGACAAACCTTCCTACGTAAATTTTCAAAGGACATTACTAAACTAGAAAACCTTATCTGTAGGATAAGGACTAAAGTTTGCAGCCTTTATAACCAGGAAACTGTATTTTACCTTCATTACCACTTCATATTTAGTTCAAAGCAAAGGGAAACAGAGAGTGTCTGTACTCATTCGTGACAGCACCTGAAAAGGGAGTGTTACCTCAGCATATGGGAAGTATTGATTTGTTACAAGTGATGCCAGAATCATCAAGAGCTTATTTGGGAGAAACCTAACACAGAAGCAGGGCAGAAAAACCCCACAGCCCCAGTGAAGTCAGTAGAAGTTGTAGATATTATTTCTCCATGCACTGAGCCTCTCTGTGTAAATCATTCCATCACAGATCTGAAGAAGGCAGGCATAGCAGATTCCTGAGTATGCAATAGCTCTGGAATTATTCAGGACTTGCAACGTCCTCTCTTGGAAACAAAACAAATCCACATGCAGCAGAACAGGAAAATTAAATAGGAAACTTGATAGTTTCCTTGCTAGGAAACTCTGCAAACACCCTCACGCCCCTGAGGAGCTGGGATGCCCAATGATCTTGACACTTGCAGTTGGCTCTTCAAAAGGTTATTTTAACAGATATTTTCTTTCACAAAGGAAGAAAAAAAAAAAAAAAAAAAAAAAAAGCAAGATATACAGGTGCCAGTACCATAAATATTATCTGAATTCCACAGAAATTGTTGTGCAAGGTTTCCTTAGGAAGCTTCCATTTACAGAGGCTGTGAATGGAGTAACCTTAAAAAAATGTAAATTGCTCCTCAGTTAATGTTTTAAAACATGGCAAGATATACTTACTGGTTTGAAACTACTGTAAGAAAGCCAGTAGTGTTTTCTGAGCTATACTACACTGCATTAAAACAGTATGAATACTGTATTTTTTAAGCCAATGAGTAACATAAGTTCTGTTGCATTTAGTAAAACTAACTCTTCCTTTATTGTCCTTCTGATTCACACTATTCTGCATTCATTCCATTTAAGCCCGTGTCAACTCAACTCCTTGTCTTCTGACAAAAATACCTTACAAATATATTCTTAGCATGTTATTAGTTAATTATAGCCCTTGGTTGTAAAACTTCTATCAGTTTTGTACAACATGGTAACCCCTAAGAGCTGTGAGCTTAGGTAGAACATAACCAGGTTCAGCAGCATCCAGAAAGCATCACTAACTGATTTCATGTTCTCCATCCCAGGTGGTATAAATGCTGGGAGCAAGTTTTTACATCCTGTCTGTGTAAGACATCCCTTTTTCAGGGCACGTTCCCTTTCAACATACAGTCTGAATGATGACAGTGTCTAAATTTGCTCCTGTTAGAAGGACCTGGGCTACTCTGGTAGCTGCCTGCTCTTTTGATAAAATGGTTTCATTTCCCTGTCTCTTGTTGCAAAGCCTGAAACAGTATTTCATTTGTAGAAAAGACCTCTACTCTTCCTGCTCCATTGCACATTTACACATTGTCACTACAAGTTGTGCAGGCTGCAGGAGCATGCAATGGAGAATGGTGTGTCAGCAAACAAAAGCCTTCAGGACTTACTGCCACCTTCAGAAATCCTAAAACACAGCAACAGAGCAGCCTCATGCTAGAGGAACTGAGGTCTCCATCCAGCTGAGCTCCTTGGCCAAAGAACCCTTCAGGAAGAGCTGGAGATCACATAATCCACCCCCTGATCTATGGGTGCATTTCTGCTGCCAATCTGTCTACGTAACTTGGTCCTACCCAAAGGACCTTAAAAACTGAAAGATTTCCTGCATGCTTTTCAAATCCACTGGGATCTTTGTTCATTTTTGGAGCACAGAGAAACAGGATAATCTAAAGATTTCTCAGAAGTCTCTAGTCCTCCACTCACTCCCACCAATGGTTTCTCCCCAGTCTAGAATAGCAACATTTTACTACGACAGGGAGACGATTTTTCTTCAAAATCAATTTAAAATGTTTACACTGTTTGTGTATAAGGACTAAATTAGACACACACATACTGCATTTCTACTACCATATACCTACCTCTGCCTTTTCCAGTTCATTATTTGCTCTCACTTAAATCTCATTTTCTCTAAATGAAGAGAAAATATATCTTTCCATTCTTTTAACCACACACATCTCACAGGTACATTAACAACATTTTCTGGAAGGAAAATCTGATTTGATTTATAGCAGTGGCAAAATCCCCATTCAACTCAAAGGCCAAACATTTAGTTCTGCATCTCTAATGATGCAGACATTCATACTGAATATTACCTGCATAGACAACAAAAAGAAGGACTTGATTTGGCAGAGTATAGCCATGCCAATTCACATTAACTTCCCTAATATTTTGGAGTGAATAATGACTGCAGGGTAAAAGCCAAAGAATGAAGCATGGCTCCATTTATGTCTGCAACAAAACTCCTACTGACCTGATTAGGGTAGGAATATTGTAACACCTTGGGCAAAACCAATGCAAAATAGT
The DNA here is from genome assembly GCF_020740795.1 of Apus apus. Taxonomy (NCBI): domain Eukaryota; kingdom Metazoa; phylum Chordata; class Aves; order Apodiformes; family Apodidae; genus Apus; species Apus apus. The sequence continues at coordinate 3,247,002 of NC_067285.1, forward strand.
GGCCAAAACAATGACATGGGATTTTCTGGGTCTCAAGTCAAGGACCACAGCATTACAAAAGCTCTGGAATGAAACCCAACAGTGACAGGGCCCAAATGCTGCTGAGAGGCACTGAGCCAGGGCAGTGTCACATGAAAACAATCTCTAGTGTCAAAACAAAACAAACCTTTATTTCAGAGCACATTGATCCTTGCCAGTTCCCAGTGGCAGTAGCTGCGTGACCAGAGGAAAACAGCTCTGTCAACTTCAGCTCAGTTCACACAGTACTGGAAAAAAACATGTTCAACCCCAGCACGCAAAGTTAATCCTTTATAAAGCAAAGTTCTCATATTTTTGCCCCAGGTTTTATTTGCAGTACTGCAGCCCTGTGTTTTGCAGGAGTATTTGTTTACCAGGAGACATCATGATGTGCAACATTTTCACATCTCATTAAATAAGATCGATTTACACATTCCTTAAAAGTTTGTGGGGACAAACAAGAACTAATAAATGAAAATGTTTGGAACATGAAACAAATCAATAAAATCTGTACTTATAACAAAGAAGCCACGAAATAGTTTTTAGCTTTATATTAAAAAATAATACACACAGACAAAGGAACAGACCTCTGTGGGAGAAAGGCAGACACCTGTGGCACAAAAAGACTTGGGGGGAGTGTTACTATATTTGATTAGGCAACTATAAAAAATAGCCACATCTATCAAATCCTGAAGAGGTGATTGGTGTATCTTAGAATACAAAAAATGAATTCTATAGAGGCTTCTCATTCTACTACCCATCAGAGCAGCAGTAAGCACTCCAAAAGTTTCACGCCTGCTGCTAAAACCTGCAAAGAAAACTGAAGCCATGAACTCCTGAAACAACTGCTCAGCCCCTCTGCTGACACAGCAGGTTGGCTCCTCTCTGCAGGAACCTCTTCTACAGCTGGAAACATCTTCTGCTTTGGGGTTAGGTAATTTGAATAAGCCATATAGCTCCTTCACAAACTCTTTGGGGTAAATCATGGCTCTTTTTCATCAGCTGCACAAGGCTGCTGACTGCTGGGTGACTAAAGGTTTGCCTTCCACTTGATCCCTTCTCAGCTGCCCATAAATCTGTCACCACCACAATTTACCACTATCTGTACAAGTTTCACCTTGCTCATTTCCCATTATGTCACACACCTTTCTCTTGCACTGCCCAACACCCCTGCCTTATGCTTTACTTATCCTCCCCAAAATCCAGAAATTCGTATTCCAGACCATGTAAATATTTAATCCTTCATATTCGAAGAAAAAAACCAATCACATCCCTAATATTTTCACATAGTTCCCAGCTTGTTCCAAAAGATTTTCCAGAGGATATTATTCATCAGTTTATAAAGCAAAAGCACTTTGACAAACAGTCTCATGTTTCTCTGTTCCTCATGTTGCTACAGCACTAGTTTTTGTTACCACCCAGCAGACATTTTGGCCCCTACCCAAACTTCTTGTCTGTAGCTCCTGTCATCTGGAATAATAGGTACTAACACTGTCTAGCTGATTCTTCATCTCATTTCAAATCCAAGTTCAAAATATCCTTTGTTCTCTTCCCTATGAATTATCATAATTTTTCACTACTCCTCTTCCTCCTCTTCCAGTTCTGGAAAAAGTTAAGTCAACAGTATGCATGAATTTTATACTAATGACTTGAAAACAGAATGCTGGACTTGCTTTTTCTAAATAACATAAAGAGAACAGAAAACAGATTAAGATATCCCATTACATTACATAAAAAAAAGCCACTAGTAAATTAGAATAAAATTCCATTTAGGCCTCCTGTCATCTGACTTCTTAAGATGTCTTGGTGTTTAAATAACACTTAAAGTCATTCTATAAAATAGCTCAGGAAAGAAAGAACTTGCAGAAGATACATACAGCTGCTGGTTTGCTTTTCATATCATCATTCAAAGGAAAAGTAAACAGATCTGATGCCTGGCTGACAGGTTTGTGGCTAATGCTTTAACACAGCTCTACTACAGATAATGAGATAGCTAATGGTTTTATTAAGCAAATGGTGGTGATAAATATGGTAATAGATGTGGAAAACTTGTTTTGAGCTTGCTTGTTTTTCTTTAGTTGAGGAAGTTAAAGGCACTTGGCCTGTGACCCATGTCAAGCTAGTCCACCCTGCAGTCTCTCCTGGAGGTGACCTTGGGACACAGGGCTCTGCCACTAACCTCCCAACATCTTTCCTCACCACCTTCTTCCCACCACCCATCACAGAAATTAACATGGTCATCATCAGAGCCCTGGAACAGGCTGCCCAGAGAGGTTGTGGAGTCTCCTCTGGAGACATTCAAAACCCACCTGGACATGTTCCTGTGTAACCTACTCTAGGGGACCCTGCCCTGGCAGGGGGCTGGACTAGATGATCTTTTGAGATCCCTTCCAAGCCTGACCACTCAGTGATTCTGTGAGCAGTCTCAGGAAAATCCCAGCAGATCCAGGTTTGCTCAGCAGGTGTGTTAATAGAAGGACTAATGGGAAGATAATGCCTGTCACTGCACATGGACAAAAAGCCAGGTCTTTCCAGAAGTTTAAGCTTAAATTGTACATATCTTCTATCCATATCTTATATCTACACAATCTTCTATCAATCTCATACATGCTTATCTATAAAAGGATACTGATATCACTAATGAAAACCATTGAAATTGCTTCTGCTACTGATTTGGGATGGGTGGGATACAGAACAATTAATAAAACACTGAATCTGTATATTCAATTTACTTTTAAAAAGAGAACTTACTTAAATTTAATGTCATTTTATGACAAACTACGTTAAATCCTGAACTTCCTGTAGCCCATTGGCAGAAATAATACTCAAATGGTTTACATTTATTGCCACTACTGAACTGAGTAAATGACTAGGTGATGTCTAGATGATCTAGATGATCTCTAGAGCTCCCCTCCAACTCTAGCAATTCTGTAACTGTATTGTACCCAGAGCCTGCTGAAATGGAAAACATTCTGACCATTGAAGCCTCCATGTGAAAAGAGAATGTTTTCTTGATCTGAATCTTGTAGCATTATAATAACCTGGAACCATCCTCTCAAGTCACTAGCTATTAGGCCACCTTTCCTTTTCTTAAAAAATCTGATTGGAATTTGAAAAATATTATATTTTTTCTTAATTTTCAATACTATTGAATGTGTCAAATAATTACATGTGAAGAAAATTCCAATTTCAAACCACAATTAGTAAACAAGGAAAAAAACACCCAGGTGTCTTGCAGATGTTTTACTTCACTTTCAGATAAATTTGAAAATGACAAATCTCAAAAGAACAAGCAAGTGTGTTGTTTCTGCATGCACAATTTCAGCTCCAAACCCATAGCATTTTTTTTTTTTTTTTAATTTGCTGACTTGAAACACTTTGTTCCAAACCAATTTATCACGGGCTGTCAGTACTTTTAAGCACAATAATATTTTTCCAGCCAACAAAGCCTTAAGTGGAAATTAAAACACAATAGAAGTGTAACTCATCTGTACTGCTACAGTTTCTCTTGTGTGATGGAAATCCTGTATTTTAGTTTTCCATTTTGCTCAGTAAATGGCAATATAGTTACACTATAACCAAGGTTAAATGTTGCTGTCAGAAGGCCAGCACTGAAGCTAACAGAGTCTTCAAATGAGAGGGGTTTTTCCCACATTTGTTTGCTGTCTGTTGGCTGGGAACCAAGCTTTCATGTTCATAGCAGTATAAAAAGCAAGCAAAAAAAACCAAAACCCACAACCTGCAGAGACTATTGAAGTGTCATTTTTAGTAACACTACTCCATAAATCATGCTGTCATTCTCACCTCCAGGTTCTGCCAGTGCTGCCTCCCCTTGCCATGAGCTCCAGAGGGTTTATGGACACAGGCTACTGGTTCAGCTTTTATTAAACACAAGGAGAGCTCCATCTCTGTCCTTTGTCCTCCTTTTATCACAGAAAAGCTCTTCAGGGAGGATTGCCTGTGGGCCAAAATCTAGCTATGGCCCAACCCTCCTACCTGCAACACCTGCAGGTAGGGCAGGGCTGGCTGCCCCTTGGGAATGGTGGCACCATGGAATCGTGGATGGAGCTGCAGGTCCAGGGGACCACAAGCTTCTCCTTCTCCTGGACATGTTCATGGCCCTGGAGTCCCACAGCTGAGGCCACCAGCCTCAGGCCATGGGAAGCCACAGGTGGCTCAAGCAGGGTCAGTCAGTGCCAGGGAGTACACTAAGCTATCTGGGTAGGTAAAACAGAAAGATGGCTACTTTGGGAGGCCATCTGTCTTCTGAACTGTGTTGACTCCACATGACCCTTGTTTGGTCTCATCAAGAAAAACGAAGAGTTCAAACAGGTGACAGCTCCTGCTCTAATGTGCAGGGCAGCAAGTGGCTGTTGTACCGGGCACACAACTAGTAATGTTACCAGCATACATCTCTTCTTTTCTTTTTTTTTTTATATTAAAAGGGAAAGTTAGCAAAGCCTTCAGAAAAAAAAATGCAATTCAAGGTTAGGAATAGCCCCTCCACTTCCAGCTGCAAAGAGGCAGTTCCACATCCCAGTGGACAGACACACAAGGGATGCAGGGATTTGGCATCAAAAGATTTAGTGCTGGAAAACAGGATGGAAAGAGGAACTGTTCATGAGAGCATCTGCTGATTCTCATCTACCAAGAACAAACAATAATTTTGGTTTTTAAAATGTGACATGCTTCACATTCATATTTCATAGGCACCATTTGCTTCATTATAAAGTACATTTAAATTAAAGCTCTCTATTTAAACAACATTATTGGGGAAAAAACAAGTGACACCCTTAAATTCCCTTTGCTATTGCAAAATATTGCTGCCAAAATGGAGGATGAAGAAGAAAAGAGAGTAAAAAGAACACTGTAATACCACTGGTATCACAAATCCAAATTCTGTATAAAGCCCACACAGAAAAATCTTCCTCCTCTGAAAGACTGAGCAGCAAAGCTGCAAGGAGTACCCATATATTAACAAGGTTTCATTAAAGATACAGAATATGTTACGTGGTATTTACTGCTTTCCTACAGCACGTTATCATAAGCACTTGCACAACAAGATATAATTTAAATCAATAGCAAAGTTCTCATTGGGATCTTTGAAAGCAGCTTATACCCTAATTTACTAAAAGCACTCATCTGCAGCGAGTGTTTCTGTTATTTGTTAGGATTAATTAAATCCTTCTGTATTGTGTTAAAAAGTATATCTTGCACATCCTTATGGGCCTGCTATAATAACAGCAATCAGAAGAGATAATCAAGATGCTTTATGTCAGAAAATAATGCAACATCCCAAAGAGAAGAAGAGATCCTGCTAAATAGCAAAGCCACAGCCAAGAGTGGCTCTACAGGAGATATTCAACAGAAGGGTCAAAAGCAGGTGGAGTGACAGGGAGCAGGACAGAATAGGCAGACATCATGAGGACAAATTCAAGAACTAAAAGAGGCAAGATCATAAACCAGAACTCTGGAAGAAAATGGCAGAGTAGCAAAGAGTTGCTGCTTGGATGTCCTAATTTACAAAGGCAACACTCAATCATGCTCCTAGCCCAGGGCTTGGCTGTGCTGGATGGACTCTTCCAGTGCCAGAGGAGCTGCCTGCAGAGCTGCTGGAATGATGCTCCAGGAAGAGGCTCAAAGTACTCAGTCAGGTACCTGGCTGAAGGGCAGGATTTCTGTTAAAATACTCATCATGAAGGAGAATTAACTCATAATATGTCGATGTCCATTAGTGAACATTCTCCTTGATTTGGTGACTTATTTCAGTTTCCTCTCTTCCATTACAGGTACCAAAAGGGAAAACCAAAAAAAATTCCTGACCATTTGCATTTGTTCAATGAACCAGAAGATATTGTTGCCCAGTTCTGAAGTTTTGCAGCAAACAAGCCTGTACTGTGACTGAGGAAAGCAGAGAGAACATACTGCTACTGCTGCTAAGCATATGAAAACAACAGCAAAGAGCAGGATAACAGCAATTGACCTGCCTGCTTCATGTCATTTTAAGCAGACTTTTGCAAAAAGCAGCCTCTGTAGGATTATCTTCTGCCAGTCCCTCATGACAGTCATTCCTTACTGAGTGATTTCAACCACATCTGAGAGAGGCTGAGATCTCAATGGCAGTGGGTCTGCAACAACAATCAAGAAGGATGTAACAGAAAATGAGATAAAACATCAGACACCAAGGGATCCACTAAGGTCACAGGGAAGTGATTTCCAAGTTCAGCTGAATGTGACATAATCCAGGGTCATCTTCAGATATCATGATACCTCATCTTCACAGGAATCAGATACATCCCCACTGATAGTCTGAAGCCTGTAATGCCAGGGAGTGGGCAGATAAATCATCTGGTGCTTTTGCCTTTCGGAGATGCTTCTCCAGCAGATCACATTTGGTTTTGGCCTCAGACTGGGTAGTCTGTCAGTCTTTGCTGCCAGCCACTCTGAGTGCCAATAATGAGCCTGTTTTGTGAGCAAGCATACAATTAAACTTATCTCATTTGGATTGAGACATTCAGACTGCTGAACAAGATTTTCTTCTGCTTCCCTCTGTTGGTTTTCTATGCTGCTGTCATCAGAGAATGAATTAGTAGCTTGTAGCAAATATGGTCCAAAGCTATGAAACACAAAAAATGTTAAGAGGAGGCAATAACTTTTATTATATTACTTAGCAAAGAAAAAGCTTGATCCAGGAAAAGCACACAAGAGTTGTGCTCATAGGCTGTTGATAAAGACATTATCAGTATCATTGTTCAACAGAAGACTTGCCTCTGGAACTAATGTAAAACATGTTATTTGATATTTGTGTAACAGTACGGATCAGTCAAGATTAGGAGACTGTTTTGCTACTTTTGAGTCCTAAGAGTTAGAGTTACTTTACGTCAGTGATTTGTTCTTCCCCCATCTTTCAAGGCCACTTCTGGTGCCCTTGAAGGATTGGAACTGGCATCTCCTGCTGTTAAAGCCTCACAAGATTTCCAAGTGGAGTTAATACACAGAATATATAAAAAGACTCTCCACTTCTCTTTCTAAAACCCTGCCAATAACATAAAATAAACCCACTGGCAGCCCCTGAGGGAGGCTGTCACCTCCCGGTGGCCAGACCCTGCTGCACCCAGGGGTGAAGCCCTTTGTGTCGGGATGAGGTGGCCACATGACAAACTCTGCAATCACAATAATCGCCCTGGAGCCTCCTATTCACAGCAGCCGGGGGCGAGAAAGGTCAGGCTCAGTCTGCTCTTTCCCAATTATTCTCCAGCCTGGCAGTAGCAGACAAGAGCCCAAGCAAACACACGGGCTGGTGCTCACGGTTTGGCTCTACCGAGCTCCCAAAGTGCAAAAGCTGCTCAGCCTCTGCTTAACTTCTTCTGCTTTAATCACTGCTATTTAGAAGAGTTTGGATGATTTTTTTTTTAAATGTAATTTCTGGAGGTTCATTGGGATAATTAAACAACTCGAAGTGTGACGAATGGACAACAAAGAGGGCAGCTGGACACCAAGACTGACCTTGCAAACTGAAGAGCTGGGAAATTCTAATCCTGAAGCACAGAGAAATGGATTTCCTCAGGTTTAGGGGGCTGGAGTGACCAATACTTACACCAAGGACTCCTTCCACTACAGATGCATTTGTGCTGGGAATAATATACATCAGAAAAATGGAGCTTTTGACCTTTTCTCCAGAGATCCACTGCTTTTCAGAATTACTTGACTGCAGTGATGGTGAAGAAGAGGAAATACTAGTATGTGGAGAAGATTTAGAGCTTAATCCTTTTGATGGCTTGCCTTACTCCTCCCGTTACTATAAACTTATGAAAGAAAGAGAGGAACTCCCAGTCTGGAAAGAGAAATACACTTTCATGGAAAGTTTGCTTCATCATCAAATTGTGATTGTGTCAGGAGATGCTAAGACTGGCAAGAGCTCCCAGGTCAGTACAACATACTTGGTTGGGTTTGGGGTGTTTTTTTAAAACTATTTTTAGAACATTTAATATTGTACACTTTTCAGAGTGACTATTACTATTTTACTAATATATTTTTAAAACAGAAACAAACTTTTGGTGATTCATTCAGTATTCACTGCTGTTGCCCTTCATGTATTTTTGGCACATCAATATTCAGATTTATATTACACTAGTGTCTGGCTTCTGTTAGTAATGGGCTGTTTGATACTGCAATATAGTAACAATTTAATAACATCCAGTTGTGAAGAGTTCAGCTGTAGTGTAGGCACAAAGAGGTGTACTGAGTTTAGCAGTTCTCAGTGTAGAAACAGATGCATAGCCACCAGTTGTGATCTGAAGTATTAAGGCCACAGAAAGCAAGTGAAATACAGAACGTGACAGAAGATTAATGCAGTCAAATATAGATGTTATATATAGATATCAAAGCATACATTTAAATAACTTTATTCAGATATTCCCAAACAATTACTTTATGTTTGTGCAAAGCCATTGTTACTTGGTTGATCATGTCTTTTGGGCTTCAGAGTAAACGGAGCACTGAAGAGTAACACACCCAGACTGTGTGTCTGAGATAGTGTCAAAAACAACTAACAAAAATCTCAAATGACAACTTTTTTTGGTACTAAAATTAAAAATATCAAAACTTTTCTGAACCCTGAAGAGCAGGTGGATTAACTGCTACAGTTCCAAAGTCAGAACCAAATAGATACATAACCTTAGAAAAATTTTATATAAAGTTTCCTTGTATCTATTACTAAGTGCACTGTAAATCTATGCTTTCCTTGTATGTCACAACATCACATCTTAACTTGAAAAACTACATACTTTAAAATGTATTACAGAATGTATCACCTAAAATCCTTCACTACAGAAATTACAGGTATATTTCTTCTGTCTTCAGAGGAGCCAAGGCTAAGTGTAAAATGCTCGAGACCTAGCTCAGGTTGCTTCAGTATTTTATCAGTAAATCATATCTTCTACATTTGGCAGGGCACTATTTAGCCCATGTGGAGAATTTCATTGCCTCCTCCTTAATAGCGACTAAGCTTGTCATTCTATCCTCTTTTTCACCATCATCACATTGAATACCTAGTAGAAATGGTAAAACACTGCAATGCCTGTGTTAGATTCAATGCATGTTCTTACTTGAACAGTTAGTTTTGGTTCTGATCAGTGCTCTATCAGCAAAGAGATAGAGTGGATTTGCAGGCAGGTCACAAGAGAAGGTGAAAAAAGTTTTCAGGGAATGAAGGATTGAAATCAGCAAGGCTGTTTCTCAGGGAGAAGCTGTGGTCTTTCCCAAGAATACCCAATTACTTCACAGAACTCATGTTAAAAGAGATCACTGAAGCCAAGATCTCAGTTGACTCTAACCACATAAATATCCACTAGGACTATCAAATTCTGTTGTAATAATAGACAACAACATAAGTCTGATACCACAGCAAGCAGAGAATTTTCTAGTGTCATAAGCCAAAACATGATTGTTTATGACTGGGATCAGGAGCAAGCTCTCCTGCAGGTAAAGCTGAAGAATAATTACTGTAGCAGGGCATCTCACACATTGCTAGAGACCTTGATGCGGACACTGCTAGAGATCACATATTGAACTAGAGACATCATACCTCTCACTGGAAATTCCTCTGTTCCTACAAAGAGGATATACACCCACCTGGTGCCTGGAATATTTTTCTGCAGTGCAAAGTCTTTTCTCCCCGTTATTGACTATAGTTTGTACAGAACAAACTTTGTATAGTAATGAACTACTTGCTAAGAAATGTTAACTTTTTAAAATGCCCTTAAAGAAGTTTAAGATGATGTAACACTTTGCTGGGTGGTTTTCAAACATTTTAAAAAACATGAATTATTATACATAAATAAATGATATGTGACTGATGCACCTCGTTTATATACGTTGATTAAGGATTTGAAACCAAATACTTTCACTAAAATAATATTTATAAAGTAATCTCACTTTCTAGTGACAATAACACATTAATATTTTCTAGTGTTTATTTTCTACTGTAAATATATAAATTAGATAGCTCCTGCATAAGTTTCTGGAGCAGTTCAGTTTCAGTTATCTTTGTTTAGAGAGTAATTAATCTGAAGTTACATATATTTACTGTGGCATTTGTGGCATTTGTCAGTTTGAAACCTTCTTCTTGGGACATATTTCTTATGTCAAGCAGCTGAATGTGACTTAGGATGGGCAGGTTTACTCCTGAGCCAGCTGAGAAGCCCCTGACAACAATTCACTAACATTGCTAGTGAAGTGATGATTAAGAATGATCGTGCTGGTGCTACCTGCTCCCCAGGGGCCAATCTCATCCCTTCTGCGATATATTAGAACTAATCTGAGTCCAGCTGAGAAATTCCCAGGTAAATCTTCTAGCCCACATCACTCTAGCTCTTGACTGCTGAAGAGATTCAGACATTTATCAAGCCAGATGATTTCTGTGTCAGGTACAGCATCATTAGTTGGGCAAACAGCAAGCAGCGAGCGCTCAGATTGATTTAGTTCTTCCCCACTGCCTACTTCTTCTTTTTTTTTTTTTTGTCTCTGCTAAACATGTTAAATACCAATACGTTTTCTTATTTACTTACAGGTTCCTCAGTGGTGTGCTGAGTACTGCCTTTCTGCCCACTATCAGCACGGGGTGGTGGTGTGCAGCCAGGTGCACAGGCAGACCGCGGTGCGGCTGGCGCTGCGCGTGGCTGACGAAATGGATGTCAACGTTGGCCACGAAGTGGGGTATTCCGTCCCATTTGAAACCTGCTGTACAACAGAAACCATCCTGAGGTTTGTCTGCTTGGCTTCTCATGCTTTTCAAGCTAATAGGTAGCTTCCAGCTCTCTGCGAGTGCAAAAGCTTGCAGCTGACAGCATTTCAGACCTTCAGGCTCTTCACTGCGCCTCCCCACTAAGGTGGACAGGACAGGGAGCCTAACAGCCTTGGGGAAGCATTGCTGTCATGGCAAAAATATGTACACACACAGCATGGACACAAAAAACCGAACACAGCTTTACAAACTTGTGTATAATATTTTAAAATGCAGATACTGGCGATATTGTGATTGATCAGCAAGCTGTAAAAGGCTTGTGTCCTGTACTAAACTGTAGTAGAGATTTAAGTGGGCAAGGTTACCCTCTGTGCAAAGCTTCTTTAGCTCCTCAGCAACCTCCATGTCATTCTGCTTTTTCTTTCTCTATTTTGCAGTACAGGAGCATTCATTACCATAAGGGAACATGGGATAAGCCATCACAAAGTATGGAATTTAAAAGCAATCAAAAATCATGGCTAGAAAAGCGCATATTCTGTAACAAGAAGGGGGAAAAAAAAGCTTTTAGAAGGTTTTTTAAGATATAAGAAATGTACTTAATGTATTAAAGACAGGCAGGTGACAACTGCAATACAAGGATTCAGATTTTGAGCCACTGAAATTTAAGAGCTATTTTCTCTTGTTTCTTAAAGAGGCAGGCACAAATTATAAAATCTAATAATAAGCCTTTTTCCAGCCTCTGATTTCCAGTGAAGAAGAGGATACTCACAACTTCAACTTGTCCTCCTTTTGCATGTCCTTCCTCTTCCACAGAGAGCTCTGCAAACCACATCCTTCAGCTGATCTTCCTGCACCTGCTCCTGGCATGGAAGGGAGATGAATCTTGTCCTCTCACACATGGACACCTGAGCAACACAGCAATAAATAACATTTTAGAAAACTTTCAGTAGCAGGAGTAATAGAGATAAAAGTAAGGAGGGCCTTACAGGGTGAATTAATCTCCCATCTTGGTTCTGACACTGCCTCAAGCACCTTGTACACCTTCAATTCGTCATCTGAAAGTATCAGTTCCTATGTCAAGAATTGGTGGTGGCAATATTGGTGCTTAAGTTGGAAGATGAGAGGTTATATAAGTTACGGTTTTTGAGGCTTCCACAGCTGCACCGTCTGAGCCCGTGGGCAGCAAATCCAAGCCCAGCCCTCCTGGCACCTCCAGGGAATGTCCCACCACGCTCCTCCAGGGATGCAGGGGGACAGCCGGCATCTCACCACGGGCTGCAGGGACCTTCTGCTCGGGCACCGTCTGCCCCTCCTCCCTCAGCACCCACAGGCACCGCTCTCCTCTCCAGCTCAGCTTCTTCTAACTACTTTATCTTCTCAGCTCTTCTCTCAGTTCTTCCATATATTAATCACAGAGGCCCATCTATTTTCTCTCTAATGGCTCCTTGGCTGGTTTTGGACTTGGGGGAGCTCTTCAACTTCTTACCATCCTGGGGTCCCGTCCCCGCTACCAAAAAAACCCCACCAAACCAAAGCAGCACACTAGAGCATCCTTTCAAATGGAGTGCCACTCACCAGCATTCAATTAGATTGAGTTTCTAGCTACTTAAAGAAGGATTTAAACATATAGTTGAGACTGTGATACTGCCTACAAAACAGATTCTCTGGTCTTAGCGAATCTTTCTTGCTAGAACAGAAATAACCAAACTGACCCTGAATTAATTTCTTCTAATCAAATCCGAATATTCCACAAAACTTTGCAGAGTTTTCTGTGTGTACGTGTGTTGCAGATACTGCACAGATGACATGCTACAAAGGGAAATGATGTCTACACCTCTTCTGAACTGTTACGGTGTTATCATCTTGGACGACGTGCATGAAAGAACGGTTGCAACAGATGCGTTACTTGGCCTTCTGAAAGATGTATTGATATCACGACCAGAACTGAGGCTGGTGATTCTGACGGCTCCCCACATGTCCAGCAAACTGCAGAATTATTATGGCAGCATCCCCTTCATAAGAGTGGCAAACAAGCACCAGGCAGAGGTTGTATACTCTTGCAGCATTCAGAAAGACCACTTTCTGTCTGCGCTGCAACTGCTCTTTGAGATACACCACTCAAAAGAGAAGGGTGACATTGTGATCTTTCTGGCCTGTGAACAAGTAAGTTATTAACTGATTCAAATATCCATTCCTTTAATCAAGAAACAATTTACACCTCCGTTTTTATAAGACCTACAAGTATCTTGTTGCCAATACCTAAGACATCAGACGCTACTAGCAGTCTTTATCATTTCAGGTTTTTCCTACAAAGTCATGTTATACATAACACTGTATTATATCTACAGCATGAACTAACACAAGGAACTCTCAGATTTTTTGTAGGCTTAAAGAAAAAAGTAGCAAAGGTGGCACACAGGGACAGGAGCCACAGACACAGGCAGGAATGCATCGCAGTCTATTCTGGCATTGGGTACAGCACACTTTGTGCTATCCCTGTTTCACAGAAATGGACACATCCAATTTGCATCAATGTCCTCTTTCCTTAAATCTTTTACCTTAAACCTGCCTCGAGGGTTTTTCCATTTGCTCCCTAAATTCACTGCTGCCAGGACTGCACAATCAGGTCTTTCTCTGTCAAAGCAATCTGCCTATCAAATAAATATTTTAAGACTTGAAATCCTTAAAAATTATTATTAGTGTTTATTTTCCTGATCTTCAACCTGCCACTTTGAATTATTAAATCTGCTTTAGAACAAAATAGTCATCTTAGTAGCTCCAGGAGATAATGACTTTTCACAAGCAAAGATAAATGACACTAAGCTACCCAGGTAGCATTGCCTTTCACTGTAAAAAGGGCTGAATATGTAACACTTGTAATAATGCCAATAATCAGTTGTAAATGTTATAGAGACAAATTTTCAAATTAGGAATTAATGAGTTCCTATATCAGTTCCCATATTTACAAGAAGTAATGTTTGTGGAGGAAACACAGTCTTTCCATTTCAAAGGACTGGGAAGGAAGTTTTATTTCTGCTAAAAATAATTTGATGGCAAGACCCCAAAATACTAAAATAACAATTTCTGTCTTGCTGAGAAGACACTACTTAGTTCTCTTCCTCACAATGAACAAAACACCAGTTATGAACTGTGAGTGCACAGTTCACATCCCATGCAATCTTGCTTAACTGTCATTTAAAGTTTCATATCAGCAATGGCTCATTGTTCCCTAGCACTCAACTGTCTTTCAAACAGAACAAAAATATGAATAAACTAAGAACATGACAATTCATGTGTTGTCTTGGTGCCAGCCTTGCTATTAGATACCACTGTTAGAGCTTATAAGAATTTTTATAGAGCACTTTCAACCTATAACTACCATGAAAGTAGTGACACTCTCAAATAGAGACTCAATTTGGTTTGGTAGTAAAAATGCTTTGGAAAAAACCACCAGCCTTTAAAACTGAACATGTCTATGAATAATTATTGTATGCTTTAAAAAAAAATCATTCACAACACAGATTATTCTATATTTTAAAGAAAGACTAAACCAACAACAAACCATTTACAATTTATATCTGGCCCTTGAGTCTGTGGACTGTTTTAAAGGTGATGTTCCATTAACACAGCTTAGGGACATTTTACTGACTTTATGAAGTCTTCATAGACTTTATTAATCATTAAGGGGAAAAAACCCCACCATAAAAATCTTTAGAATACTTATATATTCTTAAACAAAGGTAAAGTAGGAGAGTTCCTGCCTTCTTTGATCTTTTTATGTATTGTAATTGGACTAACATCATCATAGTGGTTTCCCAAGTGACTCACTCTCTTTGGCACTAAACGTCTGATGTGGATGCATCCTACATGTCCTACATACATAAAGTTTAGTGACAGATTCATAATTTCTCAGCCTTGCTATTCCTATACCATATTTTTGCACATCTGTCTTCCCCTGGAGGTTGGTTTGAATATAATTAAAGCCAGAGAACACTACTTTGAAAATTACAGAGGGGAAAAAAACAGCCTAGCTATTCCCTGGTCAACAGTTAGTGGATACAGTAGGTAAATTCTCATGCATAGTTCTTTTTACCCACTTTAATTATTAATCATGTAATATTTAAATGTTGTTATAGTTTGATACATAGTTAAAATTCGTGTTAGAATAAAGAAGTTTCTTTAAAATTGAATACATATATTTGTTTGTCAGGAGAAATAAGAGGAAAACCCAACTTTCTCCTCATTGCAGGAAATTGAAAAAGCTTACCAGATGATCAGACAGGAACAATCTAATTTAAATCCTGACCTTGGAGAACTCATCCCAGTGCCCTTATACCCCACAAAACAAGACCTAATTCCCAAACCAAATGAGGACAAACAGAAAGGCTGCAAAAAATACAGAAGAAAAGTGCTACTCACCACAAGCTTTGGAGAAACCTTGATTTGGATTAAAAATGTAACCTTTGTCATTGATGTTGGTGTTGAAAAGAGAAAGGTTAGTACAGTTAACCCCAATCAGTATGGCACAAATTAACTATACATAAGGGTTTGTTTCCAGGGTGGGGGGAAGGGAAATATGCAGGTACTAGACAGATGCATATGGTTTCTAAAGGATGAAATATTTTTCTATTCTTTCAGAAATCAGATTCTATCTTTTTAACAGTCAAACTAACAAAATTCAAATAATTTCCATGGACGTCTCATATGAAAACCAAGCATGAAAACACAATTACTTCCTAAATTGCATCAGAAAACAAAATTTTAACGTTTCTATAGCCATTTAAACACTCTCAGCTGTAACAGACACTCCTTTGGGCACTAATCAAATGACACTTCATTTGCAAACTGCATCTCACCTTAGTTTTGGCCTATCAGTCATCATTAGCTCT
This sequence comes from Apus apus, assembly GCF_020740795.1. NCBI lineage: Eukaryota > Metazoa > Chordata > Aves > Apodiformes > Apodidae > Apus > Apus apus. The sequence goes on from NC_067285.1 coordinate 3,262,653, forward strand.
TCAGTATCTCATAGACGGAGCAAAATACAACCAGTACTTTGCTACCTACTGGCAGATTGTCTGGTTTAGTAGATTAACCTCACCCCTTGTTTAACAATTTAGTAATCACCGTGGTGCCACAGATCATAGAAAACTGAAGGATGCTCACAGAGGGAACAAATCCTTCTTAAAGCTGCTTGTGCTCCCTCTGGATATGTGCTTCCATCCAAGTACCTCCAAATTCTGCAATTTAACAAGTTAATCTTTGACCCTTTACTGTTCATTCTAAGTATGCCCTCAGTTCCTGTTTTCCAGCCCATTCTGGGCAGAACTAGGGCAGTTACAAATGCCTGTCTTTTGTTTCTTTCATTTATACAAACCCTATGTCCTAAATAATGAGTGACATGATAAAGACATGAACATGATCATGTCATTACATGAACTGGAAAGCTGCACGACTACAGGCTTTGTAACTGTCCCATGTGTTTTGCTACTCAAAATAAAAATTCCAGTGATAGGCAAAAGAAACAATATAACACAGCTTCTTTATATAGTCCAGAACTGAATCACCAAAATTGAAGTGTTTGTAAAATTTTGGATTGGGGATCATTCATCCTGATTGGCCTTGAAAACAGTTTAGGCAAAAGCTTGGAACCCACCACTACATTTCATTTTCATTGCAGAAAACTGTGTCTAACATTGTCGTTTTTAAAGGTTCTCATATGGGGGTTATAAACTAATGTGGCCTCAAGTCAAGGGGAAAAAAAAGAAGTCATACTTCTGTGTGAAATGAGCAAAAGCTTAAAAACCGTCTTCAAGTAGATCATACATAACTCAGCTTATTTCTGAAACAGCAGATGTCTTGGATGATGGAAATGAATCTCACCTCCATGGTAAACTGAAGCCCAAAATAAAGTTCAGTGCTTCCAGACTTCTGTGAATCAGAAATATGAAGCAACGGGAACAAATCAGTTTCTACACAGCCCTGATGCCTATCAAATCACCACCACTATCAGTTAGACAGTTTTTACCCTTTCATTCAATTATTTTGTCCTAAAAGCTGCAGTTTAGTCCTCCTAATATTCATTCCTCAGCAGTCCAAATGCATATTCAATCCACAGAGAGCAAGAGTTTTGTGCAAACAAAATCCTGAGTGAGTCTTTCAGTGGGGATAGATCATAAATTTACCTGGAGAAAATGAATTTCTCCCTTGCACTGAAGAACACTTGATTTTTTTTCATTAAAACTCTATGTAAAGTTGACAAAGTCGATCCAGATGACATGACTAGAAAGTTGTCTTATCCAGATTTTATATTCCTTGCTGTATATCACAGAAGCTTTTGGACATCATCCTGTGGTCAGAAGAATGACTGAATCAGCTCCTCAGTTTAATCAAAACGAAATACAATTAAAAAAAAATACAATGAGCCATTGTACATCTTTGATACAGCCCTTGTCCCCTGTGCTGGACTGACAGATTTCAGTTTAAGACAAACATTGGGAGTTATGAAACAAAGTATTATCAGCCAATGTTGAGATTCTGTCACTGGAAGAAATAAATAATCTGGTTTTATGCTCCTCTTGATGATCCCATAGATACACATTTTGTGCTTTAGTAAGGTAAATTTCTTCAGAAAAAGACATTTATCTTACAATATATATACAGAGTTATTGCAAACCTGTAATTTATCAAAGTGCTGACTGCTCTCATTTCCAAGCTGGTATAAAAAGAAATGGAACTGTCACTACCCTTTCTGTATAACAACCTAGACAAAAATTCAGTACAGACCATTAATATATATGTAGTTTTCACTTACTTATCTGATACTTAATATCTCTTTCATTTAAAGGTGTACAATCCTAGAATCAGAGCAGACTCTGTTATAACGCAGCCTATCAGCAAAAGTCAAGCAGAGATGCATAAACAAATTCTGGGCATGTCTTCATCAGGTAGAATTATTAGCTCAAAATTTAAATCCATTAGCTCAAATTAATAATAGAATCAATGTGACAATGAAAAAAAATAGTAATAATAATAATAATAATTTTTTAAAAGGTACTTTTCCTGAAATCTCTTCCAGGAAAACTCTTCTGCTTGTATCCTGAAGAATTTACATACAAAGAAATGAAACCACATCTACCAGCCAAAATAAAGGAATCAAAGCTAACCAGCATGGTTCTCTTCCTGAAGAGGATGGATATAGCAGGCTTAGGACACTGTGACTTCATAAGCAGGCCAGGTAATGATGATGCACCAATTTTCCATGTTCTTATCATTATTTTATCAGTTATGTAAAGATCAATTTTGCCCTGTCATTGCCAGTACTGCTTTTTATTGAAGAACTTGTAATAATATTGCCACTGCTTTCAGACCTTACCTGCCAGAGCAGCTCATAAAGCAGTAGTTGCACTTAGAAAAATGGTACCATGTATGAACTGTTTGCTGTGAAAAAGACCATAAAACATTCAAAAAGGAACTGGAATTAATAGTAATTAAGAAAAAAACAACAATATTCTAAATATCTTCTCCTCTAGGTTTCATACTGTTTTCTAGGAACCCACAAAGAAAATTTTGCATTGTGCAAGGCATTGTATAGATATCTAACAAAATATATTCCTTTAATCCAAAGTTTACAACCCAAATAAACTATTGTTACTATCTAGGAGATCTATCTGGAGGAAATCAGCTTTCTTCTTATCATTCAGCATCTCCCAGCTCAAGTTTACAATAAGCTGTTGCTTAAGGACAATATTATTTATAAAATTAACTCAAACTTTCACTACTAGACAGGGAGTACTCTCAATTTTGAGGTAAAAGTGTAAAGGAAGTAGTTGCATTATTAGCAGCAGTAGTAGTAGCATGCAACATATATTAATACATAAAATATATACAAATAAATATATAATTATAGTATAGAAATTTTAATTCATATTTTAGGGCTTTTTCTATAGAAGTGGAAGTTTTTTAGGTAGAATTTATTCTGCTTTTTCTTTGTCTGCCTGTTTAGCAGAAACATGTCTAAAAGAAACGTGGAAAAGTTTTGTCAGTTTGAGTGGTAACCAATTCAAGATGGATGAGAATCTGAGTATTTTGGTCTTGTGAGTGTCACCTCCTGTGCTGCATCTAGGAAATCTTCATGGAAAATGGTTATGGAATACAGCTGGCTTCCACTCAAATTCAGAAAACATTTTACTATATAAAAGAAATTTATTATAAAATGTATTAATACTTTTACTGGACAGGAAGAAAATTGTTCTTGGACTGTAGAATGGAATTAGTGAAGTTTCATTAAGAAAAGCATTCAGTATTTTTGGATTTAAAAGCCCCATGGAGACAGTTGGTATTCATGGAGAAAGAAATGTTAGAGGCATTTAAGGATTTCACAGATGTAGGAAGTCTTTAAGTTTTGTCTGGATTGTTGAGATAATGCAGCTGCAGAAGGCACCTTGCTGATGTTTACAAAATTATAAAGGCATCTGATGAACGCATCAGCTTTACTTGGACAGGCCTCAATATGAAAATGTTGCTAACTAGATAAAAAGTGTGAGGTCAAGGTATTTAAGTCTGCGGCATTACTGAAACAGTGTGAGGAATGTTAGACAAACTGCCTGAACAAAGAAAAAATGCCACAGACACTGTTAGGGGCTCCTCTGAAAGGAGACGCAATTTCCTGGTCTCCTTGTCTTACAGTCCCACATAATTAAACACTTGAAACATTGCTTCCTATATCCCAGGACAGATCACAAATTGGCTTTCTTTGCCTCAGGTCTTTCTTTTTCCCACTTCTGACCAGGAAACAAACCTCTTTCCTACTAACACTGAAGTTCTATTCCCAGGCCAGGTCTCCAGAGATGACCATCAGGTTCAGGCTACCAGAACACAGACCAGGTGAAATACCTGGCATGAAACAGGTTTGTCAGAAAGACACAGGAATACTGAAGTAAGCAAATGTGGAAGGAGAGTTAGCACTGCATTAGACCAACTGAGAGTACTCAATGTTCAAGCTTTCAAGCACATAAAACCTTGTTTTGGGTCCTTTATCCTCCTGGGAGACTTGGGAGCTGCTTTTTTTTTTTTCAGCCTGGAAAAGCCCAAGTTTTCTCATTCTGTGCTGAGACAGCCCCAACCTGACACACAACAGACAACCCCAACAATGCCACCCAGCTCTGCAGTGGCTAAAGAATCCTCCAGCAGAAGCAGAGACTAACCCTAAAGTTCCATCAAATGTCCTTGATGCCCAGTTCCAAGTCCCTCTGGTACCCAGTTAAAGGGTTGCCCTGAAGCTTTTTGACTGCTCCTCATAAGGTCAAATAGATGTCACACATTTCACACAGCGTGGCAGAGGAGGCAAAGAGAAGAGCTACCAGAGATGGAAAGCATACTTTCTTACAAGAGATTTTAGCTTTACACAAAGGCTTTGTTATCTTTGCTGCAGTCAGTTTAGTTGCATAAGCCTTCTGTAACCCGAAGTGATGAGGTAGACTGAGGAAGAGGAGGAAGGGTCTCTGAGATGGTATACAAACCTAAGTGAAAAAGATGGGCAACAAGGCTCACAGAGCAAGCTTTTCTAACCCTAAGGAAACTCCTGGGCATAACAGTTCTTATTCTTTACTACTGCCAGTGCACAAAACATGGGACAAGACCAACTGGATCCCAAAAAAAACCCTGCAAGCAAGCACACAGGAAGACATGGCAGTAATTCCATATGCTCTCACTTCACTTGGCCAAATCAAGCGGAGTTCAGAGCATACAGATACTAAAACACAATTAGCCTTTCTGCTTCTCCCCAGTAGTCCCCTACAGCTTGTCCTGGGCTTGACCATTCTATGTCTCTTCATCTCCTTGGACTTGATTTCCCTTTGATTAAAGGGAGTAAGCACACAGCAGCACCTCCCACGTGCCACACACGCCAAGGGTTTTCCTGTGCACTGTTTCTGTTCTGCAAACATTCTCAGGTTTTCTTTGCAATTGAAATGGACAGAGGATTTAGGGGTTTTTTAACCCAAGGTGAATTTCTCTTAAACAAAATCATAACATATGGATACAAATTGGTGAACAAATTAAAAGTAGACTAAAATTCAGAGCAAGAACTCAAAGACAAGTACTCCACAGTCCATTCCCTGTACATGAAGTAGGGAATATAGAGCTGAGAAGTAAAGCAACAACAGTTACATCAGTAAAACATTCTATTTCTGCTCAACAACAATATGCACTTTTTTTTCTGCTGCTCTTTGAGGAAAAATAAAAGCCTGGATTAACTCTGACTCATTACTGCATTATGAAAGCAACAAACATGTCAGTCTTACAGCTGCTGCACTTAATTCATGCTATAATCGAGATGAGCAAATGCAGCAGAGTTGTTCTCCTTGTTGGAATTCATGACCCATATGAAAATGTATTTGGCACTGCAGTTCTGAAGTGCATTATTTGAATTCCTGTGCCACTTTAAGAGGGATATCTTTACATTTTTATCAGTTAATCAGCTAGATCTTTACTGTGTTATATAATGGGACAAAAGACCTCCTTTCCCATAGATTGCAGCAACGTTATGTATTTTTGTAAATCACTGGAAAATCATTATTTAAACTATGCAAATCAGTACAAAGATGAAGCCATGTAGAATTTCCCTAAGAAATCAAGGTGAAAGCAGCTTGCAGGTTCTGCATCCATACAGAATTACCATAAACAATTTTCAGATTAAAATATTTGGTGATTCATGGGTATCATAACATTGGAGAGCTATGCTATTACAACCCCTCTGAGAATATATTTCTAGAATAGGCATCATAAAAAGAGTTGTATAAATGCATGTAATTTCAAATTGTTTCAGAAACAACGTTTGTTTGCATGTTTTTTCTTTAGAAACAGGCTGTCAAAGACAAAAACTCAATGTAACATGTATGATCTGCTCAACAGAGATCACATCAGGGCAGATTAATTCTCCTAAATTCACTTGATGATTCTTTGATGTTTTAATTTCTGAATTTCATTGATCAAATAGTATTATATATCTAATAATGAAAAACTTTCTGATAGCATAGACATGGCTACATACTTCATATTCTGTAATGCACGAATCAATGGAAAAGGATAAAAGGAATTGGTGGAGGTAAGGACCAGACAGCAAACAAACACAGGAAGCAAAGCATGGACTGGATAACCTGACCCTTAGCAGCAGCCTGTATCCATGGCATCAGGAATGGGTGTCAGGGCACTATGTACAGCCCAATAACTGAGCACACACCTCACTGTGTGTAAACACTTGCTTAAAATAGGGAGCTGGTACCACCAAGGGCACCCCAAAAATGAGAAGAGATAGCCCAGGACAACTCTCATGTCATTTACTAGACAGTAACAGAAAAAAACAAAGTGATGGTCATACTCTTTGTGGATGTACTACATGTTGCACAGTCATGTGCATCCTTTGAGGATGACACAAAGCAGATGGAAAACTGACTCCACTGAACAGTCAGTGGTAACCCTGGTGTGTGGCTGTACCTTGGTATATTTATGGTAGGAAGATGTAGATGAGTCCCTGCCTGCTGGCAGAAAAGCACAGTAGGAACCATTACCAGCCAGCTTGGAGGAGTGAAGAAGCAGCCTAAGGGGGAATGCAAAGACTGCAAAGTATGAGTTTGGAAAAGTAATATTTAATGATATACTATTATTATAACTTCAAAATGATAGTTACAGAATTGGTGGCTTAAGGGCATGACAGAATCATAACAAAAATCCTACCTCAGAAGTTACAGTGGAAAAAAGAGAACTGATATTAAACCTGCACATAGAAGCTTGGCTTTGCAGAAGAAAAATCTTCAAGTAATTTGAAGAAAACTTGGCACTAGGTTTCTCCATTTCTTTAGTTTGCTATCCAAGGAACGATGTTAAAAAACAGTAACAGAAAACACCATTCTCCAGAATATTTTCCTGGCAGTAATTACTTTGGCAGTTCATCATGCTGTTAAGTCTAACATAAGCTGGAAAACAAACATGTGCTTTGCCAGGGAGCAAAACAGCTCTTGAAAGACAGTGTCCCTTCACCTGACATTTATGTCAGCCCTAACTTTGTAATAGCCATTCCCATGGAAAGAAAAGATCTATCAAAAAGACATTTTACATAGTCAAAATTTTCACAAAGCAGGAGACCAGAACACAGGACCTGTAAATGCTCCAGATAAGCACAACATGGCAGTCAAATGGACTATTTATGATCATCAAATCTACATTTTATTCCTATCTCTAACACTTGCTTATTACAGAATTTTTGGCAAATGGCTATATCACTTGCTTCCTTATGCAACAAGAATAATACTTGTATATTGATTCAATTACACATCAAATGCTTCGATTCAGCCATTTAGGATGTGATAATGAAAAGCTACAGCCACCTTTAGAAACATAATTGTTTACATCAAAGTAACCAAAAAACTGTAAAACAAAGACTATCATTTTAAGTCAGCTTGAAATCCTCAGAGAATTTTTTTCAGTGCTAACAATGACATATAGTTACATATTTGCTTTACTAAGCCCAAGTATGATCAAGAGTAGAATCTGTATTTGTACAAAACTGGTCAGATTTCCCAAGACAAGTTCAGAGTAGCCCAGTCTTAGGTAGCAAAGAACACAGGCAAGGGAAAGAAAATAACATATAAGGAACTACCTTTTAAACACCCAGGGATGTGGCTTCTTGTTGAAGGCACAGGACACATCTTGAGAGCTTCTTCTTAACTTTGCTCCCATGAAAGCAGCAGTTGAAGCACAAAGCCCTGTGGCTTGCTCGATGGCAGCAGTAGTAGGTGTTGGCAAGCAGCCCTAAAAATAATGAGACTTGCTTGCTAGAAATTGTTAGAAGACAAAGCAGATTTCTGTTCTTTAAAGAAGAGCTTTCCTGATCTGAATGTTTTCACTATTTTTATAATCGTTTTTATTTAAATAGGAACCATGCCATAAAGAACTCTCAAATGAGCATCTGCTGTCCTTCCAATGGCTTTTTATGGAGTTTGTGCCTCAAAATGCAGACCCGTACCTGAAAGCCCTATTCTAGTTTTTTTCCTTTCCTGTTTCTTCACCTGCTTCATCTACCTTTACCATTTTGTCCTTTCTAGCACAGTAAAACTCCAGGAGACTTCTTTATTCTTTTTTTTTTTGGTTTGTTTGTTTTGTTTTCTCTTACACTCCTAGTAAAACAGAAAAGCAATTTGTGCTCATAAATCTCCAGGCAACTAACTCTAGGGCATAAAAATGCAAATTACTGATGCTATCAGGGGATTGAAATTGGCTGCCATATAACCATGTATTTTGTAAGTTGTAGCACAAATTACTTTGTTGATTTCTAGAAATTAGCTTTCCATGATTTCCTGGTAATTACTATCTGTCTGAATGCCCATTTTACTCTCCTTGTATTTTCAATCACTGGTGTCTCTTTGCTGTCACTGACTCTTTTTCTTCATAAGCTGTTACTTCAGATGTCCTAGGTATTTCTTCTCAGATGCTTTAGCTTTTGCAAGGGCTCATCTTTTATCCCATTACACTTCATATGTCTGATAACAAATGCTCTCTCTAGACACAAACCCTTCATGTTTTACAGGCAATACAATATGAACTCTCAATACTGAAACAAAACAGGTCCACAGTTTTAAAAGGAATTTATAGACTCCTGAGAGAACTTCCCTGAAAACTAACAGTATGTGTTTTAAAATTAAGCAAGGTCTCAGCACTCACACATTTACACACTGGAGTAGTTCTGTAAAAGCTCATGTCAGGGGAATTAGCAATTTTCCCCTTCAGACATTAGTAACAGAAAAGGGCTAAAAACAAGTGTTTGCTTGCTTCCCTTTTTTCTTTTACTTTACTTCACTCTAACTAGTTAACTACAGAGTGGTGGCAATAAACTAAGAGCTCATTGCTAACAAAGTAGAAAACCAAATTCAGTATTTTCTTGCAGGAAGGCAGGGTGCCTGAAGTGAGGTGTCATGGCTCAATGTGACCTACCAGCTCCTTAGAGACTTTCTTTGCTTTTAATCTTCCTGATGCAGAAGTAGCCTGCTACTGAAATGTTCCTGTTCATCATGAATTCAAGCAAGAAATTATTTCTAGTTACCTACTAATGAAGATACAAGAATAAATACACACCCTGCCTGTGTGGGTAGCTGTGGTTGCATTTTGGGTTTTTTTTTTGTTTAGAGGTTTTTTTCCAACATTAATATGCAAACTGACAGCAGCCCACAGAAGTCTGAAAAATTGCCAGTGCAATCATTAGTTTCCCAGTGCTGGGTATGCTTGGCTGGGGATGAGGCCAAGTTCTACTGTACTGGAATTCTTTGGCATCAGCTTCAATGAGACTAGAATTTAACTTGTTATCCATAAAACAGAGTGAAAATATCAAACAGTTCCTTAAACTGGAATAAGGATAAAGTTGCTGCAGTGATAGGAGAGCAGTTATGAATTTAAATGAGCTGGCACTCATAGAAGGTATTGACCACTTACAATAAGACCTGGATGAGAAACCTACCTTTGAAAAGAGCTGGGAGGAAAGAGCCTTCACACTTCAAGCATTCCCAAATTTCCATCAATGTCTTTCATGCTCTAGCAGCTACTCTTAGGACAGCGTAGGCTTGACAACTTCTACTCAGCTCTCAGGTTCCCTCTCTCTGGCCCTAGAACCGCACCACCATGGTTGCACATAAAAGGTCTTCTATGCATGTCTTGCCAAAGGGACCTCCTTTCATCAACAGCAAATTTCCTGCAGACCTGCTCAAGTTCTCATTTTAAATACTGGTTTGCTTAATCCTGTCCTTCCAGACATGTTCTATCATCATTACAGCTGTGAGGGTCTGAATTGATTTCAGCAGAATCAAGTGTCACTGAGAATCTCCTGACACCACCTAGCAAAATAAAAAATAATCAATAATAGTAAAAGGGCTAGTGTTACATAAGCTGGTTGACTGCCTTAGATGCAGAAAAGCAAGAGAAAAATTGTGAAGAAAAAAAAGGTAAAGTAATAAATTCAACAAGATACTGATGAGAAAGGAGAGTCTTTGTCAAACTCCTTTGTTCCTTACTCCCATCCAGCTGAGATGTTCAGAAGAGCTACTGCAAATGCCATCTTTTGGTCTATTGACAATTAACTGCTGAGATGTAATGATAACTGATGAAAAGGCATATTGGTGTCCCTGTGTAAAAGCCATGTTCTGTATCTTGTGGGCTGTTGATTTCATTCACCCTCATCCATGAAAGAGCAAGATTTGTGGAGGTAATCCTGACAGATTAAGCTTAATAAGCCATTAGTCAAAACTGAATTAACTGAACAGTTAACGGAAATAATTGTTGATATTCCAGCAGTCTTCAGAAAAAAGACATGTGGGCCATGTTAGCCTGCAAGCTTGGCATTCAATGTAAGCAGAAGCAAGCTTCCTCACTGACCATCCTGGCAGGCCTCCTCCGCTTGCACTTCTCTAACATCAAAGACACAAAACCCAGCACTTTTGTCCCCCTTCCCCTCTGTCATTACTGTTCAGGCCCCATCTTAAACACTAAACTCTAACTCATGGTATCCCCCATGTTTGCCTCTGTTTAAGTCCATCTTGCACCCGTGCTCCCTACCACTGTGTGGCCCAAACTCACTTCCCACTGGTTTTCCCAAATTAATCTCTCGGCCTACTTCATTATTTTCCTACATTCACTCATTATTTCTTCTGCCTCACTGTTCTCACTTCTACTTCTGTAGGTTGTGAGGAAGTTATAACCTACAATGAGGGAGAACTGAACACTTGATTTTGTGCAGTGAGAAAGTACAATACACTATTCAGCACACACTGTGTCTTGATTTTTGACAAAAACTGCTCTGACAGAAAAAAAAATATCAACAAAGTTATTTGCAGCCCTATAATTGTTACCTCTTACTTTCTTCCAGAATGTTCTCAGCCTTCCATTCATCTCATTTATTACTTTTTCTTCTTAGCCATCACCAAACAATAGAAGCTGACTTCTGTCTTTTTCACAATATACAATTGAAGTATCATAATGAGAATTCAAGCATTCATCCAGATGTAGCCATTCACAAGAATTTGAATTATCTTTCCTTTTTATTAGCTCCTGAAAGCCTGATGCAGGCTTTGGAAGATCTTGATTATCTGGCAGCCTTGGATAATGATGGAAACCTTTCTGAATTTGGAATTATTATGTCAGAATTTCCCCTGGATCCACAACTGTCAAAGTCAATTCTGGCCTCGTGTGAATTTGAGTGCGTAGATGAGATGCTCACCATTGCAGCCATGGTAACAGGTACTCATCAATAATGTCTCACTGCACAGCTTGTGTCACCTGCCAAATCCATGCATACTCTTCCATCTATTCACAAGGGCAACCTGAAGGCAAACTTGTTATTCACATCCTGCTTATTGCAGGTTAATTAGGATCTTTTGCTAAGTCTTGAAGCATGCAGTGAAACACAGGTCATGAATTTTTAAGTAGCACTCCTGTCCCATGCTTCAGGTGCCCCATTAACTTCCAGCCTTTCATCAGAAAGCACACACAGAACATCCCTTCAAAGGAATGATCTTATCTCATATTCATCTACATTTGTTACGGATTGAAGCTGCAAATTAGGGGCACTTCTAATTACAAACAATTTTGGACACTGACCTACAAATAATTGCTTTGTGATCTTGAAATATTTTATAAAACTAACATAACCTGAAGTGCCTGTGTCATTCTGTCCTGACTCTACTCCTACATGGCACTGTAAGACAAACCAGCTGGCTCCAAACACTGGACTTGTGAACTCTGGAGGAAGAACATTTATATTAGAAGGTTGTTAACTATATTTGAAACCTATTCATTTCGTGAAAGCTGCTATTGAAATTTTAACACATGAAAGATTCACAGAATCAAAGGTTTTAAGATAACTGAGAGGAGGGTGACTCCTGAAGAAGATCAAATAGCAAATAATGACAAGGACTTCTCAGAATCTCACCAGATAGCACAGGACAGGGTTTAGATTCTTAGATTCTTCCAGGTCTCAGTGCTACACAGTGATGTTGCCTTCAGGAATATTCAGCTGTGTCCTAATCATATAGCATTATCCTTCTTATTTTACAGTATAATCCTAGTCCAGAATCAATGCTTGAGAGCTACCTACTGCTCAACAGCCACAGTTCAGCCTTGCCTGCAGTGAGTGTTCTGGCAAGGCATTACTGTGCCCAAAGGGAATATCCTAGGCCCAGAAATTGTTGAGAAGTCTTGGGCAGCAAGAACATAAACTTACAGGACATCATGCTGCATTAGCTTTCTCCTTGTAGAACAACTTGGTTTAATGCTCAGGCTGGCTTGATTTTTAATAGTGGGCCTAAACATGCGGTAATTTTTTTGAGTACATAGAAAACCTGTTAACAATTGAGCACAGGCACAATTTCGTTTTTAAAAAGCTCAACCATCTTGAAAGACACAATTAGGTAGTGCAGTATCACAACAGAACTAAAATGCACTGGGAGGTACAAATTTCAATGTAAAGAAGCAAATTCAGGCATTATATCCACAGGTTTAGTTTCTTTCTGTATTAAAGAAACTATATGCTTGGATTCTGGCTTAACTGGATGATGCCACTATGAAGCATTTTTGACATCAGCCTAAGAGAAAGCTGCTCACCTCTTCTTGTGTTTACAGCACAAGTTAACTAAATAAGAGATTGAAGGAATATCTGTATAAATAAAACCTTAGTCAATGCAAGATTCAGTTCCTCAGCAGCAATCCAATACCAAAGATTAAAAGGAACTGAGAAAGGAAAAGAACAAAAAATATCAGTGGAGTTACTATTTGTGCATGCACATCCATGTCTTAATAACCACTAGCTTGATTTTTTTCTAAGCTCCTAATTGCTTCTTACACGCCCCCCCTGGAACAGAAGAGATTGCTCTTACCTGCTGGAGAAAATTCTCACACCCTGCAGGAGATCACTTCACTCTTGTCAATGTCTTCAACGCCTTCAAGGAAGCCAGTGCAAACTCTGCAAGCCCATGTAAGTGTACCCATACCAGATAAAATGAAGCATATTCTAACCAATTGGGAAAAAAAAAACAGAACAAAAAACCCCTGAACTTTGTTGGCATTTAGTTCATAAACTTTTTGAATTATTCTAGAACTGCTAATTTGCAGAGAGAAGAGAAACCCAAGACAGCAGCCATTACAAACAAGTATTAGTTTATTAACTAGTTGAAATGATGTAGGACAGTGTACCTCAGCCAACAAGGACATGAAAGCACTATTACAATTGTCATTTTAAGTGACACTGTACAAAACCAGAAAGATGGTTCCACCTTTAAGAGCATATAATTCAGGTTTAAGATGTGAAATGACAAAATTGAGGAGGGACTTGATTGCCTCAGCAGCTTAACAATTCCAGGTCTTTTTTGAGAGTTGCCAACTAAAAGGAAAATTTGAGAGGAAAGCAGCAGACAGAAGCTCTTCACAGTATATTCCTGTGCTCAAACATCTTGCTTGGGTTCATTTAGCCTGAGTCCAGTACTTAGACATTGGAGTGAAGTGCGTAAGTGGTGTTGAAGGTTTGTGCTCTTATTTTATTTTTAATAGCTGAAATGCTTCTTGAAATTTCCTGCTGTCATCTGAGATGCAAGGTGATCTTAGAAGGTGTCCCTGCCCATGCAGAGGGGTTGCAACTAGACGGTTTTTAAGGCCCCCTTCAAGCCAAAACATTCCATGATTTGCACATACCAAGCACAAACTTATGGCATGACAGGATTGTTTCCTGTCCAAGAGAACCTGCCCTTCACCAGCATGCAGGATCATCACCAACACTGAAAATATCATTTCAGATCCCATATCCTTGCCTGAATCCACAAAGCCTGAAAATAGAGTTGCTACTCAATCTATTTGAGGCTATCAGTTTTTACACACCAAGGGATTCTGAGTATTTTTATTCAGAAAAATACAGCTAAAAATATGTAAGGATATAAAGTATTGCCCACTCACTTTACAAGCAAGATCAATGAGCCTAAGTTGCCTGTATGGTTCCTGTTATCAGAATTTTGGACAGCTCTGACACAGCTACTCACCCCACAATGATTTTAATCTATTGAACCAGCCCAAGAGCACTTTACAGAGCACTATCTGTGGATAGTGCCTATCAGTAAGACTCAGCTTTAAGCCAAAATGCTGTTTTTCCTCCACAGACTGCAGCAATGAGAAATGGTGCCGTGATTATTTTCTCAGCTGTTCTGCACTGAGGATGGCAGAGGTTATCAGAGCTGAACTAGTAGAGATTATGAAGCGTCTTGAACTTCCTATTTCAGAGCCGGACTTTGGATCACAAGAAAATATACTAAGCATTAAGAAATCTCTCTTATCTGGTTACTTTATGCACGTAAGGAAAATACTGTGGTCTCATCTTACTGCATTGTTAACTTACATAGAATGCTTTCAGGCAACATAAGCTAAGTAGTGAAGTATTTTCATCATCAGACAGGATAAAAGCCATTTTTTCCACTGTGCATCAGACAAGCACTTCTACCAATTCCAATCCTCTCTCTGGGTTCAGCTGTCACAGCATGCAGTCCATACACTTCACTGCAAGAGGGAAACTGTCAATGTGCCTTTCACTCAAAATATTTTGACCTCAAAAAAACTGTCATATTATCTCAGACCTGATTTCCTTTTTAAAGATATTGTTGCGAAAATACCCAGGAAACAGAGAACTGATTTGTTGAATATGCTTAGGTATCCATAATATACAGCTTTCTTCCTCTCCTCTAACTGTAACTGTAAACATAAAACATGAAACATTAATTTATTCCCACTTGAAAACATGGTTTCCTTCACATCACTATGCTCCTCCTCAACACAAGAATGACCTCTCCAAACGACACTACTTATAGTGCCTGGCCACACATTGCATTTTAAAGACTTATTCTTTAAAGACCCTTCAAAGCTAATTGCAGCTACTTACTGTGTCAGTTTGCTTTCATTTGTTGCACAGTTTCAAATACAGGGATCAACATCCCCTTTCACTCTAAGCCTCATTTCATAGTACCCAGTCCCTAGCTTCCCTGCAGAAATTTATGAAGAGGTTTAGCTTCCTCAGTTGAAAGTGTCTGAGTACAAATTTAATCACTGGCTTTAATATAACAAGCAAACACTGATGTATGCATCTTGAACATTCAATTAAATAATGGGTAACTCTTTGCCTTTTTTTAGATTGCTCGTGATGTAGATGGCTCAGGTAACTACTTAATGTTAACACACAGACAAGTGGCCCAGCTTCATCCCTTCTCATCATATTACAAGACCAGAAAGATTCCCGAGTGGGTTTTATTCCATGAGTTTAGTATATCAGAAGACAATTCCATCAGAGTCGTCTCCGAGGTATCACCTGATCTGTAAGTTAACAATGATGAAACTGTTTCTTCACTCCTACCTCTGTCACAGAAGTGTAACTTCAGTCACAGACAGGGTGTGTGTGCATTGAGAGCAATGCTTGGAGAAGTCAGCTCCAGTCATCTCCTCCTTTTCCCTTATCTCCATAGTAAAAATAGCTATCTTCTGATTCTGCTCACAAATCACTCCAAGCATAAGGGATTCACTCTAGGTAGAGATATGGCTATACAAAAACAAAACAAACCTAGTAAAACAGGCTTAAGAGAAAAGGACAATTTTCATACCTAGTCAAGCAAGAGGAGTCATCATCTCCAGAAAAACGGTTGTTTTTCACACTTTTAATATTGGCTAGTGAATGTATGTGGAATAGATTTTATGTCTTTGTTGCCAGTATTGCTCTACTACTGTGTATAGCTTTGCTAGATGTCTTCATTTTCATTCAAAATACTCATTGCATTGGAGCTCAGAGCTACTGGAAAGGGAAGAACTGTGATCTCACCCCCTTAATATTCTTTTCAGGCAGAACCAGCCATCATTTAAGTCAGCCTTTTGTATTTACTAACATGTGCTGATCTGTTCAGGTACCAAAACCTCAATTTCTGCCACTGTAACTGTAATCAATCCCCACTGAAAGAACACCTCACAAGTAGCAAAAGGTTCTTACAAGGTAAAATATAAAGAAAAAACATCAAGGAAGAGTTAACACAGCAGTGTACGAACTAATCTAGCTGGAAATGCCTTTGTTCCCTGAAAAGCTGTTTTCCAGCAAATCTTTTTCTCAGTATGTTTTATGTCCCAAGCCAACTAAATGATCCCATATCCACTGTTTATGGATTCAGGAAAAGACTAGAGTCTTCCTTCTGCCAAATCTTTTTGCATCAAGAATATACATTTCATTGTCCTGTCTCTTCTGTTTTCCATGCTTATAAGAAAGGCTTTTTCATAGTTTTAGTAAACCAAAAATATGTTCAAATCTAGGAAAATACAATTTAATGCCATCTGCAGCATTGAGAGCTGAACAACAATCAGCTGAAGTGTAGATTGAGTGTATTAAGTGCGAGACTACTGAAAGCACAAACTGTGAGTATATCTTGCAGAGTTTTGGTTTTGATTTGAAATACCAACTTTGTACCTCTGTGCATCATCATGTTGCTTGTGTCTTTTGTACAAGCTTGGAAAAGAGCTATTCAAACATTTCAAAATACAATTAAGAACAAAACATATGTTTTTTCTTATTTCCTCACCAGATTCATGGAGCTGGTACCTCAGTACTATTTCAGCAATCTTCCTCCTAGTGAAAGTAAGGATATTCTGCAAGAAGTGATCAATCACTTGTCACCTGTTTCAACCATGAAGGAGGAACAGAAAACTAACAGTGACAGCCAAGAAAATGAAAACTTTTCCCAAACTCCCACTGAACAAAGATGTATTATTCAGTGATTTTAGACTGAACTATCACATATTGAACAAATATGAATAAACACAGTATATGCAATATACATCCCCATCTTAACCCATGAAATTATTTTGAAATGTTGACATAAATGTATTTAATGGAAGAAACATATGGAAAAAGCACTTTGCTTAACAGAAGGAGTTGTGTGCAATGTTTCATAACAAATATATACTATTTTAGTTGGATTAAAAACATATTGAGTAGATCGAGTTTCCTTGTAACACTGGGGTTTTATTGACTGCTTAAGGATTATACCAAACTGTAATAAGATACAATATTTAAACATAGCAATTTGATGGATATTTTTAGTTGTACCAACTACTTGTCTTCGAAGTGCACAGATGAAGCATTTGAGGAGCACAAAACCATTAACTCTAGAACAGTCTGAGAAGATTGTGAAGTCACAGTTCTGCATGGCTGCTTTACAAAAAATGGTGTTCATAGAAATGCTCAGAGTGAGAGATAGTCTTTGAGTTTATCCATAATGACATTCATTCCATCAGCTGCAACTATCATAACAGTCCTCCAAGGTTTCATTGGGACATCATCAAAGGACCATCTCCCGCCCAAACAAGTGTCACTTTCCTCTTGCACAGAGTAGCTGAACTTCAGAAGGGCTTTCTAAACAACAGAATAAATGCATTAGGATTAATATTTTTAAATAGCATGAACATAATACAAACATCTAAACAAAGTAAAAAGGCCCTATTTTGCACACACTTATCAAAAAGTTGTTTTCTTCCCTCTCAAAAAGCCCACCAAACCTACTTGAGAACCCACCATTTGGAGCTTTGAACTACTTGCTTTTTGCAGAATTCATATAATTCATATTAAATTCTAAAAGGATTGCTATCATTATAGTTTGATATCAGAAGACCTAACGAGGAAAAAAAAATAAATCAATGCATCTTTATATGCTTACTGTGCCTCATTAAGGCAGCATATCATTCCATATTAGCACCTTAAAAAAATCACAGAATCATAGAATGTTAGAAGGTTAAAGCTCATCAGGTTCCTACCCCCCCTACTATAAGCAGGGACACCTCACAACAGACCAGGCTGCATAAGCCCCATCCAACCTGCCCTTGAACACCTCCAGGGAGAGGCACTCACAGCCTCCCGGGGCAACCTATTCCAGCACCTTCCTACCCTCATGGTGAAGAACTTGTTCCTGATGTCTAACCTAAATCTCCCCTCTTTCAGTTTAAAACCATTACCCCTTGTCCTGTCACTGCTCTTGCTGGTGAAAAGCCCCTCCCTAGCTTTCCTGGAGCCCCTTCAGGCACTGGAAGGTGATTTAAGGTCTCCCCAGACTGAATAGAGGTTATTGTGCCAATTAGAAGGGATTCCTGAATAAAAGGAGTATCAGGCTCTTAAGAGACCTTCAACCCTGGAACAAGACTAAACCTCTTCCCCTTGCAGGGAAAGCAAAGATTCAGCCTTTGTTTAGGTTTTCTATTTATGAACAGTATCTCTAGGTTGTTAATTTAATTTTGGAAGAAACATCACATTAATTGAATGGCTTTTGCTCAAGAACAAACCATATGAGTAATGGAGGCTCTAAACCTTTTAATAAACTCCAAGTCTGGTTATTATAGAACTTTTCTTTTGCTCCCTCATTTACATTTTAAGGAACAGAATAAAACACAGCAAACTGACATGAGGAAAATGGCCTATCTCTCTCTTATTTGGCTCTAAGGGTCTGTTTCACTGCACTGGACACTTTTTTAGGTCAATCTATTCATCATTATGTGTGATCAGGGAGGATACACACTCCACTACTAATTCACACATACATCATTAAGTACAGAGATCCACTTAATCTAATGCCCTCCATAGTGTTTAAAATTATTTTGTTAAAAACACTAGAAGGCCTGTTAAAACAGAAAAGCGTGCTCGGTTTGAGTCTATCCATTTGAGTTGAAAATTATTGCAGTTTAAGTAAAAGGACACAATTAGTCTTTAAAATGCAACTCAAAATAACAAAACAGATTAATGCAAAACAGGCCTCTAGAATTTAACACCTGTTGACACCACAGGCTTCCCCCCCTCAGCTTTTCAATAACCTATTTATGTAGAGTTCAAGTTCAGTTGGTAAAGCTGCTCTGGCAGGAACACAACAGGAAAATCCCAACTTGTTATTGCATAGAAGGTACAACACTATTCCCTATAGCTAACAATGAACTCACCTACTTATATTTTTCTTCTTCCCAAGAAATACAATTTCAGCCATACTACAGCCTCTATCAGAGAATGTCATGAATGATTACACACAGGAAGCTTTGCCACTAACCATATGATGCATGTGCATGCACTTTATCCTATAGGCACTGCCAGAAATGAAAAATAATGGGCTCTTGACAAAGCAGTAATGTTGTAGAGTAATATTTTTAAAGCTTAAAAAAAAAAAGACCACTGAAGAATTCTTTGCATTTCAAAGTACATTTTTAATTTCATTTCCTCAGTCTTCCCCTCTCCTGATTAAGTGTGGAACCAGCAGGATTGTGTAGAGGGGTTGCTTTAGGAAATAGGAAGTAATATTTTCATCTCGGTAATTTACCACATTTTATTAATATACTTGTCCTAAATACAACAGAGATAGAAAAGAGAAGCAACAGCTACTTGTTTGGATCTTCAAAATTTTGTTGCTTTTTTTCTTATTCTGAGCATGTTTTGAAAATAACAGGTACCCAAAAGGAAGCAGATCAATCAGCTTTCCACGTCACACCGACAAACAGGACACAAATGCAGAGCTTTGCATCTGTTAAGTTTCTTGGCAAAAAAACACAGAATGCACTGGATTGGAAGGGACCTCTGAAGGTCATCTAGTCCAACCCCCCTATAATAAGCAGGGACATCACAGAATTACAGAATTTTGAGTTGGAAGGGACCTTAAAGATCATCAAGTTCCAACTCTCCTGCATGGGCAGGGACACCTTCCACTGGAACAGGCTGCTCAGAGCCCCATCCAACCTGCCCTTGAACACCTCCAGGGATGGAGCCCCTACAACATCTCCGGGACCCGTTCAGGTGTCTCACCACCCTTACACTGAAGAATTTATGCCTGATCTCTAACCTGTATGTCTCTTCTTTCAGCTTAAAACCATTACCCTTCATCCTCTCGGTGCAAGCCCCTGAAAAAAGACCCTCCCCAACACATCTCCAACTAGACCAGATTGCTCAGAGCCCCACCAAGCCTGACCTTGAATGTCTGCAGGGATGGGGCCTCCACCACCTCTCTAGGCAACCCATTCCAGTGATCCATCACCCTCGTATCAAAGAACTTTCTCCTGATGACCAACCTACACCTACCCTTTTCCGGCTTAAAACCATTACCCCATGTCCTATCATTACATGCCCTAGTGAACAGCTCTTCCTCAGCCTTCTTATAGGCCCCCTTCAGATATTGGAAGGTTGCTATAAGGTCTCTCCAGTGTCTTCCTTTCTCCAGGCTCAACAACCCCAACACCCTCAGCCTGTCTTTATAAGAGAGCTGCTCCAGCCCTCGGATCACTTCTGTTGCCCTCCTCTGGACACACTCCAACAGGTTCACATCCCTCTTGTGTTGGTGGCTCCAGAGCTGGATGCAGCACTCCAGGTGGGGTCTCACCAGAGCAGAGGGGCAGAATCACCTCTCTCACTCTGCTGGCCACACTTATTTTGATGCAGCCCAGGATGTGGTTGCCCTTCTGGGCTGCAATTGCACATAGTGGCTCATGTCCAGCTTCTGATCCACTAGTATCCCCAGATCTTTTCCCAGTGGGCTGCTCTCCAGCATGTCTTCCCCCACCCTGTATTCATATCTCTAGTTGCCCCCGGCACAGGTGCAGGACTCTGCACGTGGCCTTGTTGAATCTCATGAGTTTCACCTGGGCCCACTTCTCCAGCTTGTTTGGAGACAAGCTGAAGATCTCAGAGACATGCATTTAACTGCATTACATAAAGCCTCAACACCTGTTTTCTCTGACACAGGACTACTATGTAGGGGCAAGGAAAATAGATCTATGTATTTAAGTATTAACATGCATTGCAGATGCTGATTGAAATTCTTAGCACCTGAGATTCCTCCGTATTTATTTGCATCTTTCTCCTTCTAAGTCCTTAAAACCATGACACAAGATAAAGTTAGAACACTCTTGGAAGCTACTACATGCTGTTTGAGCTGCCACTCAGCAACACCACTTGTGATGTAAATCATGTTAGCTTGAACCTCACTGACAGATATTCAAGCTAATCTGCACTTCCTGCAATTCCCACACCCAGAGCTTGCCTGTTCTGTTCTCCTGACACAGCTATTTAACAGGTCTTTCACATTTCTTCTCATTCAGATTAAAGAAGACCTCGGCACTGTTTCCCAAACAAAAGGGATTTTGTAAAGTGACAAGGCCTGAGACATGCTGCTAAATTCAATATCCAGATTTATTACCATTTGTACACCCTAAAAATGTGGACATTTCATTCTCAGTAGTTCAACAAGTCTGGTAATTATGACATTCAATTCAATCTCTCCAGTATAGCTATATGAGTAAAGAGGTGAGGTTTGTTAATTCTTTAAGGCCCCAAGATAAAGTAACACGTGATCTTTCCCCTAAAATCTGTTTGTTTCAGGTGTTCTTTGAATTTTTCCACTATCCTCATACCACTGGAGACCTTATCCGTTGGTAATGCTGCCAGAGGTAGAATCTGCACCGTATCATCTTATTATCAGGTTAATTGTGACCTGATACAAGTAACATAGTAGTAGATTCATGCCAGCACAGAGGAGTAATTGAATAATTTGGACTTATGGATGGCACAGCTCTCTCCATGATTCTCTGGATCCAAAACGTGTTGTGTTCAATGCACAAAAATAGGTTGCATGCTCATCTCTCAACATAGCTCTAAAAACCAGCTGGATTTAATGTAAAAAATATGTGACTTTACCTTTTTTTAAAAAAACTTGAATTTTAAGGTGAAATACCTTTTTTGCTGATATGTAAAGAAAAAGAAGCATTTTAAATTAAAATAATTTACATTTTAAAACAATTTAAATTGTTACCTCATAAAAGAATTCCTCCTCTGCATTTGCAAACATTAATTCTTCCTTCTGCTGATTTCCCTTTCCCCTCTTCTTTGAATTGCTCTTTGTGGCTTCTGTAAAGGTCTTGCTGATAAGAAGATAGTAGTGGCACTTTCCACAAGGTTTGTTTGTTCTCTGTGCTTCAGTCAACTCTTTCCTAAAGATAAATAAATATTTACAAATACAATTTTAAAATACACATTTAAAAACACAACTTAAAACCTCAACAAGCATATGAGTAAACCTTGTAATGTATTAGTATAGAAAAGATATTAATTTTGCAGCTTGGATCTCAGTGGACTTACTTGTCATCCAGCCTATGATAGGAATTAATGAATTGGTAGAGATCAACGAGCACTTCACCCGCTTCACTCACTTGTCTGAAACTGATCAAAACACTCATTCACCTTATAACCCTGTCCCTTGAGCCAAATCTTCCACTCCAGAGCCAGATCTTAACACAGGAGCAGAAACATCCAATTTGCTCATTATCAGCATGCTATAAAAAGTTATCATTTTTACATTTTCCTACATTGTTCTGAAAATAATCTGCAATACAAGCTACCACAGACAAACAGCTACTTCTGTAGTAGAACAGCACATATTCTTAAATTATTTCCTCTATCGTAAGGCATGAAGAGTTTGAAAAGCTTAAAGATATTAAAAATATCTTACTTATATCTATAGTATCACCTGCCTTAACATAGTTCTATATACATAAGTTTTCTTTAAAAATATGAACAAAAAGTATTAATCAACATCATGTAAAAAAAAAAACAGGCAACCCAAACTTACTGAAGCTGCTGGTGCATGGGCAGAGCAATCTGTGGTGGCACGTTAATGAATCTTTCACTGAGGAGAAGACCCACAGGCTTAGTACTGTCATTGAGGAGCTTATCCAGTTGTTCAACCACATGCTGTTCACAGCTCTTCTCACACCGGCTTAGAATCAGCTCTTTGATTTGCTCAGCACACTGTGTACCCTAGAATCAAAAGGTGTATTTCCTTTACATTACAGAACAATAATTTATACAACAAAAACCTTGAATGTGAACTCTAAGGAAATATTCTACAGACCTACTGGCAACTTCCTTAAGCAATCTCTAAAGCACAATACAATTTACCTGAATTTATTTACCAGCTCTTAAGCTGAGGGCAAACAAAGGCTCCTAACTGCTAGGAACACAGCTAGGAGCTGCAAGACCAGGACACTCAACAACAAAATTTGAAAGCTTTGAAAGATGAAAGTGAAGAAATACAAGAGGCTGACAGCTCAGTTACCTTGGAAATACGTGTCAGACTTAGTTTTGACTCTCTTCCACTCTTTGCTTTGTTTGACCTTCAGCAAGTTATGAGGGACTAGATCAGAAAGAAAGCTAAGTGATGTGCAACTTTTAAGACCACGATGGAATGCAAAATCCTTATCCAGTTGTCCACGTGTGTGATAGAAGGCAGAAAAGCAGGATGCAGTCTCACTTATTACTATCTGGGTATTACTGAGGAATACCAACCTTTCTTTCCGTTAAGTTTAAGCAGCTTATAAAACCAAAGACTTCATCATCATCTTCATCATCGTCACTACTGTCTTCTTGGACTTCTGCTTGCTATTTAATAAAAGAAAAAACAGCTCATGTTGACATTCTATTTCCACTCTCTGCAGCAAGAAATGTTTTTCTTTCCAGAACATGCTCAGCAGTTGACAACCATCTAGGTAATCTGTACACAGACACAACCTACCAATCCTGGTTATGGTTATGAAAGAATTCTGGTTACAGTTATGAGACTGCTGCATCACTGAATGTCTCTGCGTACTTAGAGCCAGGTCATCTATCTTCTACAGCAGCATTTTCTGAAAGGCACTAAAATTTGACAGCTCACCTATAATAAGCAGCACCTTAGCACAAGGGATGACAATGTCTTCAGCAAACCAATTTTCTGTGGTTTCTAACATAGGGAAAATAAGCCTGGAAGTCTTAAAAACCATTGAGCCATAGAGCTTTGATAGAGAGTGAAACAAAGCTCAATAAAACCCTGCAATGAAAAACATGGGGAAATAACTGCGAGTCATGCAGTTGTAATACAAGGATCATGTTAAACTTGGGCAGAAAAACTGTTGCCACAGGCCATAAAAGGAAGGTACTGAAGTGATGCCATGCAACGTGGTACAACTGCACAAGTGTGCCCTTTGGGGGCAGCTTGGAAAGAAATGTGGCCATGACCTCCTGAGCACTATGCAGTACTGAGCAGCTTCCTTAGGCTGGAGTAACTCAGGAGCCTCTGCAGAGCACTTCACTGCCATTGCAGAACTTATCCAGGACTCCCTTTGGGATCCTTTCCTACGTCCAAGGAACTCTGCACAAAAGGAAACTGCACGCAGGGTATTTTTGGTTTGTATCTCTGTACATCCTGAGAATGATGGAAATCATACAGTCTTCTTTCATATGGAGATGGTAACAAACTTCTCCACGGAATTTGCAGCATTATTACTATACCACCACAAAATTTAGAGAGAAAAGTGAAAAGCCTTCCATATGTGAAAAGGAAACAAACAAAAAAAGAAACCAAGTACCTTGTTTGGTTGAAAGCAGACCCTGAAAACTTTAGCTCCCAAAGAAGAATTATACTCAAAGCAAAAAAGCAAGAAAGCATACAAATCACAAAGACAGGATCACCTTCTGAAAGTCTGTTATTTCAACGTAAGTACTGTACTTAATGTATAAACATAAATTCTGTCTTACCTTAATAATACTTCCAACATGATTCTGTTGTATTAATATATCCGTTAACTCAGCAGTGTTAACAGGAGCTTTTAGAAACAACTGGGAAATAAGAAACAAGTACACAGAAATTTTAGGCCTGATGATGTATCATGGGCCACTTAAGTAAAAAAATACAGTCACCAACTTCTGCAAGCTGCCATGCAACACTGTTCCATTTTTTATTTCCATTTAGTGTGTTTATTTCATTTCCTTCAATATCATATTGTAAAGACTGAAAACCAGCTTCTTGAAGGGCTTGCTCCTCGACCCTCCACAAGCTGGCACGTTGCATGATTAGAGCTGAATGCTTGCCCAGCATAGGTTTACAAGAAAAAGACTGGAAGTTGCCACATGAAACACACACATTACTTGTTTGTCTGCTTTTTAAGGGTTGTAATTTACAAAAAAAAAAAACAACTCCAAGAAGCTGATTAAGATTGAATGAGGTTTTCTGGGCAGTAACTAACACAATGAGGATAGAAAGATTATACAAACTGTGGAAGAACAGCCCTATAGTTCTTGAAACCATGGTTTAGGAATGTTCACTTTGGCTGTAATTATTTAATCTTCATGAGCTGAAGTACAGTAAAACTATGAATCAATAAAAGTTACCTGATGATTTGGCATAACTCCTTAGATATTATTAATCAATGGAAATACCAATCAAGCTAACAAGAAGTCAAAGTACCTGTTGTAGTAATTTCTTTATCCCATTGTAGTCATTGTCAGATATGGAATGTGCTTCAAACTCAATATTCACCTCCTATGAAGAAGTAAAACACAGAATATCAAACATACTTGGTAAGAATCTATCTGAAAACGAAACTAAACTGAAGAAACTCGAAGACAAGTAATGGTCAACATCATACACTGAACTGATTTCTCAAGGAAGGCACGTTATTTACTTAAGCTACTTATGTAAGAAAAGAGATTGTATCTTTGATGCATACAGTATTCCTCCTGGCATCCAAGAACTTTTTGACCGCTTTAAAATTCAAGGATCTCCCTGAATGAGTAAGCCAGTAAATTCTGAAGAAAACACTGTTTACAGTGGTAGTGAATGCTGTGCAAATCACAGCCATAAAACTCATATATAAACCGCAGAGCACTAGATGTTCTAACACTGGTTTTGCTTTATGGCTTTTCCACTACCCAAAATAACAGCCTGGCATGGGAGAGTTTACGAAACCTCCATCTTTCATCTGTTATAAAAAAACCAAGCAAAATAAAGACTCATCATATATTTCTGTATGTCCTGTCTTGCAACTGTGCACTTACTCTCTCCCCCTTGCACTGCATCCAACACAAAGCAAGAGCCCACAGAGCAAGCTGTTACATGCAGTAACACTCTGCTAGGTACAAGCAAAGCACCTTCTCAGCAACCACGCCCTAGCTAGTGATTGTGGTGTTGTTCTCAGACTGACAGAACTGCCACATGCCTCCTTTTACAAAGAAAGTAACTGCATAAATGAAGGGGTTGCCCTTTTTCCACTTGAAGTGGAAGGAGGTGAAGGGAAAGACTAGTAAGGCAAAAATAAAGGTTATGTGTTTCAGTGTAATTCTCAGCATTTTTAAGTACATGACAGATTTCCAAGTCTATACAGTTCTAAGTGTTCAGTACATTTCTTTAACATTAGCAATGCAAACCTTGATGTCTTACACAACAACCGAGAGAAATTTGTATGTATTTAGCCCTCCAAACCAGAACACGTGTAATAATGATATATCACCCTCAAAAGCTGGAATACTAAACTAAAACTAGCACTGGACTGCAAATTTCATCCAGTGCACAACAACGCAGTAGTGCAGGGCACACAGGCACCATCCTCAAGATCTGTCACTCGAGACTCAAGAAACTTCATCCAGACACCACAATATGCAAAAGCCCTGAGCATTAAAGAAAAAAAAAGGTTGTCTAGACAGTAGTGCAACGTGCTGTGTGGGTTCAGAAACATCAAAGAGAATACAAGGACTGCGAGTCAAGAAACATATGTTAGCCCAAACCAGGCTGAACACCCTTTTAAGGCGGGACGTGTTTCTAGCAAATGGTAAGTGCACTTTTCCATCACGCTGGTATCACTAATAACACAATTAAACTTACGCTTTTTATCGTGTCACAGTTAAAACATAAAATAAAATATTGTAGGGGCTTTTAATTTGCTAACGCAAGCTAAGTGAGGCCTCGTCTAGGAAAAGGGAAGCCCACTAACTGACTCGAAGCGAAATCGTGGTGAAAGCAACCGAAATAGCGAAATATTGAACCTTGAAATGATGCACAGAGTTTAAGCCCATAGATAGTTCTACCCTCTGAGTCTCTCCAGCCCTGTGAAAGTGACCAGACTGCCTGAGGATCCCGCCCCCAGCCCCGCACCGACCGGCTGGAGGCCGGGGCCCAGTCTGCGCCACTCACCGCGGCCTCGGGGGTTCCGACGTGCAGAACAGGAGAGAAACAAGCAGACAAAGAAAGAAATCAGCCTCTCCGACCATTAACAGGGCGCGTTCCGCCTGCCCGACTCGCGAAGCGCTGTCCCCGCCCTGCACCGCCGGGCCCGGAGGCTGCGGCCCCGGCTCCCCGCAGCCTGGCGAGGGGCTCCGCACGGAGACAACCCCCCCTCCCCGGCAGTTCCCAGCCACAGCCGCCTGAGCTCGGCCGCCTGCTTCCCCCGTTTCACCGCTCGCTTTCGCTCTGCTCCGTCAAGGGACGAGGGGAAGGCCCCAGAGCAGGCGAGGCCGGGCGCGGGCCCCCGCCTGAAGGCCGCGGGAGGGCCGCGCTCCCCCTGCCGCTCACCTCACCGATCCTCTCCTCCTCCTCTTCCGACGAGGAGCCCGACGAGGAGCCCGACGAGGAGCCCGACTCCGCTTCCGACTCGGGCTCCGAGCAGCTCTCGGCGGCTCGGGGCTGGGCCCTGCGCTTGGCCGGCGTGGCCATGGCGCCCGGCGCGCAGGCGCTCGGCAGGCGGGGCGGGAGGCGGCGGGGCCCGCTCGGGGCGGCCCCGGGAAGCGGCGGGGCCCGGGAGGCGGCGGGGCAGGCTTGGTGCCCGCTCGGGGCGGCCCCGGGAAGCGGCGGGGCAGGCTTGGTGCCCGCTCGGGGCGGCCCCGGGAAGCGGCGGGGCAGGCTTGGTGCCCGCTCGGGGCGGCCCCGGCTGCCGGCCCGGCCCGCGGGGGAGCGGGCTGGGCGGGGAGCGGGGCCGTGCGGCTCCCTCGGCGGGGCCCGGGTCGGGCCGGTGGTCGGCTGCAGGTTTGCCGGGCGGGTGGAGGGGTCGCGGCGGAGCTCCCCGGGGGTGTGTGGGGGGGTGTGTGTTCAACGGGTTGGACCGGTTGAGGGTGGGATGGGGGGCACCAGGCGTCCCGGGCCGCCCTGCTCCCTCCGGGAAGGCCCGGGGTTCCCTCTAACCGCTGCTTTAAAACATAGAGCGTTCGGGGAAATCCCCCCTGAGCCGCTTGAGAACGGCCCCTGGGAGCTGAGGTGTGTGTGTTGTGTGTGAACTTGTCGCGGCTCCCAGCCCTGCTGGGGGCGGCAGCTGCTGGAAGAAAAGCCTTTCCCCGCCTTTCCCCGGCCCTGTCTCTCTTGAGCCTGTTGTCATGGGGAAAAATAAGCCGGAGAGAGGCTGAGACACGGTCCCGGGGCCTAGAAGTCTGTCCTGAGGGTGTGACGTGAGTCAAGATTCCTGACAGCCGAGTTAGAAAAGGAATCGAGTGCTTGCTGCTTGCTTAAAAAGAGAAATCTTGGACTAGTTACAGGGAATTCCAGGCAAACGAGCGGAAAAGGCAGTAAGGTAGAGTGCTGTCAACACAGTGTGAATGTGATTTATGAGTAATACCCATCAGGAAAACGTGTTGAAAAATCCTAAGCGCTAAAAGTGTAGAAGTGGCCATTAATGCTGCAGCCTCATTCGGGCAGGCCGTGTTCCACTTGAGTCTTTGTGTCTAGTTAATGAAGAAAGGTGGATGCTAATGAGGTCATTTGAAGAGGAAGACTGAGACTGGCCAGCCAGAAGAGATGCGAGGCGTGGGGCCCGAGTTGTAATTTTGGCTTTATAAATGCCATCCAAGTAGGTCAGAATCTGCATGTCCCTTTAAAACGTTAAACGTGCCTGTGTTTATTATTTTTTATTATTTTTTGGTGAGCTGTGTCTGCCCTGGGAGCACCTAGGTCGTTGCCAAAACATGAATGCTGATACATGGGGCAATAATTCAGTGTGGGAAGAGATGTCTTGGCAAAGCCCTGTATGCTGCAGTAAAACTGCCTCTGTGGGGATGCAGTCTGTATCTATATATACAGTCTTCCAGTTTATTCTTGAAACTGTATCAGTCAAAAATTGTACTAATTACTAATACTGCTTGTGGTAAAAATCCATTATATAGCAGAAGGGTCCTAGTCCTTTGCTGCTCCACTGGACTACCATGGCAAAGAACCAGTTTTGTTGTTGAGCTTTGTGACAGCCAAATAGCAGGATTTATTCTCAAATCTGTTGTTGTTGATACTTGATGGTACATGTGTTGCCTTATCTGTGAATTTGGTAGGTTTCTGAACCATACTTCATGGCAGCCTTATAGGTAGGCTTTTTTCTTCTCTGTTGATTAAAGCCATCTAATTATAGTAAAAGAATATGGGTAAGAAATGCATAGCATCTCAAATCCTAGCCCAGGGCTTTTTAGAAGTTTTTTTTAAAAATAATTTCTCAATAGTGCCTTATAATTAATCTCCTTTTATGTTTAGGATGGAACAGACAATTCCCTTGGCACTTGGCAATCAAATGTTATTGTGTGACCCATTCATTTGCTTATAATCAGAATGGGATTAGAAAAGTTTAATACATTTTGCAGCTCTTGGTGTCACTTAGCAGCAAGAAACAAAAGGACCCATTTATTTCCTTTTACAAGCTGTCCTCTGTATTAAAGATAGTTCACAATTAGTTTGAGGACAGCTTTTGAAAAGAAAGTGGAGTGACCCTCAGAGATCTTCTTTCTGTGCAATGTTTTATATAAAAAAATCTGCAAAGGTTCTTTCAATATGAAAGAGTATTGCTCATTTTTACAGTGCTATTATCAGGGATACACATTATGATCAGCTTTATATTTTAATTAAAGGTGCAGGGATGTTGAATTTTACTGTGTGGTGCTGTGAATAGGAAGCCTTTCAATTATATCTGTAAGCATAATACTCCGGATATACAATGTGACCTAAAATTACCCTTCTTCTAAATTAAGTGGACTTACAATTAATGGGGACTCAGAGAAATAGCACCAGGCTGAGTTGAGCTTTCAGTCCTGATGTAATGACTCAGATACTCCAGTCGCTCTTGTAATTTGTTATCAGAACTAATTGGATGGTCCCCAAACCTCAGACTGACTAATAAAGTTTTTCTTCAGCTTTGTGTCTGTGTGCTTGAGACAGAAAATCTGTTATCCTCTTATTAGCTGTTTGCAAGCCTAATGGCTTTTAAATGGTATTTTTTTTAACATGTGAAGAGCAGTCTTAGCAGGATTGTTATTGGTTCTCAGGCAGAGTGGTTGTTAAATGAGCCAAAAGTGGGTGGCCAGCAGCATCCTACAAACAAGGACTAGGCAGTGGAAACCTTACTAAGGTTATTCTCTTTTCCAGCTATAGATTGAGCATTGCTGGACTCTGCTAAATCCATTCATTGTTCTAGATAGAAGCTTTATATTGTTGTTTTGCAGTTTGTGCATACCTCTCTTGATTAAATACATGGTATGATTTATAGATAAAATATTTAAGATATCTAAAATACATCTTTGTATGGTAAGTTCTTCCCATCAAAAATTAGCAAAGATGCTGCATGTCTTATTCATGTGCTTTTTCTTAGTGCTTTTTGATTTAATAAGAATGTTTGTTGGGGTTCTTGACTCTTAAGTGCTTTTAGCAGGAAGCTGGCTGCAAAATTGCATTTCAGTAATTTGTAGGGCACTCCTTAGTAACATCTCAAGGACACAAGTAAAACAGTAAAAATAGTGTATTTCTCTTCCCATTACCAGTGCAGTGGGACCCCTGCATCATTGCATAAAAACTCCTCTTATGTGTTTTTTCCCCACAAAAATAATCCATCATGGAGTTCTAACTTCTTCACCCTTTGAATCTATACTGGGGTATTGTTGGTTTGAAAAGGTGCTGGTGTGGGTGTCCCTCTTTGGGATCTTGTCTGTCTGCTGCCTGCCTGCCTGTGAAGGTGTTTTTTTGCCTCAATTCCTGGTGATGTGCTGATGGTGGTGGGGCACTCTTGCTGAGGAAGTGTTGGGTGTGGTAACCTGGCATTTGGAAATGGATCTATTTCACCAGTTTTCCTTTGGTCACACCTGTCACCAAACCCGTGTGAACCTGTCTGAACTGCCTGGGCAGACAGAACAGAACAGTCTGAGAGGTTCATGGCTGCAGAAAAGGAGATGTAGTTTTTTGAGCCCTAAAACCAAAAGCAGTCAGAGGGTAACTGCAGATCAGAAGTTATTCACAAATGCACAAACTTACAGATTCCCTAGGTCAAATTCGTCTTCTGTTGGACACTTGTAGCCTCCTTTTGGAGTTGACCAACAAGCTGCCTTCTAGTAGAATTGAAAAGAAGTGAGTGGCTTCTAGGAGCACAGGGCTTGATCTTTTTACAAGTGAGCCAGGTGGCTGAGTCCAAAATAGAGCTTTTTGTGATCTCTTTGCAGAGGAGATAGCCAGACAATTGCAACTTGAAGTAGTTCATGCTATTTGATGGCTTTGGTTTCAGTGTGCATTTTGTATGCAGGATCTAAACAAAATAATTAGTTTGATTATCACAAAGTCACCTTGTTAAGCATGAATGTTTACCCGTTTCTTATTATTATTCATTACTTGACACAGTAATAAGGCATAGGATGGGAAGTTAATTAGTTTCTAACTTCCCACAGTAATTAATTAGAAATCTGCTTTCCCCAGGTGTACCTTAATTAAGTCTCTTGTGGCACCTGGATGGGTTTATGACAATACTTTTGGAAATTGCTCTTTCAAAAAAGTGTTATTATCTTGTGCTATACAGTTTGGAAATACTTTTTTTTTTCCTTTTACATTAGTAAGTTGAGGACTTAATAATGTTATTAAACATAATATATTTTGGAAATAGGAAGGTGTGGTATATTAGAGCTAATAAAATTTTTCTTGGCCCTGTTAGACATTTAAGAGAACTAGTAGAAATACAGGTGTATCTTACTTAAAGCATAAGCATTGAAGGTAGAGCTATAGTAAAAATGGTTAGTAACTACAGTATCAAAACAACTATCAGCTACAAAGAACTGGGAGCAAACTAGATGTTTACAAGGATTTGATTTTTTAAAAATGAAGACTGTTACAGTATTACAGTGACTGAGAAGTGTTACTTATCCCTACCTCCTTGGAGCCACTAGCAACTGGATATTCAAAAGTATTTGGGAGTCTAGCTCTTGAAATCCAGGGGTGGGATCTACTTCAGTCTTTGCTCTAGCTTAAAATCAGTGAGAATTATACCTTTAGAAGCTGTGGCCCTCAGCCAAGTCCTTGTTTCTTCTGCACGTGTTTGTAGTCATTCGCTTTGACTTGGTATTTTGGAACTGCAAAGCTCTACCAGCTCCCATGTGTCAATTTTGAGTGCTGGAAGCCTTCATGTGTAATGAATGGTAAGACGCTGAGAATCAAACACCTCAATTATGGCACCGCATTTTAAAACCCAGATTAAGAAAATGAAGTTCCAAATCCACAAAATTAACACAGTATCAGAGGGGGACGTTGAGTTCCTGGTGCTTTGGGTGCCCTTTTCCCCACCTCCATTTTGCAGTGCTTCTGGCCATAGGGCCACATGTGACACTGAGCTCTGGGTGTTGGTACCAGGATTTTGTCCATTTGTCTAAAGCTGCCTCTTGCCTGTTCACTTTTTGTCTGAACAGGCTTTTTTCTCTTTGATGAATTTTGAGGATTTCAGTTCTTGGCATACAAATGCATAAAATTCAAGATGTTCTGTACATTTGCATATTGATAATTATTAATTGTAAAGAGAATTTGCAAGTATGTAATCTATCAGGAAAGTAACACAGATAATTAGGGCAAATGTGTGGTTAGAGAATGGATTTGTGGTTGTTTGTGTTTTGGTTTTTTTTGATGCTTGGTATATTTGCTTAAGTGTTGTAACAGGCTTTGAATTCAGCACCTAAGTCAACTTTTAAGGACCTACAAACCATTTTAATGGCATAATGTATTTGTCTATCTTGCTTTGTTTACTGTAGATACATCAAAGAAGGCCTATGAATATTATATGTATTATATTCAGGTCTATAAATGTGTGTATATGTACACACACAAATGTTTGTTTGTTTTTAATTTCAAAACACTGCCCTGCACCTGTTTTCCCACATGAAAAGGGTCAGACCCCAGTGCATAAAATTAAATCACTTGATACAGAAGTCTTTGCATATTCATTATGATGAGCACGGGGTGGAAACTAGCATGGAGATGAATTCAGTTTTTATAGGTAGGAGCTTCTTATGTTGTTGAACGTGACTGCATTATAGGGGTTGTTACATCTACAAAATGTTCTCTTCTAAAATGTGTTCTTGATGACTTCCATGACACTTTCTCCCTCCCTTAAGCAGTATTATCTAAAGGCAGCATGTTATTTGTTGGTCTTATCAGGGTGGATATTCATGCCCAGAGAATGTACGTTAACTGCTTACTCATTGTGTAGAGAGCAGTGCAACTGTTTGCAGCCCAGTTTCTCTGAAGCTGAGCTATTCAAGTCACTGTTCAGTAGAAAGTCCGCTAGATCTAATTTAGATAAATTCCCTTATTGTGTTTCAGAGTTCTTTTGCAGTTATTTGGTAAACAATGCAGGTTCTGTTGCTGAAGGATCCCAAAGACAAAGAGTCAGGAGCAGATCCATATATTAAAGTGAGTAAACTCTAAAAATGCTAAGAATTGTGTCACTTCACTATTAAATAATAGTATCATAAGTTCAGCAAGGTAGATTAATGTAACTGTTAAAAGTGAAAAATGTGCTTAATCACAATTAGGAGTGCAGGTCTGAACTTATGAAAAAAGCATGCTAGAAAATTTGCTGTTGCTGAAGAAATTTTTTTAGTTATGGGGCACTTGTACTGAATTAAACCTCTCAGAAAGTACTGATATTAAAACACTTGCATTTGGGTTAATTACTATTGATTATGCTCAAATGGATAGAATTAAGATTACAAAAAATGTTAGTTTTCTTACTGGGAGTGTCAGGTGAAAAAGAGGTTACCTGTTGTGGTCCTGTCTGCTGTTGTCTTTAGTCATGTCAGTAGTTCCTACTCATAAAAGCAGTTCTAGTGACTTTAAAGAATTACAGAGATGTACAAGAACATCTATAGGACCAGGTTATGTGTTGGTTTCTGCTGCCACTATTCAGTAGCTATGTAGGAGGCCTCAGTTCCACAACTGTTAGCTTACTATTAATTTGTAATACTAATTAACTAACAAAACCAAACTAGATTCAGTAGTAAAAGTAAATAAGATGCCTTTGTATTTTACGTTAGTAAAAATAAGTGTTTGTGCTGACTTAGGCAATTATTTGAAAAAGAAAAAAAAATTGTTTGAAATCTATTTCAAGAGCTGAAACCATTTTTTTTTTTTTTTAATAGGAATTGGGATTATGTGGGTTTGAAGCAACTTTAATTCCAGTTTTGTCATTTGAATTCATATCTCTTGAAAGCTTATTTGAAAAGGTAAGTTTTACATTATTTCAGTTGTCTTATATTTCAACAGAATTTAGGCTATGGTTGCCAAGATCTTAATTCAGTAATGCTGCCCTTTGTGGTACCTCTTGATGTGTTTCCACAAGCACAGTTGTACACAATACCATACTGCATACAACACAGTACATTATTGTTTATAAAATAAAGTTGATTGCCTGTACTTGTTAAAGAATTAAGTTGGTCAGCTAGAATTGGCAGTTAGATTGATGGACTATAGATAGTTGCAGGTATTGTGGTATTTTTGAGGTTCACCTTACACTGAACTGAAATTCTGTCTGTTGAGGGGACAGGGGCAATCAGCTGTCTGGGTAGTATCCTCTGCGTTGCTACTTGGATTAACAGTTCATTTCTTTTGTAGGAAGTTGCTAAATACCTTCTGTGTTGTTTGCCTGTCCTTCCAGCTCATTTCAGTGACAGGAATCCTTGTCATTTCCTAAAGATTCTCAGAATTAATAGAATCCGTGCAAGTTTTGTTCTGAATTTGAGATTTGTTGTACATCTCTCTTATAAATACTCTGACTAATGATAGTAGTGAAATATTAGCCCTTTGCAGTTTCAGACATTTATTAAACCATATTGTTCTCTATAAGATCAGAAAGAATTGATCAACTTAATTCTTTCCCTTATTTATTAATTGTTTTATTTACTTATTGTTTGTATGTAGCTCTCGCATCCAGAATGTTATGGAGGCCTAGTTTTTACCAGTCCAAGAGCATTAGAAGCCATCAAGATATGTTTGAAAGATAACAGTAAAAATGAAGGTAAGTGCATATTTATATTCCTTAGTCTTTCTATTTCAGTATCTTGTGAAGTTTGTAATTTTGTTTCAGCCACCAGTAAGTGTTTGGAGTCTGCCTTTTTAAAAAAAAAGATCTGTATCTCATAGATCTTTGGGTATCATGAAGGCCTTATTCTCAATTGAGTGTGTAAGGGATTAAGGTTTGAGTTTTCCACCATTTAGGATGTTGTCAAAATTAAAGGAAAGAGCCTTTGGTGCAAATTAGAATTAGTGTGAGTTTTTTCAGTTGTGGTTGTCTTTGCTAAAAAGAGCTGCAAACAGAAACCCATGCATGAGGAGCATTTTGCTGCAGTGCCTAGTTTTGCTTCCTAACCACTTTCCTCCCTTACAGACAGAAAGTGCCCACTGCTATTTCTGTGTGGGCTTCATGTGGAGTCTTACAGAAAAACATATTTTTCTGGTTTGAATATAAAGTTTCTCAAGTGAATTACACAGTAGCTAAAAAGCAGGGAAAAAATGGCAATATCTAGAAGCCATCAGAGTAGTTATGAGTAAGAAGCCTGTAGAGTGCTAAATAGAAATTGCCATACCAGTGATACAGCAAATCATTGTGAACTCTTCTTATGCTAAGTGGTAATTCCTGGCTTTGAGTTTCTGTAAGCACTTAAACTGCATCATTGCTGTATCTGCTGCATGTTTAGGCTGCAGTCGTGCTACTTAATGTGCAGTGAGTAAGGTTACACTCTTGAGTAAGCAGTAAATACAGAGGCAGATTATTTTGGCATTTCCAGCAGCAGAAAGCTGTATTTTAGGATTCTTGGTCAAATAAAATCTGTAATATACAGTTCATCCTTAGTTTTGATTAGGAATTTTGGAAGCTGCTGAAATACATATTTTTATTAATTAAATTAGTCTTAAGTTCCTGTTTGGGTTCCTTTCAAAAGTAATAAATCCTTCTTCTTTTCCTTCATTAGAGCAGTTTCCTTTGACCTTTGTTTTTTTACTGTTGTAGTTTCTGTTTCTAATTTTTCCCTCCAAGAATACTAGAAGGGAACTCAGTTTGTGCTGTTTTAAGACAAAACAGTCAAAGACTTAGGAGATCTGTTTTTGACCCATTAGGATTTAAGGCATAGGATCAGGTAGCTAGATCTAAGAAATATATACTCTATAACATTCTTACTGCCTGAAGAAGAACCATTTCCCAGTAATTTTACTTTGTTCTCTGAACAGATATCTTATGTTTAGTGTATGTGTAAAATATAATGAGTTTCCATATTTTTCTTGTATAAGAAAGAGCTGTGTTATAGAGTGCTGTAGTGCATGGATATAGTTTTTTACCCTTTTATTTGTTGTCACAGAAGATTGTATTTGTTTCTTGCCTAAGCCTTCCATTTTAAACCACTAGTTTGTATTTCTAAATCTCTCTTTGTACTACGTGTTGGTTTTTCCTATGAGCTTTGATGCTTTTTGAAATTCCTAATGCCAAAACATAAATTAACATTGCAAGTTGCATCTGAACTGGCACAGGGCAAATGTGCATTAAGAATGTTACTTAACAAAAGCAGCTAAGAACTGTTGACACAAATGAGGCTTCTAAAAACATGTTGTAGACTGCTATTTACACAATGGAAAAATACATTAAAAATTCATTTTGTACATCCAGATTTGCTGAAATACGTAGCAGAGTGTTAGTTATTATTGCTTTGCTGTGTTTGTCTATCAAACAGAAATCCAAATTTGGATTTAGCATTCATATTTTGTTGCCACATGCTTCAATTTAATGTGATGTTTTTCAGCCTGGTCAAAATCTCTTAAAGAAAGATGGAATGCCAAGCCAGCTTACGTGGTAGGAAAAGCTACAGCTTCTCTAGGTAAGCTGGGGTTTAATAAAATAAAATAGCTCTTAGATAAATCTGTCTTGTAAGTACAGTTTTTGGAATATTAGCTGGTGTCCAAGGGTGCTTAGAAAAAATAGAGATAAGTTTTATAAATAATTGTGAAAACAGGTAATGGTGTACACGTTAGAGCTATATGTTCTTAGTTCAGCCAAGGATCTGGCTTCTGCATTTTTATTACTTTTATTGTAATGTGATCATAGAATCATGGAATGATTTGGGTTGGAAGAGACCTTAAAGATCATCCAGTTCCAGTCCCCTGCATGGGCAGGGACACCTCCCACTAGACCAGGTTGCTCCAAGCCCCATCCAACCTGGTCTTGAAGACTTCCAGGGATGGGGCAGCCACAGCATCCTGGGCCAGTGGCTCACCACCCTTGTAGTGAAGGATTTCTTAATTTGCATGTGGCTTTTTTTTTTTTTTTTCTTTCTCCTTGGAAAGTAAATTGGATGAGGGGGGATTAAAACTTGATTTCCTGAGGTAATACAGAGTGTAATGTCCTGACCCTTCATCCCCTCAGAGTTCCTGTGAGGCATTTGCTAATGAAGTCAGCAATATGCTTCTCATGGACCTCAGTGGGTCAGCTGCTTTATTTGTCTTGACATTGGTTTTAATCTGAAGCAATACATATTTATGTGCATAACAAAAAAGCAAGGTAGATTTTAGTTTACTGAAATAGTACTCATTTTTGTTACTACTTCAGGTGCTCTATTTTTTTGCTTTTCAAAGTATTTGTGAGCTTGGATCAAACTGTGTCTCCCTTTTCAGCCCCCATTTTGGTGGCAGAAATCTGAATTGTTTCATTGATTGCAATGTTTTTCTTTGATATTTTTGGTTATAGTGGAAGAAATTGGCCTTACTCCACAAGGAGAAAAGTCTGGAAATGCTGAAAAATTAGCTGAATATATTTGCTCAAGTAAGTATTTAATTATCTTCCATTGTTTCATAATTTCGTAGAATCCCAGACTAGTTTGGGTGGGAAGGGACCTTAAAGATCATGTAGTTCCCACTCCCCTGCATGGGCAGGGACACCTCCCACCAGCCCAGGCTGCTCCAAGCCCCATCCAACCTGCCCTTCAACACTGCCAGGGATGGGGCAGCCACAGCTTCCCTGGGCAACCTGGGCCAGGGTCTCAGCACCCTCACACTAAAAGCAGAGTGCAGACTGAGGAGAGAAGCACATACTGCATGGATCTCTCACGTGTAGAACCCGTGCATTCAGCTTCTGGGAATGTGGGTGACAGCTCTATAAGATAAAAAATACTTTTGAATACCTGTACAGAATATTAATTTACATGAAAGCTGTAATTGATTAAGAATACTATACAATCCAGTAGACAAAGTATTTTTTAGTAAAAGATCTCTAGTGGTTGGAAATTGCTGCTTAATTGAAATGTTTGTAACTACAGGTGTGAGTGTTGGGTGATCTGAGTGTCCTTGCTTCAAACCAGTTGATGCTGGGGATTTCTCACCATGCCATACATGTAGAACTCCTTTCCTCAGAATGAACGTGTGATTTCAAAGGGATCTGGTTTTCAACACCAAAGGAGGGTAGTTTTGAAGTAGTTGCAGAAAGGGTTAGTTAAAATGCTGGTTTACATTTTGTGTAACCATTTTGTGATGATTAAACCTGGTGTTCCTGGGGATGCACCACTGAGGTGTGTGCTGCCTTCTGTGTATCTTCTGGGAGGAACAGTTACCAGAAGAAGTTGGCAGACTTAGTCCCCACACTCTCTGAAGCTCATTGCTAAAATAACCTCTGTACCAGGTGACAATCCCACCCAAGGTTCAGGATCTCAGCAGCAAACTCTTAGGTGGCAGATCCCTCCCTGTACTTCTAAACAGCCTGGGAATCATCCCCACTCATGTGAGACAGCAGGGAGCTCTACAGTGGAGCCCCATACTTAAATTAGAGGGTAGATTTCTGTCTGATACAAAGATATGTCCTTTGCTGAAGGACTTTCTGCCCTAAATTTAAAAAGGGAAGCAGAAACCTTCATCTAGAGGCTCTTTCAGTGCCCATGAGTTGACTAGAGAATGATCAAGGCCATGAAAAGCTGTGGTTTTCAGCCAGTCTAGGTGAACAGGCTGCCTTTGGCTCATCCTAGTCAGAGAAACAAAGAACAATCAGTGCAATTATTCTAGATGTTGGATGAATTTTTGTATCTGCTGGTCTAAAAGCCCCACTGCTGACCACTCTTTAGGAACTTGCTGAGTAAGGTGCTAGGTGCTTCAGCAGTGGGAATGATGTCAGGAGCCCTGACATGTTAGTTTTGACTGTTAAGCATAACATTAGATATGAAAGAGAGTGATGATTAGCAAAGGCTGTGTAGTAGCAGAGATTTATAAGTAAAATAAAAACTGATTGGAGCTGGCAAATGTTGGTTTTTTTATGGGCAGAGTGCTCTGTAATTCCCTGGCAAATAAAATACTTGAACTATATGGAATATTTAATGATAAAAATGTTAGTTGCCAACACAAGATTAAGTAATAAATTCTGAAAATTAAAAATCAAAATTTCAATACAGAAATGCCATCAGTGAAGAATAACCCATATCTGCTCTTCAACAGATACTTTAAAACAAAGACAGATTTTAGCTTATTTTTTAGTGCTAGGAAATCTGCTTCTGGTCATGAATGAATGTTTGCCAGTTTGAAGGAGGGTTTTTTGAGGAGGAAGACAAGAAACATACTTGTGTCTTCTGTTGTATGAATGTGAAAAAACTTAGGATCAGGTCTAAGGAAAACAATCTGTGGAGTACCAGGGGTAGAAAAATTCCTGGGTGGTGAAGCTGTGACTTGCACAGTTGCTGCCAGTAACCTCCTCCAGGTTATTTTCTCAGTCCAGGGGAGTTCCTCCCTTGGGAACGGCTTGGTTCACAGGCTCTGTTCCTGCTGACCCTGTTCAATCCCATGGCTGTTCCCGGCTTGATCTCGTGGCTGTTTCGCTGCTTTTCCTGCACCCTCCTGCAGGGAGGAGCTGGCAGTCACCGCGGGAGCCAGGCAGGGAACTGCACTTGCTGGCCCCAGCAGAGGAGTCGGGTGCAGGGCCAGCAGCAGCTTTGGGTGGCCAGCACAGGGACCTGTGTGTTTCACAGCCTTTCACAGAGCATCATCCCGAGGGCAGTGCCCTAGCAGAGCACCAGCAGGCTATTTAAATTAACACAATGCTTCAACATTTCCATTATCCTTGCAAAAATGCCTGCCTTTGGATACCCTTCGGTTTTGGGAAGCCACCAGTGAATGTCAATCATTGGAGGCTGCCTGTTGTTGATACATCTCATCAGACTCAGGGATTTACTGGACTGTGCATATTTATGCCCTCTCAATTGGTCAAGTGGTTTATAACAACCTCTGAAATACAGATTAAATTACATCCCATTCCCCCTTGTGTATTTATTTTTCTTTATGCATAACATGCTAAGTAAATGAAAAGAACAGCTCTAAACTTCTAATAGCCTTACAATTTACTGTCAGAATAAAAAGAAGATCTGAAGCAGTGATGATTCTTTTGTTATTCACCTTCTGTGCTGTGGTGGCTTCATTCTCTTTTCAAGGCAAATATTTTTTAGTTTTGATAGTGTGACATTTGTGTTGGTTACAGAATTGGGGATACCGTTAAGGCAACTGCTTGTTGGATTGTTCAGGCCTATTAAGGAGTTCTTTTGTGCTTTGTAAACACAAGTCAGGAAGGATTAGTGTTTCTTTACAGGTACCACATTGACATTCCAATTAACTGAGGTGAGTTGTAGGAGGATTTATGCTGAAATATTTAGGTTTTATCTTACCATTTTAAAATCTCTTTCATGTTCTGTCCCAAGTTTATTCTTTCTCCCTGTAATTTATTACAAGTGTATCTCTGGCTTTTAATAAAACTTAAGAGTGCAGTTAGGACAGTGAGATATATCTGTGCTGACTCCTACTAGGGTCTTGTCATTTCATTTTTACTGTACTGCTTTTCTACAGCTGTGTAGAATTTCAACTTGGAGTTTCCTCTGCATTTGTGTAGAACAGGCAGACTGCAATAAAAGTCTGCTGTTAAATTCTTACCCAACAATGCAATTCTTCCTCAATTAGAATGCTATTTATCTTTTGCAAAGTGTCAGAATTTTACTAGATACAGTCTAGTAGTGAAAAACTTTCCAAAATAACTAATTTAAGCATCAAACCCAGTGAATGCCTGGGACTGATACAGGCAGTGCTGATGGAGGTCACTTCCATTTGAAAGGACAAGAGCAAGTGAGGATACCCACATCCACCAGTGGACATAGAATAATTTTTCTTTAGGGATGTAAGAAAATGAAGACTTTTGGATAGATGGA
The DNA here is from genome assembly GCF_020740795.1 of Apus apus. Lineage (NCBI taxonomy): Eukaryota > Metazoa > Chordata > Aves > Apodiformes > Apodidae > Apus > Apus apus. The sequence continues at coordinate 3,303,989 of NC_067285.1, forward strand.
AACTTACCAGTGAAGTATTTCTGGCTTCTTTTTTGTCTGGGCATTCTGCTGTAGAGAGCAAGCTGTCAGGTGTTGCTGAGATTTTAAATACAAAATTGAGGAAGATTGTGTTTCTGAGGAGGAGGAGGAGATAATTTGCACAGTGCTTGTGCTTTGTGGGATGGCAAGGGGAATAGAAATGCAGTTTATCTTTGGTGAGATCTTTTTAGCCAGTATATTAATATTATAGTTATAGAATATTTTTTAATTTACATGCTAAGTAGCCTCTGTCCTCTGAATTGTGAACGTTTGCCGTTCTCTTAGGGCTGTGTCTGTGATGGAGCATGCAGCATTTACTGCAGTGTTCAGCATTTGCTACCTTTAAAATGTATTAAATATGTCATGTTTACTCCTTAATAAAGACATAAGTTAATTAAAGTTCTTGTTTGTGTGTTTACAGGAGAGAAGCCTAATTCCTCAGCTCTTCTTTTTCCTTGTGGAGCCCTGAAAAGAGAAGTACTACCTACAGTACTTAGAGAAAAAGGTTGAACTTCCCTCAGAGCCTCATTTTAATTAGTCAGTTATGAGAACAGTTGTATTTGAAGCTTGTGAACCAATTCTGAATAAGCAAAACTTGAATTTGCTGTTCTGTTGGCTAGCAGTTAGAGGATGAGAGTAAAAACTGTGAGGTTGGATTGCTGCCTACAGCTCTGGGGCAGGACGTGAGCAAGGTTATTTGCCTTGTTCTTCACTTGCCTTCTCTTCTGTGAGAAACTTATTCCCAGAAGTGGGGCAGGATTTGCCAGTTTTCCAGTGTGCTCCAAGATCTGCTGATTGCAGGTGCTTTAGTGTGCCTTGCAATTCTAGGAATACCTACAGATGCTTCACAAAATGTTTTCTGAAATAGTCCAGTTAGTATATTGAGAGTGTTTTATTGAAATAACATAAATTAATGAAGCCCTCTTTATTTATCAATGTATGTCCTGATTCCAGGTATACCCCTGGAAAGCCTGACTGTTTATCAAACAACCCAACACAGTGACCTGCAAGAATCTTTGAGCAGTTATTTCTCACAACAGGTATGGGATGCTGACATCATTTGAGAATTTTTGGGATATATGGTAATACACAGTAGAATATACTCCTTTTTTTTTTTTTTTCAGCTGTCTGTAAAGTATATTCGTGGTGATACAAGAATATCTTGCATAGGCTTTTTGGTTTATTTCCTTGTTGACTACCAAGAAAATCCTTTAGCAAAAGTTTCAGATAGAGAGTGAGCCCCTCAGTTATTTGTTATGACAATTGTACTTTGTCTGACTTTCAAAATACATGTATGTTTCAGAATTACTGGGAGATAACTGCATATATAATTACATACTCAGTCTATTCACTTGAGCTGGACAGAACTGCTTTTTCAGTAATGCCATGTTAGAAATTACAGTTAGTGAGGATATTCATTGAACAGCTTTATTATTAATTTTTATTAGTGGAATTGAAATATCACTGGACTTCTTTCTGTATATTACAAATCAGAATCCATCCAGCAGTAATCTGCCCTGACTAGTTTCGGTGTTTCTTCTCCAATTATCTGATCTATGAATGTGTTCATGAACTCATTTAAAATGTTAAAATTCCCAGTGACATGGAGTTGATAAGTATATTGAGATATATTGCTGGAATGATTAATGTTTTTCTCTCTTTAGAACTACCTAGTAAATGACATTAAGCAAGAATCAGTGCTTAGTAAAAGATCTGAAGGTACTGATAATTGCTTTACTCTTTTCAAGACTGGCCTTCTGAATATTCCATTTCTAGAAGCCCATGTGATAATTTTATTCAAAATGCAGGCTTTCCTTCTTACAGAACTGGGCCTCCTTGAGCATGTTGCACCTTTTTTAAACTGTGCATTAATGTCTGTTAAATTACATATTGATTTTAAAGTTTAAAGAGGTCCTAAAAGGTTATGATGTGGTAAGTCGGACTGATCCATTGTAGTTCCCTAGGGTTCTAAGTGGGAAATGCAGTTCTAATCCCCACAGTATTTAGTTTACAGCAGATATAAAAGTGAGTCAATAGCACATACACATTTTGTGACTTCCTGAGCAATTTTTATGAAACTCCTTGCTTGCTGCAATTAGATGTGAGTTTCAGTGTAAAGCAGTTAAGAAGCTGTCTCTCAGGTGCTGTTCAGTTGTTCTTAACTGATGATATTGTGGTGATCTATTTAGTGCAGGGAGAGCTGACATAACATGACAAGTGTTTAGCACTTTGGGAGGCAGTGAGCAGCTCTGCTTCAACTGTCAGTCTGGCCTCCAGCAGCTGGGGCTGCCTGCCAAGTCACACACTGTAAAATTACAGATGCAGTCCCAGTGTCTCTTTCTGGTTGGACAGAAAACCACGTGCTTTGGGTCTGCAGCTCAAGAGCTTAGGACCTTCACTCCAGACAGCATCTTGCAGAGTTTTCTTTTGGCTGCAGAAGGTTGCTGCTGCTTTCTTAAGGCAGGCTTGTTCTGGGAGAGAAAGCCCTTCTGGGTGTCTGTGGTTCTAAGGCATCACCTCATCTCTGCCAAAGCGTCTCAGGGCAGGAACTTCACATAAACAACATGAGCTGGGAACTGAAGAGTACGTGCAGAAACAAGGAGGATGGGGATGGATTTAAGGAAATAACCTGCTGAGTTTTCATGCTAAACAGGAGCATGAGTCCAGCTCCAGACCCCTTCCACTACACTGATCACCAAGCACTGTGTGACCAGGTGTTAGGTTAGAGTCATACCTGAGTTTCAGCATTCTGTGGTAGCATGTCCTGTCTGCACCAAACCCTTTCTGTTGGCTTATGTGCTGCTACACATCAGTAAAACCACTTAATGTCCACACAGAGACAGCTGAGAGGATATTGTGTCCAGTTTTGGGCACCTCAATTCAAGAGAGACATCGAGGTGCTGGAGCGAGGGCAGAGGAGGGCAACGAACCTGGTGAAGGGCCTAGAGAATAAATCTTACGAAGAACCCTTGAAGGAGCTGGGGATGTTTAGTTTGAGGAAGAGGAGGCTGAGGGGAGACCTCATCAGTCTCTACAGCTACCTGAAAGGTCATTGTAGAGAGGCTGGTGCTGGTCTCTTTTCAAAGGTAATTAGTGACAGAACAAGAGGCAGTGGCTTAAAGCTGCAGCAGGGCAGGTTTAGACTGGACATCAGGAAACATTTTTTCACAGAGAGAGTGGTTAGACACTGGAATAGGCTGCCCAGGGAGGTGGTGAAGTCACCATCCCTGGATATGTTGAAGGGTTGTTTTGATGTGGTGTTGGTGGAGATGCTTTAGGGGAGAACTTTGTAGAGCAGGGATGATGGTTGGACTTGGTGATCCCAAGGGTCTTCTCCAACCTGAATAGTTCTATGATTCCATTATTTATGTGGAAGTCTACTGGTACACTGCAGGGAGAAGGGTTAATCTGTGCCAACTTGTGGTTACTTTTCCTCAGGGAATTCCAGCCAGCATTGTGTTCTTCAGTCCATCTGGTGTCAGATTTTGCCTCCAGCACATCCAGAAGCTTTCTGGGGATTTTATCAACCAAATCCAGGTATCTTCTCTTTAACAGTGGTGAAATACAATAGGGAGTAAGTTTGGGGTAGGCAGGTGAGAGATAGGAAAGCTGTTATACCCATTACAAACCTTCATGTCCTCATTTGTGTTTGTTTCTCTGAAAAAAGAGGATATAGCAAAGGCATAGATAGCAAATACAATGTTATTAGGTACCTGACAGCCTTCTTTAAAAAAAAATAATTGTTTTCACCTAGAATTTTTTTCCACAACCAACATACCTAGTCTGCATTGGATACAGGCTTTATTTTCTCTTAGTGATGTGAAAGGGTGAGTAGTTGTTGCTTGGATCAGCAGGTACAGCCTGAGGCTTAAACAATTCCCCTCGCTTTTCCTGTTTTGTGGGACTAAGAGCTTTGAATGTTTGTAATGGTGAGAGAAACAATAATCTGTCCCATGTCATTTCTGAGCAGCTCCTGATAGGCAGGTTTTAATACTGAGAATCTTCAACCTGAGATGGTCAGTTCAGTTTTGTAAGCTCAGCTGTGCTGACACACTGGCAGTGTCAGCAGAGGACAGAAATGTACCTAATTAGTCAGGGGCTGATACCACAGCTGCCTACCCCAGTGTAACCCTGAACACCATGATTTCAGTTTGCTGCCATCGGCCCAACGACTGCTGAAGCCCTGAGAGGGGCAGGGGTCCCTGTTACCTGCACCCCAGAGGCTCCCACTCCCCAGGACCTTGCTGCTGGGATCCAAAAGGCACTTCACTCACAGAACAGCTCCAAGAGCACAGCGTGCATTTGAAGGTGAATATGGTGCTGCAGGTTTTCCCGTTTTGTCGACCTGCCAGAAAGTGTTTTTCAGGGCTCTGCAACACTGCCCTTGTCAGTGCCTGGTTGGAGAAGCTTGCATCTAAATAGCTGAGAAATCTAGAATTTGGCCAGCATGTTCTCAAGCTTCCAGCTATTCCCTGTTTTCTCATTTGTGCAGTGAGTGTAATATTTTATGTGGACAGTCCTTGAAAACTCGTTGTGAGAGGCTAATCTGCATCAGAGTAGTATATTGGAATAAATGTATCTCCTCAGGTATCTCCTAGCACGCCAGAAAGGATTTTGTTTCTGTCTAGTAAGTTTTGCACACACATCTTCTTTTATGGAAGAAAAGCACACTTACAATCAAGAAACTTCTGTTGTAAAGCTTGTTCATTGTTCTGCTTTTCAAATATTTATATTCAAATGATGATTGTACATTCTCAGTGGAATAGAACAATTCTTGCAAGTCAGCTGTTGCCACTAAATGTCCTTACAGTACAGGGTCTTAATAAGTTTGGATTTCTGTTCCTAAAAAGAAGATTTATTAACAGAGAAGTAAACTGGCTTATCTTGGTTAATAATAGTGTTGGAGTTGTCTGTTTGGGATGGGGTTTATGCTTTGTTTCTCTGTAAAAGGAAAAAAAATAATCCTATTTAGTACTAATGCTACCTTCAGCTAATGCTAAGAAATTCACAGAAGATTTAAATCATAATATGCTCCATTAAAATCCTCATGGAAGTCATTCATGCTGTTAGCATTGCTGTAAGTTTCTGGTAGCTTAATTCTGAGTCTGTGGCCTGAATTCCCAGTTAGGTAAAATGTTCCATACCCAGAACAAGAGTTAATCTGAGCCCAATTATGTTAATATAAATGGAAGTAATTTCAGATTCAGAAGCCAGGCTGGGCACAATAAGACAACCACTTTGCTTTGTAAAACAGCTCAGTTTCCTGAGATGAAACAGCATTTCAGAGTGTTCTGATTGTTAGAAGAAGACAATTGGAGGGAGGAATACTTCATTGAAGAAGATCATTCTGTAGGACACTACACTCTGGCAACTGGATGTAGCTTCAGGACCATGTAGACATGCCCCACGGGGAGAAGGAAGAGAGAATTACACAATTGTTGACTTTCTTCCTTTTCCTGTCTTTTTTCCCTTTTATTATTTTGTTGTTTCTGCTGCCTCCTGCCCCTCTAACCCCTGTCTTCCTCTGCTGCCTCACATGTCCTCTGCACAAAGCACCGTCTCTAGCACAGAGCTGTGCAATGCCAGTGAAATGCACTCAGCCTGGCACAGCCTCCTCTCAAACAGCCCATTTAGGCACCTGTTTCAGTACCAGGTGGACCAGTGATTACACTCCAGTCTGACCCTTTTTCTTGGGACAGACCTTCTAGACTGCCTGTCTTGCTGAAGTGAACCTGCAGCACCAACAGGCATGGACCTTCTGCATGAAGGCAGCCTGCTACATCAGATCCCATGAATGAGTTTGGGCTGGAATTTCCCCTTTCCATCAGGAACCTGCCAGCAGCACTCAAGAGCAGCAGGCTGTTCTCTAACCAGGAATCTCTGTTCTCTGCACCTGAGCCCCAGCTACTGCTCTCAGCAGTCTTGCTGGGTCAGCCCTCAGCCCTCAAGAGACTTTGTCATGAACAGCTTTCTTCTACCCCTGCCAGGCTTCCCAACAAGAACAACTTCAAGCAAAGTGCTTTTAGCCATCTTACTTCAGAAACATGCTGTTCCATTTTCTGCAGCTTTGACCTCACCCAAAAGCTGGGGTGGGTGTAAGGGGTGTTGCTTGGAGCCAGCCCCCATGGAAGGCAGGAAAGGACACCCAACCTTAAGGCCCTGCTCTGCCTCCTTTTCCAGAAGATGCAACAGAACTGATACTTCTAAAGCCTGTCCTCTTGCATCCTTTCACAAGGTGCCTTTGTACTGCATCAAAAAGATCAGGTCCTTCTAGAGACAGATCTAAGGATGCACTTGTAAAACCATGTTCAAAGTGTCAGGGCAGAAGCTGCTACAAACTGGGGTTTTCTGGCTAAAAAAGCAGCATTCAGTATCTCACCTCCTCAAAACAAGCAGCTTAAAGAGTTAACTCACTACTTGTGTGTAAATATGGAGATGTAAAAAAACCCCAAAACAGAAATACACACATGTAAAAACTGTTAATACCCATACATAGTGTGGTTTATACTGTTACTATACAATAATGAACCACATTTATTTGTAGAAAAACATTAAGACACAAGATATTTTATTTTTGAAATCTAAATAATACTTCTTTCTGAAAAGCCAAGTCTCACCTGCTGAGATGAAGGCTACACTACAGAATTTGTTCCATCCCCCACTGCCTTTCAAATAGTTTTAATTCTGTTTGGCAGTTTGCTTCTCTGAGGAGTGTCATGACAGCCATAGCCAATAAGAACAAGGCAGACTGCTGCATGAGCTTATATTTAATAAATAAATTTTTAATTTAAAAATATGCTCTCATTTATTCACAGTTTCAAGTCTGAAAAACATAATACTATTCTCAGCCAATTCAAACCCAGCTAAACCCCATTCAATTGCTGGGGTAAATAACATCCCAGGGATGGCTGGTATTGGCAGGAGTCTTGCATCCAAGCTAGAAAGGCACACGTTTTTGTGTAGGACAGCACCTAATGCAGGTGCTGTGTCCCTGTGTCCAGGTATTCCACAGAAATCTCCTCGTACAACTCGGGTTCATGTTTTTGGTTCAGCTGTTCTGACAAAGCCTTGCTTACAAAATACATTCCATTCAATGCCAAACCAGAGTGACTGTGATATTACAATTGTATGCCAAACATTTGTGTCACCGCAAAGCCCACTCTCTAGAAGACAAAAACAGTGAATTTCTCCAACATGAACTGTTACATGTACATCCAGAACCCCCATCTGGCATTTCCAGCAAAGAAAGGCTGGTAACCTTGAGAGAGGATAAGAGGGAATTCCTACTCTTTCCCTGATGCACAACGTAACAACCTCAGTGATATTATCACCTGCAATAAGCACAATGATCACATGGGAAAAAAACCCCTGATCCCATGCACAGCAAGGCACTTTCTGATGTTTTGGAGCATCTCAGTCACTGGGTTCCTCCACTGCTGGCCTCAGGATTTTGGGCCAGCTGGTCCAGTAAATTTGAGATGACCTCAGTTCGTTCCAGCAGCGTCAGGCTTTTGTTGGCAGTCGCACGCAGCAGCAGGGAGTAAACTTGCTTGTTGGTTTTAAGAACACCCTCTTCTTCATTAACACCCCTATAAAAAGAAAACAGATGATAAAAGCTATTAACCTGACCACAATATTGTCCTCTGCAAATTATGAAACCAGTTATTAACCACCAACATTGATGACTAACCCTGTGAAACCACAAGGCTCATGTCCTGCTTTGGGTCTCTTATCACCCTAGTCCCATCTGACTGCAGTCACAGCCTCTGTTTATACTGCAGGAGGAATAAGGTGTTGCCACTTTTTATTCAGCTCCAGTCTGGCTATTTTATTAACTCATCATCCCAAGTCACATCGTAAACCCTCTAAATCCAGGTCTCCAAGCCAAAATTCTAAGTCAGTGTCTGATCTGATCATGCCAAACACAAGACATTTGAGACCCTAGGGAGACACAGGTTGGCTCCCGTGCCATTACCTGCTGTTAGCTCTCCCCTCTAAACCACCCAGGCATCACTGTCCCCTTCAAGCCTGAAGCCCATAAGCTGGCCTCATTCTCTCAGGGTCCACATATCAAAGCTGTTCCCATGCACCTCTGCACAAAAGAGGTGTTCCTCTTTTCCCAGTCTGCAGGCTCAGCTCCCTCCAGTTTTCTCCACTTGACAAATATTGTTGATCACACACATGCTGCTTTTCTGCTTCCACACTGTCACCCCTTTCTCTTTGCCACCCTCCTCTGCTACCTTTCATGTCCAAGACTAATAAATAACTGACCCAAACTAGGAAAAACAAAAATACTGCCACTGATACTATAAATAAAGTGGGTATGTGTGCAAGTAGCAGACTAATTGCAAATGCTCTGGGAATTACCAAGAAATAGTGAAGCAAATTAAACTCGTAACACTTGGCAGAAATCACACAGGTTTATTTGTTACACAGTGAACAGGTAGCCACTGAAAAAGCCACTGAAATGGAAGGTATTCCCAGGATCAGTTACAAGAATCCCCAGAATAAAGTATTACTTTCAGTTACTACTTTGCTCTGATTTACACAGCCAAGGTCAGTTCTACGTATTCATTTAACTTTCAGAAGGTAAAACTCTGATTTCATCCAGTTTTATTGCTTATCTCCAAGTTTCACTATTTCCTGTTCTCTGCCAAAGTGCATCTGAGACCCTGAAACAGCATTTGTGAGCTCCAAGTTCCTCCCTTTTCAGCCTGTTATTAAAGCAGAAGGCAGACCTCACTTTCTCCTGCACAGCAGCACTGAGTAAGCGTGCACAGAACATGCACAAGGCACTAAAAGGGCTAAGCAAAAGGCAGTTTTCAGCTCAGACTCAATCCACCATTGTTTAAACCAAGAGTTACTTTGTTACACTTATCCATATTATGAGATAACAGAATTTAAACCATTTACTCCGTTACTTAGGAAATCCACTTGGTTACATACGAATTGTACTTCAACCTCTGCATGTCACATATTCAGATCGCCACCTTGTGGAAGCTCTTTTTCAGAGAGTGAAAGCACCCAGCGCTGCACCTAAACCACTGCTAAGAGAGCACACGGGCTTCTTTCCATGCTTCAGACAACTCCCTGTGCAGAATGAATTCATTTCACAGTTTACTTTTATCAAAATAGCACTTGCATCAGCAGCGCTTCAATCTGAAAAACTATTAACACAATTTCCAACAATAAAGGAATTCTCTAGAACTATATCCTAGAACTAATGCCACCTTTTCATAGAGTAACTTTATATAACACTAGAAACAGCACAGTGTGCTGCTGTAGCTTCTGCAATCAACACATTTGCTGCGGAGAGAATAAAAGGCATTATCTGAATCCCAAACGCAACAACATAACATTCAAATCTAACCAACAGAAGCAACAGTGATGCAAGAAATTACCCTGCCACACCTAATCCCAACAACACTTCAAGGTCAACACAAGAAGAAGCTTCATTTGTTCTGCAACCCACTGGCAAAACAGATTGTTTCCTCACTGCACTCAACCAGGCATCAGAAAAATCTTTTATACCAATGAGCATCCTTCTCCCCATATACATCCCTCTCTATTTACAGCATTACTGATGTGCCTACATTTATTCTGAAGTATTTTGCTTGCTAAACTATGCTGTCTCTGATGTACTTTATCATCAAGGTAGATCAAAAGATCCACCAACTTTGAGTGCTCTGTCACTGACTGATGTTAGTTGAGATAAAAGACACCACGCACAGGTACCTCATTCCCTGAGCAATGAGACAGTATGCCAGCAAAATTATGGCAGTCCAAGTTAAACTGCTTTGTGTGTGAGTATCTATGAAGGACACAAGATTTATTTCCTCTAAAGGGTAAGTTAGGTATCACAGAGCATAATATAGCATCAGTGATTCCTAACTGAACCACACATTTCAGACTGCGATTACAAACTTCTTTTCCTATCTGAATCCAGCCATTCCAGTCTGACTTCTGTCCTTGCTCAGTTCTGGATTGTTGTCAGGAAAGGGGAGAGAAAAAAGCTACCTAGACATTCAGTAAAGATGTATCTTGGTTATTCCCTCAGTTACACACAAAACCACAGAAAACATGCAAAGTTTAGAAGGTCAAGGTGTATCTCTGCTCCTTCTCCACGCAGAACACTCGCCTCTGTGAAGGAATAAATATCACACCTTCTTGCATGTTTGTATGGATTTATGGACAAGAATCACATTTACACACACACATCAGGGTTCAACTTACCCAATTTTTTTTTTGGTTGAAGTTAATAATTTAATGGACTGAAGGAGAAGGAATGACATTCTGGCCTCAAAAATACTAAGCAGTTTCGATACTTCTTCTTTGTTAAGGCCAGCAGAGGAATCATTAGGTGACATATTCTCAGCAGTACTTTTATCCTTGCTTATCTACAAGAAGAGAAAACCAGAAAACATTTCACTCAGCTCCACCAGTGAAATGCACTTCAGATGAGTCAGAGAGCCACACTGGCAGGTCAGCTTACTCATTACAGGGGTGGTACCAACACCACAATTGCTGTTAACACCCTCTTTATGATGCCTCAGTATATCCCTATGTGCACACATCCACACTGCACACTGCTTATGTTGACTGCCTGTGCTGTACATACCAGTGGAGTATTTAGTTATAAAAAGATCAGGAAAATGCAGCCTTGATTACTCAATCTGTTGCTCAGATTGTCAGCAAGGGATGAACATGTCAGCATATACTGCATATAATTATTTCTTGAGGCAGTAGGACTCTTAACACTGGCTGCAGATAACCTTCCATGTTCTAATATTTCAATATTAAATATACTACATAGAAAATTCCCATTTATATTGCACAGACATTGTCAAGTTCTCAAAGAAGACAGAACCCCAGTCAGTCAGGTCCATATACAAACATGCTTTAATCCATCTCCAGATAAAAGGTTTGTTCTATAGTGATTGTTTGATCCACTTGTATGTAAAGGCAAGCAGTGAACTGCAGGAAGTTCAAGCCCTCTCCACACTATTTAAGCAAATGTACTGAGAAATAGCCAAGCAGTATCTTAATTGCCAATTTTATGTGAGTGCAAGAGATACAAGGGAGCAGATCATCAGACCACTTGACTTTCATTTACCTGTTCCCTTTCAGCCACAAGCTCTTTTCTGATGAGCTGGAAAGCACCCTTGGTTTTCACCATTATATCTAGGGCCCCACACAAAGTCTTTAATTTCCCAGCACTGCTGTTTTGACCTGAAAAAAAAAAAACAACAACAAAAGACCAACAAGAAGTAAACATGAAGGACCCAAATAGCTTATGTTAAGGCTTGCACTTCTTCCATCCAAAGATTTCAAGAGTTCTCAAGAGAAAAAGCAAGTACTGTCCTAGTCAACTGAAAATTAGTGAGATGAGAATGTTTTCTCTTTTGAAGAGAATTCTATTTTGAGCAGCAGGTTACTCCTACTCTTGTATACAAAGTTACCTAAAAGTGACATGAATTAGGCAATGGCAGTTTAGAAAGCCATTGTATTCAGACAAGAGTGAGACTTACTGGCCATCTGGAATTCTGCAAAGGCCACTCTTTCCAGCTGCACACGAAGGAGCTCACAGGGTGCATCCCTCAGGAGCTGGAAGAGCCGAACTGCTTTGCTGTAATGGAGATCAGCAAGAATCCGGTGCTGCTTCCTCAAATGCTCATCACCAACCTGCACTCAAAGCAGGGTACACAGTGAATGCCAGGCAGTTTGTTCAGGAGGTAACTAACCAACCACTGGAAAACACTGCTTGTGGACCACACCAGGTACCAACAATCACTCTCCAGCTCATTTCATAATGGTTCTTCTAAATGGCTGCACATTTCTAACATCCATCACTGGCCTGCCATCTTTGAAGCTCTTGTAACTTCATAGCTAATGCTAACCAAGTCACAGGCAGCAGAACTAAGTTAATCAAGTAACAGTAATTTGAAAAAAATAAATAAATCAGAAAGCAAGATATAAGTCTACACTAAGACTTTATTAAATCATACAGTAATGTTCCAGAAGAAGGCTGTCTGCTTAAGTACCAGAAGAGTGGCAAGGAAGCAAAACCAAATCAAAGGAAACACATCATCAATGGCTTTTGTTATGAGAGCATGGAACTACTTAGAATAGAGAGAACCATAAAGCTCAATACACTGAATAAAGGACAGACTGTTCTTAAAAGTAACATTATATTTCACAATGATTTGCAAATAAACCAGCTCACATTTCCTTGGTTAAATAATAAGTATATCTCAACTACAGGCAGAAGGATGAACACTAATCTCCACACACACTGGACACGTTAGACATGGAACCTACAGAGAAGACCACAACTGTCTGTGCTAATACCTGGTTTCTCAAGCAACTGTGGTACATGGAAGCCAGTCTGTGGTGGATGGTTGCAGCCCGGTACTGGCAGAGGGGCTGTCGGGCAGACACTGTATCAACATCACAGTATTTCAAGGACTTCATCATGGCTTCACTAACTTCCTTCTCTATCTACAAAACAGAACAGAAGGATGAAGTGTGCTCACTTTGAAACCAGAGCACCAGAATGTCCAAGTGTCAAGGTTAAATCTCCATTTGTGGCACAGTCTTTTCATTAAGCAAAACCTTATACTGCAAGTGACTAAACATTTTATGGTTTGTTAGATTGAAGAGCTTTTGTGAAGTCGATCTTATGAAGATTTACAAGTTATTCCACTATTTGTTTTGCTCAGTGTTTAGTTTTTCAGGAAAACAACAGCTTATATTGCCAGATGTTGTCCCAAATGCTCTTGATTACCTGTTCCTGAGCCTTTCGAGACAGTGGAGCATAATCCTGCTGCAGAGTTGCCATAGTGAAGTATGTAGTAGACAGCTCCCAGTTGACTGAGTCCCAAACAGCTGGATGCACATCTCTCTTACCTAGTGACCTTAATGCCTTCAGGTAGTAGTCAATAGCCTACAGATTATAAAATAACACACATAACATGGTTACTGCTTTACTCATTCTCAAGGAAGCATGCCAACATCATCTGTCTGAGCCTTCCTCAGTATTTTCCTTACACTCATTTTGGTCACGACTTTAATCCTGGCCACACATTTCTATCTCCCCTGTGTGCAGCACTGCAGTCTGTGAAACATCAGAGTCCAAATGTCACAGCACTTCATCTGTCAGAGCAATGGAATCAAACCTCACCAAAAAACCTGAAGCCTGAATACTGAAACATACAGCAAGGATTAGGAGAATCACAGAATTAGACTGGTTTGGGTGGGAAGGGACCTTAAAGATCATCTAGTTCCAACCCCCTTGCATGGGCAGGGACACCTCCCTCTAGACCAGGTTGCTCCAGCCCCATTCAACCTGCCCTTCAACACTGCCAGGGATGGGGCAGCCACACCTTCTCTGGGCAACCTGGGCCAGGGTCTCACCACCCTCATAGTGAAGAATTTCTTCCTAATGTCCAACCTGTATCTCCCCTCTTCCAGCTTAAAACCATTACTCCTCATCCCTTCACCACAGACCCTTGTCAAAAGTCCCTCCCCAGCTTTCCTGTAGGCCCTCAAGTTATCACATCTACACCTACAGATATTTACAAATATGGTGAAGGGCATGTAAGGGTACAGGCCATTCTAAAACCAGCATGAAGTTACCTTATTGTAATAAAGGGCCTCTTCTGGGGAAAACTCTCTTTTGAAGTCCCCTTCAGCTGCACAATGTGCTTGGGCACAAATTCGCATCAGTCTTCCCGTGTTGCACAGCAGGAGAGCAGCATTGGTTGCATCATCAATTGACTCAAAATTCTGAATTCCTTCTTCAAAGCAAGAGAAGCTTTTCTTCCAGAGCTGCTGCTCTGTCGTTGAGACAGTTTTACTCACTAGGGTAAAATACAACACTTACCATCTCAGTCAAGTCATGAAAGATAATTAACAAACATTTCTATCGTCATCTTATGCTCCTTAATGACCTTTCAAAATGTACAGGTGGTAAATTATTCTGAAGTATGCCAATTTGTCCAATTAATGGAAAGTACTCTTAAAAAAACCACCTCAAACATGAAAATCTTAGTATCTGAAGTGCACTATTGCATATACTATACTTTCAAAAGAATTGTGATAACATGATACACAAAAAATAGGGGAAATTAACAAGATAAAACACCCTTTTTTTCTTACATTAAGGGATATTGCCATTATTTCTATAAGCTAACACTATGAAATAAATAAAAAGTGACTTTTCACAGACAAGTGAAATTCAGTGTTTGAGCTCTGACTTCAGACCTCCAAAGGTCCAACAGTGTTTGGGAGATTGGAGCTGTTTACACTGAACCACTAGCACCTAATTTGTTCTAGGTTATATACTACTTATATATACTTGTAGACAAGACATTACTGGGTTTTTGTTTTGGAAAGCAAAACAACCAACAACAACAAACACCTTATCTTCAAAGAAGTTTAGGTAACCTCCATCTCCTCAAAAAAAACCCCAACCCCTCCAAAAATGAACCAGAAGCAAAGCTTCAAAAGATTTATTTGCCAAAAAACTCAGACTGACCTCACTGAAACTATCTGTATGCTTAAATTAAGCTTTCACTTGTTCCTGCTAGGCTAACCAAACACACCAAGGATGTAACATGCCCTCCCTTTTATAGCAGAGTTGGTTTGCAGTTTCCATCATGTTTTTTGAGGGCACTCAGCAAACTTTCAAAGAATTTCTTCAAAGCTACAGACTCCCTTCTTCAGTTTAGACTCAATTAAGTTCACTGTACAAGCCACAGTAATGTAGACAATGATACAGACATTAAAGTTACACAGCATCCACTACAGAAAAGTATTTACCACAAAGTTCTTTAAATATCTTCTTTATAATAAGAAATACTCAACATTTCTTGCACTAATTAGTGAACATGATCAGTACAGCTCCATGCAACATAAGAAGTGAAGAATACTTGCCCACTCTCTCAGTCTGCACAGCAGCAGCCTGGTTCATGTAAAACACTCCAATCTCATTCCTGATATTCCCCATCCTCTTTAGTACCTGGATATGCTGCTCTGGATTTTGGTTTTTTAAATTACTGAAAAGTAAAATTTCATAAGCTGCTTCATAACATTTACAGCTGACAGAAAGTTGGCATTCCAAGTCTGTAGACAAGTCAGTAGCCCAGGCAAACACTAGAAAACAAAAAGCAAAGCCTGCATGTCAAACAGACAAACTGAAATCTGCACTGGCCATCATTTTGGGCACTCTCTTCTAGACAAAGTGTAAGATTCATGTCAGAAAAAAAACCACAATTACTACAGATAAGCACAATTTACCCATTACTTAAACAATTACTGTTAACTGACACCTTCAGGCATGTCATACAGCATCTCCTTACATTTGACAGGCACAAGAAGCTTTCTCTGAAGAAAGCAGAACTGAAGTGTTATCAACCCTGCTCCAGAAGTGACACTAGTACATGGTTTTGAGAAAGCACAATGAAATTACTTCTGCCTGTCACAGAACCAAATTATAGCAGTTATCTTGTGTCAGTATCATACCTTGGCACCTGGATTCTCTATGAAGACTGTGTAGTATTTCCTGATCTTCTTTTGTCTGGTAATTGTATTCTTCAAGATATGCTGCTCTGTTGTTTGCATTCTGAGCAAGCATTAACTGGATATCTCCACAAAGGGTTAAACACTGACAAAGAAACACTAATACTTCAGGAAGCATGTTGGCACAGAGACAACAGTAGGTATCTGTCAGGAAAAAAAAAAATCCCAAGGATGAGTGAGGGAGAAAGAAAAGAATTAAATGACAAAAGGTTTGACATAGAGAGACAATATAATTCGTTTTTACATTACTTGTCAGACATCCTCTGTATGCAGCCAACACATGTTCTTCTGAAAAGAACTAACCTATTTTAAAGTCCTAGTTGCTCTCTGTGGCTGACAGCTGCAAAAGTGCAACTATGTTGTTCAAGAAGAGGAGTGCATCTGGTAATTACAAGTACTAATCTCAGATTTTACTAAAGGGAAACTGACTTTCTAGAAATTAACTCAAGTGAGACATAGCCTGAAAACTTAATTTCCAAAAGGTACAGTTTGAACTTGATTCTCAAGGCTTTAGAAGACTGAAAGCTGAAAAATACTTTTAAGTTATTCATAAGCATGTTTATGCTTTATGTTAAGATCAAGAGTTCCTGCTTTGTAAGCCTCCCTCCCTGCCCCAAGCCCTACCAATGTGGAAGCACAATAGCAGTGCTACAGCACTAAGCTAATGGCATTTTCCAGTTTGTTATTCTCATTCTTGTAGTATATTCTAAATTGCCCAATTTTACTTCCTTCATTTTCCTCAGTAGTACCTGAAGATGTAATTCATTATAGAGGAATATCCAATTCATATATATATATAGATATATCCATGTATGTTTTTAAATTGAAACTAGAATCACCAGGTGTTTCCAGGGAGAAACCATCTGCTTGCAGCAATAGCACCGAGACCACCAAATACTATCTTGGTCCTGGCAGCAGGACTGACTGGCCCAACCTCAGTGCTCTTAGGCTTCAAATCTGCACTTGAAGTTCCCCACTTGTCAAAACAGGAGCACCTTTCTGCCAGAGATAAGAGTTATTCTTGCTGCAGACTTCCCTCCGGAATAACGAGCTAGACAGTTTAACTCAACACGTGGTTATCAGACTTGTCACTGCCTGCCACTGGGATAAATCATGCACCAGAGAAGTATTTGGTATCATGAAAGGTACAGACAGGTAATGGCACAGGTGACAAATATATCCCAGCAACTTACCATGGCACTGCAAAGCCAGCTTGATGTACCGCAGCGCTCTCCCGTATTTCTGCAGGATCATGGCAGCATCAGAGAGGACGTAGTAAGCCTTTGATGATTTCAGAATGAGCTGGAGCTTCATTTTATATTGCCATGATCCAGGAATCATTCCTGACTGACTGGAATGCTTACCCTTCTGAAATGAGCCCACTGTAATATGAACAGAACCTCATCAGTAAATCTCCTCTCCAGAACATATGCCAGAGGTTGGACACCACTTCATCAGCAGACAGACAGGATGTAAATTGCCTTATTACAGCTCTGTACAAGTAGTTATGTCAACTTGTCTGCCACTACATTCTTCATCTGCAAAATGGACCTGACACTTGGAACTTTTCCACGTACTCCACCTGATAGTGAGATGCTGGAGAACAGCAAGCACAGTGAGGATGCAGCCAACCTCTCCTGCTTTAAACAGCTCTTGAAACAGGTGCAGTGGGCAAGATTATTCCCTTAGGTAGCAGTAGAAGAGCACCAAAAATCCACAGGCATAATTTGTCATGGTCTCCACCAAATTCTGGAGATATACATGCTCTGTTTCTGTATCAACAGTCCCAAAGTGAGAAAGCTTCCATTTGCAGCTCTAGCCCCCAGCACAGAAAAAACTAGATAACCTGGCCCTTCCCACTCAGCATATCATGAAGGTTCCTTCTTTGGTTATGGAACCAGGAAGAACAGGCCACTGACTTCAGGTATGCCAAAGGACAGAATTTTGTCCTGACAAGATCTGCAGAGTAATGAGTCTCTTGCTTCCAAGGAGCACATACAAGGCCTGACTCCCAAGCCCACTCTTTGGTAACTTCTAGAAGAACTATGGGTTTGCTCTAGGAGAAAGACAGTAACACCTCATGCAGTTCAAGACAATCCACACATGCTGTATCTTACACTATTAAGAAGTTCTCTTCAAGGTAGAAATTAAAAAAGAACACTTGCCCTTTCTATGTGTATGTAAGAAGACACACAGAGAAACTACATAATTTGCATCAGAAAACAAACCCTCATACTGGAGAAGGAAAAGTTTCTCCCTTATATTTAAACTATTTTTCTCTAGGTTGAATTAAATCCTGATGACAAACAAGCAGCACTGTTGCTACTTCAGGAAGAACTTCAGCACAGATCCAGAAATAAAGTTTTTTTTTTCTTAAGATCTGTGCAGTATTTACCTCCCTCATCCCCCAGGAAACACTTGTTTCTAAACAGAAAAAGTTCACATGCAAACATTGTTCTTGCCAGCTGGCAAGCAGCTGCAGTGTCATCAGTTCCAGACTCTCAAGGCCAAAGCAGAGCCTGGCTACAGGAGAGCTGCCATCAGCACACTCTGCTTACTGAGCTGGCCTGACCTGAGGAAAATTCCTTGGTAGATCTTGGGAACACTTAAGTCTCACAGTCCACATGAACAGCACTGTGCAGAATACATGCAAGCACAATGCCATTTTCTGATGGAGGTATTAAATTCTGTGGTCACATATCTGATAAAAACTAAAAAGTCCTCGTACGCCTGGTCTAGTGGGAGATGTCCCTGCTCATAGCAGAGAGGTTGAATCCTGATGATCTTTAAGGTCCCTTCCAACCTTCACCATTCTCTGATTCTATGGTCTCCAGGTCATTGACATTCAAGAGTAAATTGTAAAATTGGAAGGGAAACATGAGAACACTTAAATGAATAAAGAAAAACTGAACTACCTTATTACTTAAGACATTTTCAAAGGGGAAAAGAAGGAGAAAGGGAAGAATGAGGAGTTGTAAAAATAGGCAAGACTCAGATTTCTTTCTGGATTATGCTTATATTGCTTCTCACCCTGCAGATAACTCTACTACTCTCAGAAGGGAAATCTTTCCTATGCCATTTCATGGCACTCCAGAGAAAAATAAAGTAGACATACTATAATCTGAAACTTGGGGAGTTTGAGCAACCAAAACATCCTTATTTCCTGCTTCCTTCCACAATTGTGGAGTTATGAGAAAGAAGACAAAATCCCCATCAACATCTTACATGCAGCCCAGCAGCAAGCATCACACAGGAGAAAACCTGCTGGAAGTGGAAGTTCTTTCACAGAGCTTCAAAGTACCAAAGCAAGAATGAAGGCCAATTTAAAAGCAATCCACACAACTTGCAGTGCCCCACACATAAATCAAACTACTAAGCCATCACAGAAGTCTTTGCAAACCACATCTAAGTAAGGCCCAGTAGTTTTATGTGCTTACTAATAGAAGATGCTTTGATATGCAAAATATCCCAAATGAGATGATCTTTTCATATTTAAAAAGGAACAGACTGTTCTCCCATTTTCAGTAAACTACTTTTGCTTATGCAAAAGTGTAATTAGTGACTTATAAGTACACTGTTTTGACAAGCAAAATAAAGTAGCAGCAGTTCCTCTTAGCACTGGAAAAGGTCTTATTTGCACAATCATACAACTTACTTTTGTCTAAAAATAATGCCATCTGGTTTTCCAGACACTCAGGACCACCACTGGTGGATTCATCTTCATATTTCAATGGGATTGGTGTGCTGGGGTCAGCTGCAGGAAGGTCACCCTCTTTTTTAATGCTGCTGTCAACAGATTTCAAGCCCTGCATGAAGAAGAAATAATTTAATTCACCTTGAAAGTCATATTTAGCAAACAGAAGACACCAAGGATTGGGTACTAGATGAAAGATGATTAAACTTGCCTCTAGGACATAGTTGAGCACCAGCCTGCAGCGCTCCTCGGTGCCATGGCAGACAGGGAATGCACAGCTGGGCTTGAGGAGGGAAGGAAGAGAATAATCCATGTGAAATGTCACAATTACTGACATAAATAGAACATCTGAACTGTTCATGAAGAAGCATCACAGTATTTCTTTCCTTTATCTCACTGAGTAATTCATATACCTGGCCATCTACACTTGGTCTCTCCTGACAATGCAAAGAGAGCAAGACATGAGATGACCCTATTCCTTAACAGCCACTACAAAAGCATCCACAGATGGTCTGCATGGCAGGCCCAGGAAGATAAGCAGATTCAATTTTTTCAGCCTATATATCAGAGTTGCACTTTCATTACCTCTGAACAACTCAACACCTTGGGGTTTTTTTTGGGAGTTGGTAATTTTGTTTTCTTCTGAGGTAGAACAGAAGGGGAAAAAGAAAGGAAACAGTATTCTGCACCTCTACCAATTGCATTTTAGGCTGATGGACCTGGAAGCATTAGCAATTGAGGGCAGGGAGAGTTACATTTTTTTTAGGGAATCTTTTGCTTTGCTACTCAGCACAGATGTTAGAAAAAAGGTTTCACTTTTGACCAGAGAGCCATTTCACAGTCATAGCCCTAAATAGGGAAGATGAGTAAAACATCAGAAGAGAAGCACAATGCTATGATTAGCTTCTTCATTCATCTTCCCAGTTTTTCATCTATTTTGTTACAGTAATAATGCACAGAAATGAAGGTAGCAGTATTAAACCTGCTGCTGATTTGCTTATGAAGCAAACGTTATGTCAATGGAGTTTCAGGAATACTATGGGTATGCACCCACGTGTCCCCTTAGACACAACAGGCACACATGTGCAGAGCAAGACTTCCATCTCTGAAAATTAGCAACAACCAACATTTCAAAGAAATCAAACTGCTGTATTCTGACCAGTTACCCTGCAATGACAAATCAAAGAGGGAAACCAAAGACTGACCCTCTGGATATGAAGTAGCTAGTGCTCACAGAAAAAAAAAAAAAAAAAAAATTACTGTTACTTCAGAAAAAACAATACTGAGACAGCCTAGGTATCCACATAAACTTGTGGTTAGCTACATCTCTCCCACATGTCCACAGCTGAAAATCTCTGTTGCTGTGATGGGAATAAGTTTTCTGTAGCCAGCTGTGCAGAATCAAACCATGAAGGCCAAGTACAAGGCAGGGGAAAAATCTCCATTCAACCTGCTATGCTGTAAAATTCAAAGACCTCACATTTTAAGAACAGCTCCAGAAAAGTTTCCTTCCTCACTACTTCATGCTTCAGTTCACCTGAAACAATGTTAGACTAAGACAAAACTAACACAACTGAATTTCAGTAACAAACCTTACTACATCAACTGAAGCTTTCAATAAAACCCTTAAAAAAATCCACAACTTACACGTATTCGATGGACAGACTTGTATTTCTCTGGTACTGACAACTCTCCAACAGATTTGATTATAGCCACTGCTTTGTTGTCATCTGGTGGATCAGAACTGTTACTGAAAGAGCCATTTTCATCACTGTCTGGCATTTCTTCCTCTTCTTCACTGTAACTTTCATCAGAATTTCCATTTATTGGGAAGTCTGTACTGTCTTCTTTTTTAGGTTCATCCAACTGAAAAAGCTCTGATAACATGTAGTTTGCTGAAGCAATTATCTTTTTAAATAAGAGAAAGAAAAATAGTGACTTACTTTCAAGTTACATTTTTCTTTTGAGAGGCAACATCAATTTGTCTTAGAATAAGGACTAAACAGCACATGGAAGTACATATTTGGTAACCTGCAAAGAAAGCCTGTATACACTCTCTCTCTGACCTGATGTTTGAGCACTGAGTTTTTAACAATATTTAAGAACTAAATCACTGCAAATTTAAGTTGTAACTTATGTGTGTATGTGTTTGCAACCCCTGCAGTCAGCTTTGCTCACACCTGCTTTCACACCCCACCTTACAAGGTCTTCACTTCTTAGTTTGCAATGGAGGTAATAAAAATAAAATCGGGAATATAGGCCACTACAGCCCAAGGCAGCTTTGTTTTTTTTTTTCTTAAATCAAAAACAAATAAGCTCTTGATCATGCCATTTACCTATTTTGAGGTCCACCCTAATTTTTAAGAGCTTCTAGTAGGATTTGGAGAGCTTTCCACAACTTCAGAAGCAATCTACAAGGTACTTATTGAGTTACCATACACCACGTCCTCTCTTGCAATCCATTTCAAATACAAATCAGATTTTTCTCATCACATTTTTGGGATCAATTTTCAACTGAAACCCCCTTACATGTAAATTAAGTTATACTTTGTATTGGATTTCAATTTCAGTAAAGATACTTTTTTTTGAAATTTAGAACGTGTTGCCTACAAACAGTAAGACAGTCATGTTGCCATGTCATTGTACCATAGCCTGCATAACTAGCTCCTGCCCAATCAACTTCCAAGCCTCCTGCACTAATCCCAGTTTACTTTTTTTGGTTAAACACACTGACACTCCCATGTATCATTCTGAACATATACATGTCTCAGCTTAAGACACAGAAGAGATTGTGAATAGAGCTGGTCAAAATCCCAAGGAGAAGGCAGCCCACTCCATTATCTCCTGCAACTACAAAGAAGCTACCACATCTGGCAGCTGTAATACTTAAGACACACACACCTTTACCACCCTCAACTTTAAGAAATTACTTGTGTTTCAGAGCAGTTAGATCCTTGATTTTCTTAGAAAAGAACCAGAACCAACAATCTGGAAGAAAGGAGGTCAATACAGCTTCACCTCCTTTTCATTACTTTTCTTGCTGCTTCTGAAGGTGCAGAGCATCTCAAGGTACCAATGGATGATGGTCTAAACAAGAGATCAAGAGTTTGAGGTTCTTCTCCTGACTTTCCCATGTGCCACAGAATAGGCAAGGTTACAAGGGACCCCTGCAGACTGTCTAGCCCAACCTCCTTGCTCAAAGCATGTTGCTGAGGACCAGGTGCAGGCAGGCTTCAGTCACCTTCACAGTGTGTTTTTTTTTCTTATATTCACATTTTATGAGGTCTATCCAAGATCTGCTTCAGTGTCTCTACTGCTTCCAAACACAAAAGGGCTCTTCAGGAAGCAGAGCAAAAGAACAAACATAATTACAAGCTCCTCTTTAGAACAGGACAGAAGATGGTGCAGTGGTGAGGACCAGTGAAGGCTACAAATAAACAAGTCTAGAGTTTCTTTAAACATAAATCAATTTCTAAGTTTATAAATACTTAAATTCTTTCTCTTCAGAGGAAGAAGTACCACACAAAATAACCAGGTGCATTATGACAGCAGCATTTCCCTTATATTCACACAAAGCTACCAGAAAACACAGAATTCTTACTTGAGGATGTCTGCCGTTGTCCAATAACTTCAGGCAATTAAGGAGCAATGTTCTGATAGTGCCATAGTGTTTCTTGTTCTGGTTTTTCTTCAGCATCATATTGCAAGCAACTCTAAAAGAAAGTGGAATAAAATAGTAAACCCCTGAATAATTTCCTTGTGTTAGAAGAAAAAAGCTTTAACTAATACTCCAGCAAACGTGTATCTCCCAAGCTTTATGGTTGGTCTAGGAGACTTACTCAGCAAGAGTGGTGTTTTACGTGAAGAAATGGTGAAAAGGAGATAGTCTGTTTTGGTTTAGAGGGACTCAGTCCTACCACACTTATTTGTAAGAGATTATTTTCATTTCATGCAGTTTCATTTCATCGTAATTTTCTCTGTATTCTTAACACCTACAATTGCATCAAGAACTAAGTACTACAACAAAAAAGACAGTAACTCACTTATATAGAAGAATTGCCACTGGCATTGTAAAAGGGTTTTGGTATTTGTCTTCTGTCTCTTCACACAGGGTGGTTAGGTCATAGAGCTTTACTATATCACTCCCACTTGCTGAAAAACAAGACCTTTCATTAATCAACATAACATTAAAATACATATTTGCCAATTGATCTAAATCTACTTACCTTTAAATAACCAATAAGTATGTCCTTCTTTGGTGCAATTTGATTTCAGAAAAGATAAGATATTTTGAGCAATATCTTTTATCACTTTGGTAGAAAAATTAGAGTTTTCCAAATTGGGAATATCTTCAGTCTTGATCATTTCATATTTCTGCAAGAAATATATATTAAAACTCAAGATTAGGAGAGTTTTCTTGCCACCTACCCTCCCAAAAATCTATACATCAGTGTGCCTATCACCTGCTAAAAGAAACAAAGACTACTATTATGAAACAGTGTCATGATAAATTAATTTTTATTATGTACTTTAAAAGCAAGCACATCTTGACTACACCAGTCAATAAAAACTTTTAAGATAACACATTTCTATTACAAATATAGTGAAATAAACGGAGAATAAAAGGTGGAAAAACAAGGTGAAGGTGCAACATCTAACTATTCTTTCAATGAAACCTAGTCAGCCTAGTACCTAGCACAGAGTGGGTAGCATATAGCTGCTGACAAGAGAAACTCAGCTGGTCTGTCTGGTCTACTGTAAAACAGTTAATACAAACAGAAGCTTTAAAAGCATCTCTCTTGGGAAAGGAACACTACAGATTTTTAGGATGCAAGAAGCTGGTGTATTTCTGCTGCTACATTTTTTTATTTTTGCCTTCCTTCATATATTGGGGGAAGAAGAAATCTTGCATGCATGGAAGGGAGAAAAAAAAAAAGAGAACACTATTTTTGGATAACTCTTGCAAGCTGTGTAGATACTTCTCATTCTGCAATACAGGATCTTTGTCAGAACAGTACAATAAGAAAGAGATGTGTTACGACTGGAGCAATTTCAGAAACTGAAGACAGATGAACTAGGCATAACACACAGAGCCACACTTACCTGAACAATTCCATTAACATGAAAGCACAT
This sequence comes from Apus apus, assembly GCF_020740795.1. Classification (NCBI taxonomy): domain Eukaryota; kingdom Metazoa; phylum Chordata; class Aves; order Apodiformes; family Apodidae; genus Apus; species Apus apus. Next base: position 3,328,413 of record NC_067285.1, read on the forward strand.
CACAAGCTCTGGTACATTGCATATTAAGTTGTCCAACCAATAGTCAATCCCTGTTAGCACATTTATTGGCTTGTTGTTATCCCTAAAACCAAACATTTCTAGTGTTAGTTACTTCTTTTAGTTGTTTACTTTTCAGAAAACAACATGTATATCTAAAATGGAATTAGATGTAAGTCACCTAAGAGTGGATAGATACTGTGAAAAATTATTTTTTAATTGCTAATGAATTGCTATATTTCATGGAGGCAAAAAAGGAGTTCTATCAAACAAAACAGATGTACTGATCTCTCCAACGGAATACACGCATATTCCCTCATCAAATTTGCATTTTGGCCCACACTTATACTGAAACTTTAACAAGCTTCAGATATCACATTATTACTAAGATAACAAGAACTTAGTAAGTTTTAAAGAAATAGCAGTAACAGCTGCAGCTAATTATAGTGCAGCCTTTCTCCCAGACATTCTAAAATCGAGTGATCAACTGTTAGTGAACAGTAAGACAGTGAGAACTTAGAACTACTATAGTCACAAGTGTTAAGTACTTAATGAAGTGCACAACTAGCAGTTATGGAAATGCAGAATCCCAGTAAGAGAAGTATTACTGCCCTCTGTTGTAAAAACAGCAATGGAATGAAAAGAAGGACTAGATAAACAGAAGTGTTTTAACACTCAACACTCACACTGAAGTCAAAAAAGGCTGCAAACCACCAGTAGTTTAAAATACAGATTTAGTTACAGAGCCAGAAAAAGCAGCAGATCATCTCAAGTCCCAGTGCAGTGGCATGGCCCTGGGGCTGTTTCTGTTTTCCAGCACTTTACAATCCCATCACTATTTAGCTCTAAACACAAATTGTATTTTAAAAAAACCTGAGAGTTTATCAAACCAAACACAGACAGCTAACCAGCACAGCACAGCAACAGCACAGCAACAAGTCAGTCAAGGCTGGGATATTTGTCTCAACTTCAAAACTCACCTGAGACGCAAGCTCACAGCAGGGTACCTGCCACCTCCAAATATAGGCATATTTGATCCTACTAACATGTGGATATCTTCAAAGGTCCACAGGATATTACGAACAAAATCATTTTTAAGTCCCTCCATTAAGAGAAAAAAAAAAAAAAGGAAAAAAGTAAAAGGTCTATAAATCACTGTTATTAAAAAGGCTCCGTGACATTCTGCAGAATTATGAGAAAGCAAGAAGCAAAAGCAGCAAATAAAAGACAGCACAGGATGAACTATGCTAGGCATTCACATTAACTCAAAAGACTGAGACCACAGGTGCCACAAAAGCTACTTCTACAGGGGACTTCAGTATTTTTCTCTTGGTTCCAATTTAGACCAAATTTTAAGTGGATTAAATTGTGGGTTGAGTGTTTGGGCTCAGGTTTCACATATAGCATACCTGACTGTTCTCCCCGTCATTGAACAAAGTGGTCAGGTTTTGTTCTTTGGGGGCTGAGGCCACATGCCCCACTATATATGAGGGTTCAAGAGGCACACTGCCCTGTGAAAAGCACAAGGATAAGGAGTGATTCTGCTGCTGAGGTAAAGTTAGGCCACTACAAAATAAATAAATCTGAACAACAACAGTATAGAAGGGAAAAAACTTTACCTCTAACGTCTTTAAATATGTATTAAACTACAGAAAGCCTTTAATCAGTGACTAGAAGGCTTCTTTTATATAGCCAGCATCAAAATGTTGTACTTGATGTTGTCATAGGCTTTGGAAAGAAATTCCAAAGAAATCTCTTTATTACCCCAGCATCATCACCAGATGATCAGTCTCCAGAACATAAATCCTCTATCCTGATGTCTCATTTATAAATCAAAAAAATGACACTGTACAAAAAACACAACAGCTTCTTTATGATAGACAGTCTGCTGTGCTTGGCAACAGTTTCCCAGGAAGGTGGAAGACAGAAGTAGACCTTTTTCTAAAAGCATTCAAGTACTGAAGTATTTCTCCACTTTAGAATATTATTGCACCACAACACATGCAGTTACTATTTTATGGATAATGTAGGTTAGAGCCTTCTTAAGTTACCTGATCATTGGCACACCAGCTGGTAATACTGTCTAAGCATAACTGTAGCATCATTATTCTATTAATGTAGACTGAACACATCAGATCTTTCAACCTCTCAAAAATTAACTCAATTCCTGTATTCTATTACTCAAAAAAACAAAGGAATTAACAGTTTTTTAGACAAAAGCTTTGCCATCAACTGAAAGCCTGGATTAGAGCCTAATACTAATCAACATTGTTGCATAATTACTATAAACATCTCTCTCTTCCACTTGTGTAACCTCATAGCAAGCATTTGTAAATGTTGCTTAACTGTTTTGCAAACTTTCTGAATAGATCTGCATTTCCCTCTTCACCTAATAAATTCAAGGCCACAACAGATTTATTTTAGTTGCAGATTTAAAAAGAAAAGTCAAAAACCTTAGGCTTCCATACACATCTTCTGAATACCACATTTTCCTCCTTTCAGGTAGAGTCAATGATGACTACTCCTAGCCAGATGTTTTGTTTTTCAAAAATGCCCAGATAAAGATGCATGTAGTATTACTGTGATAGAAATAAAATCATTTCTGAAATCTGGAGCTCTGAAACACTGGCATGCACTAAACAACATGTACTGGCAAGTCCTAATGCCTTTGTTCATTTCTTTCAGCAAAATAATACAGCAGCAGCAGCACCTTTGAAAACCTTTCAATATATATGGCTCTACCAAAACTAAGGTGTGCTTTAAAACATGATATACACTAACCTGGTTAGAAGCACCTGGATCTTCAGATAAGGAAGAAGGCATTTCAAAAGGAGCTGGCCAGGAGGCCCTTCCTGCTTCATCACTCTCACCTGAAACAGGACCCTCCTGGTGCTGTTTTGAAGTGGAAGGAACAGGCTGAGCAGCCCCATCACCATTAATGCTGACAAAACAACATGAAACGTTTCAGTCAACAATATGCAAACAGATCTATTTTAGAACCGTTTTATTTGATGCACTGTTCTCAAAGAATGACTTTGCTAACAGGACTAAAAGACTGCTGTATTGACAAGCTGTTCATTAATCAAACTCTTACAAAATTACAGCAGATGTCACAATTTGCCTTGTGGATTTGAAGTTGTTCATCCCTCAAACCCAGAAATACTAAGAAAGGCAGTTAATTAAGTCATACTGTTTATTTTATTCTTTCATACTTTAATTTTACTTTAAAATACTTGAACTTCTGTTTAAAAATTTACTCGTTTCCTGATCTCAACCCTCAATTTTCTCTGTATAATTAAGACAGACCATAATGGAATTTTGACATTTACTTCAAAGACCAAAAATCAGGTAAAAGTAAGTGATGTATAAATCAAGATTCATGCAGACATAAGGTTACCTGTAATACAAAAATTTAGAAAGTATAGCCTTCTGGTACCAATGTTCTTTACTCTTCTTTTTTCGTTGCCACTTCTGATCAATCAGCCTTTGATAAAATTCTTTCAGCCATGTCCAGTCCCCTGTCTAGGCAGTATCATAAATATGAAATTAATATCAAGAAGCATCTCCAAAGTAAACCAACTGCCTTATTAACTTACAAATTCTCATCCACAACAACAAAAGAAATGCAGAAAGCAACTTAGAATCAGAGAATGGTGAAGGTTGGAAGGGACCTTAAAGCTCAGGTTCCAACCCCCCCTGCTATGAGCAGGGACACCTCCCACGAGACCAGGCTGCACAAATCTCATCCAACCTGGCCTTGAATACCCCAGGGATGGGGCTTCCACAACCTCCCTGGGCAACCTGTTCCAGCACCTTCCTACCCTCATGGTGAAGAACTTGTTCCTGAAGTCTAATCTAAATCTCCCCTCTTTCAGTTTAAAACCAGTACCCCTTGTCCTTTCATTCTGCCCTCTCTGGTGAAAAGCCCCTCCCCAGCTTTCCTGGAGCCCCTTCAGGCACTGGAAGGTGCTCTAAGGTTTCCCTGGAGCCTTCTCTTCTCCAGGCTGAAAAACCCCAACTCTTGCAGCCTGTCTTCATAACAAAGCTGCTCCAGCCCTTTGATCATCTTCATGGCCCTTCAAGCTGAAGTCTTGAACTAGTCATTTACTGACAAGGTATCTTCTAGAAAAACCATGATCTTGCTGAAAAGTTACTTCATTAGAAAGTCAAATACATGGCAAGAGGTTATACAGTAACAAATATTTATCAATAATAAAATAGTACAGCAATACTGAAGTAATTACAGGCAAGTGAGACATGGAATTTTAATCTTACAATACCATAAATATAGGACATCAGATAGTTATTGCTGCAGAAGACAGCACCTTTTCTACTTGCATGCTTCTCAGGAGATTTTGATACACTACTGTTGGCTACACTATTCTTGAACTAATTCATTTGGATCATATGACACACTTAACAGACAACAAATGATTAACCTGAGATGATCTCATGAAGAGTTCTTGAATATCCAGCTCATCTAACAAAAGCGTCCGGCCGATGCGATGCACCGCCATGCTGACGTGTGACTTGCTGTAAGGGATCTTCAGAAGCTTCTTGATATTCTTGCAGGAGAGAAGAGAACAGAGATTACATGCCACAGAATGACATGGCATTGTAAGACAATTGTCAGGAAAGAATAAGCTGCCAACATTGGAGAGGCACAGGCAGGCCACTAAAGCCTTTTGTGCCAGTGGTTTTAAGGGGGCCGTTCCACAAGAAGTTATGTTTGTTGAGGGAGGACAGAACTGGAATTACAGTGATGAAGAGACCAAGCAGCCACTATAAACCACAGACATCGTTTAAACATCTTCTCTCTTTGGATCATCACAACCAGGTATTATCAAAAGTGACCAAAAAATGCACGTGGATAGTTTGGATTTTAAAAGCTTTATCTTCACCACAGGAACAGCAACACTTTGTCAGATATCTAGAGGAATCTGGACAGGGATCTAAGTCTGAATAAAAAAATCTGAAACACAGACAGTAAACGTATGTCTCCTCTTCTGAATAGCCTCATCAGAATTCTACAGCTATTACCAGCACCAAAATAGCTGGCAAAAAAAAATCAGAGGAAAGCAGAAGACTGCAGTGGGGCTCTCTCTTCTAGATAACAATAGAAAAAAGTAATCTTGAGAATGATCATTTACATCAAAATAATAAATTTCCAACACAGAAGACAACTACATTGCAAGAGTGATGTGGTGTATTCACCAAACAACATATTTTACCTGAAGAATATTTGTAGAAATCCACAGGAAATATAATTTTATCTCTATATTTCTTATTCAGTGACAACAACTCCCTCAAATGTCAGGGCAAAAGTTAGGTGATGTCTGTGTTTCACTAGGGGATCTTCACTTTTCATCAAGGGACACAACGATGACAAGAGCCAGGACAGTATCTTAAAATAACATTTACACAAGTTTGAATAATAGAACTCAGAAACTTGAGCATACCTCTGAATCAGACACAACATCAACATCATTTCCAACCGAGTCGATGAAGTCATATGCCATCCCAAAGCTAGTCAGAAAAGATTACAAGTTAAGACAGATGCAGTGTGACAGTGAAGAGAGAGCTCTTTTTTCTCCAAGCCTTATTAAATCTTTGCAAGCATTTTCTTCCTCAAAAGAAAAATCTAGCTAAACATTACCACATGTAACAACAATCCGAAGTTCATTAACAAAATCACTTTGACATTGCACAAGTATTCCAAAGACATCCTTGGAAGTGCTCAGATCCAATTTAAAGATGTCCTAAAAGGTATTTTAAATTTTGTTGAAATCAAGAAAATTAAAACGATTTAATTTTTTTCTTAAGACAGCTATGGGAGAAAGAACTAAAAAATAGATTTGTTTTTTTAAAAACTAAAAAGAACAGTTTTTCAAAGAGTTTCTCTTTAAGGAATTAAGCACATGAAATTCTTTCATCTTACCAGCTGTCATTTCATTTTACTACTTATTTCCTTGTTTCCTAAAACTGACCTACATGTTTTGACAAACACATCCTTATAGCTTCATCTAGTCTCATTAAGGCATCTTTAAATTACAAGCTATTAAGAGTATTTCAACGTACAGAACATTCTTTCCAATTAAACCAGATGTTTCTATAACCCCAACAAATACATGATATGCAAGTGTCTGAAGTTACACCTGGGATTGTCTTTTAAATACTGACTCTACAGATGGAGAGATAAAACTGCCAGCCTCTATTTGACAAACATAGTATCTAAAATAAACAGTAAACATTCATAAAACACTGAGAAACACGTTACTCTGCTCAAAAAATTATTTCCTAAAACAGATTAGGAGGACTTAAACCCAGGCCCTCCACAAACTGTTACGTTTCACTAACTAGTTGACTTGGTGTGAATGTGCTTGCTCAATACAGGATTTATAAACACACTGAACTCAACACATCCAACTATTTCACAAACATCCATACTGAAATGTAACACTGCTGTTTGGTTTTGCCCCTTACTCTACCTTCTGTGCTCACTCTTGATGTGACTATTACATTTATTTTGCCTTTCGTTAGCCAGGCCCAGCTTCTGAAGACCCAGAAGAGCTATAAATTGGCTCTGCCACTTCCAAGGGGAGCCACATTTGTTCTATTTTCAGCTGTTATCAAAAGCAGAACAGCTGGCTGAACCAGTCTAGTTTGATTTTGGCCAACTGACAACAGGCAACCAGTCAGTTTGACAGTCTCAGGTAAGGCGTCAACATGCACTTAATAATAATCAACAGCATTATTAATAATTTACAAATAAGACAAGGTTGTATAGCATACAGGCAAGAACTAAGCATTAAAAAGTAGAGGGAGAACAGTTAAGAAAAAGCATTAGCTAGTTGCCATGGTAAAGTCTGTACTTTATACTTTGAATTACATAGGGTCCAAGTTCACTATTAGAATGATTCATATAGGTCTGAAAAAGACTAGAGCCTGTTGTTATTTACCTTGAAAACGGTTTGCTTTTTTTGTTGTTGCCAAGAATGGTGGTCCCTGCTGGTCCCAGCTTGGCGCTCTCTCGTAACCAGTTGGCAGGAGGAAGCTTCAGGTCGGTTTTCTCCTGCAGACGGGCAAAGGCTGCCTGCGGGGGGGCAGAGGAGTACTTCACCACAGCACTGCTCTTCACTTCATTGCCTCCAAGAAACAACACCGCCCCCTGGTTCCGAAGAGAAATCAGGCTTGAATTTCATGGAATCACAGAACTGTCAGAGCTGGAAGGGACCTCTAGACATCATCTAGTCCAGCTCCTCTGCTAAAGCAGGATCCCCTGGAGCACATTCCACAGGGCTGCATCCAGGGGGGTCTGGAATATCTCCAGAGAAGGGGACTCCACAGCCTCCCTGGGCAGCCTGTCCCAGGGCTCTGTCACCCTCACCATAAAGAAGTTTCTCCTCATATTCCACTTGCACTTCCCATGTTCCAGCTTGTGCCCGTTGCCCCTCATTCTGTCCCTGGGCACTGCTGAGCAGAGTCTGGCTCCATCCTCCTGCACCCACCCTGAGACACTTGTAGGCATTGATAAGGTGTCCCCTCAGCCTTCTCTTCTCCAGGCTGGACAGTCCCAGCTCTCTCAGCCTTTCCTCATCAGGGAGATGCTCCAATTCCCCAGCCATCTTTGTTGGCTCCCCTGGACTCTCTCCAGCAGCTCCCTGTCTCTCTTGAACTGGGGAGCCCAGAACCGAACCCAGCTCTCCAGATGTGGCCTCACCAGGGCAGCAAGTTCAATGCTCAGACATGCTCTACGATGGGCTGTTTTTAATGCTGAGAGACCAGAGCCCGAGTCCTGCATTCAACTTACAACTTTCTCCTGCACATGCTCAGGAGTATCGCTCTGATCCCAGCACCTGCACCAAGCAAAGCTCCACTTCACGATTCATCAGGCTAAAGCGCTGGGAAGGCCAGCTCCCCAGGGAACCTGAAGTTACTCAGAAAAGCCAGAGGTAAAACAGAATTCCTGCTAACGCTTTGTGAAAGTGCTCCCTAAGAAACACCGAGATTCAAGCCAAACGCCTTCCTAGCTACCCCAAGAATTAAGCCTTACAGCTGCGTGTTTACGTTCAAACACAGCCAAACCCGCAGCTGTCACGCCTGTTTGTGCTCAGCGCTTTGAACCGACACAGGCGAAGGGAAAAACAGCTCCACAGGACACGCTTTATGCAAACACAGGGCAGCGCGCCGCGCCCCCAGCACCGCCACCGGAACGCCGCGCGCAATTACAGCTCAGCCATAATTACCACCTCCCCTGCCGCGCTCCCGCCCCTGACAACGGCCCTCCCCGCCTCGCCAGGCCGGAGGGAGCCCTGCGAGGCATCGCTGCCGGCATCCCCGCGGGCCCTGCTGGCCGCCCCCGCCCGCCGGGCCCCTCGCCGCCGCTACCTGCTTGGGCTCCTCCGCCTCTCCCCGCAGCGGGGCAGCCGCCCCGAGGCCGCAGAGCTGCTCCATGGCGGGGGGTGCGGGGGTCAGGCCCGGGGTGCGGGGCCCGAGGTGCGGGGCTCGGGCCCGGGGTGCGGGGGGGACCGGCCGGAGCCGCCGCTTCTCGCGAGGCTTTCCGCGAAGGCGCCGGGGGCGGGAAAAGGAGGGAGGTGGACCAATGGGAGAGGGCGGGAGGCGGGGTTTGGGGGAGGCGGGAAAGGAGGGAGCGACCAATAGGAGAGCGCGGAGGGCGGGGCGCGCGCGGAGCGGGCGGCGCTGCGCTCTGAGGGGAGGAGGGAGGAGGGAGGAGATGGCGGCGGGGCGGGGGTTGCCCGGGCGGACCCCCTCGCTGGGCCGGCTTCCCCCGGCTTCCCCCGGCTTCCCCCGGCGGCTGGTGGCTCCCCCGAAGCCGGGGGAGTTGTGGCGGGGTTGCTCCGTCGGCAGCTGGCCTGGCCGCGCCGCCCCGCCGCGCTCCTCAGGGCCCCCCGCCGCCTGTTGTGCCCGGTGCTCCCGGAACTCGGCTGTCCTGGGGAAGGAGAGTGCCCCGTTAGGTAGCTGCGGTAAGGGAACGGGCACGCCGGGTCACTGAGGTGTAGGAAGGCAGTGAGCAGCTGGGGATGGGGCAGCCCGGAGCCGCAGCCTGCCCTGCCCGAGCGCTGGGCTCGGTGCAGGCCTAGCCGTGAGTGGCGTACAGAGGGTCTTCGCCTCTTGTAATTTTGGACACGTTTCCTCTCAAACGACACGATTCTCCGTGCCACGGGAGACGGTTTGTGACAGGTCAGGGAGGACCCGTGCCGGCTGGCTCCCCTCGCCCTCCCAATGTGCAGCAGCAACTGGGACCCGGGCCCACCCTGGGGCACTTGTCCTGTCTTGCCACTGGTCCTGATGACGTTTAGATGATCCTTGTCATGTCTGAAAATCTTGCTTGCTCTCAAACTTGATTGAAAACAGCCTGAAGATTTGAAAGTGACTGGGGGATCTCTGAGGCACAAAGTGCTCAAGTGGTGTTTCCTGTGTGAACGAAGCTAAATTTTGCTTATTTTTAGTGACACAAAGCTTATGTCCTTAAGCAGTAACAGCAATGCTGTAAACACAACAATACACTTTGGTATAAAAATACACATACTGAATTTATTTAAGAAATATAATTATTTAAGGTAATGTTTTAAAGCAGTTTTAGCCAAACTTCTATATGTTGGATCTGTGCTTGCTGCCAGACTAGTACACCAATTAAGTATTTATTCCTTATGTTGCTTTAGTATCCTTTTATATTTCATTCTTAAACTTTCTCAGCTTTCACCCATATTCTCAGCGGAGAGCTGCAGTAAATACTAAGCTGTTTCAGCCTTTCAGAAAACAAAACCAAATAAATCCCAAAACACAGATTTCTAACATAGTAACACTTTAAAAGCTAAAGTGTTGTTTGATTGAGTTTGCAACAATGGGCCCCAAGTTACTAAATCTGAAAATGACTAGAGGGGAATGAAAGCAAATTGCAGGTTTCTCTGCCTGTAAGGCTCTCTGTCCTTCTCTAGTTGTTCCTCTCACTGGCTTACTCAGCCCTAAAAATAGCATTATTATCTCCACAGCCTTCTGATCTGATCCTGGAACATGTAGACATCAGTACAGTTTGTTATAGTCAAGGCTGAGATGACTATAAAGTAAAGAAAGTGTTGTAAAACAGATTGTTCCTACAGCTTAGTTACAGTTGGGTTGTTGTGTTTTGGTTTTTTTTTCCATAATCAGAATTGCATTATAGGGAAGAGCTTATTTTTCATAGACAAGGTTTATGTTACCCTCTGTAAGTCATTGTAAAAGCAATTTACCTGCTTTTGTACAGAAGAGTAACTCCCAGCACAGCATCATTAATAATAATAAGTTCTATATAGTCACTTCTCTTTATGACTGAGAGTCCAACAGACACTTAGAGAAACGAGGTAGGTCGTTTAGAAGAAAGCCTTGAAAAACTCCACAATGGCAGCTAGTATTCCCAAATGTCTTTGCCTTTCTCTGATAGTGAGATGGAAAACGAAGTTTTCCCCCAGGAGCTTTATCATGGCACTAGTAAAGGGCTGTGTCCATCTGAATCATTCATACTTGACTAGGACAAGTATGGTAGTTTTTCTTGTTCCATTTACCAGCTGTGGTGTCTGATTCCCACATAAGTTAGCCTTGAATATCAGAATACTGGAAAACAGGCCACTTGCCAGGAGTGTTGTGTCTTTTTTACAGTCAGTCTGTCAAGGCCCAGGGTGTGAAGCCCTGGTTTGTGCTTGGTTGAGTGGAAAGTTCTGCCTTGTCTGCAGCTCACCCACAGGCTCCTTCCAGAGCAAGCAAGGGCTCACTGCCTAATTTTTTCTGTCTCTGAAATAAGCCTTACATTTAAGTTGGTTCTCCACTTCCTCATCCATAAAAACAACTTACAAAATGTTATTTAAAAAAAAAAAAAGTCTGCTACATCCATCTTGGGGACCTTTTATGTGATTAGAATGAACAGGCTGGGGACTTTTCTGGCCAGCAGGCAAGTGGCACGGGGCAGAGGGCATCCACGCTCCAGCCCTGTCTGCCACCCCCCTGTTCCTTGAGGGACACAGTCCCCTTGTCCCCCTGAACCCCTCCCTGCCTGAGCAGTGCTTCCTGGCAGAGAGAACAGTTAAAATACTGTGGATGTTTGCAAATCAGTGCTTAGACTTGGGGGGAAAAAATCCCTAAGGTGCTGTCAGGTTTTTTTTTTAAACAAACGCTGTTTGTGTCTGCGATGAGGATGCGTGTGTAAATGGGATCTTAAGAGAGCATGAAGCTTCTTCTTAATATACCTAATGTCCTTGTTTTTTGTCTTGAAAAAACCCTCCTTTCTTCAGATATTGTCATTCAGGTTGTAAAGCACCATTGAAGTAATTGTGCTGAATTAATTATTTTTAAAAGGAACTCGATTTGCTGGGGAGGTTTAGATGGGATGTCGGGAACAGCTTCTTCTCCGAAAGGGTTGTCAAGCCCTGGCCAGGCTGCCCAGGGCAGGGGTGGGAGTCCCCATCCCTGGGGGGATTTCCAAGCCGTGTAGATGTGGTGCTGAGGGACAAGGGGCAGTGGTGACCTGGGCAGGGCTGGGGTAAGAGTTGGACTCGATGATCTTAAAGGTCTTTTCCAACCCAAAGGAGTCCATGATTCCACCAGCTCTCTTGTTTACCTTCTGCAGTCGGTAGGTAAGAGCAGAGTTGTTTTCTCTCGTCCGATCTTACTGAAGCACCAGAGTCACTCGGTGACGCAGCAGGGGGGGTGTGACGCCCCGGCGGGGGGCACCCCTGGCAACCCGCGGGGGGCCGGGGGTGTCATGGCCAAGGGCAGGCGGGCCAAGCCCAGCGACCGGAGCGCCGGCGTCTGGGTGAGGAACGGGCCGGCAGGAGCCCCGCGGGGCTTTTTTAATCCTTCACGTCTAGCAAAAACGAAACCCCGAGTTTTCCCGTTCCTGATGTTTGTCGGGAAAAAGCGCCCGAGGCACTCAGAGGACGTGGGCTAAAACCGACCCTGGCAGGACTTTTTCTTCGGGTTTCCATCAGTGCTGGAGGTCTCTTGTTTCACACTCAGCCGGCTGTCTTCTGCAAAATGCCAGCTGATGTTTGCCTCCGTTCTCTCCCCTCCGTCTCTGAAAACCTTGGAGCTGTTACCTTAAAGTTTTGTGTTTTCAAACCTACAGTCGTACAACAGCAGGAGCAGTATGAGAGGGGAAAAAAAAAACAAAACATAAAAAGAAAAAAAAATATATAGCATGTGTGGTTTTGTTAGATGGATTAAACTGTTTTCAGAAGGGCCCTGGAGAAATAATACTCTTGTCTGGTTACTCATGTACATCGTAAGGTCCTTATTATGGCAGGGGTTGTGTTGCTTGGAGGAGCCTCCAGATTTTTCCAGAGGCCACTAGGTGCTGCTGCAATCCAAGTAATAAAAAATAAATGGGAACGTGCGGTTTTGCCCACACTTCTGATCGGATTTATTTCGGGGTTTTGTTGTTGGCTTTATTTATTTATTTATGTATTTATTAAATAAGGGAAGAAAATTTCATTCTTTTGTAGTTTGCTCACATTGGAGTACACCAGAGTCGACTTGAGTCGATTACAAGTTCTGCACTAAAACAGATCCACGACTCAGGAGAAGCTCAGTACCTTGAGAATCAGTTGCCACTAGGCTACAGAGCTCGGGCACAGGTGAGTCACTGTGGCCATAAAGCCAATTCACAGAGCTCCTAAGATATCATCACTTGCCAAATTCTAAGTCAGATTAGGAGCTAGTGAGGCAGTCAGAGCAGGCTGGCAGACTTTGTGCCTCGGGGAGTGAAATGCTTCCTAGCTGTGCTAAGGAGGAAACAGATTTTGCTCTTTCTCAGTCACAGTTTTGGGTACTCAAAGTCCTGCTGTAGTTACTGCTGATTTCCAGCATCAGTTACTTTCCCCTTTTCTTAGCTACTACAGCTGTTTGAGGCATGTTTGTGTGCTAGAATATATTAGGATGGATCTCAGTCCAACATACATCTGTATGTACAGCCCTCTAAGAATGTCTAATTGACATTTGAAGATGTTTTCAATTGAATGTCAGAAATTCTGTGTATTCAGGCAAGGGTTAACTTTTTTTTACCATTGAAAAGTTAGAAACTTCCCATTTGAAACATATTTAAGGCTTGTTTAAAAATGGGGAGATCTGAGGCAGTCTTTGAAACAAACAAAATACAGCATAAAATGTTACAATTGCACAAGCACATTTTTATATCCTTGTCACCCACCAACTTTGTGCACAGAATATCTTCTGTTTTCATCTTCTCTAAGTACAGCAGTTCTACTGAGTTCATTTCACAGAGCTTGCTGTAAGGAAGGGCACAAATAGGCTGAGAAGGAATATTTAAAAGGGAAGCTTGAGGCTAGTGAAAAGGAGAAGATTATACTGTAACATGAGTATATGTTATGTTGATATTACTTATACTTTTCTGTGGAGCATTTGGTCTTAGCTATTGTATGAAAAGGAGAACTGGGTCAGAGGGACCTTTTATCAAGTCTGGTATGAATGTTCACCTGATGTTTTATGCCTTCAGTGTCAGAACGAGGTAATGGAATTCCTTTTCTGTCATGAGAGTTAAAATAAGGTCAGCGCTGAGAGTACAACGATGCATTGAAGGCCAAAATGTGATGTCACAGGAACAATCTGCAGAAGTTTGTCTATGTGATATTTTTAAAAAGTGCTGGTAGAGTGTTGGAAGCTCACTGCACGTGAAGCTGGATGCCTCATCTCTTTACATGGGGGAACTCACTGGCTGTGAGGTTAATTAATTTTCTCAGAAATCTAGTAACTGTTTAAGCTTATATTACCTCTTATTTCATGATAGTCCTATAATTATCTATAATAGATTTTTTTTTAAACCATCAGTTAATATGCAGAATACTTCCAAGAGATTAATTTCAGCATTTACCATCTTGCTTTTCCATTTTCCTGCACTATATATGCACTAGCAATAAACACTGTACCTAAAATGTGAAGATTGACATGAAATTGCAGGGAGTTATTTTAGTAAGCCTTACATTTTACTGACTTACAAGGTGCTTATTTTTAAACACATATGTGAGAGTGTATCCATGTGATTTACTTATCCATTCAACTACAGTGGGGTTAAATCTGTATGAGAAAAGAAATAAAAGTCTGGCATACAAAGGAAGAGAATCTGTCTAGTATTCAAAACACTCTAAGGTATGACCCTGCAGCTGACTCCTTGCAGATAAATCGTGTATTTGGTGATTCTTCTTGCTGGATCAGGCTTCTAGTTACATTTATCTTTAGAACTGATTCAGAGTCACTTACTCTTGAAACTTGTTTTAAAAATTGTGTTACCTTGAAACTTGCTCTTCTCTTTGGAGGAGAATATCACAGTTAGAAAATGAAAAACATATTCCACAGTGTTAAAATAAAAAATTGCTAGAGCATTTACAGTAAAAAAGCATAAAGTTCCCAAGCAGGAAAATTATGCTTGAGGAAGAACAGAGGAAATCTAATAGTCCAGAGGAGTTTTCAGTGTTTCAATTTTTAGCTATTTTAATCATATTGCAAAGATACATAATAAAAAACTTTAAAAAATTAAATATGTTAAATAACTTTAAAAATAATTATTTTGCAGTTTTTCTTTTTTTCTTCTAAAAATCTAGTTTCATTTTAGAGACTGGATGCCCATTATGTGAAAGAATGAGATTATAAATTAGTTATACAATTAATACCCCCTCCACTTCCCCTGCATCAAGCAGTGTCCATGACATTCAGTACATAAATCATAGATTAATTCAATTTTGAGGTCCCTTTTGTACTTCATTTTAATTAGCTTTAGGCTTACTAGTGAACCAGACAAGGCAATCCTGACATATATCTGGTATTTTGCTGCTTGCAGACAGAGTGTAGCATTTATTTGAAAATTTACCCTTTTATATTAATCATCTATATATCTATTCAGCAAGTCAAGGGAATGCAAATCCTCCTGACACTTTTCAAAATAAAATAAAATAAAATAAAATAAAATAAAATAAAATAAAATAAAATAAAATAAAATAAAATAAAGAGGGCTTCTATAAAACTATGTGAAGTTGAAGATTTAACAAATGAATGTGACTTCTGTATTAGAACATAGACAGCTTAATGACTAGTAGACTTCAAACAAGGTATGTGAAAATTCATAATTTTTTTGCTATCATTTCTTTTTTTTTTTTTCAGAAAGCAGTGAACAACAATTTCCCATTTTCTTCTCATGACAACAGACACAGTCTAGAGAATGTAGGAGAGTATTTTGATTCTGTAAGTACCCAACACTGAGAAAAATCAACCAAGTTCTCAGTCTGCCAGAGATTAAACACAGTATCTTTTCTCTCCCCTGCAAAACTTAGAGATGCTAAAAATTGTGAGAAGAGAAAAATGTAAACAGCAAAGAGAAACACATTTTTTATTAGTATTGGATGTGGCCTCTCTGGGGCTGGCACAGGTATGCAGCAGCTCAGATGGTCATTGGCAGAATTCAAGGGGAACAGATACCCCATCTTTGGGTCTCTGGCAGGCATTTTCTAGTGGTCCTGGTTTTTATGTCTTCGTATGATTCTGTACCCAGCCCTGCTGGCTCCTGAAAGTGACTGGCCTTGTGATGAACTTTTGTAGAGGTCTCAGACACTGCTAATTCACAGTCCAACATATTTGGTTCATACTCATCTTTATCCTAAGTTTATCCAAAATCCATTAAACACCCACAGTATATCTTCAGAACATATTATTTTCCAATCCACATCTCTTTATAATGCACCTGTTTAAATGTATGTTGCAGGAGCCACAACTTGGAATAGAAGTTAAATTGTTTGGGGCTTTTCTGTACGTGCAATGGTTTCATGTTGTTCCACTTTTCTTAGATTGTTGACATCTTTCTCAGAAGCAAAAGAAAAGTGCAGTTCAGGTGCTGATGAGGAGGAAGCAGCACATTGTGATATTGGAAGTTTGTCTGACTTTGGGCTCTGTTAGACCTAGATTTTTTGGTATTTATTATTCCCTGCATAAGCTCAATTTCTGTGCACTTTGTGTCATGTCTTGTATTTTTAGAGATACTGATCAACCATAATTCCAAATAAATTTCCAGCAAGCTGTGGAGTGTGAACATCAGGGTCTCTCTCTGTGTTGGGACACACAAGTGATAGTTTTGAAGGTTCAGACTTCATGGTCTGTTTCAGTTTCTTTCTTGCATTCTGACCAAAATTATTAACCTATTTCTTGCCATTGCTCTGCAGATTAATTTAGTCAAGTAGAGCTAAAGAGCTTTAAGTATATAATATGCCACAGAAATGCAAAGTGTAAGTGGTTTATTAGCAATAAGAGGTGGAAGGTCAACAGATTTCTCATTAGATATGCAACCAGAAATGTTCAAACAGGCAAGTCTGACAATATTATTTTTAACTTGCTGAAGATCAGCCATGAGTTCTTGAAATCACTGTGGTAACAGCTTTGTTAACTTCCCAGTGGGGTAGTGACTGTTACAAGATTCATCTGTGAAGCTGTGAGAGTAAGTCATATGTTTACATGAATTTTTCTTGCCATTTTTTTTCCTAGGGCTTGGGCCGGAGGAAGGTAGAACCAGAGAGACGGCAACATAACTCACAGAACTTCTTCCTTGAGGCTCATGAATTAGTTCCTAACAGCAAGGATGGCTTAACCACTTATCAGACATCATATGTGAAACATGAAAATGCTGAGAGTGCATTTTGGAGGCGGTACCCAAAGCAACACAAAAGATGGTGCACTGACAAACCTGCTCCTGAGACTGGAAAAAAACCTGCAGCCAAATGAGCCACCTGAATTATATAAGCACTGTTGGAGCTCTGACTTACCCTCAGCAGAGCCTTTTCTTGAGAGCTGAACTCCTTCTCATCAAATGAGTGATGAAATAAACATTGTATAAGATGAATGGGGTTGTACAGTTCATTGCAATCAACAATCTCATGTGACTCTGAAGACATACATTACTAAAACAATTTTAATGAAGAAGAGCATTATCAGGAAGAGCATGATTGCACGTATATTTAGAAGTACCTCTGTTGTGAGAACAGAGGTAGTGGTTGTACTTGTGTTATTTGATACTGGTTGACCTTCATCTTGATACAAAAGCTCCTTCAATTTCAGAATCAGTGTTATGGCTGTACCTGAAGCATCTGTGTTGACTGAAGTATATAAAGGAGCTGGGTCCTTGAGGGTTCACCACAACAGGGAGCCAAAACTGCATGTTCAGGTAAGAGAGAAACTTCAGAAAAGTTTCATGGGTTTGCAGAAAGGTTACTTGCCATTAGAGAAGCTAGATAAAAAAGAAGATGCACATTAGATTGCTGGATGAAATAACTGTGGAGTTTGGTTGTAACACAGCAGTTGCATAAGTAAAGCAAGAAGGGATCTTGTAAACAATGGCTGCATACCTCAAATGTGTGTGCCCTCAAAAGATGTGAGTGTATGTATGTGTGTGTCATTATTCATGGCAATAAGGGGGAAAAAAGCTCAAGCTGAAAGTGGAAGGCTGCACAAACATTTGAGTTTGAGGTAAACTGGATCTGAAAGACCTCCAAATAATGTGTTTTATGGATAATTTCCATTAATATCAATAAAATAACAAATAAAACTCTGTGTCTTAAAATATACTAGAAGCAAGCTTGTTGCTATGCAAAACAATGTTGACTAAAATAATTCAAGCAGAAGTTTATGGGATTATTTCCTTTGTCAACAAGATATATGGAAAAACAAACCCTCAACCCTTAGAATTCCATGCATTAGCTGGAATTAGCTGTGTTAAGAAATGATTTCTGCCTTCCAGTGAATTATCTTTTCATATCAAGATGGAATGGCTGACCTTTTGTGGGCCATCAAAATAGATTGTAGTAGAATATTTCCCCAAACATGTAGCAATTTTATTAGCACACACTGAACTAATAAACTTCTTTATTTTTTAATATGAATATCCCCCTAGTAAAGTTCTTGGGGTGCTACACAATGCCTAGAAATGCAAAACATTATTGAACAATGTAAAAACAGATAAAAAGCCAAGTAACATAGCATTATTTAAAGAATTATTTTTTCTCAAAGTAAAGCCAGCCTGCCTGACAACTCCAGAGTCAGAATTTCCAGAGCTTTAGCCAACAATTTCATCTCCAAACTGATTCAAAACTCCACTATGTGCCAATCACATGGTAAATGAAGTACCCCATGCTGTTTGGCATGCTCAAGAGGGCAATCTTGGACCTCCATCAGAAGGAAGAAACACATTCTTGCTCCATTAGTAATGTTTATCTGTGGTTTAGCATTACAACTGGATATGGTGAAATAAATTTGCTGTAGTTTGTTATGCCTTTAAACACCAATAGATTTCTCTTTTTTTTCCCCCTCACATTTTGACTCAAACATGTTTTTGGTTTTTTTTTCAAAGTAACTGTGGATTAATATATATTCTTAATGGTAGAGTGATGAAGGTTTCAGAGGAGAAACTGGAGACCTCATGAAACCTCTGTACAAACTGAAATATACTGTGCTGAGTTAAACAAAACAGGTGATTCTCATCTATCTCATGCCCTGGCTGTGTTTCTTGGGTAAATAACATGAGATCCAATACATTGAACTTCAAAATGAATGATAAATGCCCCAGATAAATTCCAGAAAGTCACAGCCTTGCATACTTTGGATAGAAACCATCAGTATTGTTTAATCTTGTGATAATAATGTGCTTGTGAAGAAAGCCCTATTGAGTTAAAATATTTTTTTCAATATGGGTTTTTTCCTTCTTGGGGGATGGAGGAGAGAGGGGGGAGGGCTGGTAAGTCCCGTAATAGGAAAAAGGTAGTTAATTAGGATCAGATGGGTGTGGGTAGGTTTAGCAAAATGAGCATCACAGCTGCTCTGGAGAAGTAAAGCTTGTGCTCTAGGTGGTGCTGATAACGATGGACATTGTGGTACCTTGTTCTGTTTAAAACAAAGCAAAACAAAATAACCCAAGCAAGGTTGTTGCAAAATTGCCTTGGATAGTATTGTCAACAATTTGAACACAGCCAAAACCTCTTAACAGAAACAGCAGGGTTCGTGCTGTAAACTTTTGGAATGAGCATCTCTTGCTGCCCTCTGTTTTTTCTCCAGAGCCTACACCAACTTGGGGACTCTCTGTACAGCTTTCTGAAAAAGTCTCAAGTGTTTTCAATGGGTTAGCTAAATTCACAGAATGTAAAGACTTTAAACCAAGGGGATGGGCAGATGGCTGCAACTTCCTTTGATTTAAAAAGTTAATACTTGTCAGCTGAGCCCAGCCACAGGCTGAGGCTGGTGATTAATATGGCTGAGCTGAAGAGTGGCAACTGTGTTACTTAACCGCTCCTGCCTGGGTTGAAGGCAGTTTGCTTCTCAAGTTGTGTTAGGCCACCTGCATGGGAACAGTCTTATGCTTGTGTTTGCATGGTTATGTTCACTTGTTTAAAGTGTGTTTGTTATTTTTTTTCTTTCTTCTTCCCTGGTTACTGATAACTAGCGCTGAGAAAATGGGCTTGCTCAAAGCTGCTGACTCTTGGACTCTGGTAAGTTAAATGTCAGCTTTTATAGCTGTTTCATTTACAAGATATTGTGACCTATGAAATGCTGCTAATAGTAATTTTTCACCTGGATAAAGAAACTATTGATGTTGTGTGATAGCAGATTAGGTTTGGTGTGATAGGAAGCAAGATTTAAATTTTTGCCTCTTGTTTTCTTGGTGTCTAAAGAAGCTTAAGGAGATGCTTGAAGCCTGAACTGCCTGGCCAGTGAGGACGGATGGGTGGAAAGGGGAGTGCTGCTGCTTGTGGAGCTAGAAATTAAATGGGGATGCAGCAGCTTGACTTCTAAGTCATCTGCTGCTAATCTAATCACTCTCTGTTCATAATTGAATCAGTCCGTGTAGCTGAAATGTTGTTTCTTAGTGTGTACTCTCAAGGTTGGTCTGAGTGAAGTAACTTCATAGAAATGTTGTGCTGAAGATGAGCCTGTTTCCTTCCCTGGGCCAGGCAGCTACACAGTAGCAATAGTGTTGGAGAGCTGCCTAAACCCCAGACTGGTTCTGATGTATTTCCAGTGATGTAGTTTTGGTGTGGGTAATACTGAGCTTCTGTAGATGTTCTTCTACTGGTTTAATTTTTCCCTTGCTGAGGAAAATACTGATATAACTGTGATGGTGATAATGTTGAACTGAGAGTATAAGCCAGTATCTGATAGAAACATTTATGTTGATGAAGTGGCTGTGGTGGTTGACATGAAATGAAATTTCTAAAATTAAGTAGGAACTTTGGGTTAGGCATTTCTGTCTTTAAATCACAGTCTGCTAATATTTTTTTTGTTTTTCTGTAACCTCCCCCTCCTGCTGCTACTTTATCTAATGAGCAGTAGATGGCAAGTAGGGAGACCTGTTACACTCTGGAGTGAGAAAGGACTAGGTAGAGCTGCCTCATCTCAAATTTCTTGTTTTATCCTTGCCTACACCCACCAGATGGGGCAGGGGGGGTTGCCTGGGTCAGAGGCATTGTATGGCTTTTAAATTTCAAGTAAACATTAACTGAGGCAAGGACCGAAACTTGGGTCTGCCTGCTCACAGATGAGTGCCCAGACCACTGAACTTGAGAAGACCCTGTGCTTTCAAGTCCAATGTTTAACTATTTCATATAAAAGGTAACAGCTCTGACAGAAGGGATGTAGTGGGGTCAGTTTTCCAGACTATCTGAATGAGATCAAAGATTTAGAAGAATCTTGGGAAGACTTTTTTTTTTTAATTTGGTGTGGGATGTCTAGAAATAGTGATATGATGATCCTGCAGCACTACCCCTGTAACAATAAATGACTGTAAGATGGAGGACACCTGACTCCTAGACTTCTGTTACCAGCCCTTCTTTCCCTGTGGACAGACTTGCTATGGAGTATTTAGAGCTACATTAGAGACATAGTTGCCTGCCAGTGTACTATTTTAATAAACAGTGGCTGTGTGTATGTTCTTAGGACCCCTTTCACTGTTCTATGGAAGGAGAGTCAAATTTTATAACTCAAGGCATGCTATTTTTAAGTGGAAGTGGGTTTTTAATTTAAAATGAACATGCTCTCTCCCTCTCTCACCCCTTCACCCCCCAAAATATTGTGTTTAGATTGTCCAGTAGATACCTACAACTGGCAGTGGCTGCTATGCAGACAGACCAACAGAAGTATCAAGTACTCTGCTCAGATGTAAATTCTTGTGGGATCAGGCTGTATAATACTAACCAGACATTCCTGCTCCAAATGGCATTTTAGGCACACATTAATGACCCTAAGCGACAGACCTTCTCATCTTATTGCTTAATTAATCAATGGCCCAGTGGCACACTGGCAGTGCTTTTTTTCAAGCTGTGCATCCCCTCAGATGGTAATCAGATGGTATATGGCTGCATCTACTTATGGGCAAGTCAAAGCCCAATAAATAAAGTTTAATTTCCTGATTCCCCTGGGATATAGTGATTCTTTTTAACAAAGCTTCTTCAGTTGAGTTGAAATTAAAAAACAGCATGATCAACATATTGCATAATATTTCATTGGTGGAGTTAAGTATCAGGTTTAAAGACTTAAAAAAAAAATAAAAATAGGGGACACTATTGATACTGAAGTAGGGTATTTTCCATCAAAAATACCTAAGCCTATTTTTGTTACTGGTGTTAAATTCTATGTTGTCAGCTTTTAAGCAATACTGCAAAGGTTTTCTGTGCATGTGTGGTGTTATTTTTCACTCTAAATTAAACTTGCTATCATTTGGAATAGAATTAACATTTAATCTTAAAAAATATTTGGTAATATGCAATACAGTTTGGTGCCATAGGAGGGCAGATGTGTTGAACAGCTTTATTTTGGTATCCAAGTGTTACATTAGTGTAAACTTGATTGCGGTGTGTTGGATGATCAGATTTATACTGGTACCAATGAGCTCTCAGTCATGTCAGAGAAATGCAGCAACTTGATTCTGATACAAATGGAAGTATGTAAATCTCGTGGAGTTTGAGTTTAAATACCTTTTTCTAGCGGTTCATTTTTTATGTTTACAAAGTCTGAAGATTTTTCAAGCCACAGTTTTGTTTTGCCTTTGAGAGCCTGTCATCTGATTACAGTTACTTATTTAATCACTGACAATATCAAGGAAATTAACAGTAAGTTCTTTAGTTTACTACTTAGATTTGTCTTTTTATTTTCCTAGTGTCAAGTTTGTCCTAGTTTATGCTGCAGTTTTCTTCATGTTTCATGTTAAATTCAGTCTTAAATATAAAAGAACTTTAGCCTCTTGGTGAAGTAATTCCTTAAGAAATTTGGAATTCCATTCAATCCATATTTGCCTTTTCAAGTGAGTGGAGAAATGAAGTTGTTTTGTTAGAGGAAGAAATCTGTGTGTGTGTTTGCATGGCCTAGATAATCCCTTTCTGCAGAGCATTTGGGAGGGACCTCACTGCAGTGATGGGTTCCTGAGACTGAGCTTGTGCTCGAGGTTCCCTCTGACAGACTTCTAAGTTTGGAAAATAGTTGTGGTGTCCCCAGTCTGTCCATTTGGCTCTGTTGTTTCTGACCCTTCTGTATCATAACAGGGAGATCCCTGCTGAGTTGGTAAGCAGAGGCTGTCCTGCAACCTGAGAGGCCTGCTTTTCTGTGATGGTTGTGGGATGAAGGAGCTCAATGGGCAATACTGCTTCTTCTGAAAGTGGAGAAAAATTTCCAGCATCTTCAGCTGAATGAGTAAGATGAGCATTTCATCTGTCTCATATAATGAAGTCCCTGAAGTAGAGGAGGGCTTGCTAAGCAGTGAAGACATTAAGAGGCACACTGTCTAAGACAAATCTAGTCCCTTGGATGCAGGAATGACTGTGTGGCCGCCTGACCCTTTCTTGCTGTTCAGCTGACCCCTCTATGCTATGAGACTGGCAGGGTCTCTCTCCAAATACACAGCACCTGCAGAAGGGATTCAGCCAGATTTCCTGCAGCATGAAGCGGCTCTAAACTGCTGTGGAAGCAAATATTCTTAGGTCATAGAAGAATGATGTGGGGAAGTGGTGTTTTGTTGTCCCCAGCCCCAACAGCCCACAGAAGGCAAAGCCTACTCTGCTCTAAAAATAAGTTGTCACAGGGTCTGTTAGCAGATGAGGCAGCCCTTGCTTGCAGAAGTGGACACTTTTGCTCCATAACCACCTTCTACAACAACACTTTGGACTATCAAGTTGTCCTCTACTGCCTTAAGGAGGAAGATCCTTCTTGCCTCTGTTCTCCCCCTTATTCCCTGGTTGCTCTTATATTTAAACCATCTATGTTCTGATCTTGCTGCCAAAGTAGATGTCAGAAGCCAATATGGCAGCTGTCATACAAAGATCCTGCTGAGATCTGTAAGAATAATTTGTGTCAGAACACAGGCCATTGATAATTTTATTTGTCCTGATGTGCAAATGTCTTGTTGGATAAGTGCAGAATAATCTCAGTCCGCTGCCCAGTGTGTGGTCTAAATGCTGGTATCTAAGTCTTGACTAAAATCTGTCACAACTTTTGATGTCCTTAGTGCACAACCCATGGGAAATATCTCTTCACATTTTCTTTGCACTTTTGTAATGAGTATCTACAGCTTTTTTTGTGTGATGAAAACCTCTCTCCCGTTTTCTGAGTGTCATGACTGTAGGCTAACATGCCAACATTGCTCTTCTACAAAGATGCCAAAACTTTTATAGCCAGCTGTGTTTTGCTTTTTCTTCCCTGCTTCTCCCTGCTTCCCTTTAACTCTCCCCAGTAGGATTTTTGCAATACATTTCTAGAAATATTGTATACACTCTGACACAGACCAATATCTTCTGCAGTAATAATAAATTAGATGCAGTGGGAATTCAAGCTTGTTCTTTTGTCCAAGGTGATATAATGGAAGTCATTCGTAATGAAGAAAAAAGTAATTGTTATGCAGCATTTTTGTATTAAATATGCCTCCCCAAATTATCCAGAGTATAAAAGAGAATGTTTTTAGACCTTTGTTACAACCATAGTTGAGCAAAATGCATGTGAATGTCCTTTTATTTGCATAACTGAGATTTCTTAAAATACAAACCATTTGTATTGTGTTAAGCTCCCTCAAGCCTTGCTGCCTCACAAGGGGTATCGTAGTTTTATCATTAATCAAAACAAAGCAAAAATCAATAAACATGCATAATGAGGAGTCTCTGATTCCAGTATGCAAATACAATACATATTGATGGAATGTTTCTGAATCTAAAATAGTTTTACTCTTTTTTTTTCCCTCTCAGAAGTCCCCAAGCCTTTTAATTTTAAAATTTTATGCATTGCAATGCAAGCAGTGTTAGAATAAGTTCATGTATCAGAGATAACAAGTTAAAAGATAAATGTTGGATGAATCTCCTGATAGTTTTTGTTTACTTTAAAGGAAGTTTATGCTTCTGAAAGGCTGGTAATTACTTGACCTTTAAAGGCTCAATCCTGCAAAAACAGTTGCTCTGCTGTGTACTTTCCTGCTGGTACCAGAGCATGGGCAGCTGGATCCCTGGGCCCTGTGCCAGGGCTGTTTGTTAATTAGTGAAAATCAGTTGTTTCTTATGTGTAGGGCAATCAAAGTGTTACATTGCAGTGGGACAGAAATTATATTCAGTCAGGACAGGCTTGTGTCCTTGACACGTGGCCAAGACAGTGATCAGTACCTGCAGCTCCACAGAGCAAGGGCACAGTTCAGAGGACACAAGAGCTCTGCTTCTAACACTGTGGAAAGCTCAGCTCTTCTCACACACTAGCAGATCATGCAAATCGTGACTGATATGTATTTACAGCTGCCCTCTGTAGTTTTAAATTCCTTATCAAACATATGTACGCTGTGATACAAGGAACATTACATCTGAGGATGCATCCAAAAACATTTCAACAGGAGACTCAGTAATTTCATAAGTTTCAGGGGTGTTGCACCACTACAATAAAGAACCTTAGGGCATGGTTCAAATTAATGCTGCAAATTCCTTTATCAGAATCACAAATTTCTAACAAGTGAGTTCTGATGGGCTAAATCTTAGCAGCAGCTACTGCTTACCTCTTTCTGAAGCTGTGCATATCTCTAGCAAGTACAAAACACAGAACCAAGAAAGAGGCACATACATCAACAACTGAAGAATTTAAATAAAGTTCCATGAAGGCTAAAGTTAAAGGAAAGAAGGATGAAAGGGACCAGTGGTAGAAAAGCAAGGCTGCAATTAAGTTGAAAAAGTTCCTTGTTT
Organism: Apus apus; assembly: GCF_020740795.1. Lineage (NCBI taxonomy): Eukaryota > Metazoa > Chordata > Aves > Apodiformes > Apodidae > Apus > Apus apus. The sequence goes on from NC_067285.1 coordinate 3,353,639, forward strand.
GTTAGTCAAATAAAAAGCTGTGCCAGAGCTGTAGAATTGGCTAGTCTAGCATAACTGCATCTCTTGTGTTCTGTGGGACTTGGCTAACCACAGGCACAATCCGCTTGTGAGAGTCATCCCCTCTGAGCTGATTTGTTAGCAATGTAAGAAGTTTAAAGGTATGATGTGTATTTTATATAATAATAAAATAAATGTGGCAGCAATCATAGATTAGGAAGTATAGTTTCAAACTGTGAGAGTCTTTTAGGCTTATTAATTTGCTGTGGATGGGTTTCACAATGGGTATGTCTGTTTGCCAAGTCACAGAATCATAGAATTGTTTTGGTTGGAAAAGACCATCAAGTCCAACCTATAGCACCACATCTACATGGCTTTTAAATCCCCCCAGGGATGGTGACTCCACCACTGCCCTGGGCAGCCTGTGCCAGGGTCTGACAACCCTTTTGGGAAGAAACTTTTCCTGTGCTTATGTACGTTTGTTCAAAGTTTGTTTTCATGATCATGGTGTGGTTGTGGCAGATCTTATGTCTAGCTGCACTCCTTGTTTATGGAGGCAGCCCCACTAAAGTCAACAGGATCATGTGTGTATATGTGTGTATACGTATATATCCATGTTCATGCATATAGGTAGATACATAAGGTGAGGGATGCAGTTTGCTCCTCAGTCAGTTACTTCTTCAGTTTTCTACAAGGATGTTTGATGAGAAACTTAGTAGTTACACTTTTTAAATTGATTCTTCAGTGATCTGAAACTTTTCTTATAAAAAGAGGATAGGTATTTGTCATGAAAAGTAAAACTCTGCACTATGGAGCATCTTTGGCAAAGGGATGAATGAAGGTTACTGCAGCAATGGGTTGATGATCGGGAGGAGCTGATGTTTCAAGCCAGAACAGCTCTTGATGTTGCTTTTCACTTTAATTGCTTTACTGCTGCTCTGTAGTGCTTGGTCGGTGTTTGCCTCCTGTCTGTGCCCTGACCACACTGCTTTTCCAAGCATGGTGGTTCTTGGCAGCAGGATGCTCTGCTGGGATAGCTGCATGCTGGCAACACTCTGGAGAGCCTGGCAAGATATTCCTCAGCATGTCCTTTACTACTCAATTTCCCTGAGCCAGAAGAGTGAGAATTGTGTACCTTTGTTTCAACCTTTGCTTATACAGTGTGAGGTAGAACTTATAACCTTTTCCTTCCTGGTTTTGGTAATTGTAGTACATGGCTGCTTGCAGCGTCTGTGTCTGCTTTGCCCACCGTCACTTGCTACCTTGCATGTATCATAAATAATGTCAAGTCTTTTAAATATGCTTGTTGTTTATTTTAACTGTAATTTAGGTAGGCCTAAGGCTAACAAGTGAGTGTGATGACCTGATGTACCTTGCATGCGAGTTCTACGCTACATCTTTTTGCACTTCATTATTTTCAAAAATGAATGAAAAATCCATCAGCCAATGCAGGAGAAATTACAGACCATCTGGTTTTGGCAAGGGTGGTAGAGGAAAATACAACTGAGGCCATTTTTGTGATGCTTGTAGGAGGCCTTCAAATAGAATAAGAGTAGTGATGTGAGTGATTAATAGTTTTAAAGCTTTGGGGTTTCTTTGGCTCAAGCTTTCTGCAAAAGGGTGGTCAGCCTGGCACCTCCTCTCACTAAAAGGGAGGGATGAAAAAAAAATTACCTGGTGATCTTTCAGAACTGTTACAGAGGGTAACAAGCTGTGGGGTAAAGGAAAGTGTGGTCATCTCATCCAGGTCTGAGGGCTGGAAGCTTCACCCTCAGTGTGTATTGCAGCTCAGAGGAGTGGTACTGCTTGGGCTTGTTAATCTCTAGCTACGTGCAATGCTGCCCTCATGTAGAGTCACACACCATTCTGTGTGTTGAAAATATTTTTCACATCAGTCTTCTGAAGTGCATTGAAGAGAATAAATGGACCTCTCTCCACCCTGGAGAGGTATAATTATCTACTTGGCAAAGACAGGATTGAAAGCAAAGAAACCCCCTTGCCTTTATCTCCTTACCCTGCTCTAAACATTTTCATGACCTTTTTTGGAAAAGTTTTACGAAAGTAAGATTGAACCGAGGACTTTTCTCCCATGTCCTCCTCTGTTTTGTTGCACAGTGTGGTCTGTTTTAAATAAGCTCCACAGTGCAGTCATTTAAGGAAATGAAGATATTTCATAGCACGCTTAGCATTTGCATTTGAATATGGGCCACCCTGCTGTTTGATTAAACTGGAGTTTAAGAAAGCTGTAAGAATCGAGGTTCATATGCAGTGCAGTACTTCATACTCAGATTGCAAAGGTTGTTGAAGGGAAAAAAAAAGATAATATCCTTGGAAGTACATGACTAATGAGAATATATATAGCACTTCTGAGACAGCTCAAATATATAATTATTGTGAGGATTTCACAGACACATAAATATAATGATCCTCAGCTAAGTAAATTGCTACCTACCAATGAAATAAATACGGTCCCTTCAGAATTTGAAATAATTCAGTACTGTAGGTGGTGGGAAATGATTCACCTTAGCTGTTATCTCTGGAACAGTAATATAGAAATGTATTTGCCAGTACTGTTAGGTTTACATTGTTCTTCATATCCTGTGGAGTTTGTCAGAAGATCTGTGGTCCCTGCCGGTTTCCACCCCCTATTTTGATAAGGTTCTGCACAGCATGGCTCAACAATGGGTTGGAGCAGCTAATATTGTTTACCACAGTAGGCATCTCAGCCATAATATTTTTCCAAGAAACACTGATGTGTTTAAAGGTCAGGTTGATACTGATTTGACTGCTAAACATGAATTCATTTTTCTAGGAGTAGAAGGATGTACATGCCTTGGGATAAAGGTTAAACTGTTGTTTATGCACTCAATAGGTGGAAAACACAAGGCTTTAATATACAAATGATAATAGCCTGTGCTGGTCAGTCAGGGAAGTGTGATGCTTTACATTTAAGTGGAAGCTCTGAATCCACAGGCATTTTCTGACTATTGCTATAGAAGAAAACTCACTGAAAACCTTCACTGCTTGCCTGGAAGATTTGGACTTCACAACCAGTTTAAATGTTTTTGTTTTGTTTTGTTTTTCCTGGTCACAGTAGTTCAGAACTCATCTGGGTCTTTCAGCAGTGCCTGTTACACTGAATGTTGCTCCCTCTGATGCAGTGCCAGAGGCTGGCCCCTCCAGCCATGCTAAGGGGAGTGAAAGGTAGGAGGGCAAGACTGAACAACCCTAAAATTTGGATTTACTGTTCTTGCCATCTTTGATGGGAGTGATGTGATGGTGTCTGAAAGGAAGGTCACCTCCCCTGTTGTAGCTGCCACCTCTCCTGTTCAGGTGCCTCTTTCCGTGGCAATGAAGTCGTGGTCAGTACCCTCTGTGCTCAATCTGTGGTGTTTTCCAAGCCACGTGAAGAGGGTATCACATGCCAAAGCTGAGAAGGAACCTCTACAACATGAATACTAACAGAGCAAGGACATACATACACATCCTTCTCAAGGTCTGAGTCACCTCATTTACCCATCCTGTTTTTTCCTCTACTTCCAGCTTTCTTTCTTTCTGTAATGAGAAAACCTTTAATGTCATGTTAGAAAGAGATCACTGTACCCATGTGGGAGGCTAACATACTTCTTAAAGAAATAACCAGTGCTCTCTTACCACATGATGTACTTTTTTAACCACACCTTTTGGTATTTTGGGACATGGCTTTGGGGGCTGTTTATGCATTTGGAGGGGACACTGTCACTGTTTTCAGTACAGTATTCAGCTTCTATCTTCACTAGGGTAATGTTGGTCTATGACAGAGGCATCCCATTAGCTCCAAAGATTGAATTTAAGAACTCAGGTCTACTTACCCATGCTGATAAACACACAGTTTCTGTAATTTTCTTGTAAAAGGATTTGTTCTTTTCCCTGTTTTAACTTTTATTGAGTCATTTGGTTGCAAACTCTGCTTCAAAGACTTAAAGTCCATCCAGGATTGTTCCTACTTAATTGTCTTTAAAGCATCGTATAGATTTGTTGCTGTAGTTCATTTCTACAGATTTTGTCTCTGCAAGGACTGCAGTCCTGGCAAGGCAGCTCAGGTCACTTCTTTGATCCAGTTTTCAGTGGGATGTTCTGACACCTTGACCATCTTGGCATTTGCTTTGAGAACAGATGGAGAAAACAGTCCATAATATGCCTGTTGGCCTAAAAGCAGAGAATCTAGTAGTGCCATGAGTGGCTTGCTGGCTGACATCAATAGCACAGGATGCTGCATTTGATTAGCTTTGCTTTCACAAGAGAGACCCACTGTATTGTTTTGAAGAATGTGTTCAGTTGTTTTAGCAAACTTAAAAATCCCCCGTGGCTACAGAAATAGAACACTCAAGTGAAATGACTGCCATGTCAGGGATAAAAAGCCTTGCAAAGTGTTCTGTCCACAGATCACACTCAATCCTGTAGCTGTATCTGTTCAGAAAAACTTCTGGATTTCTTTTTTCTTTCATCTTCTGAAGACAGTTAAATCTAGAGACTCCTCAGGAGGATTTCTGGCTTAGCAAACAGAACTTGACTGCATTTTGGTTTGGTATTTTAGCTCAAGTTTACAAATAGCTGTGTCAAAGATCTTGGCTTGAATCCTGGAATTATTTCAGATGTTATAGTGTGATAATAAGAAAAAAATCCTCCCTGGACTCCCATGCCTGCCTTTTATCTGTGCCAGGTTGCCATTACTCTGTCACTGAAGAAGAAAAGTGGAAAAGCTAACAATGTATTCCTGAGGTTTCTTACGGGAAGATGATTTCCATGGATGTTGTGCAAGGAAACTTTTTGAACGGAAAATGTGGCATAGGGAAAAAAAAAAGATCCACTTGAGAAAAATAGCACTGGTCTGGAAATGAGAACTTTCATTGTTTACTCTGCAGGAGGTTTTTCTTCTTCCACCCCCTCCTCACACCAAGGAGTCCCATGCCCCCTACTCCATCCTTAGTATTAATCATTCCCCTGCACTGGTATCTTATCTTCTCATTGCTTTCTTAGAAAGCCATCTGTCCTAAGTAGGGCCTCATTCCTTAAATGTTGAACAGTAGTGACAGCCACTTGTTAGATTGATTCTGACATGTATTACACAAGGCTAAGTCCATTTTTCTTAAACATTCTAATAAGTATTTAAAAATACTATAAAAAGATAGATCCTGTATCTAATATCCACTCTTGTTGGTCTACTTTTGAAGAAATTATGTAGGTGTTTACATTTGGTTGTTATTTTATAATCCTACAGATTATTCTAGATTTCAGAAAACTGGAAAATATGAGATAAATATCATGCCAGGCTACAGTTGTTTCTAACCAGAAAGTGGATGAGGAAAAAGCTTAATCTGTTTGAGATTCTAGGTCTCTTTTCATTTTCAATAGTAAGTGACAGATATTCACCACAGTTTAAAATATTAATTGAACAAGACAGAGGATACAATTTGATTTTCTGTTTACTGGTGAATTTTGTATCATCCTCATTACCACAGTGTCTGAGCGTTTTTGAGTTGCCCTTTAAGTGACAGAACTGACATCTGTCATTGTTTTGATGCCTCTTCTTTAGGAGATTTGTTTATGCAGTTGACACTTTTGGATTGGTATGTTAATGAGGTACTTTTTTGCCTCCCCCCGCCCAGAGCTGTACTGACCAGGCAAATAAACAGCATACCTTGTACTCAAAGTAGACTGAGAAATGTATGATGAATTTTTGGGTTGTGAATTGCTGATCAGGATATTAGGTCGAGTGGAGTCTGAGCACTTCCTAGCTTTGCATCAGTTTCTCACCACAGCATTCATCATTGAAGATAAGGTCCCTCTCTAATGGAAACAGAGCAAGCATAATGGGTAAGGAAGACCTAAAAAATACAATATAATGCCCAGCTTCATACTGGGCACTGAAAATGCCTTGAAAGGAACTAAAAAACCCAGTGCTTTCTCAATAATAGCACAATACAAACCTTTAGCTATGAGGTGTTGCCTGGGCAGGTTTAAGGCCTATTTAACAGTAAAATGAAAAGACATCTCCCAGATGTTTAAAATAAAAAAGAACCAAACAAACGTGAAAAGAAGAATGTCGCTCTTGTTAATAGTAAAAGGCAAGGGTTGTAGACACCTTCAGATTAAAAAAGGCAATTAATATTTATTTCATATCAAAGTAAATTGCTAATTAGGGCTGTGCTCTTCCCATCCCCCAGGGAAATAATCAGATGAGTGAATCTCATCTGGAAAGTTCACATGTGGCAATGAGAAGCTCATAATGAAGATAAAACCAGAAAAGAACCTGGATGACCTGATATGTTCAGTCTCATAGACTTTGGTGTTAGTGAATTTATTTTACTGGTTTCCTGGTGACACTTCCTAAAAGGCTGGGATTATATATAGCTCAGTCACTTGTCAGTGTCCTTTCATTAACATGCCAAAAGAATCTTAATTGCTCAATCAGAATAGCAGATTTTTCCTCTGCTGCTAAAGTTTAAGAGGTTATTCAAGCCAAACAGAGAAAATGGAAATCCTGTCCAAATGGATCCAATAGAAAGAACAAACTATTACAGGAAAAAGTCAAGCAAGACTAAGAAGGAAATTGCAGAGCAAATAACTGAAGATGGCAAAATAAACAAGAAATTATTTCACATATACCAAAAGCAAGAGTGGCTGAAGGGACAGAGTCAGTGCTGGATATTGATATGTCAAAAAATGTCAGAGCTGAAATAAACCACAGGATTGAAAAACAAGTTCTAAGCTAAACTAAATGGACTTCAGCACTAAAATGTTTGAACTGTTAAATAAACTGTGCAGGTTTTCCTACCTCCTGTGCATGGTGCCATAGTCTGGGCACTCCGTAGAAATGCAGTGTAACTGTGTTCCTTGGAGCAAACACCCAGTGAGTCTGTGTTTGGTACAGGCATGTCACTTGAAATGATGAGTAAGGATGATGCAAAATTTTCTGTTAATGACAAATTGCCTCCTTTTCTTTTTTTTTTTACCAAAATCTTGCCCTTATCTGTGCAGAAGCAGTTTGTTTTCCATTGGAAGATTTCAACTCCTGCCAACCTTCCAGCAAAGTCCTCTCTCTTGCAAGTTAAATGTTGGGGTTTTGGATGAGAAGTTTATATTTCTGTCTTAAAAAAATATTTGAGAACTTCTTGGGGAGAATATTTGTTTCCAACAAGATCTAATCATGACTGTGTTGTAGGACATTGGGGAAAAATATAGCTGCTTTGGAAATCATGTCTTTCTGGTCCGGAATAATTTTTTCATTATGGTTAACTAGTTAAGATAATAAATTCAGACTTTCAAATGCCTATGATAAGCTGGTAGAAGAGCTATCCTGTCAGGGAGAAAGCTAGTTTTATTTCCAGTTTTTTAACTACCTTTTAATCTAAAAAAACCAAACAAAAAAACCAAACCCCATTAAACATCAGAATAACAGTCAACATCTACTGTGACCAAAAATTAGCAGAGATGTATCCTGAGGATTCGTGTCACGTCTCATTCAGTCTCTTAACATTCAGGATATGGTGTGAACAAAAAGATGCTAACGTTTACAGATGGAACAAATTAGCTACTTACTGAAGACTGGAGAGGCTGATGAAACTTTGAGGGAACCAATATACATTGTTGTTTGGACCTCTTAAAAGAAGTGAAATTAGATGTCAAAGTTGCATTAAAGCATATTTAAAAGAATCATTGTAACTAGCGACATGGATATAACACAGCTTCTAAATTAATTCCAGACCCTCAGGAAAAAGGTCCAGAAGTCCCTGTAAGAAGATTAATGGATAACCTTTCAGATGTATAACTTTCAATTAAATATAAGGCTGTTTTCAGAAATGCATAAAAGTAAAACTGAACTATTATAGTGCCTTGTATTGATTCCATGCACAGCATTCCCTGAATTACTTTCCTTGCTTCCTATTAACCTGTATTTGAAAAGATTTAGTGGAAATAGAAGAGCTAACATACATTATTAGAGCTATGGAAAAAAAACTTCCCCAAAGAACTTGAATAATGAATAATAAATGCAAGTAAACAAAAGCCTTCAAAACAATTCAAATAAAACCTGGTAAATTTAGTAAAAAAGCCATGCAATGTTCATGACACTTTCCTATGTGGGTGTACATGTATTTAAAATTCTTTGAGTTGATTCTTTGATGTTTTGTAGATTAAATTGTGTCCTGAGGTATTTGTGTGAGGAAAGGTGAATAGCTACGATTTTTCCCCCTTTCTTTAAATACCCTCTTTGCTATTTCAGGTTTAACTGAAAGATAGAGATTGTCTTCTAGAAGCTTAATGTTATTAAATCAGGAGCAAGTTGTCTGACATGGTTTGCCATTGTTCTTAAAAAAAATAATTAGGCAGTGGAGTGGAGTCAAGCCCAGTGGAATGCAGGTATATCTGCTTTATAACCTTTAAGACTCAAGTCTTAATTACACCATGGCAGTAGTCACTTTAGCAAGTCAGTCCATTTTGCTGGGTGTTGACATTACTAAATTATCTCATGTTCTAAATGCAAAGTAGCTGATTTTTCCTAAATGCATTTCTTGCCAACCAAGAGATAAATTGGTCTGGCTGCATTTTTAAGAAGGGCTTTGTCCTTTAATGGTCCTTAACTTAATCCCTCTAATTCCACCCGAGAGGATGGCACTTGGAGACAGCAGAGGGCAAAATCATGTATTGTATTGCTTGCTTGCATTTACAAATAGTCTGTAGTCTGCTCCTGTTCACACCTAAAAGAAATTTCTATGGATATTCAAGAACCAAGATATAAATAGATAAATGTCCTTCAAGAGCAGCCTTCCTGCCTTTGGATTTAATGGTAGAGCTTTAGATGAAGTGGAGGACAGTTTGTCCTAGAAGAATGCAAGTTCATTTTCAGTAGAACTAGATCACTTAAATTAGGTGGTAGTGATACATTTATAGGTGTACATCATAAGAAATCCTGATACGTCTCCACTGCACATTCCTTGGTCCATCTTAATTCCTAGACTGATCCATTGGAACAAGAGAGTGTTAGTAACCTGGTTTATCTAGTGAAGCTATAGGGAACAGTGTTCAGGGATCTACATCTGTTGTCTTTGCTCCTTTCCAGAAGGCAAATTTTTAGGCACAGAATTTCACTGAGATCAAGGGTGTGTTTAGGGGAGCCAGAGCAGAATCTGTGTTCCTCACTCCCAGGGTGTTTCTACAGAGTATTTTTTGTTTGTTTTTTTTTTAAATTCTGATTCATAGTTCTTTTTCAAGTGTTACTTTGGTGAAAAGTGGATACTGGATGTGTTTAACGAAGGGAAAGCCATAGCAAAAGAACTTTCAAAGAGCCCAGCCCGCCTGGGTTGGGTGTTCCCACCTCATCTGCTGCAGCCAAACATTCTTCTTTCCCCCCATAAATGCACAGATACCACCTCTATGTCCACCACATCAGTCTGTAGTTAAAGCAGGGATTGCCCCTCACACCCTGTGTACCTGGGGCCTGTCTCTTCCTTGCTACTTACCTGAAGGACCAAGAGAGAGTCCAGTGATGTGCAGCAGCCTGAGGTCTGAGATCTTTGTGCAGCACTGACTTCATGAGGACCCCTTTGAGCATCATGTACAACAGTGGACAACATCCACCTCTTGAAACTGTTGACACAACTTCTTTCTCTTTTAGTCTGTGGAAGGAATACAGGGTGGAACACAGAATTAAGGGGTTTTCCAGCAGATGGTGCTGCTGCCAATGCTGCGTTACAGCACAGAGCTCATCCCTCGGGAGGCTCAGAGGGCACTTTGTGCGTGTACACACTCTGTCCTAGGGCATGGATGTTTATCACAAATTTCCCAAGGAGGCCTTTCCAGCTGAAAAGACTCCAGAAAAAAAAAATCTCTGCATTTACTTAACGTAGCTTAATATGTTTTAAGCACCATAATTATAGCTACATATACAAAAAGTTACTCAGCAGCATACCAGTTCCATCGTTTGAGATTAGAAAGACATCAATCTTGGTGCCTTCAGAGAGAGGCTTATTTTACCAGCCACGAAAAGGATTTAATTCAGTAAAAAAGTACTATTAATAAATCTGTAGTAGTGTATTATATAAAAAAAAAGGGACTGCATTTTTCTTTTCACTTGGTTATGGTACCAGAAAGTCTTTATAGTGTGATATAAAAAAAAAAAAAAGGGGAGGGGGGGGGCCCTTAAAGGATATCTGTTCTTATAGTCCTTTTATCTTGGCCACACAAGGAATAAGGAAGGAAAGAGCTCTTACAAGAGTTAAACTTCCCATATGGTATCTGAACCTTTCTCTTCAAATGCAGGATAATCAATGGAGATGTTAACACTGTCCTTAGGCAGCAGGATCCTGTTCCTTCTAGAGGTCTCAGAGAATTTGATTTTGAGGCAGGGAAGCATTTTATTGGTTAGTAGATTAAAGTGTTGCCTGCATCAGACTTTCACAGCTATCATAGTTAAAGTTAGCATGATATGCTACTTTACGTGAATACAGGATCACACAATCACAGAATCATCATGGTTGGAAAGGACCTCTGAGATCACAGAGTCCAACCATCAACACAGAAAAACTCAAACAAAAAAATCCCCAGGGAAGCACAACCAACCACACACTCCACCAAAAAGCGTCCACAAGAAAAAACTAACAAACCAAAAATCCACCTCAGCCACTACAGCATGCCCTGAAGTGCCACATCTACAGGTTTGTTGAACACCTCCAGGGATGGTGATTCCACCACCTCCCTGGGCAGGCTGTTCCAGTGATTGACCACTCAGCTGTGGTCTCATCACACCTCACTTTGAACAAATGAACAAACCTTCTATCAGAAACTGAGCTGGACTTTTCACCTTTCTGAAATATCATTGCAATGAGAGCAGTTAATTGAAAAGCAAAAGCTGCCATAGTATTTTCACCCCCGTCTTCCTGATTTAAAGTTCTGCATTTGTTCCTTTGGGAGTGGGAGAGTTTGTACAGAATGGTCCTGCAGCAGAAATGGCCTATGTGGAATAACCCACAGAGACAGGAATACACTGATGAGAGACTTTTGGGTGTGTTTATCTTCCTGGTTATCTTTGATGGGATCAGAACAATATTAAAAAGCAGTTTAAAATGTATTTTGCAATTGAAGAAAAATGTTTCCAGTCCATGATCCTGCCAAAAGCAGCAGCCTGGGCTCTCGCCTGTTTCTTGGGCTCATGGTCCTGGTCAGTCTAGCACTGACAGCAGTGCTTGAGTAATCGTGCAGATGCCAACGTGTCCTGGTGTCACTGGGAAAGAATTAGAGAATCAGTTTTCTGTTCAGGGAAGCTGCAATTTTTTTAGAAGACTGCAGCACCTGATTCTGTTAGAACAAGGCTGATAAGACACTTCGTTTGAGTTTGTGGCCAGCCATGGTATGTGGGTTTCCATAGTGATCAAGGTCCTTTTGCAGTTTTGAGTTAGCCAGGTGCTTGGGCTAGGAGGAGTGAAACCCAGGGCAGCTGATCCAAGCTGGCCAACACAAGTATTCCATATTATAAGCATCACTGTCACTATAAGTTGGGAATTTTGCTGGGGGTGGTGTTCTTTCTCAGTGGCCATCTTCCCTGGAGGGTCTTGTCAGTGATTCTGCCCCCTGAGGCCTCCAACTTAGTAGAAAGGAAAAGGGCTGAATGGGAGGATCTGTCTTTAATAAGAGTTTGGCTTGTTGTACAGAGGAGAGAGAGGCTCTAAAGGCAGCCTAAAACTTATTATACATTGAATTGCTGTGTCTCTGGGAAGTTATCAAATGCTATTAATCCTAAAATCAAACCTTAATGTAATTTATTGTGGGATCACAACTCTGCATTTATCTATTTGTCATACTATTTGCAATTTAGAGCTCTGTCTTTTTATGACCCTCTGTGGTGGTATCATCTGGATGTGAATATATAGCAAGCCCTTAGACTGTATGAATGCTGTAGGTTACCTTTGTGCTATTGTCTGTGTGTTTGCATTACAGCTGAATTACCCAGGACAGCAGACAGGGACAAAGCTCAGGTTTCAGCCAACTCCTATGTGAGGAGTGTATGTACATCAATGGCTTTGGTTAGTTCTGCTGAAAGACTCTTTGCTTCAAGCTGAACAGTGACTTTTTTTAAGACCGAATGTGCTTTGGAAACATTGCTTGAGAGACTGAGGATAGAAGATTGGTTGGTTTTATTTATGTGATGTAAAGACAGGGAGACTCTAGAAGGAATGGTAGTATATGCATAATGATGTTGATTTTAGTACAAACTGAACTCTGCATCTACTTCTGGAAGACAACAAATAATGGGACTCTTTTCCCATAATTGTGGTTAAATAACTGCCCCATAGTTGCATTTCTGGTGTCAAAATTAACTAACTGTACTTTGTGTTGCTTTTATTGCAACTGGCAAGTGAGCAAGTAGCTAATAGTAACAGAGCTGTTTTGTAATCAAAGCTAATCCTTACTCATGGTAAGAATCAGAGTCAAAAGCCTATAATCCTACCATAGGCTACATTCCTCTGTAGGTTTCCTCTTAATATCTCTTGATTTTTCACTCCTCGTGTACTATTTTCTGTATTTTTAGATTATATTCTTGACCTAAAACGTGTATTGTTATGTTTTTGTAGTGTTTTTTTCCTATGGGGAATGTGTTGTTTGGGTTTGCCTCAGTACCCTCTTCCTTGCATAGCAGTCTGCTGTTATGTCTTCAAGACAATCACAGACTTGCTCTATTTGCTGTATACTCACATTCCAGTTTTTTAGATTGCTGCTTTATTTCTGAGAGTCTCAGCTTTTATTAAATAAAGTAAGAGGAAATAAAGTATTTGTGACTGTGAAGAGAGGTCTACTATAAAGGCCTATAAAACAGAAAACCAAAAGACCTTCAAATTCAGTCCTGTGTTTTTGCAGGCCCAATTCAGAAGTTTTGAATACTTTCAGCTTAATATATTAACAGTTGATTTACAATGGATTGTGGTTGAAAGGGACATTGTGCACATGCAGACACAGGTGTTTGCAAAGGCTTTTCCTCTTGTGGCAGACTTGAACAAGTGCATCTAAATCCTCTGTACTTCACTGTTCATTGGTTAGTGGTTCTGGTAACAGTTGCTGGAGATGAAGTATAACTCTTTAGTGCCTGTATATGGTGATTTCCTCAGGTACTGAGTTAGTCAAGCCAGTAATTGATAGGTAAGAGCTGTTCTGTGGCTTCTTGCACAGACTTACTTTTTTGGAATAAAATCAGTTGTGATCCCCAGCTTTCATGTATTACTTCAGCACCTGTACTGGGATGGAATATAGATCCACCCAGTTTGCTAACCAGTCCCTACCAGGGCTGACATCTCAAACTGGAGAAGAGAGACCACAGGCAAACCACAGCACTCAGACTATCCAGCAGGGCTGTGTGGGAAAATTCTTTTCTGAGATCAACTTACAGCCAGGAGCATGAGACTGAATGCTTCTTATTATCTTGATTTGAATGGACGCAGGCTCTAAAAAAGGTAGAGGAGTTCCCCACCCTCCCTTGTTTATGTGCCTGACCTGGGGCAGGAGGGCCCTCTGCAAAGGCAGTCTGCCTTTTTGGATAATAAGATGCCAGGAAAAGGTGGAGAACAGCACGGCAAGGCAGCCCCAGTGGGTGTCATTGCACTCTGCCATGAGTGGATTACTCCTGGATTGTAGATGGTGGTGCTGAAAAAGAGAATTGGCCAGAAAAAGCATTGCCTAAACTAAAGTGGAACATTTTCTCTGCCATTTTTCTTCTTACTTTCTCTGCACATCTGACTGTCTGATTAGTAATACAAGAAATCCAATCTTGAAGTGGCAGCACACGAACCAGCAGAAGGGTCATGAAGCAGCAGAGCATTAGGTTATTTTGTGCATCTGTGTATAGGATAAGTTTCAGCCATTAGATCCTTTCTCCCCTGCCCCTGGAGGCAGCTCTCTGAGGTTATGCTCCTAAGCACACTGCCAAGCCTCTGCTCTCTGCTCTGTCCTGATCAGTGCCCATTGCTCCTTCAAGCTGGGGAGGTCATCCCCGGCCAGGACCCTTTGAGTAGGGGTCACAGTTCCTGCCTCTGGACTGCCTTTCCTTATTTTCCTTATTATCCTTAATATGTTTGGGCTTGGTGGAATTTTTTCTGTGGGAAGGAAGCAGACTGGCTGCTTGACTTGCTGTAGAGAGGGTTTTGGGTAGGGTCAGCCCCATCACATTGGAAGTTCTCAAGCAAACTTTGAACAATAACAGACCATGGCTCTAGAAAACAAGCCCTAGATCAGGCCTTCTGAAATCACCAAAAGTCAATTCCCTTCTGTTTTTCCCACAAACTATTCAGAGTTGCTCATTTTCAGGAAATTTTTTTCCCCCTAAACTTCGTGTAATTCTTGCAAATATAATATTTGGTATTGAAGGACACTATAAGGAATCACAAATCACTGTCTGGCCAAAGAATAGCCACTGTGTGACACAAAACTGCTCTAACAGCTTTTTTTACTGCCTAAAATTAAAAAATGGTTTAAACTGAGGGCAGACTACAGTGTAGATCAATGGTGAACTGAATGAGGAAGGCTGTAGATTAATTATTAATTTGATCAGAAAACAAGATTTATGACCAGTCTGCAATATAATAATACTGGTTTAAATTGTACTGAAATTATTTGATTTTGGATTAAAGCTGCATAGGGTGGGTGGAACTGAAATCAGTATCTGTTGCAAGTTTGTTGTTTTTCTTCCAGCTGTTTTAGGTGAAAAGGAAGAATAGAATAAGTGTATTTATGAAGTTTTGATCGTGTTAGATCTTCAAGTACCAAACTCCCAGTTGGATACAGTGTCATTCTTTCACCTGTAACAATCAACACTTCATTATCACTTGCCTTATAATCTGGAAACTTAATTACTACCATTAATTACTACCACTGAGCAACAATTCCCACCACTTATCCTTCCGTAACACAGTACATGTACTGAACTCCACGCTTAATGTGGAAATTAAGTACAAAACTTTCCATGGAGTTTCAGACAGGTAATTTGGATTTGCCTGTTCATCAGAAGTGTACTGTAATTCTGCATATTGTTACATGCTGCCTCTTCTGTTTCCAAATAAACTATGGTACTGAAGTGTGAAACCAAAACCACTTGATACATTGTGTCTTGAAGTCACAGGGAATTAAAATTAAAAGCTTTATTGTCTGACAAAGAATGGTTATTGCTTGTCATCAGCAACAATAGATTTTTTCTTGCTCCTAGAGTTTGAAAATCTCTGCCAGCAGACAACCATGAATGAAGAGTTTTTATACAGATCAAATTCATCTTTTAAAAAAAAAATTACTAGGAGGGGTTTGGTTTTGTTTTTGTTTTCTTCAATTTTGGATTACAAGACTTAACTTGAAGCCTTATTTTAAAATATTTTAAAATATTTTTCCATCTAGAAGGGCTCTACAGGATGGAGGTACACAGGGCGTTGGAGCAGATCTTACAATGAGGTTGTGGTGTCTCCATCTGTGGAAGTTGGTTGGCCTCAGAAGTTAATAGGTATCACAATCCTTCTTGTGGCTTGGGATGAACTAAATGACCTCAAAATGTCCCTCAAAATTCTGTTACTTTGTGATTAAACAGTATTAAACATTATTACCAGGTAGCTCTCATGTGTATCTTCTCTAAACCCAGGCTCGTGCCACTGAGCTTTGTAAGGCTTTATACCAGAATGTCTCATCACCTAAGTAGGCTCAGCAGCAATATTTAATAACCACTGATCTCATAGAAATACTGAATTATAAAAAAGAGAACTCTTGAAAGCAAGGATTCTGTGTGCCAGACTGCTTCCTTGTGAGAAGGGAAGGTAACCTAGGGGAGGCAGGTACTTTTGCATGCAGTTACAGCAACTGGTTAAGTCATTGCAGATTCAAATACGATATGTAAATCAGATTATATTCTAGAATTATACCTGTTAAAGAATGAGGGGCTGTTTAGGTAAGAAGTCAATAGGATACAAAAGCAAATTACGAAGCCCTGGAAAAATCCAATAGCAATTGTCTCTTCTGGCACCACATTGGATTTTGACTTCACAGTCTTAAGAGGCAATGAAAAAAAAATAGAAGACACAGAACTATAAATACAGAGACATCAGAGGAAAGACACAGTGAATAAGTGTAATAAATGGCAAAAGATGATTCACCAGGGAAGAAATGTCAGCATACATTATACGCAGGAGACAAATAGCTTTTTAAAATCAATAGTTTAATTTGCTGAACGTTGTTCATTGAGAACATGTAAGCTAAGGGATCAAAACCAGTTATGATGCACTTCATCTCTGCTAGCATCTGCTAATAAAGATTGAATAGTGAAGGGTGAGTTTCCACCAGTTCCATTCGTTGCCTCTTCTTTCACTTAAGTAAATTTCTAAATCACACTTACGGTTCTGAGCAGCCCCCTAATGTGAATAGATTATTTTTTTAAATATTAAACTGAGTTGCATAAAATACATCTCTTGTGCAAATGGAGGCACTTTGGACAGCGATAAACATCCTCTTCCTGCTATCAAGAGGTTGGCCCTGTGATCTGTCTTCAACTTGTAGCTGTCTAACTCTTGTGTAGCTGAGGACAGGAATTGGTATTTACTAACTGTGCAGACAGGGTGAAACACTGAGATGCAGCAGAGGATGACAAAAGCTTCGCTGGAGACTTTGCAGCATTTTGCAGACATTTTATGGTGCACAATGGTGTTTTTCTCTTCCAGCTTTCAAGAACTGACTGAAGAGTAATTTTGCATTTGAACTAAGTAGACATTTAAAACTGGCTAAACCACTTTATCTGTCAACATTTGTGCCTCCTGTCAAGTGGCTAAACCTTGTCCTCCCATGTATTTGCAGTTTCCTTTTAGCTATCGCATGTTTGCAGAAAGTAAACGGTCCATATGCTACTTCTGGCAAACCTGTTCCTTCATTGAAGCCAGGAAGGATCATTAGATCTAGGCTAGTCTTGCATGTAACATATACTCCAGGATTTCACCTGGCTATCCTATATTTTGAGTGCAATAATTTTTCTTTGAGAAGGAAGAGTCTGAGTTCCATTTATCAAAACAGTCTTTGTTCTCGTGTAGAAGGAGAATATAGTCAGAGAGAAACTTTATCTTCCAATTTCTTGGTATGATATAAAAGCAAGTATCTTGAGAGCTGACTTTTAAGCAGAATGGAAAAAATCAGGATTTTTTTTCCACAGAATTTCCTTTTTAATTTTGAAGTAATTGGAAAATATTAGTACACAGTAATTGGAAGAGGTCTGTGGTTGTGATCACTGCAAATAAACTTTAAATAAATTATAGGTGGCTTTTTGTACTAGCAAAAAGTTCAAAATGCCTCAGTTGACAAATATATTTAGCTAGACTGCATGATAAAGTGATGAACAAGTCAACAAAGCAAACAAAAAAAGAGATTACTGTCTTTTTAGAGGGTGCACATGAATTGCAACTGTTGGTAGAGGAGCACAGTCATCAGAATTAGTGGGTTAATCTGCACATAACAAGGACTAGGCTCAAAGCTGGGGGGAAAGTTTCAATAACAACAATAGGAGCATTGTTGAGGAAAAATGCAGAAAACCCATCTGCTGAAGACATGTGACTGAGTCACACAGAAATGCAGAGGAGAATTGTGCATCCCAGAGAGCAATCTGGTACTTGGCTGAGAGAAGATCTAAGCTCAAGACAGGCTGGACCTGCCTTCTGAACACCTTTCTAATTGGGGGGGGAAGATACTAGAAAGAAATCTCACATAAAAAGTTCTCATTTATTCAGATGATGGAACGACCTTTCCAGAAAATCATACAAATTTCCCACCTTTGAGTCTTAGATTTGAAATATGAATTGAAAAGGAGGGGGGAGGTAGAAGGAGAGTGTGTCATTTCTTTTGGTATTTTGTTTCCAGCTTTGTTCTTTGATCTCTGCAGCAGTGTAGTTCAGACAATCTGTAGGAATATTGCTAAACCAAGTTACTTTGTTATATTTTACTTCAGCCATTTGTCAACATATGCCATAAAAATTTTAGTTTTCTCTCTTGATCTTTATCAGAGATTGTTGTTTCTCTTTGATGTCTCCCTTCTTATTTGACATTTGGGTCTGGTTTCCCATTTAATTATCTAACTCTCTATTGCTATTTCAGTTTAAAAGTTCACGGCAATATTTTACTCCTCCTGGTTCTCAGTCCACTTCTCTGAGCTCCAGCTGAGGCACAAGAAAATTATGAGAGTAGTCACTATGTAAGGAAGTTTTATGCCTGAACCCTCCTGTGAACAGAGGGGAGCACACACCCGTTGGTCAGTGAGCCTGGGCTGCAAATGTGGGTTCAAATTCTGGGTCTCCTAAAACAAAATTTTCAGGGGCCCTCCTTAAATTGTAAATGTAGACTATTTTGTGTAGGTTTGGAAGACTGAAATGTAAACAGCAATGTGGTCAAAATAGCTGTATAATATGTCATTTAATACAGTTCCTACAAGCCACCTTGTGAAAATACCACCCTCAGTGGTTAGCTGTGTCAGAAAGCAGAAGGAATTCCTCCCATTTTGTGGCCTAGCTGTGAAGCAGATTTGTCCTCAAAAGAAACAAGCTGAAGCAGGGTGAACATTTCTCCTCCTCTCCAAATTTCTGGGAGTAAACTGAACCAGTGAGGAGCTGAGACTCGGTGCCGTGGTTCAGCAGCCATGAGATGTCTGTTGTATTCATGTATTCCAAAAAGATCTCTTGTAATACCTGGAAGCTCTTCAGGACAGCTGGTTCTTGAGGCTGTTTTGTAGGCCATAGGCCTTTGAGCTAGGTGGGGATGATCAAAGGACAAACCATCACTTGATCTAGTTGGTTTATTGCTGCATAGTGTGGCCACATGAATGTGATATGTGAAGAACTGTCTGTCTCTGACATGGCTAGGGAAGTGCACATAAACCAGTGAGGTGACCACACCACATCAGTGATGTGATGAAGTCAGTGAGCTCCTACAGGATCAGCAAATGGAATGGAGAGATTTCAGCTTCGGGTAGAACACGACAGGTCAGAGAAAGATGAGTTGTCTGGGCACTGTTTGTTGCTCTGGGGTGTACAGGACAGGTTAGAAGAATCTCTCTTTGGGTGCTATGAGATAAAAAATGACTATTTCCATTTATTATTATTATGAGCAGAACTGGGGCCATGTACAGCTACAGGGTAAGTCCTTGCATATAGGCTGAGGGTCTTTAGTGGAGGGTGTGGAGCTCCATCTGGCAGACCCAAAGAAGCATATCCACTGGGAGCCCACAGCAGAGCTGCTCTGCAGACTGAACATATTGTCCTTCTGGCTGGGTGACCTCCTTCCCCATCCCAAATTTGGCAGCCAGGCTAAAATAGTGGAAGGAGATGCTTGGTTGGATAAAACCATTCTCTTTTTGGCTTTTTTTCTGCCTTTTCAAATGAAATCTTTAAAAACCAAGAAGAAACCAGGCAAGTGATGGTCCCAATCTCCTTACATTGAAGAGGCAGAGTGCTTGTCTAGAATGAAGCAGACCTAGGTTCAACCTCCCCTGTTGCCTGAGAAGACTGGAGCTTGTAATATTTTCTTTTCCTTAGTGTAATTCTGTTCAAGTCAACTTTCACCATGTATAAAATGCCTCATTTCTAATGGACAGTGACAATAATACACCAGTGACATGGGGGAAACACCTTTTCCCATTAGCACCTCAAAATGTAAGTCTCGAGGATCTCAAACTATGGAGCTGTCTGTTTTCCCACCTAGGGTCACATTTAATCTCATTTATCCTGATACACCAGTAAGCTTTTGCCATCTCTTGCACACAATCCTTAGTAAGTGGATTTTCCCGCCAGAAACCTGCAGGAAAGCAGAAGGGACTGACACTGTGTAGGTAGCCCATCCATCCCCTCTGATGCAGGCAGAGGGGTGCTGCAGGTGGGAGCCCCATGGGTGGCCCCTGCAGCCACAATGGGCATGTCCCTGGCTCTGCATTTTGGCAGGTCTCTTTTCTCAGCCTATTCTAACAACAGGCTTTGCCTCCTTTGCATGGAAAGGATGGTTTAACTTCAGGTAACTGCAAAGTTGTGTTTATTTCCCTGGCATCTTGTATGTCCCTGTGGAGGAAGGACTTTGTATTTGATTTGTAGCTATGCATGGCTTTAAAAAGGCCACTAATATCCTTCTAAGTTTCCTTTCAAAGTTATCACAGGGGGGAAAAAAAAGAGAGCTAAGGCATTAAGGACTTTACACGCTTAGAAGGACAACAGCAGAAAAATGAAGAAACTTAAAACTTAATCTGGGATACACAAAGAAGAAGTGGGGGGGATCATGATGTAGCTATAATGAGAAACTGCAAGATTGACGTGAAAAAGATGGGACAGGCAGCAGAGTATAAATAGTAGCTGCAGTTTATTTGTAACTTTCATTTTTAGGTGGAGATGATTGACACATGGATGGGCTGGACGAAGGTAACCTCCCTGATCTTTAACTTGCAGGTCACATGGAGAAAACTTTGAGAAAATACTCCAACGTGTAGATGTCAAATTGAGTGACAGCCGCGTGTGAGGTGAATTGCATTTACTGGCTTTTTTACATGCATCACTTCACAGAAATGATGGCTGCCATTTGAACAAAAAGACATCCCTCCCGACCCGGGGCAACAAACTGACAGTGCCCACCCATTAATAGAAAACACTGTCATTTAAAATAAAATGCTATGGAGAAAACTTCAAAAATCTATTAGCCAACACAGCAGATAGTATCAGTTTATGCCCATGAATTACTGTATAGCATTCCAGTGTTAATGTACAGCACAGTGTGTGGTACAATTTTCATCTGTAACAATATATATAGAATGCCATATGGCTGACAGCATGTACTACACATGTCAGGCTCTTCTGTTTTCTAGCTCTGTACATCTTATTTGCTTCTGTCTAATTATGTTGTTCTGGTGAGGGGAAGGAGAGAAAAATAATAAAAGCCAATGAGAATTCCAAAATTGAGGGCAACAAATAGTGCCAGTTACTTAATTCCAGTGTTAATGTGTTTCTGCAATATTTCTTAAAAGATGCAGTTGGACTTCCTTGCTTGAGGTGGAATGTGGTACTTAATAAAGGCTCTATGTGGCATTTCAAGAAAAAAAAAGGCAAATGAGAGAGAGAACAGCTCTGGTTTATGATGTCTGCTTATATTAATTCTAGGCATAATTCTTCCATCTCCTAGAATGTGCCCATTTTTTTTCCTACTCTTAACTCTTGTCTAAAAGTAGCATTTGAACTTTTTTCCTAGCAGAAGCAAAATGGTCTGAAGAGGAATGCTATGATAATTGACCCCAGGATCTGAACTGGTCTAAGGAGCTCCTCAGAAGTTTAAGCCCTGAATTTCAGGGGTTTTTCTGAGGGATTTTATATTGTTCAAAGGTCAAAGCCCCAAGATTTATCTTCAGAGATTTAGTCCTGGCTCATCTGTCAGTCATTCTCACCCTTGTAAAGGCCAGAGGCAATTGCTAGTTACCCCCCCTTGCTGCATCCCCCTCTCATTGAGCAATTGCACAGCTGAGAAATATCTTGTCCTAGACTGGAAGGAGGAAGTTCCCATCTCTTCTGTAATGGGAACTGGAGACAGAAAAGAAAAAAATGGGTCTACAACCTACTTGCAAAGATCCTGAACAGGGCAGAACTGCTCCCTCTGCTCTGCTTCTCCTGCAGTGATGGAGTTGAGGGCTGTTAGGGAGATTGCAGGGCCACTGCAGAGCTGCTTGGAGGGGATGGGATGGGATGTGTGCGTGCCTGGGGTTTTCATCCGTGTTTCATATGTGAGGGGTAACCTGTCAACCACTGAGTACTTCTAGGTTGTGCTGCCCAAGCACCGGGAATGGAAGGGACTGGAGAGGCTGGGACGTGCAGATGCTGCATCCTTCAGGCTATGAAGCAAAACCCTTAACTCCATGGTTAGAAATGATTGGTTGGTCCACTGTGAGCTTCAAATAGTAAAATTTTTGGATCATTAACTTTTACTAGCTACTGCTTTGGAAATGAAACTCAATGCCGTGCTGGAAAGTCAATATAGTTAGAAATTAATTATAAAATTGGTCAGGAAAAGCAAATGACATGAACAACTGGTTTGGTGCACTGATTTTAGGCTGCCAGATGCTAAATAGTACTAGTTAACGTTAGTATGTGTATTTAATAAGTTCACGAGTTAGGGGCATAGAGTGAATTCCATTTTTAATCCACACAAGATGGTATTCCAAGCAGGAAAAAAGACTTAATCAGTGAGTATGCTGTTCAGGCCTACCTTGATGTGGTACCTGTGGTATAGTCTATGTGATTGGGATGTTCCAAAAGGTGTCATTCTTTGATCAGCAAAGCATTTTTTCCTTAATGTTTTGAACAGCAAAATGGTTTTTATAGTAGAAATCTCATTGAAAATTCAGGAAGCAGCCAAAGTTATAACAGCACTGCTTTGTTGTGTGAGGATTCCTTGCCATATTTTCTCCCAAACCTAATGAAACATGGCTATGCGTTTAGGAAAAGAACCCCTAGTGTAATTTTCTGAAAGTTTTCTTAATTCAAAATATTATCACTTCATACCATGATATTTTGCTCAGTGATAGGTCCATTTCTGCTAAACTTACAGCATGATTGCAGCTGGAGTTTCCTGCTCCCAGAAATGTGTGCTCTTCCTATGACTTATGATGATCTTTGTATTGATTCCAAGTACATGATAGTTCATTGACACACATTTCTTCTTGTTCATATTTTTGTTGATAGTGTCAGCTTCCTTCTGCACAAATTCCATGGTAATTATAGGGAAGAAGCATATTCCATGCTCCTATTTTGGTGTGAAACCTGTTCCAGCAAATGGTATATAATTCCTCTCTCCTAGCTTTAAAGTGGAGATTTAATTTTCACAGCAGAGGAATCCCAAAATGGGGGCACAGCACAGCAAGGCAGAAACAGAAAACTTTTAAGACAGAAAATAAGAACATTTAGTACAATGAAAATAAAAAGACTTACCCACTGCCTGCTTTGCTACAGCAAAACCCCTGGATAGCCAGAGTGGCTTCTGCTGCAAAGCCAACTGTGATCCTGGAGGGAAAGCACAGCAGGTATGGCCAACAGGAATATGGTGTGAGGAGTACTTCCCAACAGCAACAGGAGATCTTTCTTCTCCATCCTGTGGCCAGCAGAGCCAGACTCCCCAGAGCTTCTGCTTCCCTTCCTGTACCCCAGTTATCTGTTTCCAGTATGTTATCTGCCTTTTTTCCTTCTATCTTGCTCCTCATAGCATGGGTTCAGCTGCAGCTGCGGCCAGACCCTTGATCTTATCTCCAGGACATGAATGTTCAGTATTGCTGTTGTTGCTGGGAACCCTGTGACATGTACCTCTGATGGTTAGGGTGTCTACACAGTGGCAATAGATGTCATTTGGTGACAGAAATATCTCAGTAAACTGACCTGCAAGAATAACATCTCCAGTGCCTTTCCTGGAGCTTGTATGCATACCTCATGTAGCTAAAGCTAAATGTTGCCTATCTAAATATTTCCTTCTTGATAATCAGTCATGCTGGGTTTCTCCAGCTTTCCAGTCTATTGCTGTGAAGAAACATTACAGAGCATCTCTGTTTCTGTCTGGGAAAATGACTGTATGCATTGGGTTTTGGTCTGGGGCTGGCTTCTGGATAATATCATTAATTCTAATGAAGTTAGTGGTTTGGGTCCCTTTTCTGTGTTACAGTTTTGTAAAGAATACGTATATTCCTAGGTTGAAAGGTTCAGAATAAATGTGAGGGATCATCTGTAATGGGTATGAATAGCTCACTTACTGAAAACAGTGTGAGTGATTAGCTTGGGCTGTTTGTTCATTAATTGTGGTCACTGGCACTTACAAGAAAGCAGAAAGCCTGCAGGGAAATCCTGCCAGGCCTTTGCATCTGCCCTTTTCACCAGAATAGATGTTCCTGCTTCCTCTCCTTTGTGACTATGAGAGCTATTCCATCCGTGGAGTGAGTTTCCGTATGGATAGGTTCTAGTTATATGACCTTATACAATTGTCAGTTGTCTGTGTGTGTGTATAAAGCATGTAAAGGTCTCAGTGGCTTCCTCTGCTACTACCAAATAACAGTAGTGACACAGATGGGCAATGGGACTGCAACTCTGAGGGGCCAAGTGGAGACACTTCCATGATGTTCAGACTTCCTGCTTCTTGGGAGAAGCAGCTTCTTACTCCTATAGGCATTGCAACCTGATCAAGCTATTTCCCATAAAGTGTCTCCAGTTGTGACCAGGGAAAGGGTCTTGCAGAGGGAAGAAATCGCTCATCTCCTTGTAGCAGGATCTGCCAAGTGTGGGAACCTCAATGAGATGTGTGAGACAGGGCCTGAAAGGGGGTTTGGGGGAGAATAACTGGGTCCATGCAGTCTGGAGCCTGTGGTCCTTCTCTGACACTTAATGTAGAACATCCAGAAACTGGATCCTGCAGCAGCCTTTGTTCCAGGTCCTGTGTCTCAGACTTTCAGAAGGTAGTGTGGGTGCACCAGGAGCCACAGAGGCTTCTCTCAGCTGTTGCAGTAGGCTGTCCCTTTGCAGGTTACACCCTCTGCCTTTCACTACACATCTCTGCAGCACCCAAGCCCCTCGGACCCCATTCGTTTCTGGGATACAAAGCTCTTCCTTCCCTCCAGTCATGTCTGGCCTCCCTTGTGCAAAGGCCCTCCCTGTTTCTCTCCAGATGAGCTCCAAGGTAAGGAGCATGCTTAACACTGATGTTTCCATCTGTGCTGTCTCCTCTTGTCTTTGGTTGCATATGAAAACTCAATTATTTTATTTCTATTTCATTCCTTCAAGGGCACGTGTCTCTTTTGGGACAGGAGGTGTATTTGTGCTTCTAAGTTCTCTTTACCCAAATACCATCGCGTTTCTATCCTTTCCATTAACTTTTAAGCTGCTACTGGAACTGCCTACCCTGTGGGAATATTTCCAGCCTTGTGTATCTGACTACACAGTGGGAAAGACAGTTCCCAGAGCAACTGCTGCAATAAATGCTTTTTGGCATCCAGATGTGTATCCGTTCCTTTCCCGTGCTGTCCATGTGCTGTCTCTTCTATCTGTGCTCCAACAAGTGTGGACAGGTATCAAGGCAGATGGTGGTGATATTTCATTCCTGATGCTGAGGAGGGGCTTTCTCCTACTAAAGAAACCAACTCTGTTTCTCCTGCAGTGTCACAAAGGAGACTTCTTGGAGGTCAGCAGCAATTCTGTTCTTTGCTCCAGCACTGACTGTCTTGCAAGTGGGCAATTTGCCATCTATTTCAGGCCCAGGTATGGCTGAAGGCATGCAGCTGAGAAAGTGTGTGTGTGTGTGCTGTGCTGTTTGTCAGGCAGGTCATTGCCAGACAGGTGAGCTGGGGTAGGAAGCCAATCTGGGTGTGACAAACCCAAGCTCACTTAAACATGTTGTCATTAACCCTGCTCTGTGGTGGATTGCTCTTCCAGAGCGACCCTGGCTGACAGAAAGTCAACACAGAGGAGATCTGGGATTCTTGGTGCTGCTTTAGGCTTCCTTCCTGAAACTGCAGAAAATATTTAATACATCTTAGTCCAGAGAAATTAAAATTAGATACACAATTAAGGAAAATGCTGCCCATAGGGTTTCCTGCAGCCCTGATACCTGGATTTCTTTCCTGCTACTATTCTCTACACATGGAATGCAGAAATTTTCCAAAGGATCTACAGACTTAGAAGCTCTAGTGGGGACTTCTAGCTCTTTGAATTACTTTATTAGCTTTCCTCTAGTAGTACCATATGCTAAATAATGCTGTTAAATTTGGCTTTGTTTTTTATTGTTTTACATTCATAATCTTGGCTAATCCTAAGAATGTTTGTTTGGGAGCATTATTCATTATTTAAGCCAAAATATTTAAAAATGTCTGTCAGTTCTGGGGCCTTGGTTTTTTTGTGAGTTTCATTTAAACTTTCTGGACTTCTTGCAGTGGTGCAAAGCATCCCACTGCCACTGCTGAGGGTATAAACTTCAGAGGAGTATGTCTGGCCTGGAAAGTGGAGGAGTCCTTTATGCTGTACCGAGTACCAGGCTGCCTGATGGATCTCTTCTGTAGGAGATTTGAAGTGACTTCTGGTGATTGCTAGATACTGGGCTGGACTTTAATGAAAAAAAAATAAATCTCCAGCTGTGTTAGCCTGGCTGTACTCCTCCCTGAGAAATGATGTTTGCTTTTTCTCAACCCTTCAGCAATGTCTGTAGGACCCAGCATTCAACAAAACTTCCTGCCTGAACTCTTGTATTCTAGTTGTGAACTCCTGAAAACTGTGTTTAGTCCCTGAACTGCTGCTTTTCAGTATTGAGAAAACTCTGTTTCAGTATTGAAGCAAATAGATTTTCCAGTGTTTGTTTTCTTCACGTGTTTCCCAGTGGTGCCTGAGGGCTGACAGTTGTACCAACACCAAGCAGCAACCAGCTCCTGCCCTGCCCAGCTTGCCATCTAAGTGGACAAGACACAGAGGGTGGAGAGCAGGGTGTGACACAGGCAGGGCTAAGGGCACAGCAAATGGCTCCATGGCTGCATGTGTGTTTTGTGAGGTGGTGGAGCTGGACTGCCCAGGAAGTGGGAGAAGAGAGCAGAGGACAAACAGGAGAAGCAGGAGTGAGCTGAGTCAGGAGGGGATTGTAGTAGAAATCCATAAGAGCCCCTGTTACTGTAACTGGTTGCCCAGAGAAGCTGTGGCTGCCCCATCCCTACAACTGTTCAAGGGCATGTTGGATGGAACTTAGAGCAGCCTGGTCTAGTGGGAGGTGTCCCTGCCTATGGCAGGCAGGTGGGAACCGGGTGATCTTTTAAGTCACTTCCAACCCTGGTGTTAATTCTTGGCCAAAGAGGTTGCAAGGTGATTTCCTTCTTGCAGGACATACACTGTGTAGCCGTGGTTGTGAGATCTATACCCAGTATTGTCAATGAATAAACCTGGGTAACAGAAGTTTCCTGTAACAGCAGCAGCTTGACTACCAAACACCAGCTTTGTGAAACAAAGTGCCTTTACTTCCCATCATGAGCTCCAAGTGTGGCAGTAATCCTGGACACTAAATATGCTGACTTTCATACGGCACATGTACTTGCAGAAAAGGGACACGTACTGCAAAATTTGTTATATGTAGCCAAGCCTTCTTGTGCTGGTTAATAAATATTCATGGCATGAATGCAGAGTGGAAGGTGGCATCTTCCTTGATGAATTGGAGCTAGATGCTATGACTACATTATTTAGACTGCTTTTTTAGAAGGGGTTACAATTTTTATTGCCTGTTGCAAAGCAGATAGATACAGTAGATCTTCCCAAAAATCAAAGTGTGTCTCTAGGGCAGCCAGTAAATTAGTGGAGATTATAAATGAGTGCGTAGTCATTGATGTCTTGAGAGCTTGGCTCAAGAGATCAGAGTATTCTTTCCCCCCTTCCTGTTCTTAAGTCTCTTTCTAGAATAGTTTACTTTTTATACACTTAAAAGCAATATCCACGGACTTCATAAGAACAAGTATTTCAGTAGGACATGCTCTTATCACATCACTCCCTGTTGTATGTGGTCTCATTATGGACTGATGCTTCCCTGTAATACAGAGTCATGAAAACTGATGCCAGGGATGTGTTTGGGGAATCGTATCGCTTAACTAATTTCATCGTGTTTTATAGCAAGTACAGTCTCTGTAGGAACTTTTTTGGCAGAATGGGAGCTCTCTGACACTCTGTTATGAGGTGCAATGAGTGTACGAAGTAAAATAAAAGCAAATTAGAGAACACTTCAGTATCCTGAAAGAGGAGATTATAGCTGTGGTGGGGAAAAGTAAATATAAACCAAATCACACTATGCCAAAAATTGCAAATAAAAACCCCAAGAATAAACATCCATTTTATGAAGGGATTTGAAGTTAACTTTTAATATCCAAGCGGGGAGAGAAGTCAGAATAGTGTCTTTGTGCAGAAGATGAAACAGAGCTGTCATTTACTACAACAAATCTGGATTCTGTATATTGTAAGAACAAGCTCAATCTGAAACATTTAAAAACTTTTTTTAAGTTTTTGTGTATCCCATGAAAGAGAAAGGGGAAAAGAAATAATCCCAGATCTGAGCTTTCTGGACCACTCAGCTTTAGAGAAATGCTCTGTGTAGAAAGGATCCCTGTGGAAATAACTGAGTAGGATTATACTATCAAATTTTGAGACAGTTATCTGGTAGTGTCAGTGGAAATAACAGCTTTAGGTTTTCAGGGGTGGCTTTGATTCACTCATCCTAGAGCCCTATTACAGGATGTTCCCGCTGCCATCCCAGGGGATGCTCTGGTCTGGTTGTCCTGAGAAGTTTAACCCAGGTGAGGGGTTTCCAGCAGAGGGGAAGACTCACAGGGCAGTATGAAGTACAACAAGTAGATCAGTTGATGGTGGTTTTCTACGTGTTTGTTTGCTCCTGCAGTATGCTGAATGTCTTGGACGACGTTGCAATTCTTTATTTGACTGCCCTTGGGCAGCTGAGTCAGTTTTTGTTAGTTATGCTACCTTTTTCTTCAGGCCTATTCTGAACCTTGAGCCAAGCTCCCCTGAGTTCAATAAAACAGATTCTTTTTGCCTTTGCAATGACAAGAAGGTCAGCTCCACTAGTTTTATTTCTTGTTTAAATGAGGACTGGCCATCATGAAAATACTGCGCAAGCTGTCAGGTAGAGCAAAAGCAGTTTTGATAGGTTGAGTAGCATGAATATTATGTGGAGTGGACAGTTGTTTTGTCTGATCTTCTAGGTTTGACTTTGCCTGGTGGGGTCAGGTCCTGTGCTTGGGTTGAAACTTGTATGGGCACAGAGAGACGATGTTTTGTATGGAGAGGAGCATTTCATGACTGGCCACAGAAGCCTGTGTAATTGCAGGGCAAGATGTCACCAGCCCTCAGTGCAGTTTCCAAGTACATTGTAGGTTCTTTTTGCTAACTTAATCTATGCCAATGACTCAAAAGAAGCCAAAGATGCCATAAAGCCCAATTTGATTGAAAGGTACACGATGAAATGCTGTGCCAGAAGCAGCTTCTTGCCAAGAACAGTTTTGCTAATATGAGATGCGACATTGTGGTGCACTGCTGAAATCCTCCACCCCTCACTGGAGGGACTTGAGATGTGCCTTTGCCTTTTATCTCCTCTTGCTGTGACTGGTAGGACTAACCAGGACTGGCAGTTAGCACCAGCAGAGCACTGGATTTTGTTCTGTAGATCAGCATGTTTTGAATTGGCTCCAAGTCACAAATTCCTTTAACTGAAACAATACTACAAGTTGTAGATGTCCTCTGGCCACCCTAGCTCCACGGGGAAATTGGGCATGAAAGTTTACAAAACAACTCCCTGTCTTTGAAGATGTTAACATTTTAATGATGAAATCCCAGGTGATACCTGTCACAGTGGTAAATTGCATACAGTAAATTGGTAGCTGTAGATCAAACTGTGTAGGATTTGTTTGCCATGTTTGTGCTGTTGCCCAACTTAAATGAGTGACATACCACAAAGTGACACGTACCATGCTGTCCGGAGTGCATCGCTTGTGCAACACAGTTCCTCAGGGTTTAGCACTCAGAGCTTTGTTTTGATGAGCATCTTAAGCTCTAACATCTGCTCAGAACTGTAGCAAAAATGATGTTATTAGTTTTTACAGAAGGAAATTCCCACTCCCCATGTGAATTCCTCTGGAATTTGTTTTCCTTCTCTGGTTGCAGAGGATTTAATGAGCGACAAAATACCATGTCAGGAAACGGTCTGATTATTGATGCCTTTTCATATGGAGAGGAGTGGGTTATCTAGGGAATTTTTTGCTTGAAATGTGGATCCTGTTTTCTAAGGTGATTCCTGCAGGGATTCAACTTTTATCAGCATGGTGATGTGCTTTTCCACCTACCCTTATAAAATACTGATACCGTTTTTTGAGAACTACCATGATGCTTTCTTAAATGTCAGTTGGTACCAGCTTTGATGACATCTTATGCTGCTTTCTGTGCTACTTAAACTCTAAATGCTTAAATTTCCTCTCAGTCTTTGTTCAAAGGTCTTATTCACCCACTTTTGTTCTTGCACAGTGTAGCTGTTTGCTTTATTGTTAAGATCCATCTGAGGACAAGCTAGATTGGATGGCCAATGCCATGTAAACATGTGTGACTAGTCTGTCTGATATGTTGCTGTTTGGGCTTCCATAATCTGGGCTGAAAGATACTGTCTGAAGGGGTGGGAAACTGGCAAACTTCCTTTGGATCAGAAGAATCATCTTGGAAGACTATCAGGTGGTAAACTGAGATTTGAAGCAGTCATTAAAAGATGTTTAATTGTTGGGGATTTTTTAGGGAGTGACATGCTGAGTCAACCTTTCATTCAGAGTTGAGAGCTGGGGGTACATTTAGATAGCTAATTTACCCCTTTCATGTTTCTGCACAGGAGAAAAAAATACACTATAATTTTTAAGCTTTTAAAATATGGAGAAAAAAGTCTGTTCCTGTCCACTGTAGTGGAAATGTGGGGGAATCCTACCTGAATTATCTGGCATGACATGCTTGCTCCCTGTCACTGGATTGCTACTCTGGTTTTTAGTTCTTTCTGGGTGAGGAAACATCTACGTGAAACACAGATTGCACATGAATGTTTGCCTTGTGAAAGCAGGTGAATTGACTCAGTAAACAAGCATTTGGCCTCAGAATTGTTGACGCTAAATGTTTCTGCTCTGGCACAGTAACGTGCTGTGAAGAGTGATGGGAAATTCAGAGATGTTTGAGGCAACCATGGAAGAATCCTTTTTCTTTGGGGGACGTGGTATTGACCAAGTTTCTCCTGATACCTGGGGGAAGCAATTGAGTTCAAGGAGCAGGGGAAGGTGCTGGGGGAGGCGTGGATAAGAACAAGAGGCTGGGTGGTCAGAGCAAAAAATACCATATTTGTCTTAGTGCAGAGTTTTGCTCCTTTGGTAGATACTGTGTCCTGGTTTGGCAGGACAGAGCAGGCACCCTGGGCTGCGGTGCGTCGGCGTGGCTGCGGCCACCGTCACCTCCACCGCCTGGCCTCTCCTGGCTGATGGGCCATGAGCTGATTCCTATTGATTGGGATGCTGCTGACACCCGCTCCCAGCTCCCACTCCCATCTCCATGACAACCAAGAGCCTGAATCCTTGTCCACATACTTTAGGCACCTCATTAAATCAGGCAGCAGGACAGCAGCTGTGGTCTCAATGTGTTACGCTGACAGCCGGGGACTCATTTTATGATGCTCAGGTGATTTTTTTTTTGGCCCTCTCTAGGCCAAACTGTTGAAAATGTGGGGAGAGTGGGACAGATGGTAGAATAAATAAATATTGCCAATATCTTTAATGTGCACACATCTGAAAGGTGCAAAGCAACCGCACTCAGTTTTATCAACTCTGGTAATTTTGAACAAAGCACAAATGACTAAAGAGTACAGCTGAGGTGTTTTTTAAGCATCATTTAAGTAGCTGATTTTAAGAGCAAATTTATTTACTTAAGGCTTTTAGTAGATCTCTTAAAACGTTCCACAGGTATAAGTAATTAAAGTTCTCTTATCTTGATTTATAATCATTAAAATTCAGTAAAGCAGGGCCCAGATAGGTAATTTTTACCATGGCCTTCCATCAGGCTCTGCCAGAGGAAACACCAAGAGAATAATACTGCCTTTATTTCTTAGGCAGAGGAGTTTGTTATGCACCCAGAGAGTGAAATACTCCAGCCATGCTCCCAGCTTTGGCTTTGACCTAGCTTTCTGGTGCACTCCCCTGAACTGAGGTTTGGAATTATTAGTGTAAATGGGACTTTATACCATGGGTCTCAGCTAAAGATAGATCTAGCCCAAAGCCACTCTAAAATCATGTACAGTACATTTTATGTGATAATGATTGCAATTATTTCATGTTCTTCATCGTTCACCTATTTTGACTTAGGGTGTTAAAAAGCAGTAAATTTGGAATGTAATTACACACTTTGTGTCCTAGTATTTTGCATAATTTTAGGTTGTTTTGGGCTTTCACAATATTGCCTAAATAAGGTGAAAAAATAGTGGTGTAGAGTTCTCATTTTCCTTTTTAATATAAACAAAATTGAATACATTGATGGTGAATTATTTCCCTTGTGAAAGGTGGTCACCAGGAGTATTTTCATGGATCTGATAATTTCCAAAGGACCAAAGGAAACAAGGAGGACACTGAACTATGTAGAAAAAGAATGTTACAAACCCCGAGATCTCAAACCCGGTGTCTCAACAAGAGCTGAAAAATAGCAATACTGTCATCCAGGTGCTTTAGTTTACCCTGAAAAGAAATGACAGATGCCTCAGACCTTAAATTATAATTTGTAGATACTAAACAAAGCACCTCAATTAACCACTAGTAAAGCAATTATTAATATTGGCTGGAATCCATTGTGCCCAGGGTCTCAGGCTGCGCTCCAGTCCCATCAGCTGCCCAGGACTGTCTGGCCTGGTAGGCACCTAAATTCATTCTACATCATGTGAAACTGATGAAGAGACCTTTTCCTATTGCTTTCCTACAGCCTCACTCAAAGAGGAAGATACATCTTATTGTGAAAATTAAACCCACTGAGGGGTTAGTAAATCTATAAAAAACACTTCTTGCTCAAAATATCCTTCATTTGCAAATAGTGAATAGGAGTACTGGTCTGGCTGTTCCAGAAGACAGGACTCTGCCAGAGGTGGACCTGTGGTCTCATCTCAAGTATGACTATTCTTATGTTAAACTTTTGTGGATTGGATTGCTGTCTAGAGGCACATATGTTGTATGTAGCTGTTGGGAAGAAGGCAATGTATACATTAGACAGATTGGATTGCTCTCTGTGGTTCCTCAGATTTTCCATTAACTGCATTAAAGATTAAGCAGTGATGTGAGACAGAATCATAGAACTAGTCAGGTTGGAGAAGACCCTTGGGATCACTGAGTCCAACCATCAGCCCTGCTCTACAAAGTTCTCCCCTAAACCATCTCCACCAACACCACATGCAAACAACCCTTAAACACATCCAGGGATGGTGACTCAACCACCTCCCTGGGCAGCCTATTCCAGTGTCTAACCACTCTCTCAGTGAAAAAATGTTTCCTAATGTCCAGTCTAAACCTGCCCTGTTGCGGCTTGAAGCCATTCCCTCTTGTTCTGTCGCTAATTACCTGGGAGAATAGACCAGCACCAACCTCTCTACAGTGTCCTTTCAGGTAGTTGTAGAGATTGATGAGGTCTCCCCTCAGCCTCCTCTTCCTCAAACTGAACATTCCCAGCTCCTTCAAGCATTCTTCATAAGATTTTTCTCTAGGCCCTTCACCAGCTTCATTGCCCTCCTCTGTCCTCACTCCAGCACTTTGATGCCTCTCTTGAATTGAGGTGCCCAAAACTGGACACAACACTCCAGGTGTGGCCTCACCAGTGCTGAGGACAGAGGGAGAATCACCTCTACTTCTGCTGGTCACACTATTTCTAAGACAGGCCAGGATGCCATTGGCTTTCTTGGCCAGCTGGGCACACTGCTGGTTCATATTCAGCCACTTGTCAATGAGAACCCCCAGGTCCTTTTCTGCCAGACACTTTCCAGCCACACTTCCCCAGGCCTGTAGCATTGCAGGGGGTTGTTGTGGCCCTATGTGTGTGATGAACCTGTGTGCCCCTGCTCACTGCCCCTCAGTGCAAGAACCTGAAATCTCAGACAACAATTGAGGTAGGTGCATCAGAGGGACTCTCAGGATATCCCCCTTAGGATAATATTTTCAAACTTCTCCAGCTGTTTTAGGACTGTGATCTGTACTATGCATGGAAAATCGGACCCTTTTTTGTCAGGTTTAGTTTCTCATCCATTCTCTTCTTTTGTGTAATTGGAAGTAAAAATAAATGCATAGTTCATGATCAATGGCACTTGTTATACTCTCCTTTGAAAAAGAGAAATGTTACAAATACCTTTTCTGAGTGTGTGAATGACTGAAAAGAATCTAAACTTAATGACCAGATCTGGTTGCCTTTCCCCTGCAGGGGATCTGCTTAAGTAACTAAGGTGCCCAGAATGGGACTTTGAAAGTGGATGTTGTACCCGAGAGAGCCGAAGGACTGACTGACTGGCATCCTCTGTGACTCCTGCACAAGAGAGACAGAATGCCACTGTGCATCAGATAATATGTGATCATAAACTGCAAGTAACTACAGGATAATAATGGCTTTTGTTTGCCAGCACAACCTGTAAGAGCTCAGGGAAAGGTACTGGGGCATTTCTGTAGCCAAAATGCTGGCAGCATGGCTGATAAACAGTCTTTCTTGGGCCAGGGTTTGCTTTTCCAAGCAGAGCACAAAATATTCCTGCCACATGCTTGTCAGGTCTACTCACCTCCACTTTAGGGACAATTTGTAACTATAGAGGTGTTGACCATGGGAAAAATACATTGGAATCTTGACTTTGGTAGGGTAGAATTACACTCTGAGTCACAAAGAAAGTATTTTAATTGTTAGTCTGTTAGTCTGTACAATGAATAACCAAAATAATATCATGTAAGAGAAGGGAAAATACGATTTATAATGGCAAATCATTAGTAACTGATATGATTACAATAGTGACAGAGGCTGTCCATTCCATAAGTAACTTGTAGTGATGTTTAATAACTGATAATATTGTTATTCCTTTCCTAGATTCAATTTATGGGTGCTTGCTTAGCATAGAAATATTTTTATTGTGATATTAAAATGAATTAATGGATTCTGAAAAAACATGTATTAATTTAAAATGACTCTTGGTAAAACCAATTAAACAGCAAGGATTTGTTTTACTCTGTATCAGTAGTTTTAAATTGGCTTTTTCAATTGAGAAGCAAAATGTAACACAGTGGATGCACCAGCGTTTCTAATTAAGCAGTTCACATTTGGAAAAAAAAAACCACAAAACAACAAATAAGAACACTTTGAAATGAGAACAGGTGAAATTCAACTCACTGTGCATTTTAGTTTGTGTTGTGCCCAAAGATAGTCCCCGAATCTCATCAATTTCAGTGAAAAGTTATCAACTTCAGCCAAGTTATACAATTTCTGTAGGTACTCCAGGACTTTGCTGAAGACTTGACCTAACGCCTGTGAGAGGCACCAGTCCTGTGGGAGTGAGCAGAGTTATATTAGCACAGGAGAAAATAATCTGTCATAGTAATCCTGAATTTCTTTTCCCAAATCCTGTAACAAATCCCGTTTAATGATGTGCTATTAAAGCAGTTATCCACACTGATGAGACTGATAGGTTTCAATCTCCATGGAGTCAGCTGGAGACATGACAGAGTCCACAGCCCATTCATTTGAGAAGAACTGCCTTAAATTTCTTGGTTCTCAGAGAGGCCAAATTTGCACTCTAGAGGAAACCTACCATCAGATAATGGGTATCCAGGTGGGAAGAGCCATCTTCTCAGATTTTTCTTGAAGCACATGAATTTGTACATACTGAAGACAGAAACCTCACTTAATCTCAAGTAGAAATGACCATTTTTCCAGTAACAAATGAATTATTCATTTAAAAAAAAGTCTCTTCCAAAATGTTCTAGAAGGCCAACCCAGACTTTATCTACAAATGAGTATTCATTCCTGCCTACAAAGCAGCAGTGGCCTTTTTGTCCTCACATGCTAACTGAATGCTATAAGCCACACAAGCAGGCTGGTTCCTGCCTGCCATGACACCCAGAATACCCCAACAACTACCTGGAAAGTATTTTAAGGTGAAACTCCATGACACTTTGGAAATAGCAGTGGATAGGGTCTGAGGAAGGACTGTGCTGGGAAGGTCTCCACCAGCTGTGGAACATGCTGATTAGAGCATCTGCTCCCCTGAGATCAGGGTCATGCTGCCAGGACTTTGTCTTGGAGATGCTGCCTGTGAGGGATGTGTTGTTGTGTGTAGAAAGGGATTAAAAGCAGATTTGGGTTAAATTTATTCCTTCCAGAGCTTGTGTGACTGGGAAAATGACTTATGTTTGGCTCTCTCCTGGCCCAAGGCTGTTGTGCCCATCCTGTGGGAAAGGGGTCAGCCACTTGGCAGAGTCCCTTTGCGAGCCAGTAGAGTATCAGAGAGACTCTCAAAACCTGGTTAGTAGCGTCACTTGGACTTTTTATAAACACTGGTGAGTTGGGAGGTGAGTGTGTTCTTCAGTGACTGTATAGTTTTACAGATTCATTTGCAAGCACTAGCAGACTTTAAAAATTAATCTCCTTTAAATGAAATGTTCATTTTAAAATTATGTTTAATGAGGTCTAATGCATCCTGAGATGCTGGCAGGAGAAGGTTTGATCTGCAGCTGATCCTGACAAAGGAGGGTGGGAAGGTAATTAACAAAGACAATCAAACTTTCATTAGTATTAATAGAGCCTGCAAGTTAAAATGTTTTGATGCAAACAGCTGTTATTTATGTTTCAAAACACCATTCTTTTCTATCAGCACATCTTTTACAGAGGCTTTATTGTGTGGGTTTCTACTTGACACCACATGTAATAGATTCCTTGGAAATAGAGTTTAACCATTAAACATGAGGATGTATGTCATTATTTTCTTCAGCTAAATGCCTGAAGGTGAAGCTGAGTGAATTTAATGCATTAAGAAAGGTAATTATCAGATAATCTTGATTGCCAAGATTCTTCCTGCTCCAACAAAAACTGATGGTGGCATAATCTGTGTACACAATCATCTCATTTTTCCTTTATGACTTTGATGTAAGTTTGACAACATTGTACAGCAACATTTCTATCTTATTTTTATACTTTTCTTCTCATATTTCTTCTGTATTTCTCATCTGTTTCCTTGTTCATCCCCATAAATTACCTATCTTTTACCAACTCTTTTTCTTTAAGTAGTCATTACCTAGTCAAATGGATTGCTGTGCATTAAGGGCTAGAGGGGAAAAATTGGCAAATTTTCCAGTAACAGATTTTTTTTTCTCCTTTTCTGAAAGCTGAGGTGTAAGTTTGTCACAGCTTTCACAAATCTTCTTTCTCAGCAGTCACGCATCAAAGGCTTAGAACTGCAAATGAATTATTTTGATTATTGCTGCCCTAGGAAGATCTCCAGGGATGGGAGGTGGCAGGCTTAGCTACTGTCCCTTCCTGCTGGGCCAAATCCTGTTCTCAGGAAAGCAAGGCATTAGGAATTTTGCCATGGGTTTCTGTGGGACTAGGGTTTAGCATGTAGAGCACAAACCTTTTTCTTTTTTTTTTTTTTTTTTTTTAAAAAAAAAATCAGGCTCCTGTGGGTTCATGGTTGTTGGCTTCCCAAATTTGGTGGAATTTCATGGAATCTCAGAATCACAGAATTGTCAGAGCTGGAAGGGACCTCTAGAGATCATCCAGTCCAACCCCCCTGCTAAAGCAGGATCCCCTGGAGCACATTCCACAGGGCTGCATCCAGGGGGGTCTGGAATATCTCCAGAGAAGGGGACTCCACAGCCTCCCTGGGCAGCCTGTCCCAGGGCTCTGTCACCCTCACCATAAAGAAGTTTCTCCTCATATTCCACTGGCACTTTCCATGTTTCAGCCTGTGCCTGTTGCCCCTTGTCCTGTCCCTGGGCACTGCTGAGCAGAGTTTGGCTCCATCCTCCTGCACCCACCCTGAGATACTTGTAGGCATTGATAAGGTGTCCCCTCAGCCTTCTCTTCTCCAGGCTGGACAGTCCCAGCTCTCTCAGCCTTTCCTCATCAGGGAGATGCTCCAGTTCCCCAGCCATCTTTGTTGCCTCCCCTGGACTCTCTCCAGCAGCTCCCTGTCTCTCTTGAACTGGGGAGCCCAGAACTGGACCCAGTTCTCCAGATGTGGCCTCACCAGGGCAGAGCAGAGGAGGAGAATAACATCCCTTGACCTACTGGCCACACTCTTCCTTGTGCACCCCAGGATTCCATTGGCCCTCTTGACCACAAGGGCTCATGGCTGACTCATCGATAATTCACTGTCTACCAAGACTCCCAGATCCTTCTCCTTGGAACTGCTTTCTGGCAGGTCCACCCATAACCTGTATTGGTGCATGGGCTTCTTCTTCCCCAGGTGCAGGACCCTACACTTGTCCCTCATATTTTCTTCAGGATTTTTTGATCGGTTTTTGTGAGCTACACTACAAGGCATATAGAATTTTTTAATTTCAAGGTTTCCACCATGAGTCTCTGAACTGGAAGGTGAGAAGGTTGGGGCAGGAGGAGTTTCTGGGCCTGGAAGTCTCTCTCCATGTGCATGTCTCCTTCATTTTTGGCCCAGCAGAGGTTACCTTACTCGTGCTTGGCAGCTTCCTCAGGCCTTTAGGTAGGCTCAGCCTCAGACTCCATCTCCCGGGTACCAAGTGACAGCCTCTTTATTGTAGACCCTCATTTTCAGTTTCTTTGAGCCCATCACTCCAACATGTTGTAACAAGTCCCTCTCCAGCAGATGGAGGTGGACTTTTTTAAAACAAGAAAATAAGGTCTTGCAAGAAAAGCTTGAGGTTTACTAAATTAGCTGAAGCAGAAGGTCCATCTCAGGATGGATGTCTTCTGGCACTAAGCTGCTGTGGAGCTGGCCAGCTTCCAGAGCAGAGCACTTGACTTTAATTTTCTTCAGTCCTATATAAGTCTTCCTCCAGCTTCTTCAGACCTGTTTGGTGTTTCTGGTTTGAAATCTCTCTGTCTCCTTGGGGGTGGGGAGATGGACTGATCTCTTATTATCCCTGAATACTTATTGTTATCACAATGTCCCTGCAGACCAAATGTCAGAGTAGGGCAAACCTTCCCTTGGAGTCAGAGAGATTTCCTCAGACATGACATTTCCCTCTGCTATCTCCAAACAAAAGGATGTTCCCTCTCCTTTTTCCCACTACCTCAGTTCCTCTGCAAGGAGCTGAGTTTTCCCCAGGCTTGTCACAGGTTTGGAACCAATCCCTTCTTTGTGTGACTTGATGAGGCTCAGAGCTGGGAATTCCCAAGGGGGATTATATCTTCAGTCACAAAAAAAATCCATGGAAAGTATCAAGTGACCAATAAGCGTTGCTGTATTTATACAGCAGCAACAGTGGACATGTCAGATAGCATGAAGGCAAAGTTCTTGCCAAACAGGGCATATAAAATAGTCTCTTATTTTAATTAAAGTAATTATTCATGGTACTCCAGATCTTTCTGAAAAGGAAAGAAGAAAACCCTCTGCCTGACAATGAATAGCAACATAAATTGTCTGAGTTCTCTGTGTCAGAGGGGCAGAACGGATCTGCTAATCAATATATCTCTCTGGTTTTATAAAATAATGGTAATAGCTATTGCTGTCAATACTCCTATGGAAAATAATTTAATAGGAGATTATTGTCCTTCTATGACTTTTTTTTTAAAGCCCCATTCATTAGAATTATATCCTTCTGCAAGCTGTCTGAAAAAAATGGCTCTGAAAAGGACTCCCTGCTGTAGTAAATTCTATGGGCCTTTAGAGGAAATTCCATAGACCTGTATTACATTTCTGTAGATTTAATTCCTGGTGCTTTCTCTGGGAGTTCTTTCAGAGAGGACACATGTGAGAGATCTAATGCTCTGCCTGTAAGTGCTTTAGTATTCAGTAGTTTTCATCCTTTTTTTTTTTTTTTTTGGGCTACTGAAAAATTTTCCACCAGAACATGTGAGCTCTTGTGTATTGAATTTAAGCTCAGGGACTGTAGACTTAACATCTTTATGCAGGAGTTAGAAGCTGGCAGAGTCCAGTGGATCTGTGGACAACACGTTGGGAACCACTGCTTTATTTCTTTCCTTTGCATTGGCCAGGGAATAGAAAATGTACCCACCTCTCCCTGTGTTTGTAAGCAGCTGAAAACAGCTGCCTCCACATTTAGACTTGTAGCATATTAGTGCAATCATCACAACATGTTAGTGCAATCATCACTGTTGTCATTTATTAATTTACACAGATTCACATTTTCTTTTCCAAAGTGAAGATCAGGCTGGAATTATCCCCTCGAGTAGGAAAATGGGCGCAGTTTTAAACCATAAGTAAACTCACTGCCACGGTGCTAGTTTTCAGAGAAGCAGCATTAGGGAGGTGGAGGGGATACTCAAGGAAGAAAATATCCCCAGGCTGCTGGGAAACTCCAAACATGCCAGAGGGGGCAGCTCATAAAAGAACCTGTGCCCATCGCACTGAAGTGCAGTGTGTGATCGAATGTGTGTGTGTGTGTTCAGTGTTGGGTTCTCACTGACACTCATTCCAATATGAGAACCAGTGCACTTTATTTTTTTCAGAGACCAGCATTTTGCACCCATTCTGGTGTTGAAAGGCAGCAGAAGAACCTGTCCAATATTGCACATAATTAGATTTTTCTGAGCTTTAGACAGCGAGTGTTTGCTACTGTGGCCCTCTCTGTGAGTAAACAAGACTAAACTTTGTGGAAGTGTACTTCCTGGCTCTGAGAGATCATACAGATGAAGGAGCAGAAGTTTTAAATGATCCTGATGCAAAGCAATTCTCGAGACAGGGTAGACTTTTTTTGTGTGTATGTGTGCAGGAACTTTGCGAGTCCCCATGAATCAGTGCATTTGGAATCTTATGGAACAGGTTCAAAACTGTCAAAAAGGTCTATTCAATATTGAATATCCTTGCACTGTATATAGCAGAGAGGAAAATCCAACGTCTGCCAAAAGGATGTAAAAAGGACTGATAAAACAAGCAGAAGTCAGTTCTTTCAACTCCAAAAGGTTTTGTTTTGTTTATTTTTTCTAAAGTAAAAAGAAATAAACACAAAAGCTGCGGTTGACAGTGTCTCTTTGACAGCACTTTTGTAGCCATTTAAGCAAAACAATGCAAAGCAGCTTTCTGGAGGGTGCTGGCAGAACATACTGTAGCTTTCAAACTTTGCACAGACTGCTGAGAAATGAAATGTTTGACTGAGAAACTGATGTGGGTTTGGCAACATTGCTTAATTGATAGTGTAAAAAGGAAGAGGATTCTGCTTCCACCATCTGCAACGGTAACGGGAACCAGCTCTTTGTCTAATAGCATCTGTGGCCTTTCTTCCACCTCTGCCTCACCAAAATAGATTAATTGCAAGGCAACAGTCCAGCACATGTACCTGGAGGGATCAGAGCGTGAATTTCCTTTCAGGATTAATTACTAATATGAAACTCCTCTTTGGTCTTTCCTTGTTCCGATTGGAAGAAAGATTGGTTGGAAATGGAGTAAGAGGCAGGGGCTGGTGGGACAGACTGCTGAGGTCTCTGCTGGGCTCTAATGGACCTCCCGAGGTTGCAGGTTGGGGTATACCCCACTTGAGGGGTATGAGGTTCTTTTAATGTCAGTCGTCTAGGGTTGCTTGTGCATTTGGTGATGTGCTTGGGATTTCCTGCTCTTTACAAATCAAAAATACTTTTGCAATTTGTTTGTGGCTCTCGTGCCAATCCTTGCTCCTGGTTGGACCTGACGGCAGAGCTGCTGGAGAGGTGTACAGGTAAGCCCTGGCTGAGCACCTCCACACACTGCAGGACGAGTACACCTACCACATTAATTTTATGTCTGGTGTTTCACCTAGTTGTAGAGTGCTGCCTGTACCGCACCCTGCCAGCCAGAGCTCAGGTGTGTATATTCAAACTTACACTCTTCCTCTTACCTGAAATCTACATGCATATGCTTGGGTCCTATTTTTTTATACATTTATTCCTTGAGATCAGTGTTTGCTTGGAGCTTTTGACAAAATGCTCTGTCCTCCCACTTTGAGTAAGAGGATTTTCTCATCCTTGAGCAAACACAAGAGTTGCCTTGATGGACCAGAGAATGGCCTGTTTATTCCAGCATCCTATCTCTGGCAATGGCCAACGCAGGGAAAATGCAAGAAATATCAACATGGCCAGTTAATGGATAAGCCAGACCAATTCAAAACACTTCTTCCCAGTACTCATAAATCATGAGCTAAATTAAGCCCTATGACAGAAAGTTTTAAATCTCTTATTAAAAAAAAAAAATAAATAAAATCCCAACACCACCAAACAAACCCACCAAACCCAACATTTATTTTCAGGTGAGAAACAGTGATCTCTTGTGGACTTTGATTATATCCCTTGGCTCCTTCCTTGTTTTCCTTTTTAGTATGGAAATGGGCCAATCTAGCCCTGATGTTGCACAATTTAAGCAAAGACCAAGTTTCCCAATCAAATTACTTGAGCATCTGTACGACCAGATTTAGGAATAGATCACTTAGTTGTCACATTTGGATTTAAAAGAATTTCACAAGATTTTATCACACCAGCATTTTAGTTTCCATAATGGTTAAGAGAGAAACTATAGGATAGTTTCTACTATTTTATAAATACCATCTGTGAAAATAATTTCATGTGATGGGAGTGCTTGTGACTATGAAGAAGTTACACCACAATTTGTCAGCTTAGTCCTCCTCTGTGTCCATCCATCTGAATTCCATTCCCATTCTGCCTTCGGGCATGTTACATACAATTAATAAATCATCCTTAACAACTCCAGTTTTTTCCATATATGTAATTTTGGCTGAATTATGTTCAAAAAGGGGGGCAGTACTATTGTACTAACTGGAAATGTTTGTGTATTATGCTTGATATACAAAGCCTGTATTTCTCATCTTTCCTTTATTTAGTAGCATATATCATGCTGCTCAGACAAAGCTGTAATCCTAA
The DNA here is from genome assembly GCF_020740795.1 of Apus apus. Classification (NCBI taxonomy): domain Eukaryota; kingdom Metazoa; phylum Chordata; class Aves; order Apodiformes; family Apodidae; genus Apus; species Apus apus. Next base: position 3,396,283 of record NC_067285.1, read on the forward strand.
TAAATCTGTACCCAGAAGTAGGGATGTCTTGGTCTAGCAAGCCAGGGAGGTGATGGTGGACAATTCATGAGCAGGAGAAAATGAGTGAAATGTATTGAAAATTTATTCTCATGAACTTTTCAACCAGCTCTGATTTGGACCCCTGAGCACAAAGCTTCTCCTCCTTGATTTTGAGAGTGTTTCCTCCAGCACTTTCCTGGCTTTTTTTTCCTGGCTTTCTCCCACCACTGCCCTCTCTTGGGCTGCAGTCCAATGTCAGTGCTAAAACGTCTCCTCCCTGTTTCTTCCATTTTAAGAGTCAGACCTACTCAAACAAGGACCAGACTAAATGCTGGTGAGGTGCCTGTGCCCTGAGTCCATCAGCAGTGCTGGGAGCATGGTTGCGGAAGGGGTGGATCCCAACACGAGCTGTGCCACAGCTGGGGTGCGGGCAGCAAACTGTGATGTGCACTTCTCCAGCCCAACCTCCAGCCTGAAGGCAGCATCATCTGGTACTTCTCTTGCAGTTGACCTTCTCTTGTCTATCAGCTGACACTAGAGTTACGTGGAAACTGCAGATAAGCAGCATGCAGCCCCCTCCCATTACAGCAAAGCTTTCACTGGGCCCACCCTTGAGTTCTCCATGGAGAACACAGGAGTCTGCTGGACCTCAGCTAGTGAACACACACCAAAGCCATAAAACCGTTTCCCTTCAAGAACATCAGCATTCTTGTCAAGAACAGAGTGATGAAATGACATTACTTTATCCATAGCTCTTCAACATTTAGTCCTCGAATGCTAACAAATACCTCTCAATTTTTACACATACTAACTTGAATTCAGATATATTTTTTTTTTTCTAAAATGATGAAGCTGCAGTTGTAACTTGCAAAAATCTACACTTTTACAAATCTGGGGCCCCTGTTTGCTGATTCTGTTTTAATTTTTTTGTAAGTCCTGAATAAGCAAATAGATTTTCTTGAAATGGTGTAACCCAGAGGGAGGCATTTAAATGTACTGGCCTCAGAGGAGATGACCCCTACTCTTGTGACTTGTAATTAAGAGCCTCTCATTGATATTGCCAGGAGTGTCTGTTCATTCTGGCTGTCACTTGTTTTTCCTCCAGCTGGCTAACAAGAAAACAGCAGTTTTCTTGCAGGTTTCACCTAGAAAAAGTCACAGCAACCTGTTGTGACTGGTATAGATCTGTGAGAGAAATTATAGCAGTGTTTTGATATGTAGGGCTAGAGGTAATATTTCTGTCATTGATACCCAGTGCTGACAGCAGTGATAACTGCACCAGGAGAGGAATTAGATAAAGCAATCTATAATAAATACATTTGATCTGGGTTGTAAATTGCTTCAACATTCTTGGAAGCCTTTTGTCTTCCTCACTGGCCTTCAGAAGTTTGGTGGTTTCCCTCTACTTCTCAAGGGTTATGTGTCTCTTCCCCAGTGAGCAATTTGATTTGCAGATTCTGAAGTCTGAGTTTAGGTTTTTGTAATTGTAATGTTAAGTCTCTATTTTTGCTTCCCAGAAAGCCATAAAATGTTTTGGGAGTGACTTGATAAGCAGTAATGCTGAAGCAAAGGTTGCAGAGGAAGCATAGTATGATTCAACTGAAAGCTTTCAGAAAAATGTAAATGTTGATATCATTTTAATAAAACACAGTTTCAAGTTTTGAAAAAAAAACCTCACATAGCACTAGATTATTCTTTTTGTTTTACCAGATTTAGTGCTTACAAAAGTCTGCTACAGTCACTGCTCCTGTGTTGCACCTACATGTTAGTCCCTACCTTTTCTGTACAGTATTTGAAACCAGGCACCACCTTTCTTACCATGTCTTTTTAATGAGAGAGACCCTTCTGATACAGCTAAGAATAGCTGACCACATTTTATGTTGTCTCTTTTTTTCTTGGAACCAAAAAATGGTGCTTGGGGCAGAGGGATGTTTCTGAAGAAGTTGTTTGTCAGCTTGTGCTACCCGACAGTTCATGAGCTGGAGATCATAGAAATCATAGAATCATAGCACAGTTTGTGTTGGAAGGGACCTTAAAGATCATCCAGTTCCAACCCCCTGTCTGGGCAGGGACACCTCCCACCAGTCCAGGTTGCTCCAAGCCCCATCCAACCTGCCCTTCAACACTTCCAGGGATGGGGCAGCCACAGCTTCTCTGGGCAGCCTGGGCCAGTGTCTCACCACCCTCACAGCAAATAATTTCTTCCCAATGTCCAAGCTAAATCTCCCATCTTCCCATTTTAATACATTACTCCTTGTCCTCTCAATAGTAAATGAGGCAGCAGAAGCAGCCCCAGCAGAGTCTGAGCCAAGCCCCGCTGTGCTGTGTGAAGCTGCCTGGCTCTGTGTGGAGACATGGCAGCAATACTGGCCACCTCCTCTCAAGCTGTGCTGCAGGAGAGCAGGGAAGCTTCCCGTGGGTCACCCCTCATTACTTGATGCCAGTGCTGTCAGCACAAGGTGGTGGCCGAGCAATTCACTGTTCCTTGCCACGCTCCTCCGTGCCTGCTGCCCTCCCACAGCCAGTGAGGACCCTGCTCCCTAGGACACCCCGTAGCTCCAGCCAGGCTTCCTTCCCTTCCCTTGCCTTTGCTGCTGCTTAGATATGTTTTATACTTCACACTTGGCTAAACCTCCCCTGGATCTGAGCATGTCGCAGTACATTTTCAAGCTCCTCATGTGGCATGCCTTGCAGTTAGCTCATTCTTTCTGCTGGATAGAGCCTCAATACATTAAAAAAAGGATTAGTATGTGCAAGCACAAAAAAAAATCAGAATACTGTAGAGCACTTAATTGGCCAACTGCCGTCAACCATTTCAGCACTTGCATCTTCCTAGCTACTTGTACCGTATTGTTAGAGCAGAATAAATCATTTGACACAACTAGGTTTTAGAAAAATATGTGAAAACCATTCAGGCAAAAAATCAGTTGAAATGTATGAAATTTTCCATCTGAGTGCTCTCTGCGAAGAGAAAATCTTTTAGTGAGCTGCAATATTTAATCCTGTTTTAAAATAAATGGTTTACTCTATAAAATCACTCAGAGGGTGACTTTTAAAATGCAATGTAATTTTATTTTGGTTTTAAGGCTTGTACCAAGAAATGCTGGGATGTGATAAATAAGATCTAAACAAACTTGGGTGTGAGAAATAATGCTGCTGCAGTTGGGTTGTATAAGGCACATGCACAGGTTTAGATCCAGGAAACATTTAAACCACAGAGCTTTTACACACATCATGGCTCTACGATACCTAACCTGGGTGAGATGTTTTTCCTCATTTATACTGTTAGAAAGGGTGGATTTGCACTAGCTCAGAGGAACCTGAGCAAATATATGATGGAGTTGAGATCTGAGTCCAGGTTCCCATGCTCTGCCAAGACGTTGGGTGGTGCACACTGATGCTTGGGGCCTCTGGCCCTTGGCTAGTTTGCATGTTATAAACATACAAAGTTTGTGAAAGATAAATAGATATAAAGTTTTTATTACAGACTCTGCTTTTTGGACAGAAATTTAAATATAGAACATGTCAAACCTGAAGTAATGTCCAGTATAGAGCATTTGGCTAATTAAGTGATTACAACTCTAGGGGTTTTGCAGCACATACATGCATGTACCCAGTCATGGTTCATTGAATTCCTAATCCAGAAAGCTGCTGAGAACAGTAGACATTTCTCTGACCTGTGCAATCTTGTGCTCTGAAGTTTTATGATCTACAGGAAAACAGTACTGGACCTGACTTCGATACATGACTGATGCAATCAAACAGCAAATGGCTCCACATGCATCCTCCTATTTGTTAGCTGTTGTATTGAGATTAAATTAGGCATTAAATTAAAGAGATATTAAATTGTGACCTGAGGTGTAGTAGAGTCATATAAGCACTTAAATATAAACCCCATTGTTTATTGGGAATAAAAGTGGAAACTCACGTTGCTTTGTGTGTAGAATTCAGTTTATTCTCTTTTATATAATTTTTTAAATTAAAAATAGCTTCTTACTGTGAATAGTCTGTGTTTACTGTCTCAAAGACAGAGCCAAGTGATGAGTTTTAGAATCCAGAAAACTTTCCCATGACCCTCCAGCTCCTTCTGCAACATTCTCCTCTGTCCACAGGTAGTGATCAGGGAGCTTCCTTGGAAAATCCTCTGTGCACACCTGGGCATCTTGAGTTTTCTAGAGTTTTGTGGATCTTAGAAACTGAATTTGACTCCTTTCTGAATGTACAGGGACATGTTTATTTTCTTTGGCTTCAGAATTTATTTGGTTGGTGTTTTTTGTTTGTTTTTACCATTGCTTTGGTGACTCAAAGATCAAATATACTTTTTGGTTCCTCAAGAGAAGGGTTCCAACCTACAGGGCAGGTGCTGGTGAGTGGGGAGTAAGTGATGGGAAGCAGATCCACACAGGCTGGGAACTGGGAGCTGCAGCATCTTATAGGGGGTGCTGCAGATCACAGACCCCCATTTCCCACTGAATTTGTGCCTGACATGGAACTGGAATCCCTGGTCTCCCATTGCAGCAAGACATTACCAAGCAGCTAACTGGCAGCATCTTGTTTCTTTGAGAGGCCCCATCTCCTGCAGGAACCCTGGATGAGGCAGGTGTTCTGTCCATGAGGCTTATTTTTCCTCAGTGAATGTACATAGAGGATGGAACCAGAAGCAGGAGAAGGAGGACTGAGCAGTGGAAAGCCTGTGCCTATGTGAATGTTGTCACTGAAGATCCAACCCACTAAGTTTTTCTGTTCTTTGAGGCTGCAAATAGTATTGATGTGAAATGTGGCATAAAGTTAAATGATCAAAACACATAGAGGATTTTGATCTTTTAAATATTGTCAGGCAGAGAGCTGGACAACCTTGGATGAGTTTGATGGCTTGTTTGAGTCAACGGGCTGAAGCTGTGTCTAATCTGGAATAGATCTTGAAGGTTTCTGGCTCCCTGTCCAGTGCTCAGCTCATTAGACCATGCTTCCTCAACACTTCAAATAAGCAGTTCTACAGTTCACTCATCTAAAATCCTTTTGTTCCCATTGCTCCATTTCTTATTTATGAGGATGTTAAATTTAGCGTTTGCCTTAAATTAAATCATGGAAGTTTCTGATATACTTTTCACTTCAGCAAATATTATGAAATAAGCCATGTCATATAAACAATGGAAACAAAGAACAAATTCAGGCATATTCTAGACCTTGAGCAATTAACCTTTGCAACCAAATGCAATTGTGTTAATAGAAAAATAAGTGATGAAATTAGATCATTAAAAAACATACCCAGAGAGGGCCACTGTATAAGAGCTGATATGTAAGAGCTCCATGAGATTTGGGTGGTGGGACACTGGGCCAGGCTGCCCAGAGAAGCTGTGGCTGCCCCATCCCTGGCAGTGTTGAAGGTCAGGTTGGATGGGGCCTGGGGCAACCTCTTCTGGTGGGAGGTGTCCCTGCCCATGCAGGGGGGTTGGAACTAGGTGATCTTTGAGGTCCCTTCTAACCCAAGCCATTCTGTGAGTCTATTATTCTATGACCTACAGAGAAGATGATACCATGCCTCTCACAGCAAAAACCTTCCACAAATGGGCATAAGCTATGGACATGAATTGCTGTAATTACTGTTCAGTTAGGAAAATTAGGCTGCAAATTATTTATAGATCTGGAAGTCATATGGACTTTTGAAGAGCAAAGGTGGTGATCCCAGGAGGTGGTAGAAGGTTCTCAGAGTCAGGTGGTGGGATCCCCAGGACAGCTCCTGGCCACCAGAGCCTTACAGAGGGCTCCAACATGAGAACCTGGCTTTAGCTGCCATGAGATTATTGAAGATTTTGATAATTTATGTCAGCTACTGAGCCAGATCCTGGGCTAATCTGTACTTTGCACAAATCCACCAGCTTGCTGCGTTGGAAATTAGAGCAAAATTGGATCAATGTATGCAGAATTAACATGACCTGTACTTGTTCACTTCTGTTGATCATGTTTTCACTGACTCTACATTTCCATCCAAAAAGTGGTTCCATCCACCAATTAATTGCAATTGTACACTGGGTGTATTGTCTCTCTCTTTGTAGGTTCCCACAGACTTTGCTAAAGGTATTTGTTTCTTTCCATCTGAAGCCTGAGTTGCATGCTGTTTTCATAGAGGTTTTGAGGTTAAATGCTCCACTATTTCTATTGCTATTTCTGGGCTTGGAATAAAGTTTTTCCCTGCCATTTCCTCACTGACCTTTTTAAAAATTGAAATGACTTTGGGCTCCCTGTTATGTTTGCAAAAGCCTTCTGCGTTTCTCCCCACTGTAGTGGCATATTATAAATATTTCCTTTGATGTGTGTCTTTACTCCACTCCCTCCCACCCTCTCCTTTTCCAGAGTGGCACACTGTTCCCTTTCTTTTTCTTCCACACCACGGCTGCTTGTCAGCAGCCCAAAGCTAGGGGGTGGGTCCCTTTAGCATGGAAATAAAGCAACACTTTTTCCAGTAAGTAGCTCAGGCTGGCATTATATGCCAGAAACTCTCATCTACACAATGATGAGTTCAAGTTTTGCCTTGTGCAAAGGGTTTTTTTCTTTGACAGTAGGAAAAGTGATCAGTCCTCAATTAGTCTTCTCCTTCCTTCTCCTTCCCCAATCTTTTGTAACTCCACTTTTGCTACTTTCTCATCTCCCAGGACCAAACCCAAAGGTAACTTTTTGGAATCCATTTAACATGGCTGTCCTCCCATTATCCAGCTCTGCATAAAATTAGCCTGGCCTCCAGCTGACAGTAAATGATGTGGCATTAGAGCAATATTTGGAGAGATGTGCCTAGAGTTCACTATTCTGGTCAGATGAGCAGGGAACATGCTTTTGCATTTTAATTTGAAATTCAGTGAATATTTTGAATGCCACAGCATGTCTATAACATTATTTAAAAGATCCTGTGCACTCAGGCATGTAATGATTGACATTGGCTGTAACTTGATGCAATGTTGCACTGTTTTTATTCTTTTTGGGGCAGTGTTATCTTTGATCACTTCGTATTCACTGGAAAAATCCCACAATTGCAATCCCACATTATGTTTCAGTGAGGATGCCAAGTTCTCTATGGTACGTAGCTATTCAGGGCACTTTGTCCACCCTCAGGCTGCTCATTAAAGTGATGGCAGTTTCTGTTTTAATGAATAAGGTAGAGTGCAAATTCCCAACTTCATTCATAGACCTTGAATGGTAAAAAGGAGCGGGTTCTTTTTTCAGTTCCCAACCTCTTTGTTTTCTTGGAAATTGTGTAAATGTGTTCATAACCACGGCCACAACTCCAAGTGCATGCAAAAACCAACCGAGTTACAAGTTTTTAACTTGTGTCCAGGATTTATATTATTAAAACTTCATTCTGTCACCAACATCCCCCGTCCTGGATTTCATTTCTAGACACAGTTATGTGTCCATAAAGCAAGAGGTAAGAATAGGAAGATGTTGGACAAGAAAGACTTAGTTCCCTCTTTGAATTCTCTGTTATTCCCTCACTAATTGTCAGTGCTGTGCCAGAAAGCCTTTCCATACAAAAATAACATTCCTCTCTTGCAGTGACTGCCATTTAAAAGGCTGTGCTTGCCCACAGTTACACAGCAGGAGCATGAAAGCTGCTGCACATTTCCTCTCGGGTTAAAATATAGCACTTTAAGGTAAAGCATGAACTAAGTGCATGGCTGAAGTGCTGCACGAGTGTGAACAGTCGGTGTCAGGGACGGAGGCAGAGATCCCCCATCACTCCTGCTCCTGCCATTATCCATGTGCCATTCAAAGCTAACAGCCTGGATGCCTTCTTTTGACCACTGTTATTCCTCGCTTTGCTGTGAAAAACTCTTTTTTCCTGCCCATTACCCAAAGTTTGGGAGTAGCTGTGGCTGCCAAGTGGAGGTTTTTTGAAGGCGATGCTGACTTGCTCCTCCAAACTGGGCTAAGGAGCACGTGTCTTTTTTTATGGAGCTCATGTTTATTTCCATCCTCCCCTGCAAGCCAGAGGCAGAGGCTTTTGGGGGCCCCCACAGCAGCCCTGGCTGGTAACAGCAGCCAGCTGGGGGGTGCACTGGTTGTAAAGATTTGCAGCACCCACAAGCACCAGGCTCAGCCCCTGGGTATGAGTCCAGCAGTGGGAGGTTTTGCTTCCGGCTCCATTTCAGCTTGTGCTCAAACTCAAGAAACAGGCAGCAAGAGCAGCTGGAGGCCCTTTCTAACCCCCCTTCCCAGCTACCCTTTGCCCTTCCCTGAGTGCAGGCAACCCTGTCTGTCTTTGCCACAAGACTGAGCCATGAGGCAGTTGGAGACCCACCAAGAGAACTCTGCCTCCATCTTTCCCTGCCCACAGCTCTTGGACCAGATCCATCTTTTCTGTGGAGATTTTTGCTTTAGCTGGGAGGTATGAGTTTCTTTGCTTAATGCACACTGATTTTTACCCAGTGGTATAAATCGAGTACAGGCATCTCTTGTGTTTTTTTCCTTGAGAAAACCTGAAGATAAATATTGAAATAAAAAAAAAAAAAGAGGTTTACTATTTAATACTACGAAATAACTACACGTGGCTGCAGGAGATGAAGAAATTATTTTAACATTGTTTGTATTTGCATTTGTTCCTTTAAAATCCTCTAGCTGAAGCATGCAGTTTCAGAGGAGAAGCTGAAACATTTAATCACTAAATAAAAGAAGCTCTTATCATGTCTTTGTTATCATAATGGATTTTACACACCTGAGGATCTTTGTAGTACACAGAAAATGTTATCCAGAAGGGAAAAGTCCTACCTCTTTCCAGCTACACTAAGCCATCTTTGCTCCTTAAAAATCTTCATCTTCCTTATCCGTGGGCTTTGGGGCTCTCTGGATGAGGAGTTGGCCTCGATGCCAGGGAATTCCCACCCCATCACTGTGTTTTGATAGAAACTACATTTGACTGGAAAATGTGATTTATGGTAGCAACTGGCAGTAGAGCTGTGCACACCTGAGTCAGAAATGTTAAATAACCACCAAAACTTGTGCAGTTTTTTCTGGAAGCATCATCACTCTGTAACTTTATATTGGAGCATAGATTTCTATTTCCACTCCTTATTTTCACCATTTGACAGGTTTCTTCACTGTATCAAATGATCTTTTCTTCAGGCACAGCTTCAGTGATCTGTTTTACACTTTATGGTTGGGGGTGATCAGTGGTTGCTGAGACCTCAGATGCTGTTTGCACAGTCACGTTTTTATCTCGTAGTCAAAAAGTGCTAGTTTCTATTATTCTTTACCCTATAATAGTAGAATTCATTATATTTGGGCCAGGGAAAATTGTCACCCCTGGAGAGAGTGCTCTCCCACTGTGGATTCCTCCATTGGGCAAGTCAACCCCAATGGAAAGGAGCTGCTTCCCTCTCCCCATCTGCAGAGGCTGGGGTTTCCCTCCCAAAGCTCCCAGCCACAGAGAAGAGAGTTTTATACTAAAACCTGCAGTTTTGATAAGATTGGTGTCTGTTTCCAGGGAGGGAGCATGGCAGTAGTCACAGGGCAGCAGTGCTGCCTGGCTGGCAGGAGATGTGTCCCAAGTGAGCCAGGCTCACTGCAGAGCCTTCATGGAAAGCTTTGACTCTCCTTGGAGAGATTCTCTGGGATGAATCATGACAACTGGCTCAGCTTCAAGTCTGATGAAATTAAAAATTCAGTAAAAGGTTGTTGGTTCTTAAGGGTTTTTTCCTTAACTGGTAGCTTTGTGAATTCAACAGAGAAAGCCACTTGGTGGCCTTTTTGCCTTGAGCATCCTCAGCACAGAGATTTAGTGTTTGGAATTTAAAATGATGATTTGATGATTTTCCATGTGCCAAAAGACATATCACTCAGTCTCTTAGGGCTGCATGAGCTGCAAAAAAAAAGACCCACAAAAAACAACAGAGAAAAAGCAGGAGGGTTAAACAAACAAACAAAGAAACAATACCTCAATGTCCAGCACTTGAGCTTTTTGAGGAGTAAATCTATCATGGCAAGGGCTGTGGTCTAGCAGTGTATGACCCCAACATGCAGAAGAAGTGGATCATTGAATTAAAAAAGAGCCATTTTCCAGAATATAATTGCACCTTAAGGGCAAATAAATACCTTCTTGCTGCTTAGATTGGTAGAGTTCCTTTCCACAACTGAAGCATCAGGAATAATTATGCTAAAAGACACATAAGCTAGTAGAGAAAACACATATTGCATTTTATGATTCTCTTGCTGGGCTTCTTGTGTAACATGAGAGAAATTATATTAACACTGGTGCTATGCTGGTGTACAATTATACCCCCGTGCTGGTCTGAACTGCACTGTGCAGCTTTCCTCACTTTTTTATAGCTCTATTAATGGTTTTCAAAAAATTGTGGGCTAAAGGAGTATTAAAATGTCTTGGCAATGTACTGTTGCTCAATCTTTTTACTGTGGGATTACATATACCTTGTTTCTATTTGATTTTGATTGCTTGCTTGGCCTAGATTCTCTGCAAGCATTTGGTACGACTGGATAATTTTTAGTTGTACTTTCTTGCCATGCTTTATGCTAATCTGCTGATGTTTTGCAGCCACAGCATTGCCAGTCACTGCTGCAGCCACAGTCTTTATCCTTTACTGGGTTTTTAACAGGGTATTTTATTGCCTGTCGTTACCATTCACTGTGACTTTATGGACTGTGCTCGCCGCTCGCGCGCTCTCCCGGTGCTGCGGCTGCCGCCCGCTCCCCGCTGCCTTTGTTCTGCTGCGGGGACTGGCCCCTCCAGCACAAGTTTTTTATCATCCCTTCTGCCTCCCACCCTTCAGGACTGCCTCCGATGCCCTCTTTTAAGGGGCTGCTGGAGCTCACAGATGGGAGTGTGTCATTTCGGCTCCTGAATGTCTCCATGATTTAAACTGAATGGTTTATTCCAAGTATCGCTGGCTGGTTCGCAAGGGAAACGGTACATACCAAGTTCCAGGCAAAACTGCATCATGCTTGAGGAGTTTTGATACCTCTCAAGCATTCTCCATTATGCTAATGCATAAGGAAATCACAATGTTTCATTCAAATGACATAATGAAATTAATACTTCTTTATTAAGAGCACATTATATTTCTCATATCCTGCTTATGAATCTTTCTCAGCTTTAGGTAGTAACATATGGGTATGGGCTAAAATCAAACCTGTGTCTGCACATCTGGGGGCTTGCATAAAGCAGAACTCTAGTCTAAAGAAAATTATTGGGACTTTGAGGAGATTCTTACAGCTTAATGCTCACCTTCTTTCATCCTCTGATAAGTATACAATTTTGGATACGTTCTTTTAGATGGAGATGTATTCGGGACAGTTATCAAGTCATCAGGAAAATATCTAAGCTGTATCAAAATAGAGATTTGTCAGTTTAACTTGCTAAAAACTAAATTTAACAAATAATAATAAAAAAATAAATAATGCAGGTAGAACCTAATACCATGTTCCTAGTCCATAGATCCATGGACAAGTGTTGCCCCTGAGCCCATCAGTGTTGCCTCTAGTCACAGGAAATAGGGAAGTGCCAGCTGAGGCTGTCAGGCAGGAAACAGTCTGATGCTGCCTGTGGTGCATCACTTTGTCAGTGCTGTTGTCCTTCTGCCTGTGAAGGTCTGAGATCATGGAAAGGAGAGAAGCCTGGAGATTTACTAGTCTGGCATTAGGCTGGGACCAGAAGTATTTGTATATGAATAAAAATAAGCATAAAACTTTGCCTGACTGCTCAGCAAAAGGAAAATGGATAGTTTTTCCTCTAGCAACACTTAAATGTTTTTACTGCTGTTTTTAAAGTAAATAAATCATTCACTCTGTAGTTTTTGGAGAGGTGATTTGTATCTTCAGAGTGCACTGTTCTTTTAAAGCAAGCACACATGTTAGATGGGTCGAGCAGGAGCAGCACTGTGAGAGCCACACTTCTCAGGCTTGATTATCTGCAGAGGCAGTTAACCAACAAGTTTGCTCCCCTGTGCTGCAGAAACACGGATTTTTAAAAGCCTGGCTTGAACGCTGACTTCAGTGGGAGCTGAGTGCTCAACACCTCCCAGGATTGGACCTCAAATGCTTATCTGTATGAGCTTTCCATTATTCATTCTACAAATGAAACTGGTTGTAATGTAAATTATAGAATGAATCTTTCTATGGCTTAAGATCCTGTAACTTAAACCTCCTAGGCTGCTTATCTGCCTTCTGCCACCTACCTACAGTTTATCCAGTGCACTTGGCATTCTTGATTGTTCCTTGCATATAAATTTCAATCATACCCACAGGGTACCTCTGCTCTATAATAGCTTCTTGCATTGTGAGCAATTTAGCAACAGACCCTTCTGCCCAAGCAGTGAGTGAGACATTTGCTATTGGGAAAAGCAAAACCCTTGGGAGGTACCACGCATATTCCTCACACAAATCTGTAATAAGGCAATTGTATTGAAATTAAAATAGAGATTGAGAGATTTATCTCCCCTTTCAGTCACACAGTGTCATAGAGCTGTCCTGGAGCCTCTAAGCAAAGCAATCCCACGTATGCAAAATCAGCCGTCTGGGGAAGTCGGGCCGATTGGCTAACGATGGCTTGATACCTTCTACAAAAGTCATTAAAATTCTTCCTTATCTCAACAGAATAACTTTGCACTGCAATAATCTTATTATACCCCAATTGTTCTGTTCCTCTGGCAGCCAGGTTATGCACAGAGCCTGCCTCTGATTCCATGCCTGCCTTTCATCCCACCCTCTGTACGGCCCCAAGCCAGCCCTTTGCATGGGTTTCTCTGAAACGCCATAGGTGCTGCTGCAGAAACTCCTCTGCAACATTAAGCAGTGACAAGTGGTGACTGGCTGTACATGCACATGCACCCTAGACCTCAGAAAAAATATGTGAATTGTGTTAACTGGAGACCTGAGTAACAGGGAAAGCCTAAAGAAAGTCTTTCTGGTAGCAGTGCTGTCCGGGAGAAGGAACAGCAAACTCCATCCTCCTCCTGCACTCACTTTTGTCCTTGACCTAATGGGATAAGAGGGAACATGGAGAAGAGTATGATGTGTTAGGGAAATGAGATCTGTGTTAGTAGGGATGAAAGTGGAATGAGTCTTGAAATCCTGGTAGTCTAAGAGAAAGTGTAAGGAGGTGGAAAAGGTGCCATTTGTCCAACATCAGCAAGACTGTGAATTGAAGCAGACCTTAAAGTACCACAGACAAACCATGTCTTTTCTAGTGAATCCTGAGAAGCTTTCACATTTTTAATTGCATGTAAATCTATGTAGTTTTTAATTAAAAACAAAACATCAGAACACATGTAAGTAACAAAAGAATAGCTCGTCTGATTTACAATCTCATCACACCCTATAGCAGCCCAGGCAGAAATGGAGCAGTCTTTTTGGAGTGACCACAGAGGGGACCCACAGCAGAACTGTTTCAGGACATTTAGGTGAAGAAAGTCTCACAAAAGTCTTTTTGGGAACCTAAAAGATATATTCAGTGATTCCTACCAGTATGAGAAATCAGCAAAGAAGGATTATGCTTAAAATCTATTGCAAGTGATTTTCTTTAATAAAGTTAAGGAGATTTCCCTCTGTAATACCCATCAAGTTCAGTCTATTATCATCCTCATTAGTATTTCCATGAAGTCTTCCTAATATTTATGGGATAGAAAGTTTTGACCTCAGATACACTGGAGAGCATTCTAAGGAGGAAGGACTGTCCAGGGGGGCAATCATGGGCCATGACAGAGTGCAGGTGTGTCCTACTGGCAGGACCACAGAAGAAGAGTGTGAATTTTTTTTTCCAGTTCAGCAAATGAACAAAAATGTGGTCAACTTCTCTGAATAGTCCTTTCCAGTCTGAACTGAAAATGTCTTATCACCAGATTGAAAACCAAAACAAAATCTGAATTTTTTTTTTTTTTGTCAAAACTGGAAGTAGTTCACTATTACATAAAATGTTTGAATTTGATGTGGAACAACTGCCAAAATCAAAGAGAGGAGATTTCAAGGAACAATGGTACTGGTGTCCTTTTTCCCAGCAGTCTTTGATGGGAAGTTCCCCCATGGCAGGAATTGGATCACTCAAAGATCTCCAAGTTAGGATGCTCAAGCAGGGGAATTAATTGAATTTGAACCAACCACTGTTAGATCTATGTCCTCACAAAAAAGGTCTGGAGCATTTCTGGGCTGGACAGTCTGTCCTGTGGGATTCCACATGATAGAAAATCTGCTCAGGAGAAACCTTAAGGTCTGTCCAAATACATAAAGATTAATTAAATGTTAAAAGAGGTTGAGAAGTTGTCTGAGAAAGGCTGTGGTGTGTCCTACCCTTATCCCTTCTACCACCAACTCTCCCACTAAAGCCAAAACAGCCTTTTTCAATCCTCTACAGTTACTACTATTTTCCTAACATGTGCACAACACCCTACTTAGTGTGGGGTGCTTGAGCTGAGCTAGAAGAATCTGCATCTGCAGAAACAGAGAGACTTTTTTTTTTTTACTGTGGTCCTCAGCTGACAAACTTCATGGAATCATTATCTTCTTTGACTTTACTTCACCTTCTCTAGAAAAGTAGGGAGATACTCTTTATCCTAACCTATCCCTTTAGACTCAGATGAGTTTGGGGTATATTTAAGAGAAGCTCTTTAAGTCAAACTTGAAGAGAAGATCAGTTTGGGTTTTTTTAGCTGCCATTTGCAATGATCTGTAGGCACACCAAAAAGACTCAAGTCTCCAAGTGAGACATCAAACAAATCAAGCAGTAAGTGAAAGTTCTTGTCAGAAGTTAGTAGTCTAACATAGGAATAAAAAAAAGTAAATAAAAGAAAAAAATAATTAAAAAATCTGTATATTCCACATATTCACAGAAGGGAATTCAGATCCATGTTGAGCAACTGATCCTGGGTGACTTCTAGAGTCTCTGGTGATCTCAATAACCAAAGTAATTGCTTCATGCCCCAGTCTACGTGTAAGTGCTCCACTCTTGCTCATTTCTTTCTCTAAGAGGCAGAATAATCAATATTTCTCTAACACTGCCTTTAGCCAGCTCTAACCTGCTTCTGTGGAATTCACTGGCAGAATTCCTGACTTCATGTGGAGCACCAGCACAGCCAACGTGTGTTATAAACACAAGGTGGTAGTAATTACATCTATTTGCTGTACAACTGTGTAGAACTTTCCTCCATCTGTGTCCCAAGAGCTACAATATATCTTAAAATCAATAAAATCGATACCTTTAGAAAAGATTTGTTGATGTTTGGACTGCACATGAAATTAAGTCCTCTGATTAATCCTGTGACAATGTGACAGCATCAGTACCTGAAGCCCTTCCTCATTCACCCACATACAAATAACTGTATCTTGTAACAATACAGACTAAAAATTGCAGCTAAAATAATAGTTATTGACTCCCAGGAATAAACTGCAAACTACTTCCATTGTGTTCCCTTTCCTTATGCATTGTATTGTCATTTATTCACGTCCTTTCTCACGCTGGATGTCAAAGCACTTAACAAAGCAACCAGCAATGTTGTCCCACCACGGGGTGTATGCGGTGACTGCTACACTGTAAATAGCAGCCCATCATAACCAGCCCCTCAGCTTAGCAGCTCTTCAGAAGAACAGTGCTGGGGGCACTTTGGAGTGAGTAACCATCTCCTCTGGCGCTGGTGGCCACAGGAATTATCTCTGCCTGCTCCAAAAATATAACTTTCTGCTTATAAATATTGAACTCAAGGATTTGTTTGCCTTTCAACAGATTAATCTGAGTAATAGGTGTTATTTCCAAACATTTGCCAGTTTCAGCTTATTCTCCAGACTCTCCTTGGCTGTTTTCTCAGTTGTCTTTGTTTCAGTCCCTGCTCCAGCGAAGAGTTTGTCTGTGGTCTAAATTTTGCAGGTATAAAGGTAATGTAACATCACCTTTATCATTAAGCTTGTAAAAGAGGACATGAGCAAGTCAGGAAGTGCATTAGAACACAGCTCAGACAGCTCACCTTGTGTGTACTGAGTCTTGTGAATGTTACTTCAGGGGGCAGAATGATTTTGGAAAATAAGTGTATGGGAACTCCTGAGTCTGCACCTAGCTCAAAATGCCAGTGGCCAAACCCTAGGGCCTTCACAGAAATTGTCCCTTTGCTTCCCCATCAAAAGCAACTGGCTTCAAATTCTCCAGCGTTTCTCTTCCATAAGCTATAGATGTGCCACAAAACCCAAGGAGTTCCTTCTCTGAAGTTCTTGGACTCTGAGAATGTTTCTGGGACTGAGGAACTAGCAAAGGGGAATGCTTTGCATTCAGACTGGGTTGTCTCTGCTGCTTAGGTTAATTAGATTTATGCCCCATCTTACAGACTTTTGTAGCATCTTATTGCACTTCCATGGATTCACCTCCCAGTAGATTGGTTTTAATTGCAGCACAGTTTCTCTCAGTTTATTTATTGTCAAATGTTTTTCTCTGTATTTTAATTTAAGTTACCAACCTGTAGCTCCTATCAACTCAGTCTCAATTATATTTTCTTTCTGGAGCTGCTTATGTTTCTCTTGCATCTGTGTAGGAACAGACTTCTCTCTATTCCTTTTGAAAAGAATTATTTATTCTCAATCTTAAATAACCATGTCAAGGTATATTATTTTTTAAAGCCTGGATAAGAAGCTATTTTATTATTCTTCAGATGAGTAATCAAAGTCATCTGAGACTGCTAGGTGAAACAGAATGAAATAACATGCTGAAACAGAGCCTTTTTTTGAGAGAAGCAAGCAGCAGGTAATTGACAGAGTTATCTGAATTCACCTGTTTGACAGGAGGGGCTTCCAGGCACAGGGATGCCAGGGGAGGGATTTGGTACCTGGCCTTGGTGGTGGTGTAAAGCAGAGTAGGGACAGTCTACTTCATGGTGTGTTTAGTGAGAAACCAGGAAAAGGCAGGCAGGAAGGAGAAGATGGTTTGAAAGAGTTTGGAAATTTAAGAGATGAGGAAGAGACTTCCAGCTCAGGGATATTTTGCAAAGGCTTCCTGGAGAGCAGCAGAAACAGTTCGCTGTGCTTTTATCCAGAAGACAAATGGCAGTAGGGGGATGTGGCTGTGATGTTTGGGGGAACCGTCTTCAAATGTGAGTGTTCGTCCATGCCTGGTGGCATGGCCAGGTGCCAGTGGTGATGAGGCAAAGATGGAAGCCTGGTAAGTTCTTGGCAGGACAATTTTCACAAGGATGGGATGAGAAAATGGGCTACAGGTGGGTGCTGGATTAAGTCCCAGTTGGTGAGCAAGATGAATGGCTCCCTGTCAGCAAAAGAGATGGTCTCAGTTCTCTGCTTCTGGCTGTGGTTCTGCTTCTGCCACTTGTGGGCTCTCATCTCGAGCCTTGAAAGTTTGCTAGATTATCAGGAAAAAGGTGGAGTGGACCAGGAGGTTCCCCATTGTGCCGTGCTGGGACTGGCTGTTGGCTCACCTCAGCCGTCCCCTGTCCCATCACTTTGTCCCGCTTACCCATGGGGGCTTGAGCTGTGAGGAGTGGGCAGAGGGAGCCACAGCCAAGGCTGACCCTTGCTGCTTACTAAACCATCAGCTCGTGGGGCAAGGCTACCAGATTAACCAGTAACTCTAATACTACCATGCCAAGGGGAGATAAACCTGCCCTTTGCAAGAAATTGGAGGAAGAGAGAATGGAAGACCTAAAATGTGGGTGAGCGGCAGCAGTGGGTGCTGTCCCATGGAAGGGCAGGGGAGTCCAGCAGCAGGGAGGGGGTGGCTCAGGGGAGCTGCAGAAGTGGGTTGTGCCTCACTGATTTGCTTTGCAGCAAAACATCTAGCTCTTTCCCCCCTCCCCTTTTTTGTATATGAAAATGGAAGATTCTTATCACAACTTTATAGCTTGAATTATGGGACCATGTGGCCATGTGGAACACTTGTTAAGATGCCTTTGAGCATGCTCACACAATTAAAACACTGACTTGAAGCAGTCCTTTTGTTTTGAGGGAACTAAGTGTTTCTCTCATATTTAATTTTATTTCATCACAGCAACACCCTACTGAGTGAAAAAAGAAAAAAAAAAAGGGAAAAAATACCATTTCATTTGCTCTGTGTGAAAATGAATTGAATGTCAGAAAATGGAGTTTTTATAATTAAGTTCTAATAACATCAGGAGAAACAAATTTATCTGTGTAAACGTGTGCTGACCCTAGTGGAAAAAGTCAGTTCTGTTAGATAATGTATGTACAGAAACATAGATATTTGTGTATCTTTATTTTTTTATACTTTTATTTTTATTTGTTTACCTGTACATACAGACTTGCTCATTTCAATGTGTTTTCTGCTGAAAATTGCCCATCACAAGCATGTCTCTGCCAACAAGCCCCATGCAGAGCTGTGGTTTGGAGATGATACTTGCATGGAGAGGAAGTCACTTGAGTCATCCCCTTGTTGTCAACAGGAACCACGTTGGGAGCAAATGCTGGTTGTTGCATGGAGTCTGGAGCACCATAAGGGTCACCTGCAGAAATGTAGGCTGCTGGAAGGAGAAAAGGGAACTTGGGACCAATTCTGCTCTCGTTCTTATGGAGCTGCACAAGATAATGCTGCTGCAAGGGACAGTCCAGATCTGTGGTCTCCTGCTGGTGCTCTGAGCATCTGGGTGGTCCCACATAGAGGGCTGGGCAGAACAATTCAGATCAGAATAAGAACCAACACAAAGCTTTGCCTGCATAGCATGGTGTCCTTGATTTTGGACATTCCTGAAGTTGAGCAAACTCAGAGAGGTTATAGGGAGAAGCAGAGAGAGAGAGACTGAAAAATTCACTGTAGTGAGACTTCAGATTGACCTATGGGTGGGGATGTTCCTGGTATTTAGTCAGCTGGTCTCCATACTTATGAATAGATGTATTGGCAGTAAAATTCTTGCTGTGGTCATGTCATAGGAAGATGATTGTTAGGGGACTGTTGACTCATTTAATTATCCTACATGGGTGTCAGTGAGGATGGGGAATACTTAGAGTATTTAACAAAGCTCAGAGATACTCAGTAAGGTATTTTTGTCTTAATAAACACTTCTTCCCTCTTTTCTCCCTGTGAATAGCACAGGAGGACTCAGAGAATTCAGTATTCTTATGGTTTGTATGACAATTGGATCCCTCCTCTTGTTCCATCCAGGCTTAATTAGCATTTTTGTCTGCATTCACTTGTTGCTGAAAAGCCTGAGATGACAGTGAAGTTGTTCAGGCAATTAAGTAATTATGAAATATCCCCCTCTTTCTTTGGCTGCCCCAGGGAAATTTGCCAACTCACTAACCTCTGCTGCCACTGCCTGCATTGTCACCAGCATTGTCACCTGCCTGTGAGCTGTGGTCAAGCTGAGGGAACAGTGCATAGGGTGTTGCTTTGATAGTTACCATCAACATACATGTTACGGAGCAGCTCTCTGATGGTGCATGTACCATCTCTTTGTGTAAATGCAAGGCATCAACTCAGAAAAACCTAGCAAGTTATCCTTTCTGCTGCACAGGAACCATTCCTGGTGACCATCTCTAGGTGTACCTCGAGAGAGTGGAGAGAAGGTGCATGCTCAATGCAGGTAGGAGTGGAAAGCAGCAGATACATCCACTCTCTTGCCTTTCTTTTGACTTTCTAAGATGACCATGTGCTAAGGGCTCTCACTGAGTGCTGTGCCTATTTGAAATTGCACCTAAAGCCACAGTTCAAAAGCCACACTGGCTCTCAGCAAGAGGAGGTTGGTACAGAGATGTGTGGGAGGCTCTGGTGCCTGCCCACCTTGGTGTGGGCTACAGCCATCGGGAGGTTTGTCCCTACAGTTACCAGGAGGAGAGGTGGCCCCTGTGCCATGCTGGAGCACAACTAGTGAGCAGGCTTTGGACAGGCTGAACCTTTGCTCATAAGGGGCAATTCCCACTTGGGCATTTTGGGGTGGGGTTTCCCATGGATGAGAGGGGTGGCAGAAACACATCTCTAGTCCTTGTAGGACCGGACAGCTCAGAGTTTGCTGCCCTTGCCCTGTGACTGACAGCCTTCCTACATTTATGGCACTTTTTGTAGCTCAGCACAAACACCAAAATGATACACCTTAGCTGAGAGACAGCCAAAACGTCTGAAAGGCTCATTGTTTCCCAAGTAATGTTTTCAATACAAATTGAGCTGAATGGTTCTTGAAAACAATTGTATATTAAACTCCAGCAAATATACGTGCTGTTCAGGCCCACACAGGCTAATATAAATGCCAGAGTGACTTGATAAAAGCACAATGGAAGGTTCTATTTTTGTTAGTGTCAGTGACCTTGCGTGGCTGTTCGAGGACTGTTCAATCTCCTGTTCAGGATGTATAAAATTAATATACCTAAGGGGGAGGATGTTATTAGGAGTTAGCTCGGAAATGCTACAGGAAATGCTGCAGATAGATGGCTGAAATTACCCTGTAGACATTGTTCAAACAGATCTGTGTTTAAAATTAAACTTACAAGAAAATCCTTTTACTAGTTAGTCACCAACAGAATAAGTATCTATTGATTGCATCTCCATTTGTTACATCTTAATAAAAGAAAGATTTTTAAAACTACATAAAAGAACAAGGGGGGAAGCAGTGTTAGAAGTGTTATTAACATATTAAAAGATAACCACAATAGATATAATAAAATACATTATTCATGAGGCATGATAGCAAAACTCAGTGAGAGTGTCTTTGCCCCTGCAAGTTCTTAACATCACTGAAAAGAATTATATCTCTTCATCTATTTTCTGCTGCATGGCTTTACCTCAAAAGCCATGCATTATTCCCCCAATCTATTTCATTGAGCAAGATAATTATCTATGCATGGATGCTTTAGCATGAAAAACATCTCCCAGGAAGTACAACTTTCCCATTTTTTATTTTTATTTTTAACAAAAGGGCTAAAATAAAGGTGTGTGGGAGAAGGAAATAAGGATCAGTGTTTAAAACATAGCTAATGACATGCTAATATGCCCAAATGAATATTGAAAGAACTCAAACATTGCTTTGAAATTAATTATACCACTCCCTTTGTCCTGGAGAAATGGGAGATTAAAACCTGTATAGTGATGTTTACTATGTTTAATTTTCAATTGTTTCTTTGATGTAACAGATAGAAAGGTTTGCACCTGCAAAGTAAAAAGGCTGTGAACAGATTGCAAACATTCTGCAAACACTTCATCAAGAATTTTAGTTGTCAGGCTCCCCAAGCACAAGGGAGCCTTGATGATATCTTTGTGAGCCTTTGACTCCTTTTGATTAATAAATGCAAACAAATTTCGCTCAGTAACCTCTGGTTGCAATCTATGCATGACAATTAGGGACAACCTCTGGTGAAGGGATGCACTGAAGTCTGTTCCCCCTTCCTCTCCCACACAATAAATAGTTGATGTTTAATGCTTTTTGACAATTAGAGAATGAAATCTTTTGTAGTTGTGCAATCCTGGCTACTCTTCATTATTCTGTTCTCAGCAGAGAAAGAGCAGTGTTTGCTATGGTATTGCAGTGGTTTGGGTGGATGAGCTGATTTTTTTCCCTCCCTTTCCTAATGCTACTTCATCCCATTATTGAAATTGGGAGTGCAAAACCTGCTTTTTTTACTGAACTGCATTGTGAGTCTCATCAATGCCATGGATTTCAGCAGGAACAATTAGGAACTCACATAAACCCCAAGTAAAGTATTACTTGACCTTGTGGATCCACCTCGAAAATTGTACTAAAACTGTCTTAAAATGGTAGGGAAAGTACCCAACACCCTGGGCAAGCAGTAGAACCTGGACTTATTTACTCCTAGAGCTGTGGTCCCACCACTGCACCCTTTATTCCTCTTTAATTATGAAAGTAGGCACAGGGACTGCCTCAGCTCCCCCACGTGCTCTCACATGGCAGGGACTTATCAGATGAGGCAGATGGCTTCAGAAATGGATGAACTGAGTTGCATTATTGGTGGGAACAGATGCACAGACAGAGGATGCAAAACTTGATCTTATAAACTCTTAGGTCCTAAAGAGATGGTTAGGTGCTTGAAGGAATTCAGGAAATGTAAGGATACAGTAAGCTGCCAAAACCTCAGCTGAAATAAGCTTTACAGGGAAAAATAAAAGAGATCCTAAGGCTTTTTAGTGCTAAAAAGAGAGGACAAAAAATGCAGGCCATACAGAGGGAGTAGGTTAGGAATAATCAAAGTATGACCCCAAAAATCAGTGTTTGTGTCTCGTTTTCAAGAAGAGTGATAGTATGGGACAGGGTCTGATCTCAACAGCCTACAAGACTTTAGATGCTTTTTGGAGAAAAATGGTAACTAAAATCTTTAATTAAATAAATTAAATATTTTCAAAATATCATATAAATGGAACATAGAAGCACATGCAATTTTTTGTGTCCAGTGGTACTAGATGCCATGCTAACCTGAGACCTTTCTCTGATGGGATAACTGGTTTTCTTGACAAAGGAAATACGATAGATCTCATCTTTATAGACTTCAGCAAAGCATTTGCTATAGCACCACAGGGGAAATCATCAGTTAAAGTGGAGGTTGATAAGGAATGAGCAACAGGTGGAAATGAAACCAGATTGCATGAACAGGGAAGGCATCACATCGCAAGGAGGATACCTTAGCATCCCCCAAAGACTGGTCTTGACACTATCTTGTGTCACATTTCCAGTAATAGCCCTGGGGAGGAGGACCATGCTGGCTGAGTGTGTGGATAGCACAAAATTAAGAACATCATCAGTACAAGAGCTTGCTGTGCTGTATACATGGAATTTGGGACTGGAATAGAAAAAGCTAAAGTTGAGCGTACATCCTTAGGGGCAATAAATGATGATTTCTGTGATTAGCTGAGACTTGCAGGTTAGGGACACGTAGTCCCAGGAGGAACCTGGCTGTACATGGCAATCCCAGAGTATTTTAATCCATCATGTGATGCCATGAAGGTATTTCTGGTAGTGCTAGTGAGGTATTCCTGTCTGTGGGCATCCTGCTACTTCTGCTGAGCTGCTGTACGTGGTGGCTCTGATCCTGCTTGAGATCTGCTTGGCACGAGCTGCTGGGGAGAAGGAGCTGCACCCCAGGCTGGCCCCAGCACTGAGACCCAAAGTTTCAGGAGAGGATACAAAAGCTTGAATCATTTGGGGCAGCAAAAGAAAGGCTGAGATAGGATATGATCAGTCACTGATAAATGCCAAGGGAATGAGCACAAGTGAGGGAAAAAGCTAATGAATGATGTTGACACAAAACCAAATGGACATAAAGCAACCATTAATAAATGTTCTGATCACAATTGGATCCCCAGCCTTCAGAGAGTCCATGTGCCTTTCAGCAGAAGTATATCTGTTTATAAGACATTGCTTTATCAGATTATTTGGTGTTAAGCAGAGACTTAACAGCCTCATCCCATCCCAGTGTCCCTTTTACTCTCTTGAATGGTAGGTTTTGGCCCTTTCCCATGGTGGGATGGCTCATCACTCACTGGAGGTGCTGCAGGAGGGTGTAGGGAATGAGTGGGTGCATTCCCCAGGGTCTCTGGGCTGAGGTGACTATCAAGTGGAGAGTGATTACAGGACTGGTCATTCAATCCTAGAAAGAAAAGAGGAGGCAGCAAGAGTGATTACATTAAAGAGCCATAGGGAATATACACCTTCCAGTGCTTTTCCTAAACCCTCAAAAGTACCTCCTGCATCCAGACCATTATTCCCAGGGCTGTGCTGCTGGAGGTGCAGCCATTTGTGCAGCATCCTGAGGCAGGGCAGGTCCCAGGTGCAGTGTGCAGTCTGCCCTCAAAACCTCCACACTTTCTTTCCTCTCCCTCTCCCTTCCCCCCGCCAACTCCCCCTTTTTTATTTTTTTTTTTTTTTTAATGAAAGCATAAATTAGGAGGAGTGGTGCCTGTAACATTTGCCAGACGTCACATAGAAGCAGTAACACATGCTGAGAGCCTTGTGTATCTCACAGATGTTGGAAATAATTCTACCTCTAATAACTCAAAATGTTTCCCTACCTTCCAGGTGAAAATAGCTCTATTCCCTAGATCTCAGTAGGGATTAGGGGTTTAAATGAGACTGATATTTTACATCAAGTAAATTTTAATTTACAAATGGTGGGGGGGGGGGGGGGGGGGAAAGTAATATAATTTTCTGAAGCTGAAGCATCATCAGCTTTCCCAAGTTCCACAAAACTCTAATGGTGAGTCATTGGGAATTCAAGCATATTAAAGCAGTTGTTTGCTAGGCAGAACTGAAAACTTAGCTGGAAGAGGTTTTCTGGGGGTGATAATGTGGAAGAGATGGGTCATTTACTGAGAACAGTTTGTCAGCATCAATCTTGCAGGGACAAATCCTGAGTGCTTCTTGAGTCACTGTCCACTGCCCTATGACTTTAAAGCAACACCAGTATCTCGGTATTCTTATTCCTCTTTTTTTTTTTTTTAATGGTAAATCCTGAAATGACAAATCAGAGCATCTCTAACAGGTATGAAATGTTTATATAACTAGTGAAAAAGATTTTTTAAAATAATTACACAAAGAATTTCCTTCACAGCTGCTTAGTTGCCCCTCTAACTGTTATCATAGAATCACAGAATGGTTTGGGTTGGAAGGGACCTTAAAGATCATCCAGTTCCAACCCCTCTGTGTGGGCAGGGACACCTCCCACTAAATCAGGTTGCTCAGAGCCTTCAATCTTCATCTGTAGCCCCTGTGTTACAGCATGTCCCAGGGCCCTGGTTCTCAGCAGCCCTTGTAGGAGGATACTATGAGAAGAGATGCTGGTCTGTGTGTACCAGCAGTTATGGAGAAGAGACCAGGAGACAGTTCCCAGAAATGTTCCTGGGGGATTCATGCTCAGGATGGTGCTTGTTTTTATGCAGTTCAAGTGTACAGTCCTTTACGTCCAACACTTAATGATACCCAGCTTAGCAATGTAGGGGCAGATATATTTATTCTCTGTGTTATTTAATACCCAGATAACTACTGCTGGGGCATTTAATGAGTTCTTTAAAAAATAAAAAATCCACTGTGAGCCACACATGCTCACATACCTCCGGCCTTATTTCATGCACTTAATGGACTCCAGCCTATGCTCTGGTAGTTAAAAAATCTTCTATTACTATCACTCCAGCATTTTTACTGCTTTTTTTTATTTGCTCAATCATTTCACAGTCCAGTTGTTCAGTTTTGGTCAGGTGGGCTATAAAATATTTCTGTAACAAGTTCAATCTCTGCAACATCTCTGGCCTCCATCTATAACGATTTTGCACCGTCGCTGGTTTCTCCCAAATCACTGCTTTTGTGAACTAACTAATCTTCTTTGTAGGCAAACACACACCCCAAACACACACACCTCTTTCCCAGCATCTCCCAAACAGCAGTAGTGTTTAATATGCTTGGTTATTCTGTCCCCATTGGAAAGATTTCATTTTAAATTGTCTGAATCTGAATAAATGAAAATTTGCACTGACTGAGCACCAATTTACCTCAATGGAGGACTTACAATATCTGGGGGGCTTATCCTGCAAACCCTCCTCTGCCTCGCTCACCTGGCTGGCTCTGATTATCTCCTTCTCTGTCTGTCATACCAGCCAAAATCACTTTCTAGCCCTTTCCCACAGGTAAACATCATCCCCAGCCCGTGATGCATTTTGTATCTCTCCAGAAAGTAATACCTATAGAAGTCAGCACTTTGGTGATTTATGTAATTAAAATATGATGGATCAAGTCATTAAAATTCACCAGCGTTGCTACACGTGTTCACAACTACACAACTTGTCTCCAACTCTGCCTGCCCCATCATCCCAAGATGACCTTGTTTTATTACTTAAGCTTTTACTCTGTATCAGAAAATTATGAATAGCAGAACAAACAGAAGAGTGGAATTAAGAACAAGAGTGCCTGGTATATTTTTCTGCTTGTGTTTACTTTGTCACTTCAAAATGACAGCCTTGAAATTCCTGCATGATCTTCAGCATATTCTAGAAATGACAGCTACTATAATTCAAATTTACTGCTGTATTTTTTTTTACTAGTAATGAAGTTGTAAATGCAGCATTTCTTTCATTACCTATTCATTAAAGATATGACATGAAAACATAGTTACCATGGAAATGGCTCTGTGAGTTCTGAGTACATAATAAGAATTTCATTGTTTACACTACAGCATAGATAACTGATGGCTGTTGTTGTTGCTGCTAAAGTCTTATTTAGCCTCAGGAATGCTTGTAGGGGGAAAAAGGTTATGCAATTGGTCTTCTGCTAAGTGCCTGTACACAAGCAAAGCTCAGTAAAATCATCAGTGCAAGAGAGTTTTATGACGAAAAGGACTGAATATGTTGCGAGCTTTAAATCTCTGAGCATCATTTGGAGTTGAATATTTAAACATTCAAAACAGAGATAGCCCAGTTCGGGTGTTACTAATAGTCTCACGGCAGATCTAATGCTTACACATCTCATATAAAGACATTAGCATACCAAAAATTTAGGATTTTTTATACTTAAACTGAAACTAGTACATTTTAGTAGCATGAAAGCAACAGATTTAATAAACAGAAGTGTCAACAGCTTTGCAAAAAGGTAAGATGCTAGAAACCTTTTTTTTTTTCAATTCTTTTGCAATTTCAAATGCAATCATGAAAATCAGGAGCAGCATCCTCTAACTGTAGAGCAAGGGCTGCTCTGTTGTGCTGGACTGCACCTCTGCAAGGGATCTGCTTTTGTATGTAATGGCACTAGGAGTGTTGTTAAATACCCAAATGCCACCATCAGCCTTTGACAGCTAAACTCAGTGAGGGTCAGCAGCACTTTTTCTAACAAAAAGGTTTTAATCTGGTTCTGCACAGCTCTACAAAACCCAGGGAAATGGTCTGGGCCTTGGTAATAATCAATGAGTCAGGATTGTCATTTGTGCCACAAAGCCCTGAGTGCCTGTTCCGCATTTGAAACCCAGTTATTCTAGGGAATGAGCCATAAAGAGAAGCATTATAGATACTGTGTTATAAAATAGAGTGGTAATGATATCTCCTTTGTGCCTTAAATAAACATTTAACTGCTCCTAGTTCTAAATAATAAAATATGTACATCTGCACAAAGATGAGGAATCTGAATGTAACTGGGCATGTCCCAAGTCCTTTGATATCCATGACAAGATTCTGGTTGATAATAAAG
Organism: Apus apus; assembly: GCF_020740795.1. Classification (NCBI taxonomy): domain Eukaryota; kingdom Metazoa; phylum Chordata; class Aves; order Apodiformes; family Apodidae; genus Apus; species Apus apus. The sequence goes on from NC_067285.1 coordinate 3,423,390, forward strand.
GTGCCGAAATGGGGTGTCTGATTTATATCAGTGCTCTCCTGTTCCAGAGTCGTTTGCACTGGGCAGCACTAATCACTCCTAATTGCAGCTGATTGGCAGAATAACATTAATGATATCCCTGAAGCAGCCTGTGATTCATCTTCCCAGGTCCTTTGCAGAAGGACTGTTTCCTCCCAAGTGTTCCAGTTGGTGAGGTAACGGGTGGAGGGAAGAGACTGTTCCTGTGACAAGCCCAGCAGTGACAGGTACAGCCCTAGAAAACAGGTCTTCCCATTCCCAGCGCTGTGCCAGGAGTCATGTTGACTCTCATTTTTGTAGAATTTGGTAAGTTTGGGGAAAAATGAGACATGGCAGCCTTCAGATATAATAGATTAAAACAATAAGACTGGAAAGAGCATTGGATGGGTCACCTACATGCAAATAGCAGCTAGTACTTTCTCCCATGAGCTAGTCTGCCATAGTGTAGTGATAACCATATCAAATCTGTCTTTATGAATAATTTGATACTTCCAGTATTCTGAGGGGCAGCCACAGACTGCAGTTATTGCACAGGATGAATAATAATTTTTTTAGGAAAGGATTAGAGTGTTATTCCTCAACACATCTGAAGCTACTTTAGGAGAAGAGGTTTAGGCTGTGGGGAGACTAGATGCTACTGCCCCACATTCACCAAGAACTTATAGTTTGCCTTGGAGATTACATTTCATTGCCTTGAGTGAGAAAAGATAGTTAAAATACTAGATTCTCTCCTGTTCCTGGTAAGAATTACTTTCAACCTTCAGCTATTATAAGGGACACAGCTGTCCTCACAATTACCTTGGTGCATAATTCATGTTTTGCTACAACAGAAGGGTTAGAAGAAGAAGTTAGGTTTTTTTGAGTTTAAAGTTTTGGGGTTTTGTTTTGGTTTGGTTTTTTTGGTAGTGTATTTTGAAGTTTATCTTGTCAGGTATTGAAGAGCTCCAAGCTATAGCCAGGAAAAAAGAACCAAGAATGTTTTGTATCACTCTTATCAACCTTATCTTGACCTTCTCACTCTCTACCATGATGAGAGGGAACAGCCTTAAGTTGTGCCAGGGGAGGTTTAGATTGGATATTAGGAGCAATGTCTTCCCCCAAAGGGCTGTCAGGCCCTGGCACAGGCTGCCCAGGGCAGTGGTGGAGTCACCATCCCTGGACGGATTTAAAAGCTGAGGAACACAGTTTAGTGGTGGCCTTGGCAGTGCTGGGTTGATGGTTGGACTGGATGATCTTAAAGGTCTTTTCTAACCTAAATGATTGGATGTTTCTATATTGTACATCTGTCTTGCATGAGTTCAGCTAGCATGTAGGAACATGCTTTGGCTTTGGCTCAGCTTGGTCAAGCTGCTCAGCAGCTGATGGGTGGTGAACAGCATGTGGCACGAGAGGCAGGATCTTGCTGTTGATTACCAAATGTAACTCAGATTATTGAAGCTGCTCAGATTGATGATCTTGATAGTATTTTAACTTTGCAGAGCATCTGCACCATATGTGATCCCACCAGTGTTTTGTTAGTTGAATCACTGCTGTGACAGAGCAAAGAAAAAGTATGTAAATTGTATCTTCTGTTGGAACCAGTAGGCAATGTTTTGCTTTTGATAAAATTTCATCAGACACAGAGGATAGTTGAATGAAAAAGCAAAGCTGTTTGAATAATCAGCACAGTGGCATTCATATTAACTATAAAGACTGAGACAGTGGGCTATATTTTTTATCAAAATTATTTGTTTGAACCTGTTTTGGTTGACAATTCAATTATTTCTTTTCTTTTGCAGTGTTGTAAACTATTTTTACTGATTTTATATGTAAGGTCAAATTTTTCTGATTAGATAGAAGAGCACAAAGACAGAAACATTCTTCAGCTGCCTCCTAAATGGAATGATGTGCAATAAAACAAAGAGTGTAGGAGGTATGTCTTGGTCTGAAGAGTTTACCTGGCTCCTCACGTAGAGTTTTTCTCTGTGTGGTACTGCAGGGAGAGAACAAGCAGGAAATTCAGCCCTCCCCAAAACCTTTTTGAGGGTTTGGGGGTCCCAGCTGCAGCTGGTGTCCCATTGCTGAAGGGTGCAGAGGTATTTGTACTATGTCCAGCTTAGTCTGAACTTAGCTTTTGCATTAGTCTCTGGGGCCCCTTGTCACAGGATACCTACCACAGAATGTATAGATGAGACTGGGGGTGTGTATTATTAACAGAGGTATTTCACATTTTACTGCATTTCACAGTTTTAGTTCTCCAGGCTTGTTTTCTGCACAGCAGGGGCAATTTGCACGTAATATCTTTGCTGCTGGACTGTGAACATTCATGCTACATGAAGTTAAGCAGCTGGCATAAAGCCCTCAGAAGTAGAGTTTCATAAAAGAAGTGCTGACATACTTTTAATTGGAGTGCTGGATGCCACGGGAGCACGGTGTCGTAAGCCTGGGTTGTCAGTGTATCTTGTTTTGAAGCTTGCAACGTCCAAGTTACAGGGCATGACTGGCTTTATTTTTAATGCAAATTATGGCTCATTTCCAACTGTTGAATTGCAGGTGCTGGGAGCCTTGCGTGCTCTTAAGACTGCTATTAGTAATTCGAAGAAACTGATTATCTGAAGAGCAGGCAGATCTTTGCAGGCAGGGGATAAACACAATTGTTTGCTGTCAGGGTGGCTTGTTTTTTTAAAACATTTATTAAAACTGCTAGAAACCATGCTGGTTAAAGTGGAGTTTGCAATTTTCAGAGTGCTTTATGTCTTTTTCAGAAAAATTCATTATAATAACAGAGTAACCCGGCTGACTCTGTTTGTGTAAAACAGACTCTCTGGAGATACTAGAGGGATAACAAAACAAATGTACAATGTCCTGATAGAAGCAAAAAGTATTGATCTGATGAATATTGCAGCCTAAAGACTATATGTTATTAGGGTGTAATGAAATCTTGTTGTTTTGGCTTCAGAGCTATGGCACTCTTGCTGATCACTACAGCACTGAATTATTCAGAAATCACATCTTTGCTAATATTTGGATGTTTTAGAAGATGCTGTCAGCCTCCTTGTTTCTTTTATTCTTCTCTCCCATCCAAATGTTCTTTTTTGTCTCTAAATATTTCATAGATGCTTGAAATGAAGCCTTTCCCTCCTGCTTTTGCTTTTCGACAGCAGCTGAGGTTGTGGTTCATCGATACAGTAAATCTGGCACTAAGACTCTTGGTATTGGATCCAAAATGCCACAGGCAAGTGATGCAACGTGCTGATTCAATCCAAACTGACTCTCATAGCTCAAATTTATTTGAAAATTTTTGATAGATTATAGCATGAGGTTTTCTGCTGAATCAGGTGTTATCTGTACTCCCTCTGCTGCAATAAAGTTGGCGTAAGACCAGCATGAATTTCATCTCATCTGCTTTGGCTCCTCTAGCAGAAATGTGGTTGTGTGCCCACTCCTCTCGCAGATGAAATGTGTGTCCTGGAAGCCCAGGACTGTGCAGGCTGTTCCTGGCAGCACAACCTCTGCCTGAAAGGAAACTTGTTCTATCACAGGGAAAAGAGAGGGTGGAGGTATCTGAGGTGTCATATCCGGTGTCTGAGACAATTTATCCTTGGAGTAGCCATTCTGGTGTAGCCCCCCTGGGATGCAGGTGGTATCAGTGGGCTGTGGGTTACACTATTTGGATGATCAGTCCTTCTCACTGAGCAGTCTCTCTGTAGTGATGTCCACGCTCCGCAGTTGACCCCTCGGTGGGTTTGCTGCTGGACCTGCACTCACGCTGCTCATCAGTAGCCTGGCTCAGCAGCAGTGCTGCAGTTTGTCTGGAGCTGTTGCCTCCAGAGTTGTCTCTCCTCTGTAGCACTCAGTGCTCCAGCTCTTTTCCCTGGGCTGTGAAATTACTGGCCCTGGAGAGCACTTCCCAGCTCCGTGGTGGCTCAGGTGATGCTCTCATGTTTCCTTCTCATGGACATATGGCTCACAGTGGAGTGTACCTACCCGTTATTCCAGACAGCACCAGCTCCACTGGTTTTCCTCCCTTGTTCCTAGTCATCAAGTTGGGTTTATATATGGGTCTATCCATAGCTATGCCCAGTTTCATGATTTGGACATAGATGAAAGACCACCTGAACATTTCAGAGAGACCATCCTCTGCTGCATATGTCTTCCTACCCTTCCAGGCTTGCTTTATTCACCCAAATGTCCTTCACTGCTATTTCACTTGAAATCAATCTCTCCAGCACTGATTGGTATGTCAGATTCCCTCTGTAGGCAAGCTTGCTGAACGCTTTTATTGTACTGCCCGCAGGCAAAGGGGTCCCATAAAGAGTCCTCTAGATTGAGCTCAAGGTCACAGGTCCTAATAGCTTCCTTAGGATGGCTGCACGCTCCATCAGAAATTCACTTTTGACCAGATCTGGCTGTGGAATTAAAACCCACTCAGCTTTAGCACTGGTGAAAGATGTTGTGCAGAACGGATCGTCACTTACGAAGGACTTACCTACAGGTTTCTCTGGAGAGCTGGTGCTTCCCTCCAGGGAGCAGGTTCTGGCATCGGGTAAACTTCTGCAGTCAGGCACCTGACTCAGTCTTCTAAAAATGAGCAAACAAATTCAGTGGTTAAGTATTAGCAGTTCAATGTATAATTAAACAGTTCTTCTACTGAGTCATCTGTTTGATCCCTCTTACCCCTGCAGGCAGTGGTGAATCCTCTGCATTTCATTGCTCAGCCTAACTGCAGCTGGTTGCATTTCGACTGCAAACAGGGAATCTTGGTTGCTAATTACATAAGCCTTGTGGGCTGCATTTAGGAACCATACACAGGCTGAGCAGTGGAGTGGAGAAGTCCCCTCTGTACCAGAAGCCAGCTTGTGTACAGAGGATGAGAACATCCCCATTGGGTCACTGAGAGGACCTGGGGCAGCTTTGGGCTAAACTGCAGCCCTTGCAGCAAAAGACAAAAAAATGAAACTTCATGCAAAAACTAAAATCATAGAATCATAGAATATGCTGAGTTGGAACGGACCCATCAGGATCATCAAGTCCAACTCCTGTCCCAGAGTAGGGCACCTCTAGAGTCACACCATGTGCATGAAAGCACCATCCAAACACTAGGCTGTGTTTGAGATACCAGAATGGCATTTGTGTGTCTAAGCCAGGGATCAGTTCTCCTGTCCACCTAAGATGCAGACATTAATACAGCCTTTGGGCCCCAACTCTTCCCCAGAGATTGTTTTGGAATTAATCATCCTGGACTGCAGAGGTAGTCTGGCTGCCCTTCTCCATGCCAGGCTCACCCAGACTGTTGATGCATGTGGCTCCACACACACATCCTGAAAGGCAGTCATCATGTGATTGTAAATGAATGCTGTGCTCCTTTTGTTCAGAGCATTTGAATGTCCTTTGGATCAGCACATCCACTTCTAGAGAATCTATCTTTCTTTGGAGAAAAATGTAGAGTTTTAAAAATAGGAAGCCTTTAAACCTCTTATACATCCTGGAGTGGATTAAAAGATCAAGGCCTGGTGCAGGTTAGTCAATGAACTACATAAGGATGAAGTGCTGAAGTTGAACTTTCTATGTGATCCCTCATAGCAGAGGTAGTAGGTCTGCTCAGGCAGACCTCACTCAGGGAGCAAGCAAGTTCTGGACAGCCACATTTGGTGCTTTTATGTCCATGGATATCAGTAGCATATCAGGGTATCTCCCTATTGCAGTCCCTCTGCCTCTCTTCTCATTTGGTATAATTTATTCCTTTGCCTGAGATGCCTTTGTTCAGTGGTTTTCTCTCAAAACACACAACAATAGGTTGTCAGTCTGTTTTATCACACATCTTTGTTATTACTTTGGGGTTTGTGTAACTGTCAGATAAAGGAAAATAGCTAACACTTCTCTCTGGAGGCATTAAAGATATTATTATTGTTTCATTATACATATAGCATTGTCTTCTTCTTGGTTTGGGTCATTTTAAGATACACTGCTCTTCACCTTTATGTTCTGCACATTACCTGCTTTTGTGTGTAACCTTTCCACAGTAATACAGAGAGAGGTTTCAAGAAAAACATCCACTTCTGCTGGATATTGTTCACCTTGAGCCACGTTCTTCCCATTTATGGCACGATTATTTTCATAGCAACCGCTTTTCATACAACACAATGCAAATGAATGTGGAACTGCACCATCCCCGTTCCACTCTCAAAAAGTTAAGTAGTTGCTATAATGGAAATGTTGCAATAAGAAGGTGTGAGGTAGAGACAATGGAAAAGGAGCAACTACCAGGATTTGACAGGTGAGAGTTATTGTATGTTGAGGTAGAAGAAGGACTGAGGTAAAATGGCAACGTGGAAAGCAACAGTGAACAGAGCCTTTGAACATTGGATTTTTCTGCTTTGGTGGCCAAGGTACAGGAAGCACTATATTAGTTTAAGTAATTACCAAAGAATTTAATATTAGTTTTTTGTCAAAATGAGAAGAAACAGAAACAAATAGTTCAGATTAACCAAATGTTTTGGTCTAGATATGGGGAAGGTGTTGTATATTTTCCAAATTGAACACAAATGCAGTTTGGGGTCCATTTCCACTGTGTCAGACATGGTGCCATTCTCACATGATTTTCTTAATTATTTTTTTTTAAGAAAATATGAATATTTAAGTATGAGAAAAAACTTGTTTACCATGAGGGTGACAGAGCCCTGGGACAGGCTGCCCAGGGAGGCTGAGGAGTCCCCTTCTCTGGAGATATTCAAGACCCCCCTGGATGCAGCCCTGTGGAATGTGCTCCAGGGGATCCTGCTTGAGCAGGGGAGTTGGACTGGATGATCTCTAGAGGTCCCTTCCAGCTCTGACAGTTCTGTGATTCTGTGAACTCACTGAAACTAAAGAAGGTGGATTAAAATATCAAATGGACAGTGTAGACTTATATGGCAACCAAGATTTTCTTCCAGACCTCTGTCTGGAAAGGAATCCATTTTAAGATTGCTACCACGGGTACTTAGAGACACAAAAGACTCCTGTTACCTTCCATTACCTTTTGATCTAACTCTTGAAGAATTGCTACAGGATATTAAAACCCATGGTGAGAATTCTCACAGAGAAAACATGAGAGCTGCAAGTCCTGAAGCAAACCACATCAGACACTCAGTAGACATGTAAGGAATCTATGTTAAAAGAAGGCCTTGGTGGGAAAGTTTGCAGAAGGAGACAGGTAGTGTCAAACCTGCATGCATAATGTAGTCCTTTTGTGCTTGTGGAAAATGATGGTTTCTTTAGTTGCATGGCCATGTGCTATTTTCTCCAAAGGACTCAACCAGTGCACAGAACGCACAGAACTAATTCCATCCTGGGCAAATTCCATCCTGGTTTTCATTCAGCTGGTGACCTTCCTGCCTTATTTTGTGTACACTATCCGGACTTTGCTCACAATGTACCTTAAATATAGAAATAATCATCTACTGTAGTCTTGATGGTAGTATCTGAGTGCTTTGGGTGCACCAATCAACTCAGCTTCACAACACCACACTGATATGAGGAGGATCAGACTTTGTCCATCTTGCTTGTCACCCACTCCCCCCAACCACCCCAATCATAGTAAGAAGGGTGAATTCTTACAACAAGCTGAAGTTTGTAGGAAAACATAAGTATTTTCCCCAAATCAAGCACCAGCATCTTTTCTGTGTCTCTCTGAAGCTCTAGGATCAGTATTCATGCCCTTCCACTTTTGGGCTCTGGGCCCTTAGAATGAGATGTGAGTTCATTTGTTGCAAAGGATCATGAAGAAGAGCAAAAAAGCTGTTTAGACTTGTGTGATAAGCCAGGAAAATACAGTCAATTTCACATTGACTTTACAGTTATTGTTGCAACGAGATTGTTTTCTTGTGTTTGATAGATTAATCAAAGATGTTTTCCAGAGTTCACTGTAATTTTGCTTTTTAAGTTGGAAACAAATTTACTCTTTTAAAACTATGGATGTTTAAAAATGACATTGTTTGAAAAATGTAGCTTTTCATGTTCCCTCTAAATTAGGAGAAGAGACTAATTGCTGTGTTTTTTTGTAAAACAGTAGAATACCCTCAATATTTTTTCTTGAGTTGGGAATTCTCTGGGGACACCAATCTTTCTCCATCAACAACAGAGAGAACCTGTGGTCATGTAGGCTCCTTAGCTAAGGTACCTCAGTAAAGCATCTGTAGTCTGTAATCCCCAGCCTGAAGATGGCTCAGGAGAACTGAAAAGTGACCTATCCCCAGCATGTTACTGCTCATCAGCTGGCCTGGGTAACTGTCTCTGTAGGCACTTCCAATCTGTGTCCTCTGCAGGGCAGCACGTTTCCCCAGGGGAGTGTAAAACAGAGAGGGCTGAGTTTGCTCAAGGGACTGTGTATTTTCTGTGCACTCAGAGCAGCATGCTGACCAGCTGATGTATGGTAACTTTCTCACCTGATGTAATTTGTGGTTTGTGTGCTGGAGCCCTTGTACTCTACAGTAATGAGGTTTTAAAAAGACAGATGCTTCCTCAGCTCCAAGGTCTCTTGGAAATGTGTATTTCTGATGTCTCTTTTCACAGTGGAGCTGATGTTTTCCAACAAGTTATTATCAGTGCTCTCCAGGTCTCAGATACTCCTGCCTGTGTTTGCCCCAGGTATAGTCATCACCCTTTCATTTATGAATGACTTCTCTGATGCATTTTGGGGCAGAAATCCATTTCTTAGGAATCTGAGCATTATGTTTTCATACATTCTGGGGTTTGCACGTTTAGCTGACACACAAACTGTACTATTAAGAGACAGAGAAATGTTGGTTGTCCTCACAGCATGACAGGCCTGAGCACCTGTACCTTTGTCAAGTGGGGTTTGTTCTCTGGAACACTGTGACACCAATCATCAGTTGCACTTAAGTACCAGTTCTCAGCAACTTCCTGCCCCAGGGTTTAGAAGCAGCATATCCTTTGAGTTACAGGGTCTGAGACTGGAGCCACCTCATCTCCTTTCCTCCACGAAGGAGCCAGTGTAATTCCACATGGAGATACATGGGATGCCAAGTTACTGACATGGATCTTGGCAACAATACACCCACTGGGCTAATTCACTTGGGAGAATTTCTTGTTGACACATCCAGGTCAACCCACCATTAGCTCTGTCAGCAGCGTTTGGAGGCAGCCGTGTCCACACATGCGGGGAATAGCAGAATAGCCCTTCTGCAGCCCTCTCACCACCTGGGCAGATGGAAGGTGATGGCCACACTCTTCGTCAATGAAAATTATTATTAAGATAATTGCCTCTATCACGGATGGAGCAAATGAGGCTCTGCAGGTCCCTTCAGTGCAGCTGAGCTCAAGATACCTGAGGCAGGGAGGCCGTAGGTTTTGTACCTCTCTTCCTTCCCATCTGCATTTCAAGATGTGGAAAGCTGATCCTGTTTGTCTCTGCTCTTCTACAGGGGTGGTGTTTACCACTGCTGCCTCTTCTTGGGAGCAGTCACACCCTCTAGAGCTATTGGGCTGTACCTGGGGTCAGAGGACACAGGAAGACTTTCATAGAGGGCAGAGACAGCCAAATGCCTTGTCCTCATCCTTAGCTTGAAACACATGAAGTTCAAGAGGCGTCAAAGTTGTCTTAAGTGTCCTCCTTCAGTCTGCACATGCAACAACCCTTCACAGACTGAAAGGGAGAGATATCCAATGATTATATTTAGAAACAATTTATCTTGCTGAAATATATAGTCACAATGGATGGTCTTCCATGATTTATATAGCAGGGTTTTGTTCTTCACTCCTTTTCAGAACTCAACCCACTTGCTTCTGCAGTACCAAGGAAGAGTCAAATCGACAACTTAACTGACAGAATCCATCACTTGGGATGTTCCGTTCTAAAAACTTGGGTGGGGTTGTGTTGTGTTGGGGTTTTTTCCCAAATTATTTACGCTTCAGAGTGGAAAAATAGCAACATTACTGTAGTATGAGATTAGATTTCTCCAGGTTAATGGGCTCAGTGTCAGGAGTGAATAATCACAAGCACGTTGCCAATGGAGAGACCATAAAGGCCCCTTCCTTTCACAATATATTCTACTCCATGAATATATTAAAATCTTTTTCCCAGTGTAAAAAGAACGGAAACAGCCTTTTGTTTTCCTCTTTTCATAGCAAATGCTCCTGTCACTTGCAGCACAATGAATTCCTTGAATCTGTACCAGTCAGTTTTTATCCTTCCTTTAAGACCCAGAAGCCACTGGAAAAATCTTTCACATGGCTAAACTTTGCTGAATATATTTAATCAGTAAATTATGTGTCGTCTGAACTAGAAGAACCAATACTCATTTATGTTCTAAAAATGGTTTGTTTTACTTACTTTATGAGTTAGGTCTGCAATAGTAGCAAAGCCAAAGGACATTTAATTAAGTTGTATTTGCTTTTTCATGATCTTTTAGCTTTAAATTGTAAATCATGAATCAATGAGTACTTAATTTCCTCATATAGCATTAAAAGTAATTGCTTCATAAATTCATTTTAGTAATCCAAATATTTGCACAGAGTGCAGCACAAAGAAGTTGTTTCATTGATGAGATTTCATGATGTTTCATTCTCACTTCCCTTTCCCCTGTTGAGAAGAAAATTGAGGTTGGCTCATTTGGGGCCCAGTCCTTCATGGTACAGAAGGCTTTGAATAGTAGCGGTGATACTGCTGTTAAATATTGATGTCATGCAGAATTTTTGGTCATTGATTTCCTTGACACTTGAAGTACAGTGAACTCCTATCTAAACTCCAGTCTAGCAAGGAGAATCCTGCAGGAATGTCCATGATCCTGTGCAGGGCCATCAAACAGCCATTAGCTACAGATACTTCTACTTTCTTTCCAAAATCCAGGCTGAGATGTGGAGACATACTTAGATCCTTGGGTATTAGATTCTGCACTCTCAGCCTTGAGTTTCCATTTAGCAACAGGGAGCAGAGAAATTCCTCCTGCATCTCTCACCGCAGCAATGTCCCCTCTGTACAAAGAACCAGCTGTCTGAGAAGCTGTGACCTTCCAAACATACATGACAATACATGAAGAGTACATACAATGCATGTATGTAGTGGGTCATGCATGACTGTGATGATCTGTTTTCAGGCATTGCTGGTTTTCCCAAGTGGAGGATTATTTTGCTGAGTTGTGGACAGTGTGCTGAAAATCACAGTCATTCAGAAAACCAAAATATCACAGTAGAGCAATGGTCCAAACCGTATGCAGCTCCATGGGAGCACTTTTCCAATTAAAGGCTTCATTTGAATTGGAAAGCTTCTGAGGAATTGTTTTCTGATGGATAGAAGAGGAAACAATTGCCAGCAGCTGCTGTGCAGAAAAGGGTCAGTTTTCCAAGTTCCTAAAAGTCTCCATTGATGCTCAGTGCCGTATCTTGAACACCCCTCAGGTGGGTTTCAGTGGGCTTTGTGTTGCTTCTCAGCCACAAAGGTGGGAGACAGTGAACTGATGCTGTGCAGAACTGTGCAGGAACAGAGCTGGTGAGAAGCATCTGAACTCAGCATCATCTGCTCCTAGGCACAAGAGGAGGGAGGGCATCCTAAAGAGCAGCTGTAGAGTGTGAAGCCCACCTGTGGTTTGGCCCATGTTCCACCTGGAGCTGATGCAACATTTCCTTTAGACTTCATGCATTTTAAATGGGATAAATCCAACACAGGGACTTTTCTTTAGCTGGACTCCCAAGAGTTCCTGCAAGTATTTTTCTACAACCAGAAGTCCAGTAAAATCTCTAGGGAAGACTTTACTAGGCAAAGTAAATGGAAAAGGAAGGAAGGAAGGAAGGAAGGAAGGAAGGAAGGAAGGAAGGAAGGAAGGAAGGAAGGAAGGAAGGAAGGAAGGAAGGAAGGAAGGAAGGAAGGAAGGAAGGAAGGAAGGAAGGAAGGAAGGCTGCCATGGCCATAAATTTCCTTGTGTCTGAAAAAGGTTTTGAGAAGGAAGTGTTTTATTTCTTTAATGGAGATGTGGGTGTCAAGGAGGGGTCAGGAGGAGAGGCCTGGGGTTAGAAACAACTGTTAGATTGGAAGATCTCCACTGGAGTGCAACAGAATAATCAAGATTTATTTATAAAATATTGCTATTAAATAAACATTACAGAAACTTTTGAATATCAAGCTTATTTATAGCTTTAGGCGTGAAAACCCACATTAGTATGTTGAATTATATGAGTTCCCTGCTGCCTGCTAGCTGACAGCACGTCAAATTATTTGCAAATATTTTCTGGAACAGTAACCTTGAAGGGTGCCAGCACCATTCAGTGTAACCTCCTCACGAGACAGGAACCAAGTGATGAGCTGAGGACTGAGGAGACACAGTTTTTAGCAGCAAATGACCTCTGACTCTCTGCCTAAAACCAGAGTTCACGTGGTACCTCCCTCAGCAGAGAAAGATGCTTTTTGGTCACTGACATTTGCACTGATTCTGTGCAGGGGCTTTGGAAGATGGTGTGAGTGATGTCGAGATGAGAAACTGCTCTGGGCAGGAATTTGAGAGTACATTAGTCACATTTAAGTGGGTTTATCTCCTCCAGCCTGCAATACCAAGCTTCTGCGAAAATTATGTAATCATTTTAACAAAGTGTTCTGTAATTGACATGAAAAAGGCAAAGTAAAATCAAAATGAATTTCTCTGTAAGCAGGAAGGTTCATTCATTTTAACTGCAATCTGCAAGAGGGAAAAGGGGGGAAAAAAAATCCCAAATGCAGGCTTTTTAATGGAAATTGTGGCCTCGTTGAAATTATAAGCTTTCTGCTATTTAAATGAATAATGTTCCCTAACACAGACTATTCTGTCATTTAGAAGTCTGTTGGGGTATAATTCCATCCTTTTGCTGTCTACTGTGTTTTAACTTACAGCAATCTGACTAAATATTGTATTTTCTAGCCATCAAGAATTGTGGGGATGGTTTGTGCAACAAGGGTGTGTTGCTCACCTAGAAGACTCTGACTTTGAAATCTAACATTCCTTATCGAGGTGTAGAGGGCCCTGGTCACAAGTAAAGCAGGTGGCATTAAAATGCATATTTTGTGCCCTGGTGATGCTTAGTACCTGCTTAGGTGCACAAGGAGTGGGAGGGCATCAGAGTCCAAGTCATTGCACATCACCTCTGAGCAAGATGCAGAGAGGCAGGCCAAGTGCCAGAGTGACTGTCCTCAGGAAGGGACAGAGGGGACAGGCAGGACAAGTGATTGGCTCTAACCCACACTGGGCAGAAGAGCCAAGCAGAGTGGTTGTGACTTTGGCACCCTGGACAGGTTGGAGGGCTCCCTTGGGTGCAAAGTGCTTCTTCATATCAGCAGATTCACTCCAGCATGGGCAGCCAAACACCCTTTATCCAAAAAGCAGGGATTTACATCTCCAACACGCTCCCAGACCATGAGTCACAGCTTCCAAACCTGGTCTGAAAATAATGAGATGTGAGTAAATCCACGTGCTGGGGTTTCTTCACCTTCCAGTTTCCGAGCCATTTAGTATGCACCCGGCTCACATCTTCATGCTTTCATCCACAGCTGTGATGACTAGTCACTCTATGGTTGTTGAAGCAAATGCTGAGGTTCTCACACACTCACCTGGCTGGGAGTTGGGGCTTTTAAAGAGCACACCATGGGGCTCAAGGTAAAATGATGAGAGCAAGCAACTGCCAGCTTAAATTACCTTTAATCTTTTGAGGGCATCTTCATTAAGCAGAAGGACACAGCAGTGAAAGATACTTGATTACAACAAAAATGACTTGCCTCAAAGATGCAGTTAACCTTGACAAATAAGTTATTCCTTTAAGCAGCAATAAAAGTGCTCACCTATTTTATCTCTGTTGATCTGTCCTTTGGATGCTGGTACTGGTACATGTTCTATCGATTCTTGTAATATTTTCAGGGGCAATGCCAAGTGGTTTATAAAGTTTTGCATGCTGGAACCTTGTTCTCCTTTGGGGATCACCTTCTGGATATCTACCCACAGTTTAATAATGCTGAACTCTTTGTCCCACCCAGAGATGCACTGAAGCAATCAAGGACCACCAGCACTTAAGTTAGATTATGGTCTCACCATACATATGGTCCCTGGCCTATGGACCCTGGTGATTCTGACACTCTCTGTTGAAAAAATAATTTACCATGTGACAGGTATTTTGGGGCCATAATGAAGGCGATGTTCAAGCTTCAGTTTGCTCTGCACTGAAGACCTACACATTGTGAAGAGAATTTGTTACATTTTCTTTTCAGTCCTGTGCTTTTTTCCCCAGAAGAAGTCTTTAGCAGCTCTTGTTTCATTTAAAAATATGGGAAAATACCCAGCTGTAAATATCTACGGTGGAAATAACAGCACTTGGAGAGGGCCCTCAATGTTGCTCAACAAAGTAGGCCACTGAACATGGTCTCTTGCAGGCTATGGGCAAATACCTGCTATGGAACCTAAAATCTTTGCCATCTGCTTGAACTAACACAGCCCATCCAAGTGGGCCTAAGAATGAGCAATGTAAGTGACAATAATGGTGGGCATACAGATTGCACCAGGAGACAGGGCTGGGACAGTTAGGGTACAAGAAAAGACCAAGCAAATGGTCCATCCATGAAGCACTGCATTCATCAGGGGGTGGCCTGAGTACTCCAGGTTTGCAGCTCCTGCTCTCACAGCTGTTTCAAAGGTCCAGCAAGCCTGCAGGTTTGCTTCCCAATGCCCTTGCTTCTTTTTAACACAAGTAATGCAGTTCAAATCATGCTGAAAGCTCTTGGCCAAACCAGGTTTGAGCTTGACAGTCCCCATGGCCACCAGGCTTATGGAGGCAGGCAGCAGAAACAGGATGATCATGGTCTTTCAAGCTCTGACTGAACTCATCAAAGCTAAAGTTGCAAAGTGTCCCTGAAATATCTTCTCTTCCTTCCCAGGACTTTAGCAGTGCAGCATCTTCTCTGATGGCAGGCTTATTTAGCACGGTATTGGAGATGTTTCTGATTTACTCACACATCCCAGCTTTGCCCTGCAGGTTGCAGGTAGCCAACCTGGTGAACATGTTCATTCTAACCAGAGCTGAACAACCCCTTCTTGCCTCTCAGGTCCTCTAACTGGCTTCTGCAGAGGGATCTCTGTTGAATGGACACAGTGGGTGATTCACATTGTTAGCTTTTTTATTTGTCAAATTATTTGCATTTGGGCTTGACACAGAAGTTGTAATGCTTCTCTGGCCTCATGTCCATCTTTCTAATGGCCTTTCCGTGAGTGATCATCCATGGGGAGCTCCTGAGATGCCAGGAGAGGTGGGAAGGAGCTTGCCTTTCAATTGCTGCAACATGTTGCTTAATGGTATTTACTTAGTTTGGGCTTGAAATCTTATTCTTCTCTTGCTTATTGTCATGACTCCCAGCAGTTTGTTTCACCTCTTATCTCACTGACACCAAGTTTGAATAAAGCCTTTTAAGAAACAGCCCAAGTATGTGATAAATAGCAGCTGTAGGAGGCCACAGCCAAGTCCTTTCAATTCTTGCCTGTGCTATTTTCTATTGTTAGTACTTAAGGATGCATTTTAGACTTCACGGGCCAAATTCATCCTATTCAAATGAAGTTACCTCAGAGACACACTTGGCTCTGGTGCTTTAAAAAAATAGATAATCCCAAACAGCAGGAGAATTTTATGACCACTAATTACATTTGTTGCTATGCAAGCTAAGATAATGATAAGAGTAATCGTATCTCATGCTTCAGGGCATGCGCTCATCACCTGTGGACATCAGGAAGGAGTTTTTCTCCCCCTGTACAGAACTGTTCAATTAACTAGATAGATTGTGTTGGGTTTGTTTTCTTTCTGTTTTCTTCCTCTGAAGCATCATTTATTAGCTGCAGCCAGAATAGGTAAACCAGATCAGATAACCAATAGTCTGATCCAATATGGGTATTCCTAAATCCCCATACTGGAAAGTGAAGTCATCCGAAGAGAAAGAATATGTAATCTTTTTCAATTTGGAAACAATTTGATTTTTTAAATACCTGAATATCCCTCGTGGAACCAAAATTGAGAAGGCAGGAATGCTGAGCTTCGAGCTGCTGTGTCGCAGAGAAACAGGAGCTGTGGGTGTCCAGGTTGGTTCAAACTTGGAGCCTTGCTCTTCTCTTTGACTCTGCGAGTAGCATCTGCATTTGAGCACCACTGGGTCCTGAGGATTATGTTTATGGCTACCTGTCACATTGCATTAGAATAGCCAGCCTCAGCCAGAAAAGCAATTGAAAGGCATTGGAAATCTGCCTCGCTGCCCACATCCAGGGAATAAGCTCTCTGATAATCCTAATAGAGAAGATCAAATTTGCCAAGAAAATAGGAGAGTTTGTTTGTATTTTGCTTCATTTTCCTCAACTATCTTTCTGCTCCCCACAAGGCTTAATCAACAGATAATAGACCTCAGCTTTTCAGTGCACAGCAGAGTATTGTCTTTCTGGTACTTGTGTTGGGACTGGGATTTATCTGTTATTGGCTTCATCCCTTTCCTATCCTTTCATGCTGTTTGGTCCCCATTCTTTTTTTCTCACTAGTGCTTGCTTTATTTTTATCTCCAGTAAAGCAGGTCTGCCATTTAATTAGCAGATTGGCCTCTACCTGCAGCCAAATGAAATGTAATCTCTCCTCAACCTGCATGCAAGGTGGAAATTCAATATCTGAAAGATTTCAGCAATTGTCTTTGCTCATTTCTGGACAAAATCAGAAAACTTTCACGTTTCTGTCAGGGAGAAAATTCTGAAAACAAAATGGTTTGGATTTCTCAAACTTGTAGGCCTTTATTTTACATTGATAAACCAGCCAAATGGAGCCCATTTCACAAGGCAACAGCAGCCACTCTGCACTAATTCCACAGGTCTGGTGTAGTAAAAAACTTACCAGTGTCAAGTTCAGAGGCAGTTTTTGGTGGCAGATGAGAAGATGAGTACCTCAAAAAACAAACCAGATGTATCCTTTGCTATTACACCAGTGTGCTGTGCAAAAACCCTCCTGAGCTGAGCAGCTGGGAGCAGCAACCCCTTGGGAGCAGTCTCCTTCCCAACTCTGGCAGCCATCAGGTCGCATCAGGAGATATGGCCATTCATAACATCTTTATACACCTGTGTTATTAACTGTTCATAAAACTATATGGCCCTTTTAAACCATCCAGCTACAGTTATTTAATTCTCTGGACTTGTACAATGAAAATGAGCTGGGAGAGGCCATCAAACAACCCCTCCCCCCACCCCCCAGGGCTCAGCCCCAGGGATACAGATCTCACAGGCTCGTGTGGTGCTCAGCATCACTGAGTCTTGAACCAACATCACCTGAACAAGGCCTCCTGCTTCATTTGGAGAAGAAAGGCTCCAAATCGTAATCAAACAGCACAGGCCAGCGTGAGCAGTGACAGCTTATTTTCCTGGCCAAGCCTGCACTGCACAAACACCTATCTGTCAGCATCCGACTGCTCTGGTTCCAGGCAAAATGACTTGCCTGCTATCCAATCTGGCGTGCTGGCAGTGAGGGAATGCAAACAGCCAGCCCTTTGTGTTCACCTGCAGCTTTATTCCCTTCATCAATAATTGCTAAAAAGGCAAGTGAAATTTTTCATCCGTTGTTTCTGGAGTGATATCACAGCAGTGCTTTTGTTTGATCAAAATTGCTAAAATGTTTTCTGTAACTCCGAACAGCATAAAAATGGTGGTCTTGAAAATTACACATATGCCTCATCCTAGCTCCAGGAATTCCAAAAGCTACTTGTGAGACAAGTCATGCTCCCCATATTCCTCGCAAGATGTCCAAAACTGGTCGACCAACCTATTCTGATTCCACCAAAAGCAATGACAAAAAACTCAGTGCAGTTGGGAACATATTGCTGGAGTTCAAAATTCTTCTTAGCTGAGGCTTCCAGACCTAAACCCTTGCACCAAGCCCAGAGACCATTCAGAGGCATTACCAAGACTGAGCATGGACCTATCAGTTTTATCCATGTCTCTTTAGACTCACAGTATCGTAACTAATGCTGTTTCCAGTGGCTTTGGCATGGGAAGGTGCCATCAGTCCTACCTCTAACAGAAATCTGCTGGAGCCAAGAGTAGTTGGTGCTGATGGGGAGTGCACAAGTTGGCTCCAAGTTCCTGTTTCTTTGGGTTGTTCTCCAAGCTCAAAAATATAGGAGCTCCACACAGTTCCCTTTACCTTTTTCAAGGATTCAGATCCAAAACTTGTATCTAGCCCAGCTTTAATTTTTAAAAGAGCACTGCAAGCAGACAGTGGGCAGTTAGTTGTGATGCACAATGAAAATTCTTAGGAGGACAATGGGAAAGAAGAGTAAATATGGAGCTGGAAGAGAGGTGACACAAAAGAGAAGTGTTATCTCTGAAACAAGAGACAAGAAATCAGGAAGGACTTCAAGGAACTGGAAGCTCACACAGAATAACAGAAGTCAACTTCAGCAGGAGAATTTAAGCAAGATTTGAGAGGAGGAAAGCAAAGAGGAGAAAGTTCATGGGATTTGGTTTCACAGGGAAAGGGAAAAGGATGGATTTAGCACTTGAAAAAGGAAATAAAAGAACCAAATGGGAAAGCCTACGTGCAGGGGGAGCAGAAGATTTGGGATTAAGGCCACACTGAAGTTACAAGTCTGTGAAGAAGAAAGGTTATAGTAAAGCTCTGTTCCAGAGAAACCAAATCTGAGATAATAGCAAGACATTTAGGAGGAAAAGAGAGCTGAGGGACAAAGAAGGAATAAATTGGGCAATTAATTAATTATAAAAAGAGGCTTTGGACTCATTAGCATTAAAACCCTGACTTGTTGGGAGTGTTCACACTAAAGTAGTGATTGCATCCTTTTATTTTATTTTACTTGGTGACCAAGAGCAAAGATAGAGAGATAAGGCTTAAAACTAAAAATAAACCTGTTAAGTTCATCAAGTTTCCTTCTCAGACATCCAGAAGCCAGCAAAAAGCCATGACACCACTGAATTGAGCAAGAAAGGCAGCTCAAGCAAAATAAAAAAATAACCTGTTTACATGTGGCAACAAACAAATATCTTAACAGCTGCTGGGAAATTCTCTTCTTCTTACACATGGGAAGGGTCAGTGTCCAGACTAAGACATGGCTACAGAGGCTGACGTGCTAAATGGCAATTGTTGGTTGCTGGGTTCCCTGTATACACCCACATATATTGAAACATTCTGATGTTTAATGTTCACAAAACATTAGATACATGTATATTTATGGTTTGATAATCAGCTGTCATTAACAGATGAGTAAACAACATAATGTTCATATTTAGGAGGAATATGCAAACTAAAGAGAAACTGCCAACTCCGAAGAACATTTATTTTGTGTACATTTAATGGAGGGAAAGAAGGAGGAAATGCTCTGTCTGTAAATTAATTATGGGATATTGGCAATGCCTCCACTACTGTACAACTGTAATTATCTCATCTCAGTGCG
The DNA here is from genome assembly GCF_020740795.1 of Apus apus. NCBI lineage: Eukaryota > Metazoa > Chordata > Aves > Apodiformes > Apodidae > Apus > Apus apus. The sequence goes on from NC_067285.1 coordinate 3,442,813, forward strand.
TGGGACTGTAGTCATGCACCCCCAGCTATTTACATCCATAGGAGTTAAGAATATACCCATCAGTGTACATCTCTGGAGTTAAATAATTTTTATCATCTATTTGAACTGAGAAGAGCAGAGAAATCATGATCTTTTCAATTGTTGTTGTGCCAAGATGGTGAGGCCTTCTGCCCTGCTTCCTTCTTGTGACTCAAACATATTTCAAACTTCGGGACAGGGTGGAAACTTCTCCCTATGGGAAATGTGCATTTCAAGACTGTTGCTTGTCTCGAATGGGGTCTTTGTGTAGTTTTGCAGACCTCCTGTTTTCTTACAGATCTGCTGTTATCCATCAACTGTGAGCAGAGAAGACCATGAGAACACATTCTTGGCCTTTCCACAAATCATAGAATCATAGACTGGTTTGGGTTGGAAAGGACCTTAATGATCATCCGATTCCAACCCCCCTGCATGAGCAGGGACACCTCCCACCAGCCTAGGTTGCTCCAAGCCCCATCCAACCTGCCCTTCAACATTTCCAGGGATGGGGCAGCCACAACTTCCCTGGGCAACCTGAGCCAGGGTCTCACCACCCTCTCAGCAAAGAATGTCCCTGAGATTAATCTGGTCCAATGTAGTTTTTGCTCCCTGGTAATACCTTTAACAAAACCTGACAGTGCTTTGCATTCAAAAACACTTTATGAAAGGTATTATTATCCTGTTTTTATGGATGAGGAAGACTGAGGCACAGAGCAGGATGGGATTTACCCAGGGACGAGGGAAGAGAAGGAGAGAATTACAAAGCAAGGTCAGGTCTGGAATGAATGAATCTGCAACAATGAGAAGACATTTCACTTGACATGGCTGAGAGAGCTGGAAGAAATGAAAAGGCGTCCAGCTAGGGATGAGGCTGGGAACAGAATCCAGTCTCCTGACTGTCATTTCTTCATTCTCTTACCAGTTAGACCATGTGCTTGCAAAATGGTCCACATTTTCATAACGCATATGGATATTTGACAAGCAGCAGATTAACATTAACAGTAGTTTCCTGGACAATGTAACAAACTTTCCCCTCAGCTGATTCTTCCCCTGCCTTATAAAATTAGAACATTTTGCAGTCCATTTTGTAGCTGAAAACAGATCATGTACAGATGCAACAATTTGGCATGTTATCACACGAGGGTTTTCAGCGTGGGATAGCAGAGCCTCTCCAGCTGCTGAGGATCAGTCCCTTCAGCAGAACCGAATCCACTAATCTGCTCCTTCCTCCTGCTCATAGCCAGGCTTATTGGGGAGGATTATCTCGTTGTCCAGGGGTAATTTTCTCAAATAAATGGGTCAAAGCCTGTGCTGGCTCCCCTCCTGCAGCCCTGCTGAGTTCAATGGCTTTGCTCAGAGCACAGGCTGGTTCCTCATTTCCATCTAGATCCTTGGGCCGTGGCTGAATAACGAGAAGTGGCAGGTGAAGCCGGAGGTTTTGGCTTTGTTTTTTGTAAAGAAGAGATGAGTGCAGCAGAACAACATATGGTACACTGCTTGGCTAAAAATGATTTAGTGGGAAACTATTGCTTCATCTCTGTCTCTCTGCAACTACATACACTAATGTAGTGGTGTAGCTATTAATCTAATAAACTGCTAATATTTATTGTTAATTGAACCATTTAATCTAACAGTGGATTAGGGGAAGGCAAATGTAGGACTTAATGACTCTGTTGATTTGGTATAAATTTGAGCAGTGAGCACAGGCTGTGTAATATAAATTGTGTTCCTGCTGCTGATAAATAGCTTGGAGCTGGAAGACACTCGGCTCAAGCAAAACTTGCACCAAGTACCAAGAGGTGCTTTTTGTTGTTGTTTTAGTGAACACTGTAGGACTTAACTCTGAAGGATGATGCCATTCTCTCTCACCAGTGGTTTATTATACTAACAGCAAAGAAACTGGTTATTAGTGATGTCTCCTTAACATCAGAGGTCATCTTAGATCCAAACTAGACCCCTGAATGGATGGTATAGTGCCACTGTGGTAAGCTGAAGTGCAGTGTAGCAAACATTATCTTGCACTTCCAACCAAATCCTCTGTGTTGTCTATAAATCCATCTTTGCCAGGACTATCTCTAGCCCACCCACTGTTCCAAGCAGGTCTATAACTAGAAGCAAGTATGCACCCACATCTTCTGGTAGAAAATACCTTCTTAGTGCCACATCTTGTTTCCCAGACACTGATGCATGGCACTTTAGGAATATTTCAGTTTGAACTGGAGAGCTGCTTCAGCTCTGTTACCTTTCAAGCCCTTGCAGTCAGAAGCAATGCCTGTATCCTGCAGGGAAATTAATGGAAAAAACCCAAACTTCCTAAGGGGACGTATCTTGCTCTAACATCTCAGGAGACCTGAGATCTTAGACTTTATCATTGTGACATTATGGGCTTTAGACAAGTTATTTTTAGAGGTTTCTTTAAAATTTGATCAGTTATAATTTTTCCTTTATGGTTATAATTTTCCCTTTTGTATGAGCTCTATAGCTAATACAATAACTCTTGGAAACATGGCAGCACCCCTTCTAAGTGGGGGCATGAAAAATACTTATAAGGAAAAATATCCTTTCAAACCTTTTCAAATAATTTTTAAATTTTTCTTCGTGTTGTTGTTGTTATACCTGGGACATATGGTGATGTTCTGTGGCTCACAGGCATTTGATCTTGCATAAGTTATTGCAGCAGTTCCAAATTTCATGCTGAGAAACTACTGATGCCACTTTCCAGGTCTGATGAAAATCAAGGGCAAGTTGTTATTCTTGGCTGTCCTACCTTAGGCCTCCATGAGGCTTGATGTTAGCAGAAAGAGCCTGGTTCAGTCTACAACTTCTAGTGTCAGCAATGACCAAAGCATGGAGATCATCTTCCATTTTGTGTGTCTCCACCCCTAATTTGCGCTCCATTTTCTACAGCACATGCCCTGTGCTTCTGCTATGAAAGAAAAGATGTGTTAAAGAAACTAGAAACCTGTCTTCCTCTATCTGGTAAATCTATCTCTTTTTATTTCCATCTACTTCTGGTAAGTGAGCTGGGACAAAAGCTGTTTCTTACCCTCAAGGTCTCTGGAAGTCAAGGAAAAACAGAAATGGAAAAAAAAAAATAAAAATGAGGGATGAATTAGAAGCAAAGAAAGAATTGGTGGAAAGAGTAAAGCAGAGAAAAGGAACCTCTACAAGAAGGACATGACCTCCTGGCTTGCTTACCTGTTTGAAATAGAAACGTGCTGGGAGTTTTGGCAGCAGTTGCTTTATAAACTTGCCTGTGTTAGGAGCTCTCTTGTGTTAGAAGCTGCAGTATAGGCATGTCACCCTACAGACACAGCTACACTGCTTCATGTTTCCCACTCTTATCCCATATCTTTGGACCTTCACACTCCCAAATTACCTGGCTTGGGAAGAAAACACAGCTAAGAAAGTCCAAGGCAATGGAAATAGTGGAGGGAAATAGTTCGGCAGAAGGACAGGCAGACTAGAAAGATGATGCAGAGAGAGACCTAAAGCAGAGAAAACCCTGATATTAAAGTATCAGGATTTGAATATGGAAATTTGAAAAAGAAAAGACTCAGCAAATTGCCCTCGGTTCCAGGTAGTAGCTGTCAAGTTGCATTTTCTGAGCAACCTTCAGCAGAAGACGAGGAGGTGCCACAGGTTAGGGAAGCTGTCGGCGTTCAGCCGGCACGAACACGTGGAGCTGGAGGGACAAACCTGGAGCTGCCCTCAGCTGCACTCTGCTTCTTAAAGTTACTTACCAGCATGGCCCAATGCTCACCAAAAGCAGTGACCTTCCTTGCTTGGCTTGGGTCCTGCCACCAACACGGTTCCCTGGTGCAGAGGGAAGGAGCAGTGAGGGCAAAGTCTCTCACCTGGGAAAGTCTGAACTACAAACCAGTTTTAGGAAGTGGTGGCGAGGGAAATCCCAGCTCTTGGCTGGCCCAGAGCATTGAAGCAGCTCAGCACTTGCTGCTAGCAATGTTGCTAAATGCAGATGTAATTTCCTCACCCACAGAAATTGCCTGAAATCTCCTGACCTCCATGGAAACATGCGGGTTTACCCCACGGCTCCCTCTCAACCAGTTTTCTTCTTCTTTCTGTTAGAGCTGGTTGGTATTTCACAGGTGTCTTGCTCCTGAAGCTCATTTAGGTTGCCAGGTTTTGTCAGCTTTTGGTTCTCCTGCCCAGCAACAGAAGGGGACTGTAAAAATTTACTTTCTTGTTTACATCCACTCAGCAATTTTTAAGAATAAAAGTGGGAAAAACCATAAGCGAAGAATCAGCACTTGCATTTAATACTTATGCATAAAAGTCATTCTTAAACAATGTTTTTATTTCACTTTTAATGAGAGACCAGAAATACCACTACTGGGGTTTTAAGGCCCATAAGGTGTTAGTACCCTTGTTATCTCTGATGTTCGTGGTCTCTCGCACACCATTTATGCTGGGCATTATTTTTGACAATGCAGTATGGCAAATGCCTGGACTGGGATTCCTTGAAATGAATAAAAGATTTATAGTGGAAATTCTACAAGTAATACCTTGTTATAATACATTTTTGTGCTAACTGCAAGTGACAAGTGATTGCTCAAACTTGTTCCTGCAGCTACCAGGTTTTCCTCTTTAATCCTATATTAGTTCTACAGAAAAAAAATATGAAGTACAAGGAGAGCTGTCTTTTCATTTATTTTGTCTTGCCTCTATAGGAATATTTTCATGGTAAATTCAATATACTTTGTCCAAAATGTAAATGGAATGTTCAATATATTTTTAACTCAAGCACTGTTTAAACATTAAAATCCTCTTTTGCAAATGCCATTGTGATAGAAGTTCAAGACTTTGCAGGGGCTTAATAACTTACTGAGAGGAAAAGAGGCCAGTGTTGTACTTGAGACTCAGTTTTAAAGGCTTCACTTCCTTGCTCTGCTGCAGGCTTCCCATGGGACTGGGGCTAAGTTGCTACTTTCTGTGGGAGTCATTTCCCCATCCAAAAGCTGGTGCAATGGGTGCTCTGCAGTTTACAGGGCAGGGAAACAGAGGGAAACATTCAAAAAGATTAGGTATAGGTAGGAGAACTGCAGGTGGGCATTGGTGCAAACCACAGAGGGGATGGTGCTGTCATCAAATAATTTGAAATCTTTTTTGTTTGTAATGTGGCAACCATATTATGAGGTCTCAAACACAGAGCTTGGGAGCTTGTGTGTGTATTAGTTCCAGCATGGCCTGCGTGAAATTACAAGGCATCGTTTGGGCTGTGAATTAAAACAATCTTCAAACAAAAGAGGAAAACCCCAGTGAAGTTTGAGGCTCATGACCTGGAGATGTGTCACTGCAGATTGGGATCTATTCCTATTTGCAGTGCAAAACAGAAGAGGCTGTTGTACCTAGACAGTGTAGATGTACTGCCCCAGCTTACCAAAGTACAATGTTACACACAGAGGGTACTACCCAATGTTTCCAGGGAATGTACATGAACCTTCTTGAGTGTCAAACTCTATCCAAACTAAATTTTCATCCTAAGTCCAAGACTGTTTTGGCAGTTTATTTCCTAAAGGTTGAATATGCACCCCCTCCATCCCTTTTTCCACTCTAGTCTAAACACAGGATGTTATCTTTATTACGTCTTTTCAAAACTTGCACAGGATTTTATTTAGCTCCTGTATGGGAAGAAAATGAGAGGAAGAGACAAACTGGCTTGGGTGTTTTGGGAATGAAACCAAACTGGAGAAGCACTTGGGGAAAAGATGTGGCATGGCCTAAGATGCTGGTCCCTCAGGGAGCAAGGAGCAGCAGCTGGGTGATACCTGGCTCCATGCTCAGCTTCAGCAAGCCTCTCCATTCTGGGCTAGAAAAAACACTTTCCAATTCAATATCCAGGCAAGGCTCAGGTTCTGTGCTGGGATTGCCAAAGGTACCCATTTGGGTACCAGTGATGGTCTCTGTATGGATGGCTGCTTACCAAAAATGGCACTGATAACACCTGCTGTGTCTGTCAACTTTTATTGCTACCAGATGTAATTGGATTTAAGTGATGACACAGGAGTATGAGGCAATCTGCCTCTTAAAATGAGATCTTCTGGACACAATAAAAACTTCTGAACTTTGATCTATCCTTTTGTTAAATCATCCTGCCAGTTTCAAGGTTCCCATCTTGCTTTTGGATTTCTCACTCTGCTTTATTCCCACCCGTGTCTGTTTTACAGAGCATACACCAGGACAGCTCACATCTCCGTTTGCTTCTACTTTCTCTCCTTTTGCATTTTTCTTGTCATACTTGGACCCAAAGTTTTCTTTGAGCAAAATAATTTCAAGAGCCATTAGCTTTTCCTTGCTAGCCCGGGGATTGTATCGTAATTATGTCTCACTCTTTACAACTCAAAGCTGAGCTCATTGGTTGTACAAATTTATTGGTTTGTAGCCAAAATCAATCTGTGCATATGTTTATCGTGCTGTGACACAGTTACTGGGGGTTTTTTAAGCAGTAGTTTCTCTGACAACTTGGCTCAGTGTCCTCTGGATAATATCAATTTGCTGTAGTTAGACCTCCCTACTGAGTGGCAAACGCTTCCAACCCACCGAAGTCAGGACTGGGCCTGCTCGCCATCGGTGGGTCTGGATCTGCAGCACACTCCTACTCTCAGTTCTCAGAGCCTGAGCTGCAGTTCCAACACAGAAATGGTAGCCCAGAATTCTCCATCTCCACGTTGTTGCTCTGGCTTCATGGACAACAAAAAAAGAGCAAGCAAAGCGATGGATTAATGAGGTTCACCTTGCTCATCAAGGAGGCTGCAGAATAGCAGTTTTTCCGAGGCAGCAAGTGTCATTGTGTTGCCCTTGATCTTGGTTTCATCCCTTCTGTGAGTCCACAGTTTTATCATATTGCAGGTTAGGAAAACCATCATATCTTCACTTCCAGACTAGTTTTGGTGCCTGCAAAGAAAACTACAATCAGGCTTGTCTGCAGAGAGTCCACTGCTGTGGAGCAATCTCTATGGGCAGTAGCTGAAAAATAATTTTCTAGGTCTTTGAGAGCTCTGTCCTGGCTTCTCAGAGACATTCAACTGGATATCAACCCATTTCCTCGAGCAGGTGATTGTGAATATCTCACAATAACCTTGTGGTGAATATTTCTCTATTTGTTCAGCTTCAGACAGAGGCTGAAAGCTCTGCTGGAAACACACTTTAGCCAAAGATTGTTTAGGTCAATTGTTCCTTCTGGTATTAAACTTATGAATCATCTTGGCATCAAGGTGTGACCTTTCCTCTTTACACTATTATGTCACCAAAAAGAAGGCAGAAATGGAAATAGGAAGATGATTGCAATACATTTCTCACCACTGATATAATGTCTTGTGTGCACTAGGAGTATTGTATTCATAAACCTCATCTTCCTTGGCACAGATCCATGCTAAACTTTGTTTCTGCTAACAAAATCCTTCACTTCTTTTCCAGCACAACTTTCTCAGCATCATAAACCACCTGCTGGACCGAGTTCTCTGAAGGGACAGTGCAGAGGTTTCCATCCAAACCCAATACAGACAGTCCAAAAAGCTGCACTCCCTCAGTGCAGTCCCCACAGGAAGGATCTTTCCAAACATAATGTTTCGATGTTTCTTGTCCAGAGGCCATAGCAAATAAAAACATTTGAAAAATCCAAAGCATAGGTAATGGTAAGGAAATAAATGTCAGTTCTTGACCTGTATCTGCCTTGGAAACAGTTAAACTTGCAGAGCAGAAATTCAGTAATTCAGTGCTGATTATTTACTACAACTCTAATCTCTCACTAAAAAAAAATAATATTTTACCCTACAATAAAAACACTTGAAATTAAATTTGACACACTGGAGTCTGAAATAAACTGAGTTTCAAATAAAAATGTTATCTTTGGGAAAATATACATCAAAATATAGAGGAAAATTGCAGGGAGATTATGGTAGGATTAAGCTATTTCCTGCGCAGAGCGATAGCGCGGCAGCCCTGTCAGGAGCTCTTCTCCAGGATAATGTGGTTGTTCACCATAAAGCAGAGCTCCTGGAATAATCTTTTTCCCTCTCTAACCTGTCAACTGGAGAGGTGTTAAAAAAAATATTGCTACTGGGAATTTTGTCACCTGGTTTTTCAGCTTCTTTTAGTTTCATTCCGTTCAGGCAGAACATGTTACCCTGGGCTGTGTCCCTGAGCTGAGAGCTGCCCCCAAGGGACACCGTGGGGGTGGTTGGGCTCGTCGAGCTTTCAGGAGAGGGAAAGGTGCTTTAGCTGACTCTGCAATAGCACCTTGCTCAACGTGAAGGGCAAGGAGAGCAGGAAGAGAGGGTAGAAGATGCTCTGTCATAGCATCTGAGTGCAGGTGGTTGGCCCCAGAGTTACTCTGCAGTTAATCACCTTCAGCCCAACTGTTTGGGAGACAAAGGAGAGGGCCCTGTCACCTTCCCCCCATCCTGCTCCTCAGGCACCCTGCCTAGAGAATTGGTGCATTATTCAAGGCCAGGTTGGATGGGGACTGGAGCAACCTGATCTAGTGGGAGGTGTCCCTACCCATGGCAGGGATTGGAACTAGAAGACTTTTAAGGACCCTTCCAACCCAAACCAGTCTGTGATTCTGTGATTATCAGGATTTAGTGTAGTCTGAAAACCTCCTCTGTCTTGCAAATTATATTTCCCATTAATCCAGAAGATTTTACAGCATCTCACTCCAGGTGTTGGTCCATCAAACCATACATGTAAAATGGTAGTGGATAGTTTGATTTTAAAATAATATTGCAGTTTTCCTACTCTGTAGTAAACTCCCAGGAACACAGAAAATGGCTAGCTTTATAACAGGAACTCTCTGGCCACTGTTCCCAGACCTCAGTATTACTTCCTGCTAACCTTTTTAAAGAAATCTAAGTCAGGCACATGGTGTGATTCTTGGGGTGCCCTACACAGGGACAGGAGTTGGACTCGATGATCCTGATGGGTCCCTTCCAACTCAGCATTTTCTATGATCCTATGATACCCTTCTGTGTCTGTGAGCAGGACGTGCCTGCACTTTGGGACTGGGAAGATGTGCTCTCTGCCCAATGCAGCAGTGCCAACTAAACCTGCAGGCATGGCTGTGTGGAACCATAGCTCTGGCCCCGAGCTGGCTTTGGTGTGCAGGAGGTGGTTTTGCTGTGACAGGGCAGGAGGAAGCTCCCTGGTGTAGCTGCATCTGCATGCAGCATCCTTTGCCAGGAAGCTTGCACTAGGAGAGCATTCCTAAGCAAGCCTGCCTCTCAATTATTAATAAGAGTTGGACTTTCTTCTTAAAAGTGAAGAATGAGATTCATGTTGAAATCCCTATTCTATCTTTGCTCCCAAAATGTCAGTATTTTGTGATGTTTTCTTTTTTGATAACATGGTACATATGGCTCACCATTCCGGTATGATAAAAATCTGAGGATTTTATCTTTTTTTTGATAAAAGAAAAAGAACCAAAGCATGCATACTATAATTTCTGTTTAACTGTTAGTAGAGGGCTAATTACTGTGAACTTTCATGTCTTAATTTCATGTAACTTGTTTTTTAAAAAATCTATTTATAATCTGATTCCTGTATTTTGACTAATCAAATAATTTGCTGTAATTAGTTTTCAAAATTAATAAAAGTAAAGGAAGAAGCCATGGGAGATTAGCTCCATATTTTAAGCATGCATAAGGAGTTACTCCCATTTCCATTTATCTTTATATTCAGTTTGCAGCTATTCCTGGGATAAAATTAACACATAGCAATATTATTAATATCTTGATTTTACACAGTGCTTTGGATATACCCAGATCCCCCACACATCATTCCTACCTGAAAAGAATTGGGTTCCTGCCCTGCCATCAGAGGAGAGCTCCACCTCATAAACCATTAAATTGTCACACAAATCAAAATTTCACCTCTCTGGCCCATGTGAGTGGGATCACTCAGCTACAGCTCAATTCCCCGACCTCTCTTTTCATGCTTTCAGAATTTATTTTCAAAAGCTCTGATCCAGCATGTGATTTGAGCAGGAAAGTGGTTCTGTTAAAATCAGCTCATACGGAGGAAGCTAGACTCAGGTTTATGTTCTCAGCCGAATCCTCACACTGGCAGGGGAGGGAATTGAATTTTTGGGATGTAGAAACCTCATCTTGCAGAGGAGGGGTCAGCACCCCTCCCGGGTCAGGACTGACACACACAGAGAAGGCAGGATCCAGAGGTGACCATTGCCAGCAGGCAAAAGAAGCTGTCTATGGACAGAGAGACTGGGGACAAGGTGGACAATCAACCCAGCCAGGAGGTTCCACATAGAGGTTGCCATCAGCTCTGACTGACTCTTGGTTTCATGGTGTGCTCTCACAGACTGATCTGCACCTGCTTTGCCATCCCTTTGACATGTGAATGCATCTCTGCACACCACTGCAGCACAAGTAATAGGAAGAAGAGGTTAACAGGTCACTGAGTCTTGTAAAGTCTAGCACAACATGATGAGTGAGTAATAAAGGCAGGGACCTGAGAGCACCATACGCCCTTTGACACATTTTGTTATAACAATAAAAATGAAGCTTATGTATATTTACCAGTACCTTCACAATAAGTAATTGGAGCAAATCCTCAGATTAAAAAAATGCTGAATTCTGAGTTCAATAACTGACAATCTAGATGCCTGTTTACTGCAGTCAATATGCACTGTGTAATACCTAACACATAGATAGTATCTGTGGAATGTACTTTCTAAGCAGCAGTGGTTAGTGGATTCGACATTTACTGAATTAATTAAAACCCATTTTAAGTTTGATCAAAGAATCTTCCAGTTGCAGTGGATCTGTAGTGGAAATTCTTTAGGGTCAATATCCAACCTTGGAAGTCTTGTGCACCTAAAACTGCTGTTGAGGTAGAGGTGTGTGCCTTTAGCCAAAGATTCCAATGTTTGTGCACAAGACATACCTTTCCTATAGCTCAGATTGTTATTGCAGCCATCAAAAGTTCACATGTTGTTTTCATACACTGACAATTGTTTTGTGAGGAAATATATTAAACACTTCCAAAGTAAGATTATCTTATTCCACTTCCACATCTGAACCACCACAAATATTTATAAATTAAGTAGAGCTGGAGGAAAGAACATCCAAATGCTTCAAATAAAAGAGCAGGAGTGGTTGGTCTTGATCATGATGATATTTTTACCCTTATAAGTGCTTTCACCTGGTACATTGGAAATAATTCTTGCAGGGAAGAGAGGCCTTCCTGAAAATGTCACCAGCTGTCCTTTTTATGTAGTCTTTCTGTCAGTAGGCATTTACACTACAGCACCACTACTTACTCTGCTGCCAACACACAGGTTTCCCAATGAAGCCAGTGTGAGTTACATCACAAAGATGTAAATCTTCTCACGTCACTTCAGATCAAAGTTTCCTGTAGCCCAATATCTTCCTATCTTCCCTATAAGAAGGCCAGAAGAGGATGTTTGGTGAAAAAAAGTAGAATAAGAGCAAGCACAGTGTCATCTTTCCACTGGAATATGCTCCCAGCTTCTAGGGAGTTTTAAGGACTTCCACAGTCCTACCATTAGAAATTGTAGTCTTAAGTGGATTATTTTCATGTCCTACGGGCAAAAAAAATAAAATATCTGTTTTCCATTTCATTATTATGTTTCACTAGAGGGTGAAGCAGTAACTAAGTGACAGTATCTTGCAGACAGAAGGTGCTATTGAACTGCAGTGCTTCTCATACCATCTGGTGCAGGTTGCAGCTGCAGCTTTGCTCCTCAGAGCAGGGGGCCGCAGCCTGCGCAGGGGAGCCAGAGCTCACCGACTCGCTCTTCACCCAGAGGTGGACCCTCGCTGGCACCAGTGTCCTCCCCAAGCCCTCCTTGTGCTCTCAGGGCTCTGCCCTTTCTCAAACCCTTCACACCACCCCGGTATTGATGTACTTCAGAGCAGTGTATTAAAAGAGATGACTAACATCTTTCAGATGCTTTCTTTCTGCTGTCCTCCCTTGTGCAGGCAGCGCGGTGTTTTCTTTCGGAGGGTTGTGTTTCTGTTGCTCCTGTACACGCTGCCGAGCCTTGATGCCTGAGAAGGCAAGTTCAGAAGTACAGCTTGTACTTTTAGTGGAAGAGGTTCGGGTTTGTGATTGCTCTTATTTCCTGTGGGAGCTGGCTGTCAGAATTATCTGCCACAGCATTATGTAGTGACTTGCACAGATATTGTACCTGGGATTGTGAATGTTACCAGCCCTGCTGGAACCTTAGGGCTTTTAGCAGAAATAGCTGGGGAAAAGATCGTGTCTACACATCAGAGTGCACATCAAAGCCAGCCTCTTACCTTCGTCCATACAAATCACTTCTGCCTGATTAGATATAACTTCCCATCCATTAAGTTTCACAAATTCCAGGAGCAGGTTAGTATTCCAAATTTACATATGGAAATGCAAAGCTGTGGGGAATCTCTTATCCAACATCACATGGGAAATAAAATACAGATTTCCTGACATCCACAAGGTTATTCTCTTAGCCGATGGCACAACCAAGATTATGTGAACATTTAATGGAGACAGAATAGGATGGAAAGCAAAGTTGCCAGTTTGTACACTAGAAGATTCCCTTAAATACAGAAAGGAATTCCAGGCTTCTCATGTACCAACCACCCTGTGCAATGCCTGCCCCTGTGAAGCCAGAAGATTGCACCTAGAAATAACAACCAGGAGAAGAACTTTTGCATTAAGGACAGAAATTTGTCTAGTTAATTACTAACTGATCAATCCCAAGCTTCAACTATGTTCCCGCTGCATGGATTTGTATGGGTTCACACTTGCAAAAAAAAAAACAAGAAAGCACAAGAGGAAGCTCTTGCATTCATGTGCAGAGGAAAGAGGGAACTGTTGACTGTCAGCCCCATGGCCGTGGGGAGAGGAGAAGAGGTTTTAACAGCAAAAAGCAGGATATCAGAGGGGTTTTTAATCTCAACTGAAATATCTGAAGTGATCGTGTACTCATTCAACAGGTTCAGCAGTATGACCTAAGTGAGACAAACCAGAAGAACTGCAACGATAAAAAATGCTGGTCTTGATAAGTAAATATGGGGTGCTCAAAGTCAGCTGAGTGTTTTCCCCTGCTCAGCTGCACAGCCAGCCCTGAGCCCAGAGGAGCAAGGGAGCAAAGCTGGAGAGGGAGAGAACAGAGCTGATGAGAAGTGTAGCTCCCCTGTCACACCCTGTGCTATTGTTAACACATCTCCTTAAAGCCCCTGTGTGCTGCCTGGAGACTGGGAAGCTACTCGCTGAAACTGCCGCGTGCCTCCTGTAACCGAGCCAGCTTGTTAGTAGGGAGATCTATAAATGCTGGCAGCCTCCCTCCATTTTCTGGTGGAGTGATAACTACATCCTAAAATCCATGGTAGTTCTCTGGCTGGCACTGAGCTGGATGGAGCTGGAGCTGGTGCGGAGGCAGCGCTCCCGTTCCTGCCCTCGGCTGGCAGCTCCAGGGCCGGAGTCACCGCCACAGGGCGATGGGAGGAAGCGTTTATCCCACTGGGTAATTCCCTGTGTGTAACAACAGGCTTCAGTCTCCTGAGCTCTCAACCTTCAGTCTTTCAGCAGCATTAAATTAACTGGGGAGGAATCTTCGAGTGTGTCTGGGGACTCTGTAGGAGAAGTTCAAAAGCTGAGCGTGCTGTCGAGGCGGCATCCACGCTCCATGCAGCCAGAAGGAGAACAGCTTCTTTGGAAACCAGACCTTCATGTGCTACCTGTTGCACAGGAGAAAAAAAAATGAAACAGAAGCAACATGATGATGCTCTCTCCAAAGGCAATCCTTGTTTTTTAATCCAACTACTTCTATGGGACTGTACGATGCAGCTGCTATTGCAACTATTGCCCAGTTTCTACTTTTTCTCATCAATGTCCAACATCCTATAAAGGGAAATACTTCAAGTCAGACTTTGAATGGTTATTAGAGCAGAAAGGAATAAGGAAAGATGAATAATTTCTCTTGATGCGACATGTCAGAATAGATAGTTACATTTGCTTATTTTTTTTATTTTATTTTTTTAATTAAAAAAATGGAGTCCATGCCTTTATGGGAGATCAAGTGATTGGATTTTTCCAAAGCTACTGCATGTTTACGTGAAAAATCATGTGAAATATGTAATGGACTCTGCATGCTGACAGCTGATATGCCAGCAACAGCCGGAGCCAAATCATTCTGCAGGGTAATGTAAAAGTCCTGTGGAAATGGGTCCTTAAAAATTAGTCTGCCTAACTTAATTTTACACCAATTTCCTTATCTAGAACATTTTTCCATTTTAATTAAAGCTGATGTGGTTATACACTCTACAAATACAGAGAGTACACATCATTTTTTGTAGATATTCACCGATACTTTAAAAGCTTCATTATACTTTGTCATGCTATAAATATCCATGCTGGACATCAGAGTACAGTAGTTAGATTCACATTATTATTATTAAATTCACATTAACTGTTTAACAAGCCTAATGATACCTTGAAGATCTTACAGTCTAGACAAGTACTTGAAGAGGAAATCAAACCCATGTAGGATGAAGAGACACTGCTGTGGATTTGTGGCTGAGCTAGGTGAAGGTGCAAGGTCCTGCCTTTCTGCTCCACACAGCATGTCTTGGACCATATGAGATAGCCCTGCAGGACAGATACCTGTCTTTCAACTTTTTCATTTGTACCTTTTGGGTCCTGCCAAAGAGGATATAAGTAATTACTCTTAGAGTAGTTTCCTACAATAGCAGGAAAAGCCATAGATCTGTTCTTTCATGTTAACATTACTGTTGATAAATGTATTCGGATGGACTGCTCGGTTTCTCATTCATGGAGATATTTAGTACATTCCTTTAATGGCTGGTGATGCACAAATCGGTTTTAATATCAATAATGAACAATTTGGATGGCATTCAGATTCAAGACCTGCCAAAAAAAAATTGCTACATGTCAGGATTTATTGAGTACAATGCAATGAGGTTGCCAAAGAGGCTGGAGTTCCTTCAGCAGGAAAGTAAACAGATGGTCCCAGGAAAGTGAGCACATTCTTAAACACTGAATTGCATTTGGACAGAATGGAGTCACATCTGCCAAAGCTTGCTGGCCAGAAGTATGGCGGAAGGGAGCCATCAGAAACTAATGTGACATTCTTCAAGCTCTTTCACTTAATATTGATATTAGTAATCTAAGAGGAATGTTCCAGAATTGCCAGGTGTCCTCTTGGTTGGCCAATTTGGGGGAAGGAGACATGATTAACAGTTAGTAACTGGATACACATTTGCGCTGCGGTCTGAAGTGTTCGTTGCTAAATATATCCTTTTAGGTCATCCATGTCCACCTGGCCTGGAGCTAAAATGGTAGACACTCCTTATTTCAAATAATCTGTTTCTGATTTCTGCTACCAGAAGCCAAAAGATAATCCTGGAAATGTCCACTGAAACGCTGGCTTTGGGAGAAGACACCAGACCTGGGACTGCATAGCACAATTATTCTGGAGATCTTAGACTTAGGATGGGCAGGGGTTCAGGGTCCAGGTTCAGGAGACAGAAGGCTTAAGATATGTCAGGAAATATATAGATTGTGTGAATGCTAATGAAGTTGTGCTTGTGCAGTGCTTTGTAAATGTAAACTGCAGTGTAAGGGAAAAGACTGACTTGTTCTTCAGCTGCGTTTGAACTGCAGAGTGGGAAATCATCCAGAGAAGTACTGTATGTGAAGAAGACACGTATGTTGGTTCAAGCAAAGTCTTCAGAAATGCAAACTGGGGTTCTAGGTCTTGGTCTAGCTTTGCAAAGAGTAAAAATGTCACTAAGTCAGCTCTGTGACTCAACTTCCCATCATAATACAGGGATCATAATACTTGCCTCACAGGACTTTTACGGAACTTAATTACTCCATAGATGTGAAACTGGAGGTCCTTGTATGGAAGGAGCTGCAGGAGTGCACAAACAGGGCATCAGTGAGAATCACAGGAAGAAATCACATCACTGATGTGGTGGCAGAGATGGTCTGGTGAGCAAGGAGCTCTGCTAATGGTCAAGGTGAGACACCTAACACATCAGTGAGTTATACAAATGGGAAAATGGTAAAGAAATGTTAAGGTTCAGTTTGAGACTGGCACCTACAAAGCTGTGCACAGGGAGCATACCAGTGAATGCAGTTGAACAGAGGAATTCCTTCTTGCACACAACAAACAAAATGAGTGTCACCTTTTTATTTCCTACCCTAAGACCTAGCACATGGGGCAGTGGTGCAGAAAATCACACATGGGCAGTGGTGCAGAAAATCTCACATGGGCCTGGGAGTTGCAGCCACGGCACTCATGCTCAATTAGTTCTCAGATGATACCAAGAGAAGTGGGAGTTGAAAACTTTATCTTAGATTTACAGAATCATAGAATGGTTTGGGTTAAAAGGGACTTTAGAGATCATCTGTTTCCAACCCCTCCACCATGGTCAGGGACACCTCCCACTGGACCATCTTATCTCTCTTCTTTGCACCTTCCTATCAACTAGTCTGGGTACGTCTTCGGGTTAAGAAAAACTGATAGTGAGTCTCTCCCAGGTACTGGGAGAAGGGAAGAGGACTGATGTCTTTGTTGAGTTTGGGGTTTCTCCCTAAGGAGAATTTGTTGTGAATTTGACAGATGATCTCTGTGTTGTGGCTGTTCTGCACACTCTGCCTGTTTTGTTGTGTAGAGTTAATGATGTCTTAGGTAATGCACACTTTTGCCTTGCCTACCAGGTATAAATGTATTATTCCTTGGGATCAATCGGTTTTCCCCAGTGCAGGGCTAACCAGTGCCAGGTCCCTTTCCTACCTTTTCATGCAGGAGTCCTTCCTGCCTAGAACAGGTGAATTCACCCTCTCCATTTACCCATCATGAAACTCAGTATTTCACACCTCAGCCTGTTTCCCTCCAGCCTATAGAGAGAAGCAGCACATTTGTGCTACTGGCAAAACCCCTTGAAGTGGAAGCTCTCGGGAACTGGGTGCAATGAGCCCTTTCATCCTCTACCTCCAGCCCCTACAGTGATGAAGGCAGCATAAACTGATGGAGCAAAACCTCCCACCGCCACCAGGGGAGAGGGGAGGTTGCTTAGCACCTAGGAGGGGCACTCGGCATCTTCCCATGGCAGTACCAAAGCAGCTCCGCTGCCAGCGTGAAAGGAATAAAATCTTTCAGTGGATCATCTGTGTGTGTAATGGAGAAATGGGTAAAAATTTTCTGGGCTGTGTTTATGCAGGAAGTCAGATGATACGATCATAACGCTGCAAAGTCTATGAATATCCCTCTGTGCTTACTGGGGTGTTTCATGTCCACGTGGTGAGACTATTTCATCTCTGGTTTAACTCCACTGACATCACTGAGTTACACCAGGGATGAATTTGGCCTTGTCACTGTGTTTTGTACTGTAATTCAGTTCCTCCTTTGTTTAACACTTTTGGCAGCTTAATCTAAGTGCCTCATACGTATAAAATGCTTTTCTTTGAGCAAAGAAAAATATGCTAATCTGCATATTCCTACTTTGTCTCTTTCTTGTTACCAGTTAATCAATCACACAGAATGTTTGTGACACTTATTAAAGGGAATGAGTAGATAAAAGCACATGACTTTCATTTATGAGACCCTGATAAGTTGGAAATACAAAGGAACTTACCAAAGGGAGTCAGTGTGTACTAATGGGTAGAACAAAGAGCTGAGAATGAAAAAGATGTTGAATGTGGATCCTGCTTCTATTAACTCCCTTTGTGATCTTGTGTAATTCAGCTATTCCCTGCACTTCATACGTGTGACCAGCTCCAATCTGGAGGCCATGCTTCAGTTGAATATCATTAGGCCAATCACTCTTCTAAATAAAATACTTCTGTGCTATCAGCTTTTAATTGCTATCAGCCAGAAATCCAGATTAAAATCCTGGAGCCTGGATCTGGGATGATGATGTTTTTAGTCTGTGTTAAAATGAAGCTTCAAAAGAAAAGCAAATCCCAAATGCTGTGAATATTACTTATCTTTCCGCCACCCCCCCCTTAATTTCCTTGTATTTTTGGATTAAGTGGCAAATTTGCAAATCTTTATTCCACCTGTTCGCAAGGTATAAACTGATCAATCTGCTCTTCAGTTTGAAAACTCCAAGGCTCTAGATAAATAAACCCCTGGAAATACCAAGTTGAGGAGCAGGATGGACACTGATCCAATATGCAGTGTTTCTCCAAACACATCACTTTCCCATTCTGAGGAGAGCAGGTCTCTCCTGGAGCAGGAGTGCTGCCTCAGTGGCAGGTGCTCCAGCACAGACAATCGTGGTGGAGTGAAGAAAACTGGCACTCCAGCCCAGTTGCCATGGGGTTGTCCAGGTGGTGTTTACTACAGCGTGTTTCAGCATGAGGGACCCCAGGAATCTTCATCAACTAATTCACATTTTTATCCACACTTCTCTTTACATATCCCAACTCCATATGTCCCTGTCCTGGGGTGGGCAGAGAGGTGCCAGCTGTCAAACTGTCTCTAGTGACATTGTGCAAGTGGAGCAGGCAAATCTTAGCCATGGGCTTGTCTTTGAGCACAGTCCTGTTCCTGGGGACGAGTGAATTCAGTGAAACAAACATTCCATGGGCTTGTTCTTGTGTTGCTTTTCCCCCATGTTATTTCCTGTGGGCTGCTATCTAGCTTTTCAGCAGCTTTTGAAAAGCAAATGTTAAAAATGGCCTCTGAGAAAAACAGCACTTGCCTCTGCAAGTTAATTTAATGGTTGAGTGTATGAGATGGTGACAAGTGGCCACAAACCCTTAACTGTGCAGCAGACCCCTCTCTGAAGCTGGCTCTCTCATAACCATGGAGGCTGGGAGCCTTCTTGCTGGGGCGTGTGGCTCCATCAGAAGGAAGTTCATGAGCACAGCTGGGCAGGTTAAGTCTCAGGGAAATGAACCAACCACTCAGCCTTGCTCTTCTCAGAGGCATCTCCAGCTCCCAGCGTGATGCCCTCGTACACATTGCTACTCCCTGGCAAGTGTGGAAGAGGAGATGTTCAGGTCCTGAGGAGAGGAAAGCATTAGTATAGGTGTATGGATCTTCCCCTGGATAGATGGCTTGTTTGAGCTGTGCTTAGAATCCAAGGCTAATGCCTGCAATTTTCTTGCTAAGTTTAAATGAGCAGCTGGATCAGGTCCAATCTGGGCAAGGGTGGAAGAAAGCACCAGACAGAGCGTGGTCAGCCATGAAGGAGAGCCCAGCTCTGGGCCTGGCTTGGATGCTGCTCCATTAGCACAAGGCAAAACATTTTCTCTCTTTCATTTCCCCATCTGTAAAGCTGGGATGCTGCTGCTGCCCTGTTTCATAGCATTCTTGGAGATTTGCAAGTGAACAATGATATTATTGTTGTTATTAATGAATCTGTAAATCTGTGAATTCAATGCTGCAGTAGCATAATAACATGCAGTACCTTAAAGATGGTTCTTAAGTGGCTGTATGAAACATATGCTGTTGTTATTTTGTCTGCTTTGTATATTTTCTAAATTGCTCCCTTTTGGTGAGAACAATTATGTTATAAAGTTTGGAAACTAAAGAGGAGCATGCAGTGTAAATGCTCAGGAATGACTAATTTTGAGAGTTTTTTTACAACAAAGAAGTTCAAAATGCAGTTAAAGGCCTGACTGTTAATGAATGAAAAAAAAAGGAATTTGGATACTACCAGCAGTGCAGGAGGTACTTTTATTAGGTAAAGCAATGCAAAAGTTTGGCATGGGTTCAGCAATAATAAAAGAGCAACTATAAAGAGTTAATTATCTCTGATCCCTAAAGGAAGTATATCTTTCCTATCATCATTGAGGCCCTTTGTAGTGCAATGTTGGGAAAAACACAACATTTTGGCTGAGAGCCCAACACCTGGCCTGGGAATCATGTTTTACAGTGGCCAAAGATCATCAGCTTCTACTAGATAGAGTGCTAATAATGTGAAATCAGTGCTGAAGGTACCTCATTAGCAGCACCACAAGTAAACTCTGTAGCATTTTTTATGAGGAAAAAAAAGACAAGAGTCATGGTGTTTGTCTTGCTTTGATCTTTAAATAAAAGTGTCAGTGTAGTTTCCTAAATAAAAAGAGGTATGGCTGTCGTTGGCCTAAGCCTGCCTTGTCAAGTCCTCCCCAATGCAAAAATGGGAAATAAAACCATACAGCCTCTGTCATCTGTGTTAAAAAGGGGAAATTAAGAAGGAAAAAAACCCTGTAGAGTTATTTGGAAAATGCTCCCTCTTCTACCATTCACTCTAGCTGAACATTTCTAATTTTTTTTGGTCATAAAACCAGATATTGGTGAAATAGTTTGATTCACATGTAGCCTGTCCCAGCAGTGCTGCAAGTGCATCATGACTCCACATTCCCCAGCAGCCTGGACCATGGCAGCCTCAGTGCTTTCTGGTTGACAGAAAACTTTGTGCATGCCTATGTGCAGGCAGACATGAATGCATGGATAGAGCAAAGGGGTTTTAAGAGAGCAAATCACACAAAAAACCCATATTCCCCCAACAACCATTGAGCAGGCACACAAATGCATGTGGAATCTGGAACAGGTTTAAGCTTTACTGAAAATATACATCTTTGGACACTCTTTGCATGTTATGAGGTGGTACAGGTTTGGGATTTTGCTGTTTTTTCCCAGGCCAGGAGGGGTGAAACATCTTGGCTGAGAGCAAAGGAAGGGAATCTGAAAGGTACTTTACAAAGTAATAGCCTTTTTCTTTCTTTTTTTTTTTCTTTCTTTTTTTTTTCTGTTTTCTATCTGAGTAGCCTTATTTTCCTCCTGTTACCGAATCTGGAGTCTTCTCTTAACTTCCCCATGTTATGCCAGTGCTGCATGGCCCTGAGACAGTGGGACAGGCAAGGAAGATTTCAGCAAGGCTGGTGATCTTAGACAGGTTCATGCATGTTTGGTGGGAAGGGACCCTGCCACCAAGGAGGGGGCTGCAGCACCCTCACTATTTTAGCCCTGCCTGGGTGCAGGGACAAGGAGCCATGGCAGCTCCCTGGGGACCATTGGGAGAAATGAGGTTCACCATCCATTGCAGCTCCTGGGAGGGTCCTGCACAAGGGCTCATGAGCTTGATGGGGGGAAGGTAAAAGCCAAAAAAGCAGGTAGTTTCTTTAAAAGAATGAAACAAATGTGGAGAACAATCTCTGGAGTAATTTGCTTTTCTAGAAAATAATATTTCCTTAAAAATAAATGAACACAACCAAAAATTTAAACTGCTGGGAACATTTTACAAACCTAGAACTCATCTTTTCCAAAGAAGCATGAACTATTTCTAGTTAATAAGGATTTTGCTTCATCTTCCCCTATTCAAAAATTCAAGTTGGAAGGCAGGGCTGCCCTTTATTATGTATGCCAGCCAACAAGTCCCTTCCATCCTTTAATAACTGTGTCACAACACCTTTTTCAGATGCTTGATGGGATAACGCAGAGGTTAATTGGTTATGGAAATGGCTGCTAATGTTACAAGTAGGAGGGTAATTTGTTCCCCCGAGCTGGAAGAAGATGCAGCAGTGGCACGTGAGCTGTTGCACCCCCCCGAAGGCTGGTCTCCCTGTTGTCCCCACCATGCTTCTCAGTATCTTCCACATCTCCCAAGAGGACCAAGAGAACTGGTCTTACAATAGTCCCCGTCCCTGAGGAAGTCTGAGTGGCTGTGTCCCTCCTGCCCACAGTCAGTCTAAAGTCCACACTCTGGGGATGCTGGAGCTGCTGGCATTGCATCTGCTCTGGACATACCTTTCAGATCTGCTCTGCACTGCTTCCAAACTCAACTTTCCAGTAAGTTGGGAAGCTAAGTCCTCCTAATGGGCATGAACAGCATCCAGGTATGAACTTTTAGGCCATGGGAGGCTTTGGATGCATTTCTACTTCTTTGGTCTTTGTATTTCCTGAGGGATGTCATCCCTATGCTAATGTTTTCCGGTGACCGTGTGTGTACCAAGCAGGCAGCTCCCAGCCTGGCTCTGCAGTGACAGTGTGTCCAGTTTTGCTGAGATCTACTGCTGCTTAAAGCCAAACCTTGGTTTGGCTCGTTGGCCCTGGTCTGGAGCCCTGGGAGAAGTGATCTTTTGTTTCCAATAAGGGAAGGAGCTCAGTCCCTGCCCCAGACAGAGCCTCTCTGCCCCCACAGTGGAGGCTGGCTGGCTGTTGATAGCAAGAGTGTCATGATACATGACCTACCAGGCAGCAGAATGGTTTGGAGAGACAGCAGAAGGGTCTGGAGGGGCTCTCTGGGGTGGTCAGGATGCATCCTGGCAGGCAGTGGCACCTATACCAACAAAGTGCTACTGCCCCTGGATTCTCTACAGAGAGGAAGCAGTGCAGGTGAGGAAGCAGTGCAGGACAGCCATAGCAATTAAGGCTGAACATTTCATGCATCTGTGATATTTTTTATTGAGGTACTGTCTATCTTTTTAACTAGGTTTGTTTTTATTGAAGCAAAAACCTCCCCTTTCAGATGAGCAGGCTAGTCTATCAGAGCTGACATTTAGTGGAAAACAAAGTGCAGGCATAAGAAGGTTATGAGAGCTGGCACATGCTTTAGCCCAGATTAGCCCATAACAGAACTGGACTTGTCTAGTTTTACTTTCAAAAAAATCCTTCTGTCAGTAAATTTCATCCTGCTTGTGAGCAGAGTAGGAGACCAGAGCAGCAACGGTACTTGACAGCTGTAGCAAAGCGGGGGTTGGGATTTATTCCATCATGTCTTCTCCAGAATTGATAAAACAGGTCAGGGCTGGCTACAGTTGTAAACTCAGTGGCTAAATCTACAGTAGTTTTATGGTTTTGCACTGGGAGAGAATGGGTTTGGTGTGCAAGATAAGGGAAGGAACTGAGCATGGTTCCCTCTCCAAGACAGAGCATCATCCCTGGTGGCCTCCCTGCTGCCCTCCACCCTCATCACCCCATATCTGAGCTGCTCCACT
Organism: Apus apus; assembly: GCF_020740795.1. NCBI lineage: Eukaryota > Metazoa > Chordata > Aves > Apodiformes > Apodidae > Apus > Apus apus. The sequence continues at coordinate 3,465,769 of NC_067285.1, forward strand.
AGACCAGGGCAGTGTGTTACCTCCAAACAATCTCTGCTTCCAGCAGGATCTGGGCTGGGGAAGCTGAGCACCTCCCAGGCTGTCCATTAGGCCTGGCAGGATCTGGTGTTGCTGGTTACTGATTACAGCGAATTTGGCCACAAAACCATGATCCTCTCTTCCCTTTCTCCGTGCAGCTGCCAGTGGGATTGGCAGGAACTTCAGGCTTTCTTAACTGTGGGTTTCTAATGGCCTTTTTGGACCATTGTAGGTAAGCAGGTTTTATTATCCATGTCCAAATAGTACTAAATTAATTATACAACCTAAACTTGTGCAGTAGATATCCAATTGCAATCGTGACATTTACTAACTGCCGGGGAAGACTTTTCCTGGCGTGTGTTATTTGCTCCGTTCAGTACGATCTTAGCCCCCAGCTGAAGGGCAAAGCTCCTTTCTCTTCAGCAGCGCCCAAAGATGAAGAGGCTCTTCCAACCCCAGGCAAGCCACAATGTAGCTTTGTGTGGAGATAAAGCAGGGAGGAGACAAACTGAAATGATGGCAGGACTGTGGTTCTTGAAACAACAGAGCAAGTGGGCTCTGGAGAGGAACTGGAAGAGAAGTGTTCTCTTCCCAGGTATCTGTAAGAAGCTTTTCTGCAAGTGAGGGAGTTACAATCCCAAGGTTTTGAGGCCATCATCATGAAGCAGTGCTGTAATTTGGTGTTTGAAAGGATTTGGGAGCCATACTCAGCTGATCTCTTTTTCTCAATGAAAGGGAAGAGGCCAGTCGCTGCCAGTGTGATTCCAGTCCTAGGTTTGCACCAGAAGAACCTTGTCTGCTCAGACAGGGAGTACAGGAGCTAATCAAATCTGCCGAGTAAAGATTTTCAGGAGATATTTGCTTCTCTAAAACTTAAAGTCGGAGTGTGTTTGCTTTTCATACAAATGCCATTATTTGCTGGTAAATATTAATAGCAGAGATATTAAAGTGAAATGTTTGGAAGAAAAGCTTTCCCTCTGCTATTCAGTGCCTTTATCTCCCTATTCATAGACCCAACTCAAAATTCTTTACTCTTAACATCATCATCTGTTGTCATAGAAACTATTGCAATACAGAAGTACTCTAAATGACTGCAACTTCGTTGGATGGCAAAGGATCAAGATGGACTGTGATGGGGAACACTTTAGACAGGTATATCTATCGACAACAAAGGATGGCAAGAAGAAAGTATTCAGTCTCTCCACAATGCAACATGTACAACACTCCTTTTTATGCTAACAAAATCACAGAATGGTATTTATTGAACCTTTTGTTTATTTCGTGTATTCTTTCCACTGAGACTTACAAACCAGGAGGCTCTTTGTTTTGTTTAAATAAACCTGTGTAGTCCATCTCTGAATTAGTTTTACTGGGATTTCTTGTTGCCATTTCCTACTGAGAGTTGGGGTTTACATTCCTGATTTCCTAAGTTTATGTTTATTTGTACCTTGCTAACAAAGAAATAATACATCTGCTTGGTTTCCTGTGATTTAGAAAACCAGCACTGAGCTTTGCCTCTTTAGCATTTATACACCCGTATTCTCTTCAAATGACTAGTGAAAATACAATCACCAAAACCAGTTAGGATTTAATTCTATAGCAACTTATACACCTCCAGTAAGTCTGCAGTCCTCCAGGTCCCATACCTCTGTCTGCTGCATGTACTGTTCCCAAGAAGCAGAACAGAAGGTCAGTTACAAGTTATTGGGTTTTTTTTTCCCCTTGCTATAGCTGCAAAATGCCAGAAGAGCTTCAATTTGAAGCCTGAAGAAACTGTTATTCCTGCATCATCTCCGTGGAATGCAAAGCTCAGACAGGTCCTTAGGATGTGTAAATGTCACAGAGATTCAGTTTTGCACAGAAGTCATTGACACTCCAGTGACAGCACAGCAGTATTTTGCTTCTGGTTCAGTACAAATTACAGACAACTTGACATTAGAGACCTTCGAATGCAGAAGCAGACTGAAATCCTACATGATCAACTGACTCTCCCTATTTACAAAAACACAACTTTCATTTAGATGTCTCTTTGGGGACAAATTGATGGAATGGAAACGGAATGGGGAGGAAGCCAGGGAAGTTTCTGATTCGTACAGTACTGCCTGCTCCATTCTGAAACCTCTGAAGTCTGCCTGTGCCTCTCCCTTGCAAGATACTACATGTAAATGTTATTGGCACATCCTTGAGCTCTAATGCTCAACCTTTGCTCTCTGAACCCCCCTGCACAAAGCACAGAGAGCCAAACCATTTAAATAAGACAAGACTTAGTCCTTGCTTATGTTGTTTATTTCAGACAATTGCCTGTGTTCATATATATTGTCTGGCGACTTTGCAATTATCCTCTTATCTTTCTTTTTACATGTAATAACAACTCGGTGACCATTTTGTTGTCAGTTGAATGCAGCTTGATTCTGTATTTTAAAGAAGTCATTTATTGAAAAGAAGAAGAGAGATCACAGCTTTGCTAGGAACTACTGCAACCTATGGGTTAAAATCATTCTTTGGGCTCTGTGGACAAATAAACGAGCACCCATGTGGGATGTTGTATGTGTGCAGAGCCAAGATCTTGTTGAGATGTGCATGAATGGCAAAAGGACTGGAGCAACAGCTTTTACTGCCTGTGAAATGAAGATATCATGACATTCTTCCAGCTGAATCTTGTGGAGATCAAGAAACCGTGCAAAGAAAAGAAGGGTTATTAAGAAAAAATTGTGCCAGCATAAGACAACTGTGCTCTTGCCCAAAAGACTGACTCTGTGACCTTAATTAAATAAAAACCAAATAAAAAATACAGCAAACATTTTAATGGCTACATTGCCCGTTTTTTTTATTATTTCTGTTTTTTTATTATTATTTTTATTTTAGGCTGTGGGATGCCTGAAAAAGCAGCAGTCCCATACCTGCCACAGAATAGAAATGAGTGGCTCCCTGTGAGCCCAGGCTGCATCTGCTGGGGATGGTGGAACAGAGCATCAGAAGATGGGACCTCATGTGCTCCTCTCTGCCATTAGAGAGGACAAAGCTGCTCCTTGGCAGCTCACTGGTCTTTGACAGGAACAGGGGGGTGGTGTCTCTCACCTGAGGACACAAGCAACCACCGCTTTTGGCCAGGGGAGGACTTTTGCATTTCACTCCCCATGTCAGCAGGACCACCTGAGTGGGACTGGAGGAGCAACAGCCCAAGTGACACCAAACTCCCCACTAGTGCTGCTACTGAGTGAAAAAAAGTCACTGCAACTTGCAGTGCCAGCCTATCAAAGCCTGGGCCAATCAGAAGGCAGGGTTTATATCACCTAATTAATTCAACTGTCATGAAATTAAACTATCATGTACTTTGATATCTGTCTGTTTTCTCAGGTGCAGTTATATTTGAAGAGACCCCACGCCTGTTTAGCTGTGATCCCTTTTGGAAATAATTGGCACGGTTTTGATTGATAATGTGTATTCCTCTTTAAAAGAAAACACACTATTTTTCATAATCAGAGGCTGAATGCATAATGAGTGCTCTGGTGCTGCCTTTAGCATCAGGTCTGTCAAACTGCACAGTTATTTCCATATTGATGCAAACTAAGATATTACACTCCCTCATTACACTGACATGGCACATCTTTCAACAGTCAGCTTCCAATCATACATTCCTTGCAAACAAAATTACCTTCATTTTCTCTTTTGCTACAGAAGGAACTGGCAGTGGAAATGTGCCCTAACAAGCTAATCAACTAATTTTTAGAATATGTTTGAACCATTTAATATTCTAAAAGAAAACAAGAAAAAGTTGCTAATGGGTGTGCTGGCATAAACAGAAATAAATAGACAACTGGTTGACTGAACATTAGCATACTTAAGTTTTATCGAAGTCACAGTGGAATTCATTTTGCAAGTCAAAAAAGCAACATCTATTTGTATCCATAAGCCGAACAACCTCATTTACTCTGTACATTCTTGAGCAGATAACCTTGGTTATGAAGGTAAAGGAAAAAGAGGAAACTACTCTTTTATGAGCCAAATACTTCAGGCAATAAATTGATTTTAGTGGGACCAGTGTGTAGGGCTACTGATAATGGTTTGTGTGATGCTAATGGCCCTGCTGCTAGGAGAGAGGAGTCAGGCTCCTGCCATTCAGTGGGTTGGCAGGAAGTGAGGGAGTTTCCAAAGCAACATCCAGGGATGGGAAGAAGAGAGAGGCAGCTTTGCACTGCTAAATACTGACTTCTGTCCCAAACAGGCAACCATCAGCAGGGAGAAGAGCTGATGTCTTAAATGACCTAGGTCAATGAAAGGGTCATGTTAAGCAGATTGAAAGGGGACACAGGTGAAGAGTATTGACCAGAGAGAGCATTGCTACCATAGCAAACACTGTGCAGGGAAGTTAGTGGCAGGTGGGCAGAGGCCACCAGGTTCCTCACCAGCCCGTGGCCAGGTCCTTGACCACCCCCTGGGGGCTTCACAGGGACCCTCATATTCTTTCAGGAAACACATCATCTGTTTTTCTGCAGGAGGATTACAAACCCTGTAGAAAGATCATAATTCTGCCTCACTTTGTAGGGTTTGTTCTCAAAAAGGAGCTCCGTTTCACTTCCTATCATGATACAGCTCTGCATTTGTTACCTACGTAAACTCGCTTTGGAAAATTAATGGAAAAGTAAATTACTGTGCTGATACAGTATTTAGGCAAACCTTCAATGTCTCCTCTGGGTCTGAGTGTGGAACAAGTGACAATCCTTCCCCATGCTGGTGCATGATTGCAAAGCCCTGAGCTAAGGGCCATAGTGGTCACCACAGCTGGTTGTGCCTGAGGACAGCCCTGGGCAGCACCTTCTCCTGAGGCAAGGCAGGAAGCAGCAGAGCCATCCTCACTTGCAGCAGAGACTTGTCTGGTGCAGCTGAGTGTCCTCTGTGTGATAACAGCTTCAGACAGAGCACTGATACATCCATAATACACACTGCGCAGGAAACTGAGAGCCCGACTTTCAGCCCAATCTGGACCAGGAATTTGCTTCTGCAAGCTTGATTATCTCCAGATTTCATTAAGGTCTTGTGAACTTTGAAGCTTGTGAGTTGATCCTGAATACTTTGATGTCCAAATCATAGATGTTCATGCACAGGTCACCATAAGGAATATATGGGATGATTTACACATCTGAAACCATAATTTGGTCGCAGAACCTAGAATTTTGGGCACTGTATTTTGTATTTCTTTTCGCATAGGCTGTTTGAGAATCCAACCCTGAAGACCGTTAGGATAGAGCTGTGGTAAAAACTGAAGTTATTGTCAGCTGCATTTCCTTACATATCCACAGCAAAATACCTTCCGAAGTTGACAGTTGCACGGGAATGCACCGGACTGTTCCCTGATGTGGGATTAAACAACATACTGTGCAGCAAGAGAAACATCTGTTTGTTGTTGAGCTGAGCAGTGACTGTCTTAGATGAGGGTCCGGAAGAGGAGAGGGACAGCTCCAGATGAAAGCTTGCACTTCAGCTGTTGGGGGAAGGAATACATCCATGCTCCTGTAGAGTATTTCCGCTCGATCGTAAAAATCAAGGCGGCGGCCATTCCAGCAAATACCCCAGCACCACTGCAGCATGACAGCCAGCAGATGAAATTGGAAACATTTCCACCATAAAATCATTTCCTACCAGTCAAAAAGAAGGGCTAGAGAACAGATGTTCCAAGATTCATGAGCATATCGTATCCACCATGGCGGTGTTTTTGTCTAGAGACCAAAAGGTGTTTCTGGTAATGAAAGTGGCTGTTGGGAAAAGAAGGGTGGGAGAAACTCTCATCTGTTGCTGCAACTCTGGCAGCCTGTATCCCAACAAATGGAGCAGGTGGATGTGGAAGGGAACGGCACATAAAATCAGAGGTTGGGGGCAGGCAGCCAAGGGAGGGGACTCAGTGTGTAATGTGGTATCATGGTTTTCAAGCAGTCAGGCTGCTGTGGGGTATGGAGCCAGAGGGGCGGCTTGCCTCTCATGTGTCCTTCTTAAGAGTTGTTGAACATACTTCTCATTTTGCAGACTTTGATACAAATTTGTACAAAGAAGTGTGATAACTCTCCCTGAAACCTGATTTGATTTTCTCCCTTCACTATCTTATCTGGCATGGAGGACATCTTTAAGTCATAGCAGATTATGAAGTGTTATCCTCTCTACTCAGCCAGAATGTCTCCAGCCAGTCAGGCTTTCAGAGCTAAGCTTCATGTGTCCTCTGACTCCAAGTTTAAATTCTGAAGGTACTTTTCACCCCATCACTGACTCAAAAGACACAGAGCCCTACACCTGGTAATTTCTTTACATAAATAACAATTCTGCAAAAGACCCTTTTAATGCCATCAATTATACATAACTAAGTGCACTGATTTATTTTTCTAAGGGGTTGTTTTGAAGCATCTTTGAATTAATTAAGAGTAATTTTCCCTTTATAAACTAAAAAGCAAGTTCCCAATAGAAGCTAAGCCCCCTGACAGGTACATTGTTCCGCTTTCAGGTCTAGGTATTTACTTGCCAAAAGCATCAGATGCAGAGCCTGAGAACAGCTGCAGACATACAAAAATACACAATTTAACCTGCCTCTTTTTCCCAGCCAGTGCTTGTGCACGGGCTGTGCCACCGTGGGTCCCAGAGGGAAAAGGGGACATGCCATGGGGCTGTGCTGAGGGCTGGCTTCCCTCCCCAGGGGCTGCAGGCTGCCTTTAGCCCAAGTTGCCTACACAGTAAGAGGAAAGAAAAAAAGACTTGAAATTACATCATTTAGGGTTAAATTAAGAAAGGTTTGAGGGTTTAAAGTTTAATTCTTGCTACCATACCCTTTCACTGGACAGGCTCTGATACCAGACCCTCTGTAGGCACCAGTACATCCCTCCACCCAGCTCCTGTTCCAAGAGCATCAAGACTACCTGAAAATGCAGCGGCTTGCGTTTTAACTTGTGACAGTTTTCCACACTCTGCTTGCAACCCTGCCAGACCTGTAGCTGGAGCCACAAGACTTCTTCCTTCCTTCCCACTTCTCCTAAAAGCAACGGGAGGTCCTGTTCAGACAAAGGGCTCATTCCCTTGGCGGAGGGAAGGAAACCTTTCTCTTGAATTAGGTATGCAAAGCTTCATTCTTGGCCAAAGATCTAAACCTCGACTGTTTGTGCTACATTGTGAGAGGTTGTTTTCTATTGTCCCCATTCACAGTCCCTCCGTGCAGGGAATGAGGACAAGTAGTCTGTGCCAACTCACACAGACCTTGCAAGAATAACCACATGAAAGGCATGAGGCACTCAGAGCTTATGGACAGATGGGTAACTGCAGCAGAAAGAGAAGTCCCTGATCATACTGTTCCCTCTGCCATGTGAGCCACTGTTTCTGCTTAAAATTTCACTGGCAATATAGAAATATGCCATTCAGGCAGAGCAGTGTGCCTGTGCACTGGATTGCTGGAGAGTATAAAATACCAGCCAGCCAGCAGCTGATAATCTGCTTGTAAACTCCTTTTTGAAAATAAAGACAATCCCATTTTACAGTAACCAGATGTTTAACAGAATATTAATGTCCACAAGTGCTTTAGGCTATTGTTTTATAGAGGTCTGAAGAGGGCTTACAAGGATGTTAAATCGCAAGCAAGTGTGCAGTTCAAAGGCTCCTTGAAGCTGTGAAATGTTGGGTACTGCAGGACAGATCACCTTTTGTTTCTGCCTGATATGTGGGGGGTGCCAACTGTTCCTCCATTGCTTACCTAACCAACTTCCTTTCTGCTCCGATTTTTCCTCGTTCTTTATTATCCGTAATTGGATAACTTTTCTCCAATTTTCCCCTTGAAACACTGAAGATAAGGTTTCTGTTTAATCATCCCACTTTAAGTACTTGCAATCAGACAGGATATTGCTGCTTTTAAAATAAGACAATGACATTTAATGACTTTCATTTCTTCCTATACAAAAGATTAATATATATGCTGGAGTCATCTTTTTCATTGGCAAATTCTCTCCACTCTTTTTGAAATGATTCAACCTGATTAACAACTTAATTCTCCTTTTCTGTTTCTGGTTTTGTAGCTTTCGCTGCAAGCTTTTGCTTGTCATCTTTTTACCAAGTCTAATTCAGCTTTTGTTTTTGAATTAGTCTGCAGTTGAGAAGCCAGACAAGTTGTAAGGTGTGTGATGCAAACATGCTACCAGTGCTCGTGTGCTGTGTTGAGAGGAGGTGGGAAGGCAGGCTGCATGCTGGTGGGGTGGTGGATAGCATCACCTCGCTTGGAGGCACATCTTTAAAAGCTGTGGGAAAACAGAGGGGTTTCCTTAATAGCTCTTAGAGGCTCTGAAAAATTCAGGTGAAGGACTCTGAGGTCTGTGTACCTAGGAATACACAGGGCAGAAGCAGCGCTGGGGAAGCAGAAAATGCATCACTGATGTTTTCCAGGCAGTTGAGAAAAGCCCCTGTGGAGGAGGCTCTGTGGGGTAGGTGGGCGGGTGGAGAAGGGGGAATGAGCCAAGAGTGGTGAGGGAAAAAATTAGTGGTCTAGAATACACTTTGCCTGGCTGCTTCAAAATGCTAAAATGCTAATTATTTAAGCCACTAGTTTTAAACTGTCTACATGTAGTGGGTAATGCTCTTCTAGAGTGCTGTTGGAAAGAAGTTTCCTCAAGATGCTGTTCTTATGAGCACATCATTGGGATGCTTCTCTAACTACAGACATGAAGCATCTATTCAAATCTTCCTACTTTCTGCACCATTACTGATGATTCAATAGTTAATAACATCGTTTGAAATGTAATCCTTGCCTTTGAACAGGTGAATGTTTGCCTTTAGAAAGGTAAATTACCACTGTGAGGAATTTACTTTTGTTTACTGCTAGTATGCTTTAAAGCCATTGTAATTGTCTTTACTCTGCTGGCCATCATTTTCTTTTTGTCTTTTTGCTTTACTTAGCTTCTAACTTTGGATTCTGATTTATATTTGTTACACTCAAGTTCTGCGGTGTTTATATATGTTCTCTTGGCTTCAGCAAAATGTTCACTTTTTCTTTAAAACCAAGCTGTTTCTGTTCCTTTGAGTCAGCAAGGCCTTTTCTGGCAGTTGTGGGATTAGAGTTTTTCAGCATATAGGATAAATGAATAGAATGTACAGGGAAAAGTACTTGAGCAATCCCCATTATAAGGTGGGGTTTTTCCTGACAAAATGCTTATTCCAAACAGATTTAGCCCAGAATTGTTTTCTGGACTGTGAAACCAGACTTTCTAATGGACCTAATCTATAAATACAATGTGGAAGTGGGTTGGCACAAGCCACTTTGCAGTGTGAGAACTTTTCAAAAGCTCTAATGGCTTTTTCTAAACTTTTCTGTCTTTGTATGAGACAAATGGGTGAGCACCGAGGCTTTTCTTTTTCCCAGCACAGTCTCTGTAGGTGCATGGGTTGCCCTTCCCCTACAGTGTCTAACAAATGCAACAACCACATTTCCAAACTTGCTTTCATGCCATGCTCAATTTTCCTTTGTGTCAGGATATTACTCGCTGCCATTGCTACCGAGTAGCACTTCGTTTCCAGTTAAGTGGCATCTTCGTTTTCAAAATGGCCCTTTGTTTCCAGTTCACCTTATAAAGAGAATCTTCAGGGGCCTCCCAGGCTGCAGGGATCTTGGTTTTGCTGCTCCTGCCCTTACCCAAAGTGGTCCCAGGTAGCACTGGGTCAGAGCCAGGCTGGAGCTGGCCCAGGGAAGCCCTATGCCTGGTGTGCAGCCCGTAGCTGCCCCAGCTTTCTCTTGTGTGGAAACTTCTGCCTCAGGGCTTGGGAAAGTGGACGTGCACATGCAGAGCTGTTTGGGGCTGTTAAGCAGATGCTAATGATACTTCCCATCCAAGGGCTGTGGAGTATTGTAATGATGCTTTAACACAGCTCAGCAATCAAACACTAGAGTGTAATGAAAACAGGAACACGTGTTTACCAGGGTATAAAAGCATATAGAGAACAGAATGGAAATGGTTCTTCACTTAAGGACACACACATGTAAATACACATACATCACTTGACTACTCTGTGATGCTTAAACCCAAACACAAACCCCACTGCTGGGCCACGGCGGCCACGGGTGGAAGTGACACAGCAGACTAGATTGGATCCACTTTCCAGATTAAGATCCTAATTTTGCAAGTAACTCCATATCATGGTTCCTTGTCTCTCTCCTAGCTGGCTCGCCATTAATGTTCTTCACTGATTAAGGTCCCGGGCAAGACAGAGTCAACTTGGGGAAAAAATAATAATTTAATTACACACTAATCAAAAACAGGACACAGACACACACAGAATAGGGCTTGAATATGTTACCCCACCTGCTGCTCCAGCCTGGGCTTCTCACAGAGCCACAGCCGCTTCTGGAACAAACTCCCCTGGCCCGGGGGCTTCCAAAGCTTCACCGAGTCCCCAGGCAGCAAATCCTCAGGCCACAAAACCCAGGTCCAGTGGCCAAGTTCATCCCTCCTGGTGCCGTCAGGGAATGTTCCACCATGTTTCTCCATCTCACCATGGGTTGCAGGGGAACTTCTGCTCTGGCACCTTTCTCACCAACCACCAGCACTGCTCTCCATCCCCACCACTGCTCTCCTCCTCCAGCCCAGCCCTTCTCCCCGAAGTACCTCTCTGCTCAGGTGTTATGTTGATTCTTTCATATGTTAATCGCTGAGGTGCATCTATTGTCCCTCTAATGGATCTTTGGCTGGTTTTGGGGCAGGGGGAGCTTCTCAGCTTCTTACTGGAGCCACTCCTGTGGCTCTGCCCCAGTATCTGTCCCGTGCCCTGTTTGTACCGGGCCAGCAGTGACCATGCAGCCGCTCAGAGGGAGGGCTGGGGTGCCAGGCAGGGCTCGGCATAAGGCACCAAAGATGACAGATAAAAAGCTAAGTAGACCGGGGGAGGGAAAGTCTGGCTCAGGACATTTAACCCAGAGCATTGCCTCTCCTGTGGATTTGGTCTCGCTGGCTAGAGAGGCAGCTTTGATGCTGTTAGTACTCCGAGCATAGTTTTGGCATGGTGATTTCCTTCAAGAAATAAAGACCATGAAGTGAATGAGAGTTGACATGACAGATTGTATCTGCTGTGCTTGTTGGCCCCAAAGGCAGTCATTTGTGCTTTGAAATTCAGTAATTATATATGTACACAAATGCTTCTAATGGCCCCCAAACAGCAACATGGGCCACCATCTCCAAGCTCTGTGCAACCAATGTGGGAAATATTAAAATTCAATAAACAGGTGAGGAACCTGAGGTTCACCTGAGTGGAGAGAAACCTCAAGATGTGGAGGTTTGCTGTCATTAGCAAGGTCACTTGGAGCAGTCTGACCATGATAAAAGAGCAAAACCAAGCCGTAACTTTGCAAGGCTGCTGGCTTCTGGCAGAGGAAAGCCCACATCCTCTTCTGAACAGTGCCACCTTTGCCAGCACCACCTGCCAGGCACACCAATGCCCACCCTTTGTCTGCCTTCATCTGCATCTGGACGGTGCCTGAGGTGTGGTCTGGCTCTGGGAGGGATTTTTATTCTATTTTGAGCAGCTGATTCCTCTCTTGAAACTCAGCAGAGACCCTTGACCGGGCAGGATGGGCTGTCAGGGCAGTGCCTGGTTAATGAACCACCACGGCACCTTTGTCTCTGTGAAGGCCTGGTGCCCTGTTCTCACTTGTACAATTGTTACAAAAATCAGACAGAATGTTGCCTTGAGATATGATTTTCATAGTGGGATAGATTTTATTATACCAGCCCTACAATACCCGCCATTATCATTTTGATTATGTGCTCCTCTCATTTGCACTATTGGAACATTATCTGTGGTACATTCATTATTACTTCATAAGAAACTGAAATGACATATTTCAGATGAATTGTAAGGAAGGATTTCTATTTCCTCAGATAGATACTTTGGCTGAGAACATTAAGTGGCAAACATTATTTGTAAAAGTTTATTTTATTTTATTTACGTAAAGTCTAAAAGAAAGAAATAACACAGATATTTCTAACAGACAGAAAAGCCTGCGGCTAGTTGCAACAAATGACTGCAATTTAGAATTCATGTACTATTAAGAAGTTCTGATTAAATTGTAAGTTCCTTTGGAGGAAGGAAGTTGAATAAATGGAAGTCTGGCATTGGCCCAGTGGGCTTTGGTGGGCTTGTGGGGGCCAAGAGTTCAATGGCAGCTCATGGTTTCCTTCTGCCCCTCTACCCAAGGTCTCTGAAGATCAAATCCATCATGACCCTGATGGGAAAGGGCAGAAGGTCAGGAAGATGTTTGTGTTTAATAGCCCAATTGAGTTTAAAACAGTGGGTTTAAAGAGATCCTGAGTCACCTGTATGGCTGGTGAGCACCCGTAGCTGGAGGGCAGAATGTGCCCATGGGTCAGACCACCTCGCAGTGTATGTCCACAAACAGAGATGGCCTCTGCCCCGAGGAGTTTGTACCCCACCTTTTCTCCATGTTGCCTTTACCTTGCAGGAGGCCTCGTCCTTCTGCACACATGGGAAGGGAAAACCATCAGTCACAGAGACCTTACCTGGGGCAGGTCCCAGCTTGCTTCCAAAGTAAACTGCCCCACACCTGCCCAAAGTACCTGGGCCCAAATCTTGGCCTTATTCAAGGTCTAAAACTTCCTGTGACTGCAGTACAAGCAGATTTCCAGAGGTCCTTTGCCTGAACAGTGTAAAGACATCCTGACTCACTAAACTTTCCATGTTTGTGTTGAAGTTGTTCCTACTCATTGCAGGGGTTTTGGGCTAACTGACCTTCAAAGGTCCTTTTCAACCCAAGCCATTTTCTGTCATTCTGTAAGTTGGTGGTGCTGCTCAACTGCCATAGCCAAGTAGGACTCAACACACATGTTAAAAGGGCATCAGTTGTTTCAGCTGCCACAGAGAAGTTAAATCCCAAACTGGAGGTGAACCTGGACCATCTCTAGAAACCTGGTAATACGTGAAGCCCGTGGCAATTTTAAAAAGATACTTTGTGACTTCACTGGAGGAAATCATCCTTTGCTGTGTAGATAAGGGAACGTTTCCAGGTTTATTGCGAATCATAAATATTTGATATACTGTAATTACTGGTTCATAAGTATCGTTTTCTAAATTACTATTATTTCTATTAAATGCATAGAAACTTGGAATGGAAGAGCGAGTTAATGCAGTAACACTTCATCCCTGAAATCTGGGTTTGTGGAAAGCCATAAGCGAACTTGTCTTTTGCTTCTTCCCACCTTCCTGTATCACAGACCCCTGCAAAAAATGGGATCAGTGCTCAGATGATCCCCACCTTAGCAGGACAGAAGTTGTGAGCTATGTGACACAATTTAGACAATTTCTGCCTGCATAATGCCCACCTCTGACTGACATTTCCAGTCTCCAGGGATCCAAACTCATCTAGGCACCAAGAGCTTTTAAGAACAGCATTAGTCATCAACTAGTAGAAGCTGAAAAAAAAGAGTAATGGAGGCCCATGAGAATAAGGGTTAGAGTCCTGCTAGGATTTTACTCTCCCCTTCACTTCTCCTGGCTGTGTCTTTGGGCAAATTATTTAACCTCTCCACTTTCTCAGAGCCATCAGTTAAATAGATACAGTAATTCGTCTTTCATGGGTATGTGATAAGGTTTGTAAAGCCCCCTGAGATGTCTGATAGGAGACATCCTAAGAAGCACATTCATCTTCAACCTGTTCAGAGGAGCAGGACACAGGCAGTCCAGCAGGACAGGGGCAGAGGTGTCACTGGGGGGTATGAACCACCTGGGAGTCACGAGCTCCAGTCCTGCTGTGCTCCAGCAAATCCAGTCTTGAGCATCTGGGAGACCGCTTGTAGCCAGATCTCTAAATCCAAGTTCTTTTGCCTGTGTATCACATCCATCCCACATCAACATTTCCCACCTGGCCAATGTTGAACTTGAGCTGCTGGTGGTGAGCCAAGGGGTGCAGCTGCAGCAGTCCAGGTGGAGATTTCTCCTTCCAAGGCATTAAATAGCATCCTGCAGCCACCACTCCAAGCCTGGGCATGGCACTGGCTGAGTCCCCAGTGGTGACAGAGGTGGGTGGCCACAGTGCCTCTCTGGCCAGTGGTTTTGGGACCAGCTCTGGATTCCTGGTGGTTGGTTGGTTCCTGTCTGACCCCTAGTGCTACCCGAGTGCACCGATTCTGCAGCTCCATTATTACTTACAAGTTGGTAAACAGAAGGAAAATAGTCAAACTAATCTGGAATAAGTCAGATATACTTTTTTTCACCTCTGGGGAGATTTTCAACTTTAACAATGTAGCTTTGAGCTTCTGACAGATGCTAATGAATTGTTGTTTACATGTTTGATTTACTGCCTAAACAAAGATAAGACATGCTCTTGAAAACACATTGAATGCACAATCCAAACACATCCATTAAATCTGTCACAATAAACATGACAGCTTTCTTCTAACCTAACAACTGGCATGCCTCATTTACATATTAATGAGAAAACTGGGATCAGTCTGCACAAATTGCTTCTATCTTGCAAAGGGGAAGCACTGACTGACAGTGCAGCTCTCCGTGGTGTAAATACAACAAGTAAATACCTCTGCTATCTTAATGGATTTTATTTTTATTTGCCAATTGGGTTCCACGGTTATTGATTAGTTGTCTCTCCTGAACTGCAGTGACAGGCGTTACAGCTACAGGGACAGACATTAAAGGAGTTCCTACAGCTTCCCAGGTACCTGAGGTGCCTGCTGGCCTTTGGGGTTGACAGTTCCCAAAAGGGCTTGGTTAAAGGCTGGATCTACCTCAAAGACATCTCTGTTCTCCATCACCACGGGGAACATGTCCCAGTGATATCAAGTGCTCTGTTGTCCTTAAATCATGCTATATTGTCCTTAAGCCAGGTCTGGACCCATTCACCATGGGGGAAATCAAGGGACAGAGGGGAAACTATTACAAAATCCAATGCTGTCCTACTTCTGTCCCATTTCAAATGTCACTTGGGAGCTAAATTCTTGAAGTTACTTGGATTCCTACTTCTGCAAGAGTTGTTCCAGAGTATGCTTACCCCTGTGCTGTTAGCATAACAGTGCCATCTAAATATCATTTCAAACTGAGCTTTAGGCATAGTGGCAACCTAGAAAATATTTTTTTTCTTGGGCCCTGGAAACTCTGAACTCACATCAGCAAGGAGTTACACACCATCTGACTTTTTTTTTTTTCTTTTTTCTTTTTTTTTTCAGTATCTGTATTCTACACTACATTTTAGAATTCTGAAAACCTACTTTGTGTAACTCTAATTATCTAACAGTCAGAAATCTGGTCTGAGCTGGATGCCTGGGCTCTCTGTGTGCTGGTGGAGAAAGCTCAATGCCTACACAGGGCAGATCCCACCACCTACATCTGCCACCAGGCTCTGAGTGCTGATCCCTGCTGCCTGCCGAGCGATCCCAGGAAGCCTCAGCCAACTTTTGGAGAGCTAAGGGAGATAAGATGAATTGCACCTTCAATGTCACTGACCTTCAATTAGGTTTAGACTCTGAAGTGCTTGAATTACCTTCTAGAATGGTACTTAGTTTTCTAAATCACCCAGCTCCTTTGGGAAAATGGATGTATCGACACTGGGTTACCTGGCTGTAGCACTCAAAGCCTTGCATGGGGCAGAGGGACCTGAGATGAAATCCTTTCTCAGGTTCAGCAGGAGATGCTCAGGATCCTCAGAAGCAGATCCCAGAGTGCCTTACAGACCCTTGAGACTGTGTCATGGTATTGACCATAGCAAGGGAGCCTGCCACGTTCGCCTCAGGGAACCAGGATTTTCTGCAGAGCCAGAGGCCGTTGCAGCAGGGACATGGGAGTCTGCATGCTCCAGGTCTCAGGCAACATGCAAACTTTGAATCCAGCCAAATCCTGACTAGATCAGGAAGAACAGTATAGATTTAGAATCCAAATTTTCCACAGAAGAAGCTTTCAAGCATTCAAAGGCAGCACTTCAGGCCATTTTGTGTCTGAAGACACTGGAGAGCTATTTGCAAAATTTTGATCTCCTTCTAGTTGTACACTTAGGACATAGCTTGGCCTCTGGATTTGGGAAAGTTTCCTGTTATCATCATTTTCTCTAAAAGGCTGTATCAATAACACTAGAATGATCCAAACTGTTCCAAAGGACTCCAGGGAAATTAATGCACTCCTATGCTTTTGTCTTGAAGTTAGTTTTTTTCTTGTCTCAATGAACTGTTCCTTCCCTACAAAATTGTGCACACTGCTTTATTCTTCTGAGGCCCACAGAACCAAAGATTTCAGAAGGCTAATTTGTCTCCTGAAATTTACAGTCCTGTTTCTAGATTAAAAGGGATATGTTCCGTTACTCTTGGATGTAGATTTTTCTTCCTCCTCTCCAAGACTCTGTTGTCTGAGTCACATCTCCAGACGTTAGTGGTTTGCCCCTGAAGTAGTCTTTCATCTGTTTATGGTTGAACAGTTTGTGTGCTACTGGGGCACGGCATAATAACTGAATTTGTATTAAATAATTAACATCAAATGAAACAGATTTTGCTGTAAATGTGATTCCAATCCAGCTTTACGGAGCTACATTGAAACGAGTGAATGCACCCAGAGAAACCCAGTCAACTTCTCCCAAAATGAAACAAAGCACCAGCCCCCAAACTTGCTCTGATAACAAAGATCTTCATTCACATGCAGAGCCAGATCCCGCAGCCGTGCTCAGGATGAGCCCTCCCTTGCAGTAAGAGGCTCTGGGGAAGTCGATGGGGTGTCTAGTAGAATAAGCTATTGCTCAACCATGCTGAGCAGAATTAGTTGCATACAATGTACAAGCAATGAACTGATTTAATTTCCCTGTCAATCAACAGGGAAAAAGGGCCAGCATAATGCAGATAGTCGCTTCTCTTCAATCTGAGAAGAGCTTTGGGGGAAATATTGTAAATGTCATAATACAATATGTTAAATATAGTAGTTAAAATACTGTTCTGCAGCCAAATTCCCTTCTGAGACACACAAACAACTCCCACTGGCAGGAGCAGGGATGGTGCAGGGTAGCCCTGAAGGAGGAAGATCTTTTTTGGGGATAGAAAAGAGGGCTGGTCAGCATCTGTGTCCTCTGTACCGAGCGTCAGCGAGGACCCATGGATATGAAAATATTCAGGATGACTTTCAAGGCTAATGAGGAATAATTTTGGAAGAGATTTCCAATCCTGTGCTCCAGGACGCTGGACCAAATCCTAGGTCAAAGCCAGCATTTCTGTTCCTCGGTACTAATGAACCGTGGACTAAGTAAGCGCAGGAGTGAAGCCAAGAAGACCCTAGTCCTAATCCTGATTTTAACACTGCCTGTTTGTGGTTGCATGCAGATGACTTAAAGCTGCTTATCCCACACCATGCAAAACCTTAGATGTAATTGTACTGCTAAGGGCAGCAGCTGTGGAGAGGCAGAAGACGAGGACTGTGCTTCGTGTGTTCTGCAGCCGCTCCTTCTCCTGAACTTCCAGCAGCTGCACAGGCAGGTTGGCTTTACCTGACGCTGTTGCTAACCAGCCAGCAGTGGCGCTGCCAGGTCCCTGTCTCCAGCACTTCCAGCTTCCAGTCAGGCAAAGCTTAACAGATGGAGGAGACTAACAAATGGAGCCAGGCTTTGCTGTGGGGGTAGTTAATAAATACAAATAGATAAATATCGTTTTCCTGGTAGGGGTGGTTCCAGGTGGTAACTTAGTCTGCGTAACTGTGAGGAAACCAGGGGTTTGTAAGGAAGATGAGGACAGCAAGGAAGCATACTCCTGATGATCCTGTGACACCAGGATCACCTGGCAGGAGAAAATGGTTTAAATAAACACTGTGAGATCAAATGTGTCATCATCTGTACTTTCCATTCACTATGCCTGCTCCCTGCAAGAAGCGAGAGGCAAGATAAGGGCATATTATGATGCATTCTTCATATTCTATCATATTCTTCTAGTAAGCAGCAGGAAGCTACACAAAGTAGTAATTAAAGAGCACAGAGTAATCAGCACGTGTGGACACTGGAGGAGATGTGAGACCGCTGGAGGAGGTACGAGTCATTACAGCTCAGTGCAGCATAACTAGAGGAGCAAAAAGAGGAAAAGGCACAATCCATCCTTTTGTCCTCTATAAGTTTGTCCCCTTTAAAATCCATTAATTTGTTGGGGATTTTGTATACATTTGATGCATCAAGGCAAATGAGTTCCACAACTGAAGTAGGCTTTATGTGAAAAAAGGGGTTGCTGGTATTTGCTTTATCCTCTCCTCAAAAGTTTCTGTTTGCATTTGCTTATTCTTAAATTGAGTAACACACAATCACTCCCATGACACCTCCCCTGTGGCACTCGGGCTATTTCAGATCTTTATCACATTCCCCTTAAATCATCTCCTTTTCTAAGCAGAAGGGGATACAGGAGAACTGCACACAGAATTCAAGAGGTGAACACACATGAATTTATTTGTTGGGATGATGATGTTGTCTGGTTTAGTGGTATTTTGCTGCAGTTGTGATGGTCTAAGGACACAGATGGAATCACATTCATAGACATAACACCTTTTATTGCACCAGCTTATGTAGCTGGAAAAATTAAATGAGCTTTCAGACACACATCCCTATAATATTCCAGTTGCCTTTCGGGCTGCCTATGAGCTTTGACTGATGTGTCTTCAAACTATCAGCAGTGGCTCTCAGATCTCTTTTCTAAGTGGTAATAGCTGAAGAAGAGCTCATCAGTGAGTATACAGAGTGAAGCCTGCGGTTCTTTCCCTTTGAGATTAACAGAATCAAATTGGATCTGCTGGTTTGCCATGGAGCCACTTGGTGCTGTGAGACCCTCAGCAGCTCTCAGACATCTTTGCCTTTGACTTTTGCATCATTTTGTCTCACCATGTCATTATTCATCAGTTTTCTGGAGGAAATTTGTAAAAGGAGGTGAATGAACCACTGGGATCAAATTAGTATGTGTGTTTTTTCTGCACTGAGGCACAGGTATCGATGGGCTTAGTAGCTATTCAGAATGAACAATCACTCCAACATAAGAGTTTTTACTGAGGCATCAACAGATCTTTACAACTGCATTTCATGCATAGTTTTTTCATGCTGGGCCCCCCTGATTACTGTTTCCAGCTGAGCAACGTTCAGTTTGGGCTTACCTTGCCTGTAGGATCCCAGTTGGGAAAGCCTTGTTAAAGTCTCATGCTGCAAAGCAATCAAACATGTTTGTATGTTTGTTTGTTTGTTTGTTTCTGATGATTTGTGCTTTGATTAGGCATTTGATATTACCCTGGTTAGGGTAGGTGCAAGCAACCTCTTGAAACAGTGCCAACATTGTCTCACTATTTCATTAAGACTCATTTATGAGAGAGCTAATGAAGTACTATGGTGAGGTTTCTACACGTTTCTTATGCATCTGTTTGGGGAAGGCACCTGATTTTTTGGAAAATATTTAGGTGCTTGGCTTAGTTATAGCTGGTACGATTCCTACTGTAGGAACAATCATCATAAGAAAAAGTCTCTTCTGAAGAAATTTTTTTCTACTTCCCTACAAAAATGTGATTGTAAATGTGCAACTGTAAAGGTGCTGATATTACTGGATTTGTGTGGGTGTACAGGCAAAGCTGGTCAGAACAGTGGGAAAGTTTGCAAGAGGAGCATGGGCAGCATCACAACCAGGCTGTGCTGCCTGGGGCAGGATTTAGAGGCTTTTTGGCAAGGACATATATTTCCTCCCTGGCTTTTCCATCTCTTTTCTGCCTATAAGTCACAGGGCTGACCCATTCCATACCACCCACACCTGCCAGCTCAGCTGGGGTGGGAGCAGCACCGGGGTCCATCCCCACTGGCACTTATCCAGGGTGGGACAATGAAAATGGCAACAGCTTTTAAGACAATGAAGGCTGCCAAGAAGTAGATAGAAACCCAAATGCAGAGCCAGCTGAGAGATACAAAGAGCAGGAGTATGGGCTGGGTGTGTTGCAAGAGCTCCCCTTGGCAGGCAGTGAGTGTTGAAGGAACATTGCCTGTTTACGCTGATGGGTGTGAACTTCTCCTGGAGTCGCAAAGGAGAAAATGCATTTTGCTTATGTGAGAGCCCAGAGGCACCTTTTAACACCAAAAGAGATTTTTCTCAAATTTAGTAGCACCGTAATGCACCATCTGAGTGAGAAGCATGCAAGTAAGTTGTTGGCCAGATGAGGATACAACCACAAGATGAGCTCCTCAGCCAAGGAAGGCTTGAGCACCTCATGAAGTCTCATATTGAGTGAATGAGTGAAGTGAAATGTTAACGCTGGCCCTGACAAACAGCTGGGGAAGATGAATGCATCCCTTCTCCTTACCTGCACCAGCATGATGTTCTCTGACACTCAGATCTAACTGTAAGAGCGGAGGTGTAGGAAGTGTCACCCTCACTTAAAATGTTATCCCATAGTCAGTCTGCAATGATGTGGAGACAAACAGGAGGTGAACAGATCGGTCTTTATCTCCTGCATGCAGAAGAAGGTCTGTGTGCTCACTGCAGTGACAGCAATTGCTGTGGTGTGAGCTTTCCTGTGCTGGGAGGGAAGTTATCAAGTGAGGTCAACATACTCGATGAGATGCTGCCAAAATATGTATTTCCTTTCTACAAACCTTTTTTGAAGAGCAGCCTCATGCTGGAGACTGTAATTAATAAAGGAAATATTTATACAGTGTCACAAAATTTACCAGTCACTTTATAAACATAGATGATCTATGTTCCCTGTCCCAAAGCACTTACAGACTAAAAAAGGCAAGAGACAGAGAGCAGTTTAGATGAGGGAGAGAGCAGGGATTATTAATGGTGAGAAGAAAGGGGATGGGTTGTGGGGAATACTTCATCTTGGAAACTGAGGTGGTTGTAAAACAAGGATGCCAAAAATTGAAAATTAAGGCAAAAGTAAGGGGCAGGTACAGATGTGGGCACACATCTGGGAGCAGAGATTCAGGCGGTGATGCTGGTGGAGTGTCTGGTGAGAAAGCTGTGGAGGGTCTTGAGAGGTCTGGAGGGCAGAGGGAAAAGAGGACCTTGTGGAGCAGAAAAGCTTCAGGACGTGGGCTGGCATTGAGCAGCAGCCTCTGCAGATGCATGGGGGGATGGAGAGCCCTATGAGCTGGGAAAGCACTGGACCAAGGGGAGCTAAGGGAAGGCAGAAAGTCAGCCATGGAGAAGGGAAGACAAGACCAGGAGTCATTGCAGAAAATGTTGAATGAGTGCACATGGGAGAGAGAGGAGAAGTTGGAGCCCAAAGCTGCAGAAAGCAGAGGAAGTGAGATAAGGGAAAGGAAGTTCAGGCAGCAGAGTTAAGAACTTTACCATTGATTTTTGGAGACAAAGGAGGAAAATAAATAAGAATGATAGAGAAGTGAGTGGGATTAGGGGAAGTGCTTGAAGATAAGCAAGGCAAGAAGGTAGAAAGTAAAAGACAAAGGCAGGCAGGCAGCACGAGGGATGAATTAATTGGGGTTGGGCAACTGGTGGGGACATCGAAGCAACCAAGGAGCCTGATCCCCTTTTAACATTGTAAATTTTCTCCTCTGGTGGGAAAAAGAAATTAAGATTATTTTCAAATAGCTGGGCATTGCAACTGCTCCCAGCCCAACCCTGCTTGATTCAGCCCCATTTGTGGGCTGGCTGGTGGCATCACCAGGGTGGGATTGCAATAAATGCCATGAGGGGCAATGCTGCAGTTTTGTGATGCTTGGTGAAACTGGTCCTTATCCAAGAATCGTGGAGTTCAGGCAATTCACATATGCAGTACTCTCTGATATTCCCTTGGAAAGATAAAGCCCACGTATGTCTGCATTTTGAAGTAGTAAAATGCCACGGTATTTTTAGTCTTTGTTTGATCAAAGAAAAATGAACCAGATAGACAAGTAAAAAATTACCCAGGAGCTGAAGTCACTGGTGATGTCTTTTATTGCACTATCATACAAATAGGAAGGATGTTCTTTTCATCTGACATAATGAAAAATGTATACCCTTTTCAAACTCACTGGTATGAATTCTGAAGTTAGACCCAAAAAAACCCCCAGACATTACCTAGAACTTGACGACTTCTGATTAATTTAATAGGAAAAAATCTCTTGATATCAAATACTAGCCACTGTTCAACAGAAGGTGAAGAGAATATGAATTTTATTTTAAACCCATCTATTACGTACAAGTAATGATAAAGAGCAATTTTTAGACTTTTCTCATACACATATATATTGTTCATATTAGGTTAACCAGGATGGAAGTGTTCTCATAAGAGGTAGGGTTGGTTCACTCCTGAGTAGGTGCAGCTCAGAGTGCTATCAAATCAAGCAAGGCTGCCTTGTGCAAAGTCTGGGGACACTTTGAGCAAGATGTCCTCTGTCCCAACTTGCTGGAAGTCCAGTTGGAGACCAGAAAGTGAGTGGTGGAGGTGTAAGACTGGTGACAGACACCCACGCTTAAGTGACTTTCCCAGGGTCGCACAGGAAGTCCATAGCAGAAATAAAACCTGAAATCAGATCTTCTGGGACCCGTCCAGTTCCTTACCCAGAAAAAGGTCTTGCCACATCCTGTGCAAGCAAAGCCTACAGATGTGTAGCAGCCACTGCAAAGCAGCCCCTGAGCTGGGGTGACAGCAGGCTGTTGGGTCTCCTTTGAGGTCCTACTCTGCACTTTTTAAAGCTGTTGGTGAAAGTCCTACTGAATTGAATGGCAAACAATCAAGACCTGAGGTGCTTTCATGCTCATTAGGTCTTTCATTTTGCATGTCAGTGCAAATGCACTCCTAGCACAGAGCCCTGCATGGTTTTGAACCTCGTGATGCCCACTTCTCAGTGCAGGTGCAGTAGAGAAGTTTGCTTCACTGCATTGCAGCCACAAACTCTAGAGTCAAGGCATTTACTCTTTGCATTTGATGATTAGTTTGGTGGTAGACCACACCTTCTTACTTTTGAGTGTGGTCACCATTGATCAGATATACATGATCCAGAAGCTGAAGGCTTTTGCTGCAGTGTGTAGGTAATTATATTGATCTTCTTATATTCAAGCAAATGATGGCATGAAAATACCCCATCAGCCACAGCCTGGCTTCTCATGACGCTGAGATGCATGGAAGCAAGGGGGAAGGTGACTTAAGGTCTTGCTTTTGTCTTAAATTTGCATCAGAAATCACAATTTTATTTGAAACAGTTTTGGGAGACTTAACACAACTGCTACCATGGTTTAAAAAGTGTCAGTGTGAGCAAGTGACTGTGGCCCTTTGAGTGTGGGGTCTGAGATACTCAAACACTGCAGCAAAAAAGGACTCACAAAAGGGTCTGACCATGCAGAAAAAATCAACAGCATTTATTTTTGGTTTAGGTTGTATTTTTCATTCAATTTTCCACAGTAAGAAAAGCATAAAATAGTAAAATATTGAGAAGAAAGTATTTTGGAAACAGCATATTCCATACAGAAAAGGCTTTTGTTTACACATGGCATGGAAATCCTCAGCCAATTGGCCCTGTAGAGCAACATTAGACCCTGAGTCAGGAAGGACACCCCCACACATATCCTCAATGGCCTTCCTGATGACCAATACTTTCCTGAACTGGGGCCATAAGATTTGCCTTTCTTTGGGATGTATAGCTTAAAATGGGTTGAATTGGTTCCTTTTGCCCTTTTCCTCCTGTGCCCATCCTGCCTGCATGACCTCAACCCCTCACCCTGAACCAGCAGCTTAATCCAGAGGCACATGCTGCAGAGGCAAGCGAGTGGGGTCCAGAAAGGCTGGAAACCACCAACCTGATGGATGCAGAGATGAAGACACCTGCAGACACTCCTGAAACCCATTGGAGTGTGGACTTTTTTTAATCACAAGCCCTGGAAGTTGCACTGTGCACAGAGAGACAGGGATTTGTACATCAGAGGCAAAGACGCGCCAGATGAAAGGGCACGTCCTCTTCCTTGCAAAAGGGCCTTGCAAGCAAATCAAGGGTTTGTTGTTCTATACTCTTTCATGGTATGAATCCTGTCTTTAGGTTAGGAAGATGAAGCAAGTGATGCTCTCCTGTTTGCATTTGATTTGTCAGCTGGGATATTTTAAATATTTTTCTTCTGTGTACTCAGCATTGCTTAGAGGCAAGAAGAGAAAAATATGTGGAAGCAGCAGTGAGCTGCTCCTGTGCGGAGTCTGGACGTACAGGTTGCCAAAGTTTCTTGTTTAGTCTGTGAAGCATTAGCCAGGCTTTCTATGGACCTATCACGTTTGCACTCTTTTCTTGCATAAGAATAGGACGAAGATCTCCTTGGTGACCATGCCTCCTTCATTAGTCTTCCTAGTGTGATTACTATTTAAATTCGGACCAGTTTTCTCTCCTGATTCTGCCCTGGGAGGTGTGCACAGCATTGTTGCCAGGAGAAGAGCTGCCTCCTAGGTCAGGGCAAGAGCCTGAGGCAGCCTCACCCCACCACTTTTCCACCATCCTTTTCCCACAGATTCAGGGATGCCAGAGACAGTTCAGGCCAAACAAAATGTAATTTTCCCATCCCAAGGATAAAGGGCTTGAGTCAGACCTGTCTTAGGAAGGAGCAAACCTGGGAGCAGGCACCAAGGAAAGAGCTCTCAGTTTTTCACAGACTGAAAGGTCTGTCTATTGAAACATTTTTTTCAAAAGAATCTTTTTCCATGCTTTTCCCCTTTTCATCTCCCTCACTGAGGGGCAAACAAGGAAGGAGACATTTTTCTAGGAATTACACTGTACCAACCTTTTGTGTCTGACAGCAGTTTTACCAATAAATCCTTATCCAAACCTCTGGCGTGGAAGTTTCCTGCAGGTGAAGGAAGAAACATAGTATTTGCCTGTTTCAAAGAGAGGGAATTTTTCATTTTCTAACAGTTTTCTTGCATAAGAATAATCCCCACTGCTTTGCAGGATCCTTGTCTTAAAAGACTTCTGGGGTGGATTAAACTCCTTGGCACCTCCTCAGTGATTAATCAGTCTCAGTAGGTGTTTATTGCTTTGTTCACTACGGCACAGGAGAGATTATCCCTTAAATATACTTGACTCTTTTGGTACCATTCAATTACACCAAAAACAGCCCCAACACATATACAATTATTTTGAACTACTTCTCCAGTAAGGAGCAATTGATCTTTGAGAGTCTCTTCCTCTTCTTGTTATGCTGATTAATGGGCTTGGAGTTTGTCCCTGAGAGGAAAACATTTCCAAAAATAGATGACAGTTTCTGTCTTCTTATTTCAGTCCCTGGAGGGCCCTTTACAGCCACAACGAATCCTGGAGGAATTTTCCCATTTCTCCCCATCTTTTTTAACCTTGCCACCTCTGTGATGGAGCTATCCAGCTTTCAGTGCAGGTGAATGACAAGGGAATTGTTGGTGCATCTTCTCTCCCTTCCCCCAGGGAGTGGAGGTCAGGTCACAAAGAACTGGATGGCTGCTGCTGAACTGAGGAACCACTTCCTCCCCCGAGAGGCTCACAGGTCCTGGGGGGCATGAGACAACCTGGAGATAAAAGCCAGTGCAGGTCCCTCCCATGACAGAAGAAGGAATTTGTCCAAGTGATGCAGATTTTTGATGCTGCTGAATTGTGATATTGATCTCATTCTCCCATTAGGGAGGAAATGACTTGAGTGGTTCACAGCAACTTGCACTGACATAACCCACAGAGGTACTTCGTAGCATCTTCAGAACATTCATTCAGGAAATGTACTGGTGGTTTGGCCAGTTCCCCTCTGCTGCTCCCCATCAGCACAGCTCTCAAAATCTGTATTTCCATACTACCACTGGTTTGGAGGTTGGTTCACCCACGACACCTGGTCTGCTACTGAAGTTGGCCAAGCTGGGACGGTACCACCCAACACCAGGATTGCTGCCTGAAGGAGAGGGTCAAGATGGGCAATGCCAGCCAGGCTCAGCACAGCATGTGCTGCTCTAAGCAGGGCACCAGGGCTTTGGGCAGGGTAAAAGATATTTCACCTCTACTTAGGGCCACTTGTGTGTGCCTGTGTCCTGGGAAAAGATGGCAGTGTCCCCATGGTGAGGCACTACCCCGGGGAGAGGACAATTGCAGTGTCAGAAACCAGTGGTCATGGCGGGGGAGGAGTGAGAGAGCCTGGTGCTTCCCAAGCAAATCTCCTCTGGCACTGAGAAAAGCTGGAGCATCACCCTGCAGTGGATATTCCTGGCTATATAATGACAGAAGTCCTGGGAAAGGGGAGAGGGTGGGTGGCAAAGAGGGGGAGGGAAGCGGGATGAAGTGCGGAGTGTGGCCTGGGGAACCCAGCTTCCTGCTGGAGAAAAGCCCGTGCAATTTCCTACTTCTAAACATGAGTCTTATATCTAATTGTACATTTATAGCTGCTCCCATGGCAAGCAGATGGGTCTGCAAGGCATTTTGGGATTGTGCATTGTAGTTACTCTTACCCTAGGAAATTTTTTTTTAATACTATCCCATATGAAATGAAAATAGCCAGAAGGGAGAGGTAACTGTAAATCCCAGATCTTCCCATCAACCATGTACAAATAAAACCTACTGTATAAGCAAAGTAATGCTGCAAAAACATCCACTGGCAAAACATATGGAATTGGAACAAGCTGCACTCTTCCAGGGGATTAGTGCCTCGGAGCAACCACTCCTGCTCAGGCCTTCAGGCTCTGAGGCTTTACGCCAGTGACCACACACACCACAGCAGATGATGTGTAGCCATGGCACTGCACTGTCATGGCATGAGAAGGACACAGAGCTCTTGGAGTGAGCCCAGAGGAGCCCACTGAGATGATCTGGAGACAGGCTGAGAGATTTGGGATTGTTCAACCTGGAGAAGAGAAGGCTCTGGACCTGATTGCAGCCTCAGTGTTTCAAGGAGGCCCATAAGAACTATGGGGAGGAACTTTTTAGCAGGGCCTATTGTGACAGGACAAGGGGTGATGGTGTTAAACTAGAAGAGGGAGATTTATACTAGATATAAGCAAGAAATTTTTTACAATGAGGGTCGTGAAGCGCTGGCCCAGGCTGCCCAGAGAGTTGGTAGATGCCCCCCCATCCCTGGAATTCTTTAATGCCAAGTTGGATGGGGCTCTAAGCAACCTGATCTAGTTGGAGATGTTCCTGCTCATGGCAGGGGAGCTGAGCTAGGTGGCCCTTAAAGGCTCCTTCCAACCTGAACCATTCTGTGATTCTATGATTTCAAGGAGGACTCTGCTTCTTTGGTGCAAGCTCAGTGGGGTGGTAGCTCACGTCCTGCTGGTGGACTACCCTGCTCTGAGCAAGAGAGGTCCAGGGCTGTTTGGTTGCTGCATCCCGGGGCTGTACAGGCATTGTTGCTGCACACATTTTGCCTTTAACAGAGTAACATGGAGTGGTTTTGCAAAAAAGTAACTATCTTTTGTTACTTTTCAGGAAATGATTTTTAATATATTTTATTGAAGCGAGGGAAAAACAATTTAATTGTGAGAGCTGCTATGAACCATATTTAACCTCCGAAGTACTAAACAGAGTGTTTTCAGATAAGTTATGGTTTTTAATCTAAGTTAAACCATTATGTACATAAGCACTATGTTTTTGCTATTCTAATAACTGCCAGCTTGGACTTACCAGTTCTTTTTTTATCATCTTTTTTGTCTCCCCAGACAGACTGTTCCATTTGAACTTTCAGCAATATTTTACCTTTTATCCTTCTTCATTTCTTTTCCACAATGCACAGTGCAATCCTGTATTCTTAAACCTGAGCATCATTTCCCTCAGCGTACCTGGGACTCCCTGGCTTTCCTAGCAGTTGTGAAATGTCTGGATCTAATTCCTGCTTTTGAGAAGTCTGTGCAAGGGGTTGCACTTCATCTGTCCTGGCTGGCATCCAGTGGTCTGTGTTAGTTTAACACGCTGATTAATATTTTACATATACTTTACTAGCACTTGAAATGAAGTTTCTTCCCTGCAAAGATTAATTACTGAATGAATGGTATTGAAACCCTATTATTCTCATAATTCATTTGGGGAAATAATCTTGGTAAAACATGAAGTTAATTATGTGACAGCAATGGTGAGGGTTTAAGATTTACACTGATTTCCCTGCCCTTTGAATAACCATCCTTAGGTTGCAACAAAACTCTCCACAATAACATTGTCATGTTCAAGAGGTGAAAAAAGCACATTTTAAGCAAGAAAGCTTGACTTTTTAGTTTCTCTGTGCATAAGCATCACGTCATTGTGATTCCTTCCCAGTGCTTTATATATCCATTGGGCCTTCCATGCAGAGACCCAGAAATGCTTTACAACCATGAATGAATCACAGCCCTGTCCAGAGGTCAGGTCAGGATGCCCCGGCTGCCTCAGGAGCAGGTCGGGCACAAACAGGTTCAGGCAGGGAGGGGAAGGGCAGAGCTGAGCTGAGAGCCCCAAGAGCTGTGCTGCTGCACCTGGGCAGCACTCATAGCCAGAGCATCCTTACAAGAAGAGTATTAATAACTCTGGTTTATTCCCAGCAATCTTTGTCATAAAAAAATACATCAGGGTCACACACTCTGTTCCCAGCAAATAATAATCCAGAGACAGTTGTTTTCACAAAACTTTTTTTACTTGTTTTCTTCACCTTTCTAGAGAAATGAACGTTTCTTCTCACACCAACCACTTTTCCAACCACTTTTCAAGTGCACTCCAGGAATGGCCATGGTGCCTGGTCCCTATCCCACAGCAGCACCAGCAGCTACTGGTGGTGTTGCCAAAACAAATGACAAAGAGCTGTGAGCACAGCTAAAGGGCACAGGGAGCCCAATACGGTTGCTATTTCTCAACCTCTATTCTCAGTCTTTTCTAGTTAAATCTTAATGTAATTTATTTAGTCTTCTAGCAATATTGAGTCAAGAATATGAAGTTTAAAGTTATCCCCCACCCTACAGAACAGGAGATAAACAGCTAATCAGAGCCAACAATCCAACACCTTGCTGAAGCCATTAAATGGTCCATGCAATGTGGTTCTTCTCTCCTGCCTGTGTTCCCCTGACCATGGCTGTGAGGCTGGCATACTCTTGCCCTGGAGATATGGCTCATGACTTCCAATCCCTCCTCTCTCTGCAGGATGGTGGACAACTTCACTCTCCAAGATCCTACAACTCTGTGGAGTTCCTTCCTGTCAATGTTAGGAAGACAACTTTTTTCCTTAGGATAATTTTCTTGTGAATTTTCACCTGTCTCAGTTGTCTCCCAAACACATATTGAACATTCTCAGTTTCTAAAAGATCTCAGATTTTGGGGGTTCTGGTCCTTCAAGAATATTATCAATGATCATCTATCTCAATTAACCATGCTGAGTCCAAGTTGTGGGGTTAGGATGCCATGAGCTGGTCTGTTCTTGTGGAGGTGCTGACAACATTTGTCCCCCAAGCAGTATCAATACAGCAGGTTTAGTCTACAAGCAAGAGGCCTATACAAAGAGGCACCATTGCTGAGAAGACCTGTCCCCACGTGGGAGCAGATGCCCTCTCCAACACTAGAGCTGTTAGTCCTGCTTCAAGAGAAGTCCCTCTGGCTCTTGCTGAGATGATCTCTCTCTTTACCACCATTTAAATACTCAGTGGCTTCACTTCTACAGCCTGTCCCCTACACTACCCATGGAGAGGTTTCCACTTTCGTTACCAGGAGCCTGCACATGACTTGGTGATTTCAAGCAGAGCTCCTGGACAAGGAGGTGCTGGGGATCATTTGCTCTGAGCTGAACGGGTCTTTTCAGCAAGGAAGGTTAGTGGGATGTGCCTGTAAAAAAAAAATAGTGCCCCCTAAAAAAATTGCTACTGACACAGGACTTTATCTCTGGGACATGATCAGTAAACTATGATGAAAAAAATACTCTCTTTGGGACTAAAACTATCAGCTTCTAAACTCCTCAGGAGGCTGTAGCACAAAGACACAATATGAGGGCAGATAAATCAGTGCTGCAATCATATTTCTACTGTGTAAGTCAAACAGGCATTGTCTTACGCAGCTTTTTTCCACTGTAAGTCAGCTTATGACAACGGTTTCTACCAACACCAGCCATGTGCTGGCAGACTCTCTGTCTCTTGCCTGAAGATAAAGATTACAATAGCATTTGGGTGGAGGCCTGGGCAAGGAAGTGCTTCCCACAGCATCTCCCGGGATGTTGTCCGGAGCCCCGGCAGGCATGTCTGCCATGCCTGGGGCCCACAGACCTGCTGGGATTTGCAAGGATTTGCAACACCCACTCACTGAGCACACCAGTGGTCAGGTCTCAGGTCTTATGTCTCCTGCAGGCGAGGAGCTTGTCCAGAGGCAGGTGGGAAACTCCACTTGTGTCATCTGCAGGGCTCTGCCCCCACACTGGATGGTGCAGCGGCCTGGAGGGAAGTAGGTCTTCTTGCTTCTACTTATAGCAGGAAAAATGGAGATGCTGAAGGACATCGTGGCCATGCTGACCACTCGTTTTCCAAATCAGCCAAGTCCTTAAGCGTGTGAGTAGCCCTAATGAATTCAGCAAGATTACCCCTGTGCTTAAAGTTAAATGCATCCATAAGTGGTTGGCTGGACCAGAGCCAGGTGACTCGGCATCTCACAAGAGATGGGGAGAACATGCCTCACCACTGGCCAGCATCCCGAGGGGCTGCTCCCCATCCCTGAGCTCCAGGGTGGCCCTGGCTCTCCCAGCAGATAAAGTTCCACTACTGGCTGTGTCTCATGGCAGTGCCTCCCTTGAGCACCTTGCAAAACTTCGGGATCTCCCTGCTTCGAGGAGCTACAGGACCCCATCACCTCCACACAAGCTGGTCCTGCTGCTGCCTCTCCCAGAAGTGAGCCACCTCTGCTGGCAGACAGTGGCACGGCTGTCCTGGGGAGATCAGAGCTACCCCCAGACCTGGCCAAGTCAACTCTTTCTGTACAGCCTGTCAGTCCCGCTGTCAGATACACTCACAGCACAGTGTGTTCACATTTTTCCCTCTCTGACCCTCAACATCTCAATTTTCTGTCTGCCTTTGAAATCTTGGCTAATTAGGAGGCTACATGTTCCCTGTGAGACTGGCCTTTTGTGCAGAGTTTGTAATTAGAGTGACTGTGCAGTGCTCTATTAATTGCAAGAATTGTGATTTTTAGATTAATGAGTTAATTGCTAATATCTGCATACGACATTCCCTCAAGATGTATTACATTACAGTAAATAAACCTTGTGTCTGGAATGGCAGACATTAAAGGAAACTGCTGTGATTAGCTTGAATACTTTAGATAGCTAAAATAATATTTACTCAAAACACATTGTGTGTAAAACTGGATTTTAGAGCCTTCTCTTTCCCCCAGCCCCCTTGCTGAGTAACATTTAGATTTGATAGCTTGCAGACAGGACCTGCCAGGATGCTGCTCTTCCCATAGAGGATCCTCCACCACTTCCCCAGCCTGTCCTCCTAACCCAGTCCAACCCTGTCTGGCTTCCACATGGGCTCTCCATCAATCTCTCCATCTCCAGCTACACTTCGTATCTTCTTTAGATTTTACCCCAAATGCTGAATTTTTGTCTTTCCTTCCTCCTGAGGGGATGCTCCAGCAGCCTGCAGCAGTTGCTGTCACCCCTGTACGTGTCCCCAGCCTGCAGAGCAGCATCACGCAGGAGGCAGCAAAGAGCTGAAGCTGCAGAAGTTGCAACAGGATGGAGGGAATTATCCATATTTAAACTCCCAGGCTGCTCCTGCTTAGCTGTTGTGGAAAAATCCCACTGGAAATGTAACAGCCAGAGCTAGCCAAGACCTTGGTAACAGCTGAGTGATTTTCATCAGACAAGGAGCTGTTTGCTGAAAAGTGTAATTTTGGGACAGCTGAAACTATTTGCAAATTCATCATGATTTCAGGAAATAGTCTCATGTAGGAGAAAAGTCTCAGATTAAAACCTTTCACGGTTTGATATTTTCTAGATTAAGTGTCTCTTTTTGTTTTGAAAATGAAATTTGATTTAGATATTTATCTAAATTAAATAAAAACCTGCAGAGAATGAATGCAAATGCTGGTTTGCATGACAGAAACCCTTCTGGGTTGGCTCGGGGAGTCCTTTCCTTTTTTTGTACTTTCTGTTTATTTGTTTAAACAAAACCTAGGCTCTACCAAAACAATTTCCCAGGATTTTAGTTTAGTGCATAGGCTGAATTATTCACATGAGTTCTCAGAGGTCCTTTCCAACCATGACTATTCTGTGATTCTGTGATTCTGAGTTGCTGTCTTACTTGCTAATGCATAAAAATAAAGGGAGGGTGAGTTAATTCCAGTGATGAGTGACTTTCTTTCTGCTTGGCTCATCAGTATCGATACCCAGTATACTTCTCAGGGGCACAGAGAAAAGTTTAGGTGGGAATTTGTCATTGCATTCATGCTTTTTAAAACTCCTGTTTGCCTCGGCTACTGAGAGCCAGCACAGCTTGAGCACCGAGGACTGTTCCCCCCTGCACACCTTCCTCCCAGGTAGCTCTCTAACCTACTGCTTGCCCACACAGACACTGAACACCAAATGCAGCTCCACTCCTCGCACACACCTTATAAATTTAACAGTTGCATTTTTGTGCTGCTAGAGCTGATGTGGTAGAGACTAATTCCAACAAATACAGTCTCGTATGAATATGTCCGGATTGCATTTGGCCTTGGGATGCTTTGAAGGGAAGCTTTTTCACCACGCTGATCCAGGTTGCAATTTGGCCACTGTCCTTCAGCCTCATGTGTTGTTTTTACCACAGAAGTCATGAGACTGCAGCCAGCGCTGGTAGCCACTCTACAAGCTCTGGTAGCCCCAGGGAGGGGCCTCTGGGCTTTTCCCAGGGAGAGGCAGCTGCCAGCTGTTGCCTGTGCTCAGCACAAGGCACCTTTCAACATGAACGTGAAGAGAAGAGATGTATTTTCATTCCAAAAAGCACTGGGCAGAGTTGGACTGCTTTGTGGCTCCTCTAGCAACAGTCATTCTGCCTTACCTGATTTCTCAATTGCAGTGAAATGTCAGGCTTGGGTGGATAAGGAGGCTGGATGTGAGGTGTTGGGGCCAAAACCTTCAAGATGAAAGATGGAAGATGAAAAGAAGGAAGTGTCCTAGACAAGGAAGGGCTCCAAACCAGACCAAAGTCTGTATACACATTTGGTACCTATGAAATATCATCTCAGTGCTATTAACTAAAGAAGTTACCTTGAGGTGACTTCCTGAGTATCACCAGGTTTTCTCTCTCTGACTCACATGGAAGCTGGACTCCAAGCACTTCAGACTTACTCTAGTATTGCCTGCGTGTCAGACAACACATAAGCCAGTGAAACATTCCAAATATCCTGGATCAATTCTTAGAGGATGAATGCATGAAAAACTTGTTGGCCAAGGGGGTGGAGCTGAAATGAGAGAGTAGTTGACCAGCACAGATCACCTCTAGCAGCAGTCTCCACTGTGCCAGCCTCTCCTTTGGAACTTGAGGATCTTTAAGGTCCCTTCCAACTCCAAAAATTCTGTGATTCTCCACTTCTTGCCCACCACCTCCAGGTGACAAAGATTTCCATCATTTCTGCAGTCTGGTTTTGCTCACCTGAGACAAGACACCAGATACAGCAGGGGAGAAACCTGCTCGTTTTGCTCTAACAATGTATGTTCACTGAAATCTGGAAGTCCACCAAGGCTGTGGCCATGCTAATTCTCTGGGCATGCTTGATAACCTTTAACAGATATGCTCTTAGGGAAAAAGCCCTGCTTAGAAGCTGGCTCCATTTGTCCATCACCACTGAATATGCTGCTTGTCAAAATGGCATGTAGGAAAGGATCAGAAACTTCTCTTACTGGAACCTCCCTAAAACCATGGCAGAGAGTGTGTGTACAAAAATATAGGACCCAGCAGAAGGTTGGTTGCACCATGTGCCTCCGTGAAGATGCTGGAGCAAACAGGATCTTCCATCCTGTCTCTGGCTTTTGGGAGATTTTTTCCTGAGCACAGATCTTGGGCATCAGGATTTCCTGGGGATTTAACAGCAAAGGTTGAAGGCATTTCTCTGACTGCCCTTTTCTGAAGTCTAATCAGGAAACAGGAACATAAGAGACCAGATTTTCTGTGCCTTTTTATCTTTCTCTTTAAAGGACTGAATTCCTGTGACTTACTTATTGCCAACAAAAAAAAAAGTAAAAATGCTTACTTGGAAACTAAGGGTGGTTGGTCTTCACTGCAGAGGTCTGTTGCTTTATACCCTTTCTGTTAAAGCAACAAAAATCCTTGTGGGGACACAATTCAATCACTACAAGAAAAGCATACAGTGCAGTGCAGCTTGTTCCAATTCGGAAAGTAAAATAAGCAAGATGGTCCAGGGCGTGTTTGCACCGATATAATTATATCACAGTAGGACTTCCAGTGTAGAACTGTTTCAGTTTAAAAAAAAAATAAAATCCTATCTCTAGCTGTCAGTGCTATAACAGGAGAGCTGTTCTGGGGAGGACTGTCCTTTGCTTCAACGCACACAATCTGGCAAGGAGCAGCTTTTGGAAGGGGTGGCTGCAATTTGGCTACAGTGCTTTGTCTTCCCATAAGTATTTTGTTTCCTTCAAAATGAAGCAGAGGAGGGGTGAGTGCAGGTAGTTTTGCTGCTCAGGTGTGGGTGGGATCATTCCCAAATGCCTGACTGACCTCTAGGGATGTCCCTTCTTCAAATACCCAGTTAGAGATGGTGACAGTTCCTTCTGGGGACAGCATCCATCGCAGGAGCTTGTGTTTGGTGGCTCTGGGTTATTTAGCTCATAGCAGCAGGTACAAGGCTCAGGCAGCTCAGGTCCCTTTGTATTGTGCCAGTTCCATCTGCATTTACCTCACTTGCTCTTGAGCTGACACCACGTTTGCTACATCTCTGGTGACCAGGGAGATTTAAGACGCAATTGTACTATCAATGAAATGCAACTTTTGCCTTCCAGGCGCTTAAATCCTTGGAGGACCTTGTTCAGGGCTGCACTGCTTCAGTTTTATGCCAGTAACTTCCTAATTAGCATAAAATTGAAAGATCAGTGCTGGTGAGCTGGATGCTGGCTGGGGCCTGCTGAAACCCAGATTCTCCCTGACTTATGAGGGACTTTGTGTGAATCACTTAATCTCTTTTCCCCTGGTGTTTGCTTTCACTCTCTAGCCTGCAGGTGCTTTGGGACTGGGATGATCTTCCCAATGACAGTCAGTATGAGAAGGACAAGGTCAGATCCGCTGTCCAGGCCAGTTCTGGTCCATCTCGCTCCATCCCTTGTCTCCAACAGGGGCCACAGTGGATGGATCAAATATCCCTTCCAGCTTCTGACAGCCAGTGATTTCCTGAACCCAAAGACTGTGCCTAGATGGGCATGTGCAGTAATCGCTGATGGATCTGAAACCCATGAATTTATTCCAGACCCATTTATCCCATGACATAATTCAGCTCCACAGCATTTTGCATGTGCACGAATTGATTTTCCACCACAAGAAAAGATTCTCACTTTTAAAACCTGTTCTCTAATTGCAAATTGATACATTCTTCTCTTAGAAGAATCAGTGAATACTTGTTCTCTATTCCCTTCCCATACCCTTCAGGGTTTTGCAGACATCTGTCATACCCCCTTTGGCCAGCTCTTTTCCAGCCAGATCCCAGATAATGCTCCAGGCACAACTGTAATTTAAACAGGGAGTGACAGCTAGAACAAGGCAGCCACAAGTCGGGTCCAGCCTGCCCAAAACACGGCACTGAGGAACACAAGCACAGCATGGTTCACTCCAACCACCTGTCATGGCCATGTGGGGCCATTACCAGTGTCCCAGCAACTGGCAAATCACCTGGAAGGCCCAATTCACCTTTTCATTTTGTTCCCAGACTCTTTCCTATTGGCATTATAATGTTAACTCTCCCAATAACTGGCTTACAAGACAATCACAAACAGAACTCAAACTTGGGTGCTGTAGTATATTCCCCATTAAGATATTGAAGTAAGCAAGCAATTGAAGCAAGCCAGCATTTATGGAAGGTGAGCATTGAGGAAGCTCATGGCAGAGAAGGGGAAGGGCTCTGTGTGTCTTTATTTAATAACTATTTGTTTTGAAACACCTGCTGCATACATTAAATTAGTGCATCCAAATGCCCTTCAAACTTTAAACCAGACAGATTGATTGAAGAACCTTTCATTAAACTTCCTTAGAAAGATTAAACATCAGCCACGTGTTTTATGAGCAGAACAATTCTGCTCACGTGGTGATGACATTGAGATGTTGTATAGAAGGGGTCTACAAATGCATATGCACTCTGTGAGGCTTTTCTCCAGACTTGTAATTCCTTGCTTAAGAATATAAAATAAATAAAATGGAAAAAAGAATCCAACAACCAAACAAAAAAACCCACCCAAAACCAGCCACAGAAAAACCCAACAGTTCTGCAGAACAATTTCACACGCATGCAGGGGGGGAAAAAAGCCAAACAGGATTATCAAGAGAGAAATTTCTTGTATGTTTGCATCCCTTTGCTCATGTTTGCAAAGGGAAATGGATTTGAGGATTTCCCACCAATGCTGAATTCAGTGTCTGTAGTAGGGCAGAAGTAATAGGCACTGCCTCTTCCTCATCATCGATTCAATCCAAGTGTTCTCAGCGTGTAACTCCTTTTCTCTCTCAACGGGAATAAATTTGCCAAGAAGGGATAATACCAACGTATTATGAAAAATATCAGCCAGCCCCTAGATTCATGCAACTTGGTGAAAATCAGTCAAAATCTGTATTTAATTTCGTGTGAAGGAAGTATGACAGCCAGACCACAGTTACATCACAGAACAACTCTTACTATTCCGATCAATGTATTAGTGAATTCAATTGGTTTATGTATCGTATTAGAGTATCCCATGTGTGTTGCTGGCCTCACAACACACTTCTTGCTGCAGTCGATGCTGGTGGAGGATTAAGGTGTCCACGTGTGTGGATACCCCATTCCCTGTCAGCAGCTCCTCTGGGACCCCCCACTTCTTTTCCCAACACAACCACATCCTAGCATTCAACAAATATTTAACCCCACTGGAGTCTTGTCATGCACAGATCCTGCAAAATGCAGCGTCAGGGCTCTGGGAGGGAAAAAACAAGTGCTGTAACCTCAGCTGCACGGAGCCCCGAAGCAGTAACATATTAACACCAGGTCGTAGCCTGACAAATGCTTTTAAGAGGCCACAGAACCAGCCCTGCTCTTTCCCACCCCTGTGAGCACCTCTCTTGGGGCTGAAGGCAGAACCAGGTTGGGGAAAAGATCCAAATGAATGTAAGTGGGTTTTTTGTTTTGTTTTGTTTTTTTTTTGTTTGGTGGGTTTGGGTTTTTGATGGCTTTTTTTTTTTTTTTTTTTTTTTTCCCCTGGGATTAGTGTTCAGCTGGGTCTGTTCCCTGATCCACTTCACCTTGCAGCTGCATAAATGCTGGGGCTGGCAGCAGGAGGAGGCAGCTCAGGCCGGGCCCACAGGAGCCAACTGCTTCTTGAGGCACTTGCAGCAGCAGCTGAGCACAAGGATGCAAAGAGGCTTTTTTTTTTTTTTTTAATAGACTTGGGTTTCTTTCCAAATTAGAAAGAACCGAGAGGGTTTTTGCACAGGCTGCAAATAACTTGCACCTTTCCAACCAGGAGCTCAAGGTACACACCATGATGCCACGGCAGGACAGGGACGGTCAAGTCTTCTGGCAGCTTGAACCTCTGCCTGCAGAGCTGCTCCCAGAGGCAGAGGGCAGGCAGGGCAGGGAGGGCAGGAGGGAGGAAGACAACCCCAGGTCTCAGAACACCTACAGAACACACACAACCACCCACATCAGTCTAGGATCAGAACCTGGGGGACCCAGCACCTCAAATATCAAGGCAGCATCAGTAGGAGATAACAAATGCTGGCTGGCTCCCGTTAGAAACCTGCTCAAAATACTCCCATGAAGTGGGTGTGAAAAAATATTTATTCCTGGCAACCTCTGAAATCAAAGCTGCCTTGATGTTTTGGGGTTTTTTTTTCTATGCTGAGCAAGATTCCCCGTGCTTATAAACCCGACAAATCCTTTCTCTCTCCTTTCTCTGGGCTCCCACAGAGAACTTGTGGCATAAATAAGTCCTTTTCATTAACATTAAGTTAAATACTGTTAGGTTGTGAAACTCCAGGCCTGTTGTGCAAACCTTTAAACATGTAACAAATAATGTTGCAGTAATTAAATACTAAAAACTAATGCTAGAATAGGGCTGAGGAGGGCAATTGCTGATCTAATAGAGATCATTTTAGGAATATTTTTTTTCTACTGGTGCAAACTTTCACATGGGGTGACATCCTTGCAGTAAATTATAGGAAAATCACCCTCATAACTAGCTTCCTTTTACAGGACTGATACCAAATGTTGGATTTTTTACTTCCTACTAGATTAAATGAGAAATAATTGTGTTTGATGGCACTTGTATACCCATGTCAGTCTGGTGTGAGATCAAAACTATTGGGAAAACAACCCGTCTTCTACATGTTTAGTTACAGAACAGCTTACTAAATATATTTGGGAACATATTCATCCCTGGTTTGCAATAATTAAAGCAGTGACATGAAGGGTGCATTTCTCCCAGTGCATTTGAACATTAAACTAGACTACTAATATTGGAAGTGGAGTATGCAGTAAAATAATTCATTTCTCCAGGCTCCACATTTACACGCACAAAAATCTTTAAGGAAAATTCCTTAACGTTGTCACATTCCTGCTTATTGTACCTGTATTATTGACAGTTGAGCCAAACTCTAGGCTCAGGTTTCTAGAACTGGTAGAAAACAAATTTTTGCCACCACTGATTTTTTAAAAAAAACATGAGCATGTTCTTAAACATAAGTGGTTATTTTAATGAATATCCATTATAAAGTTGCCAACATATGCATTCCAAAACAGCTATATTTTTAAAACTGGTAAAAAATAAATGGGATATTGACATCAGTGCTGAGTTTGTGGTGTTCTTCAGCATATAAATTTCATTTCTAATGATCAGACTTGGCCTCTGACTGGAAAGGATCTAGGCAGGATTTGTGTCTGCCTGTTTCTACATAGAACTGAGTAATGAAGTTGCACAAACACTTGGAAAAATAAAATGACTGGTCTATTCTAGTCAACAGACGCTGGCTCTAAATCTGCAGAGATGCATGCACTTAAATTTATGCACTGAGAGTCATCCAGCTGAAGACACTCTGACTCCTCACACTGCACAAAAGCCAGGCAGGAGCATCGTCCTTGTAGGATCAAGGCCCATATTCGCATCTGCAAATGAACCTCTTTAAGAAAACCAGATTGTGATTTTTTTTTAAGTTCCTTGTAAGGTCTTGAGAAGTACCAGTGTAGCAGGAGGTGCTGCACTCATGCTGACATGTAGCTGAAGTGTAGAGGGGAAGTGTGACTGTGCTCCTGGGTGATGGAGTGCCTCGTGCGACGCGCGTTCAGCTGCTCGGAGCCAGCATGTGGGTCAGGAAACAGTGTTGGAAGGTTCCCTCCATCCACTGCTAAGAGAAACCGAGTTATTCATGAGAGAAGCATGTAATCCCTCACTAAATATAATTACAAATTCATCAGATATAACTGACAAAGGGGCTTCAGGCTTGCTGTTAGATTCTAGTGAGCAGTTACTGCAACACGAGGTCAGTGCAATGAGCAGCAGTGGGGAGGAGCAGTATTTCAGCAGGCAAGGAGAACCCTGGCTGACAGGGAACAGGGGTGCCACATAAGCCCTTGCACCCCCAACACCCCATTCCCATATTGGAAGGGTTTATGAGAAGTTAATAGTTTTAAAGTTCAGGTGAGTTCACCAAAATTAAATGTGGGGAGGACTTGGTTCCTACACGGTGCCAATAACTTTTAAGTACAGCTACCAAAAGGTTAAGATAAATAGAAGGGAGGGAGAGGAACAACTTGATTTTGCTTTGCTTTGCAAGCATCCTGCATAAACAAAGGTTTTGGGATTATTCTTCTCCTAGCAGGGATTATCTGCATAACCATCCTCAATTATTCCTTCAGGAGTCTTTTAAAATACAGTCAGAGAAGGAGATGTGGGGAATCCGCCTTCTAGATAACAGTCCAGTGCCTGAAACTTCTCTCCAGAAAGTGGATAAAATACAGAAATAATCTGGAGGAAGGAGGCCGGAAGAAAGACCTGCCCTGAGCCTGCCCAGGCAGCAGGACAGCCTTATTCCTTTGCCTCCCATGGCTTTGCTTTGCCCCCAGCCTGCTGCTCCTGAGCTCTGGGAAGCTCAAACGCCCCACACCCCAAGCTCGTGCTGAATTCTGCACAAACCAGTGAGATATGAGAGGAGCTGAAGCTCCTTCATAGTTGGGCAGCAGCTGAATGGAAGTTTTAAAAGCTGCAATTTGAAGTTAAAATTGTGTCTTTTCAGGCACGTACCCCACCGTACGTATTCTGTGTCTTCTCTCTTAGCATCTAATCACCAGGGCTGTTTCACACTTGATGAATGTTCGATCACAATCCTAATAGATTGAAGAAAAATCCACGTGCCTGAGGATTGCCCCCTGCTAAACTCGAAGATGTTTGCTTCAGAGCTTCCTCCTTTACAACCTGTAATTTAATTGATCTGGTAATATTTGTGTCTTTGGCCTCAACGTATGTCACTTTGTTTATATTGTGAATTCAACATTATTTATGAGGAGCAATAATGGTTTTCCTGTCCCGTGCTCCACCCCCAGTGCACATATAATGTTTAACAAAAGAAATCAGCCAAAGCAAAGAGCGATGATGGGGATTGTGATTAAGAAAAATCACCTCTGAAATGCCACGGGCAGTTCCTCTGTTGGGGCAAATTGCTGTTGGTCATTGCAGCCCAAGGAGCTGCCCATGGTATTTTGACAGTCTGCAGTGTTGCTAACGATGGATATCCAAGAAATCCCAGGAACACAGAGATGGAGATTTTCACTGTGAGTTTTCCTGCAGGCAGGTGGAGTTTTCTCTTCAGAGGGACTTTTGCCAAAGGGGAGAGTGCAGAATTAGGTGCATCTTCCAGCCGAATGCTGTGAGACG
Source organism: Apus apus (assembly GCF_020740795.1). Classification (NCBI taxonomy): domain Eukaryota; kingdom Metazoa; phylum Chordata; class Aves; order Apodiformes; family Apodidae; genus Apus; species Apus apus. Next base: position 3,506,763 of record NC_067285.1, read on the forward strand.
TTCTTGAAATCAGTGCGGGGGTGCCTGGCTGTACCCCACGTCATGCAGAGCCTGGTGTCCAGGGCTGGCCCTGGCTGTGGCCATCTTGGCACCTCACCACGGGGAAGCCCTGTGAGCTGAGGCTACACGAGGCTTCAACTTCCGTGGGACAGAGGGAGCCGCTCCGGCAGCAGGTGCTCGGAGAGCAAATGATGGACAGGGTGTAAACCTCCAGCAACAAGGGTCTGGAACATCTTTGTAAGAGCCAAGATCTTTAGGCTCTTCACCATGTCATTTCACCCACAAAAACTGAAGCTCGCCTGTTAGTTTTGGTGGACAAGTGATCTGGTCCGAGGGGTTTATTTGACTGGAAAAGGAATGTGCTTTTCCAGAGGCTGCTTGAGAGACCCGGGATGTGTGTCATGCAGAAGGCTGGCTGATTGTACAACAAAAAGATGGGATCACCACCTGCCCACGGTCTTGTGATAAGCAGATGAGGAACGTCTATCAAAACATGAATGCCCAAACCTGTGGGGGTACCGCGGGATACAAACGCAAAGCCCCGCACGTCGGAGCGCGCTCTGGTTACCCCGCGCTCAGCCGCGGTTCCGCGACAGCCGCATCAAACCGGGCGCTCGGCGGGGATGGAGGTGCCGGCCCCTCCGTCTTTCCGATGCCAGCGGCGCGGGCTCGGCGCGCCTGGTGGCCTTTATTCCCCGGCCTCCCGGCATCGATTCCCAGCCCGCTGCGCGGAGCCGGGGCGCCTGGTACCGTAACCCCACCGGCGAGCGGACGGGGATGCGGGCGATACAAAGAGGCGCGGGGCGCAGCCGGGACTTGGGTACCGGATCCCGGGGTAGGGGGGTGGGGGGGATGCGCTGGGACCCCCCCAAGGAGCGGTCCCCGGGACTGGCAATGCCGGGGGTGGGGGGGTGTCGGGGGGAAGTCAAGGCAGGGCCCCAAGGGGGTGGTGCGCGGAAGCCTCGCGGGTGCGCAGAGCGCGGGTGGCCGAACAAAGGCGGCCGCCAGCCCTGCCCGCCCGCGTGTCGCGTGTGTCCCCGCCGCGTCCCCGGGCGCAACAGGCGCCGCGCCCCGCGGAGCCCCTTCCCCACGGGTGTCCCCGGTGTCCTGTGTGTGCGTGTCCCCCATCCACATCCACATCCACACACACACGCCCCGGCGCCTCCCGCCATCCCTCCCCCCGCCCCCCCCCGCCCCTTCCTCGCTGCGTCTGTTTGTACTTTAGCTGATCCAGTAATCCCCTGAGAGAGCCTATTTGTAGTGAAGAGTATCTATAGGGGGCGAGGCTGGTCCATGTGGGTTTGTGTCATTGGTTTGCAAGGAGAGACCCCGCCTATCGCCTAAAAAAAAAAAAAAAAAAGAAAAAAGAAAAAAAAAAAAAAGGGAAGGAAAAAAAAAAAAGGGGGAAAAAAAAAAAAAAAAAAGGCAGTGAGAGCAACTACCTCTCCCTCCGCTCAGCCAGCGCGGAGAGGGGGAGCGGCCGCTCCGCCCAGCACCGCCCGGGCACTTTCCCCCTTTTTCTAGCTTAAAAAAAAAAAGGAAAAGGAAAAAAAAAAAAAAAAAAGGAAAAGAAAAAAAAAGAGGGAAAAAAAAATAAATAGGAGGAAAAAAAAAAAAGGGAGGGGGGGGGGAAAAAAACCCCACAGAAGAGCCAGCGACCCTCCCCCTCAAGTTGCAATTAGCAGCGTCCCCGCGGCTGCCGGGCTCCGCGGCGGGTCCGCTGCCCCCGTCCCCTCCCGGCGCGGCGGCGGGCGGAGCAGGAGAGCGGGGGGGGCGGGGGGCGAAGGATTAAGTTGGTGTGGGTTTTGTTGTGGGTTTGTTGGGGTTTTTTTTTTTTTTTTTGTGTGTGTGTGTGTGTATTTTTCTTCCTGCGCGGTGTGCGAGCGGGTGGCGTGTTGGGTGTTTTTTTTTTTTTCTTTTTTTTTTTCTTTTTTTTTGTTGTTGTTGTTGTTAAGGTGGCTCATCTCCGGCAGTCGGAGCCCGGCGGTCGGTGGTGGATGCAGGGAAGGGATGCGGGGCTGAAGCGCGGTGCGGGGCTGCCCGCGGCCGGGCCGGAGCCGCGGCGGCCGGGAGCAGGTAAGGGAAGCGGCGGAGGGAAGGAGGAGGGAGGAAAAGAAACAAAACAACAAACCCACAAACCCAAACAAAACAGCGAGGACATCTTTCCTTGGATACTATTCCCCCCTCCCTTTGGATATCACCTTCCGTGGGGATGAAGGAGGAAAAGCCGGGTGGGAGATAAGAGGAGGGGAGGGGGGGGGGAGTGTGATGGCGGTAGGAGGCGGCCGCGCAAGTTGCGCGGGCGGCGGGGGTGAAGTGGGGAATCTTTTGTTGTGTCGGGCCCCGCATTGTTTACTTAGTGTCGAGCGTCGCCGGCAACATCTGCCGAGGGATTAACGGGGCGGCGGCGGCAGGAAAGTTTGGGCGAGGGGGAGAGCCCCGCTGCGCGGCCGCGGTGGCCGGGGGACGCGGAGCAGGCGGCCGCGGCCCCCCTGGGTTGTTCATTGTTTAATTCTTATTTTTGGAAGGGGGGTGGTGGTTAGTTGGTTTGTTTTTTTTTTTTTTTAATTATTAAAAAAAAATAAAAAATTGAAACAGTATTTATTTTTTAAAAAGGAAAATCTTTTTAATCATTGTTAATTTTTTTTACTTGGGCTGAACGGCCCCTGCTCGCCCCTCAGTCACTTCGCGACTCTCCCCGGGCTTTCCACCCGCGGAGGTGCGCGGTGCCGACGGGCCGCGCCTCGCTCCTTCCTGCCACAGCCGCGATCCCCCCCCCCCCCCAGCCACGGGGCTCCATTTCCCCAATATTTATCGATTCGATTCTATTTCCCCCCACCCCCAAACAGCCGGTTTCGAAATTTTTAAACCGGTATGGCTGGGAAGCACAAGGAGAGGAGGTGCGCAGGGTTAGGCGTGCTGCTCCGAGCTCGGGCTTTTCACCAAAAAAATAATAAAGAAACAACCCCCCCCCCCCCATCTCCCCAGACTTGCTGAGGGGAAAGAATAGGCTTTTGTCCTGCCGAGGGACGTGCCCCTTAGGTAAATCCTGCCTGGGGCTTAGCACTTGGTACTTTGCCGGGTCCCATGGCTCTGCCTGGCTGGGCTTGGGAGGAGGAAAGTGGGAGATGGAGATCTCAAAGTAGTAGAAGTAATTTTTTCCTTCAGCCGCACTTCTCCGCTGCCTCTGAATTGCCTGCGATGAATGTACGTAGCTCTAATTGAAGTACTTTAATCATTCACACTTGATTAAGTGTAGCGTGACCGGAGGAGAGGAATACACCCGGCTCCCTAGGACGTGAGGGATGGTGTGACATTTTAATCCTGTGTTTTAAAAAACATTAGTGAAGCAGGAAAAACGATCGCCGGGGCCGGTGAGGTATAATGGGCCGTTGTTTTCATACAGATGGTGGCTCAGCGACGGGAATGAAATTGCAGTTATTGCAGATATTTAGACGGAATGGGGGGGGGGGGGAAGGCATGTACTTTTCAGTTTGTTTAAGCAGAGTGAAGAAAATAATGATAGACGAGATGGCTGGTGACAAAATGCTTTTGTTCCCGTTTCCATCAGTGCATAAGGGCGCCGACCTGCTTTAGCATTCTTTAAAGGACTCTTTTCCCAAGGAAAATTGAAGACGGTCTCATTATAGGGGAGTGTGTTCAGAATGCTATGAGGTATTTATGAATTCAGAGGTGGTTGTTGGATCGCAGACATTTCAATTACACATCCTGTGGTTTAAAAAAAAAAAAAAAAAAAAAAGAGAGAAAAAATATCGTTGTGGCAATGTGTTCTGTAATCTGTTATTACCACAAAGCTGATTTGTGCTCGAGCCCTGGAGCTGGCTGAGGGAAAGGGTTTGGCCACGGGGCCAATCTTCAACAAAGATTTGTCAGCTTCGACCTGCAGAACTTTCTTCTGCAGCCTCACGTTCCCATAAAAGTGATTGTTTGGGAGACGTCACCTATTGTCAGGTATTTTTCTGGAAATTCTGGCGTTGTATGTGCAGACTGGTATATTTAGAAAGGAGCTTTTTGGTTTGGACGGGTTTGGGAGCCCCACCTGTTAGTCCTTAGCAGGGACAGAGGTTTGCCTTCATCAGCAGCAAACCCAGGTGCACCTGGGGGCTGTAGATGGTTACTCACTTGAGCTCTTTCTAGTCATGGACATTCAAGGTGTCTTTCCCTTTAAAAGTCATAACCAAGTATTTCTAAAGCTGAATAGAAGTGAAGATAGTTCAGTCAGGGTGGTGAAACACTCCTGTGTTTTGAAATACGGATTGCAGGAGCATTTAAATTTTCCCTTAGGATGTTAGACCGAGATACTTCCTTGCTCCAGAGTTTTATTGCCAACTTTATAGTGTACAAATTGTAGATGAAGTTTTCTTGCTGTCAGTGTCCTGTGGCTTTAAGGTAGTTTTCTTCCTAGCCTGGTCTGTTTGGGGTCCCTGAGGTTTGGCTTTGGAGTGGGATGCTGCAGCCCCACAGATCCCTTTTATCCCAGCTCACTTTTTGAGGGCAAAGCTGTGCCCTTTTCCACTTGTGCTTTTCCTAGATGGAAAGTATTTGTAGGAATTTCCCCATAGTAAAAACCGTACCACAGACTGTTGTTTCTAAAGACTTGTCACTGGGGTCCAGTGATAATAATCCTTGTATCAGGGCAAACATCCAGCCCCAAAGCAGACACGAGTGGGAAGTAACACACAAAAGCCTTTGCCTAGAGTTTTTGATTTAATCCGTCAGGCTGGTTGCAGTTCAAATGAAACTTCTTTGCTTCAGCTGAGTCTCGTAAGAATATGTACTGGGATGAAAAAAACCTGTGCAAGTGGGTTTGGGTTTGCCTAGTCTTGTGGAACAGGTAGGTTAATTTTCACTGGTTTTTTGGTGCTGTTTATTAGCTGTGGGAATTGGAAGCAGCTTCGTCTTTAAGCAGGAGAAATGGAAAAGCTTCTCTAAACACGGCACTGGCAATTTGCAAATGTTTTGTTAAAACCTGGGGGATGGTGCTGTCTCATAAAATCTGATAGGTGTCATATTTACTCCTCACACCAGACCTAACAAGTATTCCTTCATTTGCTTTATATTCCAGCTGTAATAAATTAAGGAGGAGGAGGGTGGAGCAGCTGGTGAGGAGCTCTTCAAACTAGAGTGATTACACCTGCCCTAGAAATTAGGAGTTTTCAGAGAGCTGGGAGCCCTGGTCCCCAGCAGTTTCCCTCCCCCATAGATCTCTTTGCAGTTCCCCCCTCCCTCAATAAAATTACCTTTTTGGACATTCAGTTATTCCAACAGAGCTTGAGAGCAGCATTCTGACCCAGTCTCCTGGCTCCTGGGGTTTGGATGCAACAGAGGGTAAGGAAGCCTGATAAGGCTCATAGCAATTTTTATACTTATTCTTCTGCTTCAATAGAAATTATGGTTTTGTTCTAAGAAAGATAAACCTCTGAAATACCTTTTATTTCCTTTGCACAGCCCACTTAACTCTTAAAAATGAAAATTATTCTTGCTCTAAGGATATTTAGGTTATAGTGTCTGCCAGGAGGAATGACATCAGGGTGACTGTGCAGGCGGGAGTGCAGGGTGGTTGTTGGGGTCCCCTTTTCAAGGAATGCTGAAACTTTGTGGGGGAGGTTTTGGCAAGTAATCTCTAGTTTCGTTCTCGACTGGGATAACACAAACATTTTAGCTGGGAATGGGTGTTTTCTCCACTGCTGTACCTGATACTGGAAGGTGTTACTCCAAAATGCACCTTTTCATTCCTTGGTCTGCCTGCGCCAGCTCTTGTTCTTTCTCCTGTGTTCTCATTCTTAATTTTTGCTCCTTTGCCAGAGGAAATAAAGTCAAGTTTTAGGTGAAAGGCTGAAAAATTGTCACGACTGTCCTTGGCCCCAGCAAGGGTATGGAAACCAAACCTCAACATGCCCTGTGTGTCTTCTCGTTCTGCTCAGCCCATCCTAGTGGGGGCATTTTACAGAGTACCAGGAAGGCACCAGATAACAGTTCCTGTGAGTCAGCAGCAGTTTTTGTTATCAGAGCACAGAAGAACTGGTTATTTATTCAGTTATACAGCGGCCAGTGATGCTTTATGACTGTGCCCTGATGATTTCTTAAGAACCAGGATTTATTTTCACAGGACCCGTTTAATCACATCTCCAAGGCAAGAGGGGCCTGAGTCTAAATATGCACCGATCTCGCCTCAGTTTGATGCCCTATTTGATTTTGGTGTTGAAACTGTGAGATAATCCCTGCTTCTTGGGCTCTGGGGTCCTTTCTGGTCGTTTGGGTTTCTTGTACTTGGTCTGGTGAGGTGGGAGCACAGTAGAGACGCGTGAGGAGATCTTGGAGGTTCTGCATGGTGATGGTGCTTGGGGAGATCTTGGTGGTCCTGTTGTCGACATCAGTGGTGGTTTTTTGCTCCGTAATGATTTGTTAGTGGCTGGGTTATATTATTTGTAACTTCCATGGAATTTATTCCCCATATATCAAAGCTGTGGTGCTGCAGAGAGTGCTCTGCAGTGTTGCACGTGTCACTGCCTCCATTCCCATCACGTTTTTGGGTGGTTCACAGCAGTATTGTCTGGGAGGGGATGCGTGTAGCTCCTGAGGGTTTGCCAACTTCTGGGGGTTGTAGGCCATCTTGAAATTCCAGCAAGGAGCAGAGCCCTCTCTGGGGGGGTGCTGGCGGCTCATCACTGCTTGACAATGGAGGGGAGAGCCCCTAAGGTGCCATCACTTTTCAGGGTCCCCTCCTACAGCTGGTAGGAGCTGTGTGCACTTACCTTACATGGTCATTTTGGGTATTTCATCCTTGTTTTTCAAATACATGGTCTTTTGGGTGGATCAAGGTAGGCATTTTGATAGGCATCCATAAAGTCCCATCTGTTCTGGGACTTTACTGTAAAATGCAGATAAAACCCAAGTTACTTGAATACACCAGTAGTAGAGTTGAATTTTTAATGACTTGCTCCTTCAACCTTATCTGGCAGCAATTTTAAATATCCCTTGAGCTTATGAAAACCAGTGATCCTGCTGAAAGTAACTGCCCTGCTTATTCCTGAGCTTCTACCGATCCCTCCCACCAGAAGGAGGCTTTTTGTATGGTTAAAGCAACCTGCTCAGTTGTTGACTTTTGGCCTCTGCTTCCTGGGGTCCTCTCCCTAATCCCTACGAGCAGTGGGAGATCAGGAAGGACCCTTGCCACCATGGTGGTCAAATAAAGGTTGACCAAGTCTCATCCTTCTTCAGACCCAGAGGTAGAAAGTTCCTTGCTTGTGAGTTTTTGGGGACATGCTGGTGGGAACCTCTCCAAATTGAGTTTTCACACCAGGGTGGCCACAGTTGCTCCTGTGAATGTGAACTTGTGTAATGTTGTCAAACACTCAGCCACTATTTCTTTGTGACAACGCATACCAATTATTGCTTAAATAGACTCCTGAAGCACAGCGTGGAGGGAGAATGTGTGGATCTGAGACATAATATTTACAAGGAGCCAAGTCTTTAATGAGACCAGGAATAATGCAGATGGATTCTCTGTTGCTAAATATAACAGATAGGGAATGGATGCTGCCTGTCATTTTTCTTAGTGATCCGTTCGCTTTGGGAAAAGAGTAACTTCTGTGCTGAGGAGGTTGGCACAAAATTGTAGGAGATTCCAAAAATTACCCTGGGTTTTGGTTATTATTGTAATAACAGAAAATTCTGGCTCTGCAAGGTATAATTAACCCTGGCTGGGACTATGGTTGAGCCGCTTTGAGATGCTGGTGGGCTTTGGGAAGAGGGATGGGTGTATGAGGAGAGCAGGATCAGCCCCGAAAGAGGCAGGAGGAGGAGGTGGAAGTCTCTAAGTTTCCATGCACCTGATGCACTGATGGGGTTGCTGACGTTGGGACGGCAGAAAATAAAAAATGACAAATCACACGTCTGGCTCGTGTGCAGAGTGTGCTCTGTGGGATGTGATGAGCTCTGCTGGTCCTCAGCCTTTTGCTCCATCCTGCCTTTATGGTTATTCCTGTTTATATCTATGGGAAACTGCTAAGATCTCCCTCCATTCTCAAGCAGCATTTCCGTTTTGGCTCCATTTGTGCCTGCCAGTGTGAGCATGGGGATAGCTCTGTCACCAAGGGGTGTCCCTTGGCTTTTCTGCTTCTTTTCCATCCTGGCATCCCAGGAGTGTGCTTCCATCCACATACAGACCTGGCTGAGGCTTCTCCAAAGTGTGAGGTCTCCAGGGCATTCCTCTAGGAATGTTTATGTTCCAGATGAAGTTTTTAATTAAAAATTGGCCTTCTGGAGGCCCCTTTGAAGAACTGCATGTTGGCTTTCCTCATCAACTCTCCTCCTTGTCTTTATCAGCATACCCTTCAGTTTTACAATGATATATATGTGTGGGAGGGGAATGTCCTTTATTTGTGTTAGCTGGAGGGAAAACCCTGTAAATTCCCCTTTAAAAATGTGTTAGGCCAAATACGAGAGGTGGTAGTGGCACCTGTAGAACTGTCATAAAATGTCAGCACTTTTTTATTTTTATGCTGAAAACCAGGTTCTGCATGAGAGGGGATGTTAGGAGAAGCTGGTAATTTAAGCAGAGTAATTAGGCTAAATACTAGCCATTACACTTAAAAGTTGAGACACTCGAGCTTTGCTGTGACTAGTTGCGGATGAAGTTAATTTCAATTCAGTATATGGAAAAAAAAAACCCAACTTTTCATCAGCTTTCATAATCTTGCAGTTGTCTGAAGTTTCATGACCCGGCAGCACAAGCTCGTGTAGGTTTTAGATTTGCCACTTGTCTGAGCTGGTTCCTCTTGTCATACAAAAATGGGGCAGTGCAATGTTTGAGCCTAGAATTAGGGTATTGAGAAGTGTAGTGGACCTGTGGCAACTTCAGCATAACAAGAGTGTTTCTCAGGTGAAATAGCTATTCTACCTCTTTTCTGTTCCTAGAAGGAAGCAGGATTTTAATATGCTGTAATAGTATTCCTAGGTGGGAACCAGGATGCAAGTGTGTCTGGTAGCCCCATAGCTGCAAGCAAAGTTGTGCCAGGGCATCCAAACTGGCAGTGTCTGTTCCTTTTTCAGGCAATTCTGTGTTATTCTGACATATTTTTCCCATCTGTGATGTTTGAAGACCAGAAAGCGTCTAACTGGACCACATTATCTGGACAACAGTTGTGAGTATTAGAAGCAGTGTAGATAGATTTAGGGAGACAAAGTGCAATTTTAGCTTTGTCTAGCCAAAAGTTCAACATATTTCATGAGTTTGTGCTTCCTTGGAGGTAACCCAACTTCACTAAATACTAGTTCCAGCCTTGCTTGGAGCATGAAATCCCTCTCACGTTTAGCCCCAGGCAGCAAGGTTGCAGTCAGTATTTTTATTGTGGTTATTTCTGCAAAAATGGCAGTTGACTGATGTTTCAGAAGGAAGAATCTGGCCAAGTGGCTCTCCATTGTCAGCTCACTTTCCCAGCCCGTGCTCTGGGCAGTGTAAGGTGCTGGATGCCAAAATGAGGTGCAGAGTCCTTGTGATATGGTCCATGTCTGCACATTCTGAGAGAGAGATCAATAGTGAAGAGCAGAAAGCAGAGCCTGAAGCAAGAAGGAAAGGGATGCAGAGGGAAGCTGTGTGTGGTAGTGGTGAGAACAACCAACAGTTTCTGTAAAATATTAGAAACAAAACTTAGGTTACTAGGTGAAGTTACTAAAAAAGACAAAAAGTTTAGACTTTTTTTGGGGAAAAGTAATGCTTTCTCTGAGCTTTGTGATGATTGTGGCACAAGTGAATATTAAACAGCTTCTGATTTAGCCAGACCTTTGTACATCAGTGCTGGTGTCTCTTGTTCAAGAGGTACAAGAGTAAACTGAGCCAGGAATGTGACTTTTTTTTTACCAAGTCTTGAAATACTGGAGAATTCCCTGTGGACCACAGCAACCCTGAGTTGGATTAGTACAGGAAAGCAGTAAACAGGCCAGGCTGAGCAGCACAGACCTGTCAGCTTCACAAGTCCTGGGCAACAATGCAAGTTGTTGGGGAACTTGTTTAATGAAGGAGGGAAGGACAGAGATGCTCTTTGTCTCCATCAGCACAAGTTTAGGGGCAGCACATCCTTGAGAACTTTTCTTTTTCTTTTTTTTTTTTTTTTAATTTAAAAAGCTCATGGATGAGTTTGGTAAAGGTAACTGCAGGGATTTTTGGTCACTTAAAATTCAGTGAGAAATGCAGCTTGGTACAGCACCGCTGGTTTGGCTGGGGATGTGCAAAAGAGTGACTGGCTGAGACCCAGCAAAGTGTCATTTCTCAAAGTACAGTTGTAACATCGGAAATAATTTCCAAACATCTATTTCTAACAGCTTCTTTGAGCTCTCATTTTTGTCTGTATGCTGTAGAACGTGGTGGTGAGCAACCCGTGGTAAGGCAGAGAGCTGCTGTTGCTAAAGCTTGAAATGTCACTAAGATTGGGGAGGTGGCAAATAATGGAGAGGAGTGACCGCTGGTAAAAGCAATTTGTAGTGCCTGGATACAAGCAGGTGATATTTCTCAGATGGCCAACTGTAAATTTCTCTATCTCAGAGCAAACAAGGCTGGCTGTACCTCCAGGATGCTGCCTGCAGGAATCATGTCTTTATAGCAAAGCAGGGAGTCACGAGCGAGCGCAGCTAATGTCATTTTATGGCCAAAGGTCTTGTGTGCTCCTCGCTGACAGGTGGCTGCCAGGCTGGAGGAGCAGGGACATGGCAGCCACCCTGTCCCTGCCTCCTGGCAAGGAGGGTCTGTGGAAGCACTGGAGGAGTCAGGAAGGGATGCAGGGGAAGGGTCCAGGACCCCCATCTGCTTGACTTATGTTGGAGAGTGTTGGAGGGTAAATTGATTAAAGCAATTAGTGTTGTCATGAGGAAAGTGAATTGAGTAATAATAAAGAGCTCTTGGGTCTAGCAGGCAGAGTTTTAACAAGTCAGGGAAAGGCTAGAGCTAAAATCCATGTGTTTGGTACTGGTGATGGTGGAAGAGGCTGCTGAAGGTGCTGGGGGTTTCTCCACTTTTGGAAATGCTGGTTTCAAGGGTGTGTCTTTGTTGGCGTGCATGATGCTCAAGCAGGGATTAATTGAGGTAAGTTAGCATGTGGTGTGTCAGGCTGGAGCACCGCAGTGGTCTCTTCTGACCTCAAAATCCACAAAACCCCATCGTTTAAATGAGAGCATCCAGATGTTTGCAGATCCCAAGCACCAATGTTGCTCATTTTCTTCAAGAGAATGATTTGCAGGGAAGTGACCTTATCTGAAGGAGGAGATTGCAGGATGTGACTTAAGAAAGATCACAGGTTCTTAATTTCCATCCGTTTCCCCAAAAAGTCCCTTGTGTCTTGTTGCAGGGATGAGTTCCCTCCAATGTCAACACCAGGTACTTAGCACTAGGTGAGAAGTTAGCAGGGGCCACCTTGGTCCATTTTATGGCTAATGCCTGGGGCTGAAGTGAATTAAACTAGGTGAAGGAAGGAAATGAGGGAGGATTACTTTTTCTGAGAGTCATGTGCTTTACCTAATTGTACAGAATTTATTCAAACTCTGAGTCAGCTCTTGATGGCCACAGAACATCAGAAATAACTCAAGCCCTGGAGGGAAACTTCTGAGCTTAAGAATACAGACAGGAGGGCAAACTGATCAAAACCAGTCAAATCCAGATTTAAAAATTAATTTTACATTGCTTATGTCATGGTTGGAACAAAACCAATGCATTTGTGTACAAATTTGCTTTTCTTTTGACATGAGGACATCCAGCTGAATATTTGCAGACTTACTGTGCTTTTAGGTGAGTTTGCAGGTTGGTCTGTCCGTCTCCATCCATCATTAATGGATGAGGTTTGTGGGATCGGGGAGCTCTGGTCCTTGTTTTGCTTGTGTTTGCAGGAGCTGTCATGGCAGGAATGTTATTCAGATCCCCTAGATTTGCTGGGTGTACATTGGCTTTTTAGGTCTAAAAGTTGAATATAATAAAAGGTTGCAAAGAAAACAAGGAGCACATGAAAACATGAGTGGCAGAAATATTTATTGGTTTATTTGGCCACCCCAGGCCTCTGTGTGCTGGCTGACCTCTGGGAGCAAAACTGGAGCAAACCAGGAATTTGTTGGTGCAATTACAAGCAGGAGAGTACGGTGGGCTCACATGGGAGCACAGCTTGGGCTAATGGTGTGAATTAAGGACGTGGAGATGTTTGGCTTTGTATGATTTAGCTTAAACAAACAAACATCACATTAATCTCATTACTCAAGCGAAGGTAATAAACCTTTAAGGCACTTAAAACATGCCAGTATCAGTTAGCTGTCAGACACGTTCCCAGGCAGCTCCTCTGCTCCTGCACGTAACATTACTCGTGTGTAAATGCTGTTGGGATGAGGAGTTACTCCAGGGGTGGCGTGGCTGGGTGTGAATTTAGTGGGAATCACAGATGCAGTGGGAATTGCACTGGCCTGGCTGGGGAGAGCACAAAGGGGGAGAGGATTTTTGCTTCTGGGTACCAGGCACTGTCACCTTGTTGGCACGAGGCACCAGTGTCCCTGAGTTACTCCCTTATCCTTCCCCTGTAAAAGATGCAACTGCAAAGGTCCTTTTGGGGAATGTAATAAACTCTGAAATTGTCATAAAAAGCCATGTATTCCTGTGTGCTGCATCCTTACATGGCTCTGGTGGTGTAATGGATGTAACGGACAAACCCAAGCCCAGGGAACCTGGTGACTTATTTAGCATCCTATCCAGGGCACTTTGGAGGGAAACAGAAGATTTTTATTAACTTGGACATGCTGGACTAGCCCAAGAATCTTCTGTTGTCTTTCAGTTGCATTTGTTTGGTCTTTAGTTAGGTGGAGAAATGACTGAATGGCTTGTCATAAATACAAAGCCAAGAGTACCTAGCTATTTTGATACAGATCTCTTAATAGAGATTAAACACAAAATAAAGCAGAATGCATCAACAGTCATATTCCCATAAGCAATATTGTAACTTGTATGCAGTGTAATTATATTTTGTACACTTGCCAATTAAGCAGTTAGGCTTTAGAGAAAAATTACTTTCAAGGGATGGAAGAGAAGTATTGCAGTAAATCAAATAAAATATACATGTGTTAGAGGGGTTTGGGTATACAGCTGAAATTTTAAAATGTCCTTCTGTGTTCAGGTTGCAGTAGGCATAATGCTCTGTGGCTTTTTGGGGGACTGGAAAATAGCAGCTAGGAAAAAGAGGCATTAAAAATACAGTTTCCTGGGATAAGTGTGTTACATGGAGCTGGGATTTTCCTTACACCTTCAGGAAAACAGTTTTTACTTTAGGAGTAGGTGTGTGTTCCTTGGTGCTGGGACAGACACCTGAGCTGGGTTTCCAGCACATGGCCAGGCTGGGCTTGCTGGGAACTCTGTAAAGTCATAAGGAAGTTAACACATGCTGTGGTTTGCTGAGCAGGCATGGTACCAGTTCAAGAGCTGTTCTCTTTCATAATGTAAACTCAGTGCAAGGTGAGTCTTAGGGAGTTTGTTGCTGATTGAAGCAATACAACATGTTTTTATTATACCATGGTGTCTTTATTTGAGGATTTCACACCATTTTGCAGAGCTGAGGTGGGCTGAATGGACTGGCCAAGACCGTGCTTTGTGTCCAAAACGGGCAGAGGGGATCCCTGTGGCTCTTTCTCCCCATGAGCTGTGGGAGCCTCTGCTCATAGAGGTTCTCTTCTGTTTGTTTTTTTTTTCCTCTAAATCATTAAATATATGGTTTTATCAGAAACCCACAGCACTACTTTAAAAAGGATCCATCAGCATTTTCAGTATAATCCCCTTTTGTTTTAAGGATTTAAGCAGCCCAGAACATAGCCTCCTGTGGTGTTCATCTTTCCCAAAACCAGCTAGTTTTTTAAGAAAGACCCTCTGGATAGTTCTGCTGTCCTTTCCTGAACTCTCTAATGTAAAAACAGTCCCGTAAGTTAGATTAAGAAGGAATCCAGGCTCACCAGGTGTTTGCTTTTGAGGTGTGGCTGAGTTTCTGAGGCACAGGGCTGCCAGAGACGTGTGTGGGCTCCAAGTGACACTGGGCTCGTGCACCTGCAGCCTTGGAAATCAAATGTTTGTTATCTGAACTGCTGGTGTTTTAAATGTTAATGTCTGCGTGTGCTTGGCACAGGTGGTTGTTTCAGTGATACAAATCTGCACGTTTTTCGAGACCTACAGAAGATGTTTGTGTGTAAAAGCTTGTGCTGAGAATTTAGGTGGAAGATGAGAAAAGAGTAAAACAAAACCCCTTCAGATAATTGTGACTTAGACCAGGGTCACCAGCTGCCCTCTGTCTCTCTTCCTGGCTTGGAGCATCACCTTCCCGTGTGGGTTGTGCCAGCTTCTGCTTGCCCAGCTGTGCTCGGGGGAGGATGAGGATGATGCTCTTGGGCAGGCTGTGGCTCCTGCGCTGTGATTCCATGCCCGGACTCCACTCTGATTTCATGTACACTTTCTGCTCCAACTCCATGCCTGGTCTCTGCTCCATTTCCATGCCCAGTCTCTGATGCCAGCAGTGATTGGTACCTTTTTTGCTCCTGACGCCATCCCTTTGCTGTGCTGCGCCGTAGGAGGTGCCGAATGCAAATCTATGGCTGCAGGGCTGGTTTGATTCCCCCTCCAGCCCTGTGTGTTTGTTCCTCAGGAGGCTGGCAGCCGAGGCAAGTTTATTTCTGCCTGTTTATTTTTAGCTTGCTGCTCCTGGCCCTGCTGTTGGTGCTTTGCAGTCCAACGGTGTGGAGTGGTGCAACACTCGCCCGTGTCCATGGGGGGTTTGTGTCTCCAGGGCTTTTACCACCAAGCTCCGTCCATGTGCACAGCAAGAAGGTCACGTTTGGAGATGATGAGGGCTAATTATGGGACACAAGCAGCAAATTTCACAGAGGGGAAAATAAATTCTCGCCCCACACGTCCTGTGTGGATGCATTTTGCAGTGGGTTTCTTGCCTTTGTCCCAGATTAATTCCTGGCTTCATTTGCAGCTGCGTTGCTTGCAACAAGTTGGGGTGAGTTGTCCCAGTATTAAATAAGAGATCATGCACTTCATTGCCTTGAAAACCATACCACCACACTAACATAAAGCAAGTCTAAATTGGATTTGACATCACTTTTTTCCACCAACCTGGCGCTACCATGCCTTCTTCTCAAGATGTATGACTTTGGTTGAGCTAAAGAGTTCCCGTGTCCTACCTTGGGTTGATCAGTGCCTCATAACCTCCCCTCCTCTCCCTCCTGCTGGCCTGAACCTCTCTGCTAATTTTAATTTGAGAAGAAATAAACCAAGGTATGCTCTGAGTATAAGGAGATGATTATCACAATGGAATCATTACATTTTGGTACTTGATTTGATTTGTTAGCTGGAAGATTAGTCTGAAAGCAGAGAAAAAAATGAACGTGTTGTTGACTGTAGGAAGTTTTTTATGAGTTTTTACTTATGTTTAAAGGAATTCCTCCTGTGACTTAAGTAGCAGTGTAATTTATTGGCCTATCACATTGAATAACTGAATAAATACATAGAATAAAGTCAGGAAGAATAAAAAGAAATGGTACCAGGTTCTGTGGGTGTATGGTTTCTTTTGTGGCAGGCAGGAGCAGTGGCTTTCAAAATCCCAGCCATACGGATCAACAAAAATAACCCACGTGTGGCATTGGGGAAAAAAGCTCATGATCCCAGTGTGTTCTGCATGAATTAAGTTATGGCAGGAGGAATGCTTAAGGCCTGACTGTATGGGATTTATGTTATGTTCCTATATTTTTTCCATAAGTATCTTCATGATATATTCCTTCTGTGGCTGCTACTTCTATTCTTGCTTCCTGAAATCAAGCAAATAGCAGGATCCGGGTGGGAGAAATAGTATCTCTGCTGGGCATCTTAGGTTGGGAGCTGCTGATGTTATTCAGAGTGGTGGCAGATAGAGATGGAGGAGAACATGGGTCTGCTGGACATGGGTTTGGAAACACTCAAGAAGTGAAGGGGCTACTTGGAGGTGGGGCCAGGTTAGGACAGGATTGACTGTGGGGTTGATGGTGCATCCATCATGGGAAAGCTTATGTATGGAAACTTAACTCAAAAGCCAGTTTGGGTGAAGTTAGCATGTTTTCTACTGCTGCTGTTGTAGAGGACATGAAGTTGGCATGGCCCTTCTGTGGGTCAGGCTCCTGAGATATGTCCATGTACCTGGGATGCTCATGCAGTGGAGCACAGTCACCTTCCAGAAGCTGCCCCTTAGCACCAGACGTGCGTTATCACTTGGCTATTAAATCTTGTCACTCCACACTCGGGGGTTTTTACATTGTGTCCTGGGTCAGCAGAGTGCAGTAAAGTGGAAATAAAGGCAAACCTCCTGCTCTGGCTCTGGAGAACGTCAGTGACGAGTGCGCTGATTCTGTCAGAGGAAATCAGGGATGCTCCTGCGCCTTGGAGCAGTGACGGGGGCCAGGCTCCGAGCTCTGCTGTGCTGCTGAAGCAGTGCTGATCTGCACCAGCTGATGACGTGGCCCAAAATTGAATTTCAGAGTAGCTCAGACATGGACCAGGCTCACTGTGTTTTTGGGAAGCCTGTTGGATAGATTTCCTGCCTTTTCCAGGTGGCACATCCTGGTGTTGGCAATGGTGGGTAAGTGGAGAAGCAGAGGCAGAACATGAATTTCATCCTGTCCCCACACTGCAGAAGTGTCTTGGTCAGGAGCACTTTCCAAGTACAAGGAATGGGAATAACACGGCCTCTGCTAGCAAACAGTCATTGTCTTTGTGGGCATTGGAAAAATTATTTGGTCTTCAGACAGGCTGTGCTGTCAGGTGCTGAGTGTCCTCCCTCACCTTGGAGGATGATGCTTGTCATGGTGTTCAAGAGGCTGTAGGAAGAAATGAGCTTCCAAGGGCGATGTTGAGTTTTTCTGGGAGTGGATGGTGTGGTGGATGTCAGGCAGGATCTCCTCTGGTGGCCCAGCTTGCAGGACTTGTACAGAAGATGTGATTTATGGGAGCAATAGGAGGGTGTCCCACCTCTCCAAGCTCCTGTCGCTTTCCTAAATCACGTCAAAAGGAACGTGCTTGCCTACAGTATTTAACTTTCACTGGTTTTATTTAAATAACATTTATGATACTGACCATCAGTGTTGTATCTGCAGAAGGTATTGGTAGATTCATAAACCACAGTAGCTGTTCATGAAGGGATTATCTGTTGATATTTATCATTCCAAAGGAGGTCTTTGGGAACCTCCGGACATCTTGGACACCCTCTGGTGTGGAAGAGGAATGGGGGCTGTCACTTTGTTGTCCCGCTCAAGCTAAACCCTCCAGCATTGGTTCCCCATGGTGGATGGGCAGGTATGAGATGGAGAGGCATGTTGGGGAGAGAGCATGAATTGTCATGGGTGGGGGTGGGAGGCTGGTTGTTGAAGTCCAGTGTAAAGTTCCTCTCCATCCTTCATCAACTCCATTAAACTCATTTATGGCCTGATGATGAATGTCACGCATGAATCCTCCAATAAAATGCTGATTGTGATCCTGGCTATTTTTGGACAAGCTTGTTTTGGACACTTTGCTCAGTGTGATCAGCACAAAGTGCTGCCAACGTTGGGTCCCCAGTGCCTGACACCAATGTATTTCCCACACTACTGAGTCTCTTTAGTGTTTTTCTGAATTGTAAAAACTGAGTGTGAGGTTTAAGTAAGCCAGAGTTGGTGGTGATCCTATCCTGATTTACATTACGATGGCCATGCTGTAAGTTGCTGTGTTTTGCTCCACAAAAGTTGGGAGCAGTAGGATAAAGTCTTCCAATAAGGAGCAACAAATTTTCCTCATCAAGGAGAAACTGGTGTACACATTGTGTTGAGTAATTATAGAGTACAAGGAAGATTTGAGATAGGAATTGTGGCTTAATCTCCTGCACTTCATTACATTTTCCCTGTGGTGGTAGCAAGAAATGGGAGATATATTTTATTTTCCAATTTGAGTGTGCTTGCTCAGGATGGCCTTGCTCTTAATGTTGCTTCACGGGGGAGAATTTACAGTGGGGATTTCCATTAATGCTAATGAGAGCTATGCCCATGCACTGCACTGGCCTGGTGACAGAGGAGGAGAAGCAGTAATTAAATTCTTTGCCTTTTCAAAAAATAAAATGACCTTACAATGTCCAGTCTGTGGGTAGCAAGGCAGTGAGGATGGGGCTGCCATTGTTGCCATACTGGACCGCTTAGCCGAGAGGGTTTTCCTGTGTTCCTCCTCCCAGTTCCTTAAAAACAAAAGGGGAAAAAAAGCCAGAATTACGTTTTAGTTGTGGAGATTAATTAATAATCTAGGGATAGATATTGTGATTATAAAAGAAAACATACAGGTCACTAAGATGAAGTTGTCTGAAATGTGTTGCAGTGGGTTTTCTTTATGGTTATGATGAATGCACTCTTCCATTTAAAGCCATTAGGTATAGTGCTGCACTTGATTTAAACTAAGTGCAGTTAATATTTTTGGTTATAAATTTCAGGTCTGCTGGTAAGAAATAATGAGAAAGTCCCAATTCTTCATGTAAAGCAACCACAAATTCCTGTTAGAGGCGGGTTCTTGTCCTGTGGCTGGTGGGGAAGGGCTGGTTGCATGTGGGGGTGTCGCAGCGAGCGCGGCGTTAATAGGAGCTGTCGTGACACATCTACTGTAGGGGAGTCTATGGAAAGGGAACGAGGAAAGGGCTGTACTTCATCAGTATAAATGTCAGTAGCATATTTTAATAAATTCTTGATTTTGCTTGGACTGTTTGCAATTGCATATTTAAAAGGAATCTGCCAGCCCCTTTCGAAGGTATGTGACATTTAAAAGATCTGTAAGGAAGATTGGTTTGACAGCTTCAAATTACGTTTGAAAGAGTTTTTTCCTTTCAAAACAGAAAATGAATACTTCCTATTCTAAATGTCACTGCAAAGACATAAACATGTTTAATCAAACTATATATTTAATTTATGTAAAATGTAATTTTTTATTCATGCGAGAGACTCACTTGTTACATTTTTACTGTCTCCAAAGCTTCGCAAAGTTGGTGAACTGCTGAATCTCTTGAATAAATCACTGCTCAGTGATTTCTCAGATTCTTCCAAAATAGCCATGGGTGTATTGCTGGATCTCGCCACTTCCAGGTATTTGTGCTTTGCCTTAGGCTGCCCTGCTGCTTTCATTGACAGAGCCAAGGAGCCAGGGTCATTGGGGTGGTGGTGGAGGACCTTTCAGGATGCCCTGGGCTTGTGGCACTGTGGTTGCACACCAGCCTTGTCACTTGTCTGCACTGTCACAGAGAATGAGCGCTGTTGATCATCAGCTTGTATCCTCTTGGGTGATCATCTCGTCATGAACCAAAGCCACTGTGATGGAGCTGCTGGGCCAAAACCAAGAGATCTTTCCTAGGGGAGAGGAAAAGCTGTTGGATTTGGTGCTGTGGACTCCAGCTTTCATGGCATGTGCATCGAGGGCAGATGTCTGAAATTGCTCGGCAGGTCCCCAGAAGATAAGGAGCTTTGGCTCCTGGCAGGGCATCCAGGCTTTCTGTGCTGTCATGGATGGGCTCAGCTACCTGCTCATCTCTGCCAGCAAAACCCCACAGGCTGGAGCTGCAGTGACGGAGCCAGCAGCCCAGCAGTGACTGCTGTGGGGACAGGCTGCTCCTCAAGAAAGAATATTGAGCAGTAGTGTCAGGGAGTCCCAAGAGCAGAGAGAGTGCTGCTGTGGGCAGACCTGTGTCATCAGGTGGTGTCACGCTGCTCAAGATTGATGGGTGTCCACTGGCTTGGTCTTTCTTCCTAAGAGAGGAAGCAACAGAAGAGAAGTCAACATTAAAAAAGCAAACCTGGGGAATTCAGCTGTTTTGCCTTGTCTCTATTTTGATGTCTGCAAAATTGGTGTATTTGCGGAGCAAATAGAGGTGCCAACTCGGGCTTGTCCCAGAAAGGGTCAGAACTGTTAGGTTGTATCTGCCCAGGGATGAATATAGTAGGACTTGGCAAAGCTTTGAGCATGTCCTGTTGCCTCGCATCTGAGTTTCAGGATGAGCAGGCAGGCTGTGAGTTAGCTCCAGCAGACTGGAGGATGTTGGGTAGGTTCTCAAGGCCAGGAAGCAGCAGAGAATATAGTCATGTTACTGGAAGTTGCCTCTGAAGAGGGAAAGAGCAGGACCTGTAGGCTACTCTGCTGTAGTCCTGAACTGATAGTGGAGCATCTTGCACAGGTGCTGGCCTTAGAGAACTGTCTTTTTCCATTTTTTTTAAATCTCGTCAATAGCTGCAAGTAGTAATTCTGATTTAAGTGCTCACTGATCATGGTCTTCAAAACCGTCTCTGTCTTCTTCACATTCCCAGCAGGCATATTTGTGTATATTTATTGATGTAGCAGATGACCAAGCTAAAGCAACTTACAGGAGGATCTTGGGTGCATAGACTTTCATCCTGGAGACTGCTCCATGTGGACATGGTGACTGTGGCAGCTCTGACCATCAGACCTCCCTTGAAGAAGATACTTGTGGATAAACCCGAAGATCTGGAAGAGTTTGGGTCTTTCAGCTCTTTTTTTACTAGCAGCAGAGGGGATCGAGCGAATGAAGTGTAATATTGACAAAGCTGTAATTTAGGTAATTAGCCAGCTGTCATGTGTATTGAAGAGGACAGGGAATATTTCTTCCCTGGTTTGCAGATTCCTTAGAAGGGAAGATGGATCTGATGTAGGAACTTGCAGTTCACGGGTAGCTGAAAACATTTCATTTTGCAAATGAATAGAGACCTGCATTTTTAGGAGACCCCAAAGGGAGCTCCTGAAGGTTTTCCAAGCCTTCCTCCCCCAGGGTACCTCCAGTGGTGGCCTGATATTGAAATAGCACAGGAGATAATAGAGGGGGTTTGTTTTGCACCTGCTAATGTAAAATTTCCTGATCCATCTCTGATTTGAAAGCACCTTTCCTCAGGCTGAGGGACACCAAGTTCCCACGTGGTGGAGTCAAAGGGCTTGGTCCTCCATCTCCATCCTTCTGTCAGGCTGGAGTTGAAACTCAGGCTGGGCAGAATATTTTGTATTTGGGGTATATTTTATATTTATATTTTATTTCTTATTAAAAAAGAAAATGAAGAAAAACCTTGAAAATATTCCCAGCAATATTTATAGTTCAACACAGTAGATTGGAGGGTTTTGGAAGAGACAGAGTAGTAAAGAGGAGAGACTTTCCAGTGAATTCCTCGTTTATGTTTTAGGGGAAATGCACAGTCCATAGTTGTTTTTTTTTATTGCCCATTTCAGTATGAAATACGTTGCAGCATTAAGCTGTATATTCCCATTGAAATAGATGGCAGGAATAAAAATCCAGATAAAACGTAACTATTTGACATTCTGTATAGTTGTTGTCATGCTGTTAAAATAACACATTGACTACTAACTTGATATGAGACAAAGATGAAGGGGGAGCTGATTCAGCAGGGTTTTCAGAGGAGCCCTGGAATACCAAGATCCAGGCTGCTGCCTTCGCTTGCTGTACCCTTTCCTCTGAGCTGCCAGAGCAGAGGTGGCCCTCAAATATTCCCATCCTGGGAACTTCATTTGCTAAGTAAAAGAATCTCCCCCCCCCCGCCTCACCCTCCCTGGCCTCTTCCAAAATAAAATTGCCTTGCAGTCCGTTTTAGCAAAGCACAATGTCTAAGGTTTGTTTTCCCACTGCGTGTGCTTTGCTGTGGAGAGTTTAAATCTAGACTGGAAGAAAGTGGAGGCAAACTGCAGTTGGTAGCTGAGCTAGGGAGACTTCAGGAGATGACAGTTCCACCCCATACCCTGGCCAGAGCCTTAGTGCTGAAGGGTGAAGGATCATCTCAGCTGAGTCAGCCAAAATTATTTTAACTTGCATTATATATTTGACTCATCAGTCTTCCTTGCTGTCTTTAAGCTCTTTCTCTCCCACTACCTAGCACCAATGGTCTTCATCTCCTGGCAGGAGAACATCCTATGCTTGCTACACAGGATGCAAAACAACCAGGTGTGTGCAGAAATAAATATTTTTGCTACTGTGGATTATTTTATATGCCTGGTTACATGCTTTTAATGACATAGCTGAAGTCTAGGGGGAACAGTAAGTCCAGCTGCTGCCACACCAGAATTTTGCAGGCCACCTGTGGAGTATGAAATAGCTAAAGGCAAAGGCATCTAAAACAAGCGCAAAGCCAATGTTTTATCAGCAGTTTGATGTGTTGCAGTCCTAGATGGATCCTCCAGGCTCAATGTCTAAACTGCCCCACACATCTCCTAGCAGAGGTGGAGGTTGTTCCCCAGAGACACTCCAGACCATGGATACCTTTCCTGTGCAAGCTGCCTGGAGCTCGTGGAGGTGCAGTAATGAACGGTAGACTTCTGGAAGCAGCAGAGCAGGAGAGGTGTGTAGCATTTTTAAAGTAACACCAGACAGCTGTGGAAATCTGTGGCAGAGCAGAGTCATGCAGAATGGAGGGAGTGGACTTGATGGCCTGGTGCATCCCTGTTTCCTCACATTTTCCCCTAGCCAGGCTTATTTTGTTTCACTGCCTGGGCTATAAAGGCTTGTGAGATATTGGAAAGAGAGAGATGTTGGTTTCTAGGGGTTTTTTTTGTGCTTGAAATGCAGTACTGGCTGAAGCTGTGCTTGTGGTTTCTCTAGTTAGTGTGTGTGAACATGGTTGGAGCTTTCAGGATGCTGTTTAAATGCTGAGCTTTTTGTTGTAGATTATGGTTGTCTGGACTATGCTGTGGAGTCTGCAGATGTTCCTGCTCAGCTGGAGGCCAGCTGATGTGAGAGTTTGTGAGCTTTCCTCATCCACTCCAGTGCAAAGTTTGCCATTACAGGGCTGGTGAGGATGGCACCTGGGGCAAACCTGGCTGACCTGGCAGTGAGACAGGTCAGGAAGCGCCCACCAAACCCCTGCTGCTGCTCTGCCCTGGGAGCAATGAGTTCATAGATCACCACCAGTATTTCCAACATAAATTGGTATTTAAAATACTATTTAAGAACTGGTACTTGGGAAGTAATCAGGTAGGTAGAGCTGTTCTGCCCCAACAGAAGTGCTGTCTGCCTTCCTGCAGTCTTTCTGATACTTCAGACTTTAATTTCTGTTGGTGGCAGGCCATGACCCTTAGCTGCACCACCATCATTGTTTTGGCAACACTTAATGCTCTTTCTGTCCAACAGTCTGTGCATTTAAAGCATCCTGCTGTATTTCCTCATACAGACACGTCCTCTGGGTCTTATCTCCCGTTATTGCACATTTCTGCTGATTTTAGGAGCCAGTGGGTCAAGTCCAGTGTTGTGGTGTTCCTGGCTAGGCTCTCCTGGCGCTGCTCTGTGCTGCTGGAGCGCTCAGGCTGTGGTGGTTGTAGCAGAACAGCCAGCAGAGCTTCTGCCTGTACGTGGAGACGCTACCCTGCTGTATTTTGGCACCTGGATCTCACTGGCTTTCAAGTGCTTGGAAATTCTGGGGTTATATTTGAATTCCTGCTTGTCAAGGTGTCATCCCAAAGCAGTGAGCAGTGACCCATCTGTGTTCCTGGGGAAGTCACTGGGAGGCTAAAGCCACCCTGCTCCAAAAACTCCTGCCTGGAGAGCCCCTATGGAGAGCTGAAATATGAGCTGATATTGAAAGGTGTTGGAGATAGCAGCTGCAGCAATCTAACAGCAAAATGGGATAGCTTGATAGTAAATTAGGTTTTTATTCAAATGGGAAAAAAAAGTTCATTTTTCCACTGTAACTTACAAATTTGGGTTTTTTTGCATGTCTTATTTCTTCACTTTTCATACCCGCATTTTCCTGCCTATTTATAACTTTACATGTGTGCAACTTGAAACCAGGCAGTTTGAAAAGGTCCAATCTCAAGATTTTCCATAAACATTCCTGCCTGTACTGAGACCCCTGTGCACCGAGTTTATGAACAATCCCCTCTGGGCACAGATTTTTCTTATTCCCTGAATATAAGGGGAGAAGTTTATAATGAAGTGTTGATAGGACCTTTAGTGTAATGTTATGAGTCTGGCTCATGCTTACAGACATGCTAAGAAGCAGTTCTCAAGCATTTTGCTGAATAGAGGATAATTTTACAGGAGTATTATTGTTTCTGTAACTTACTTTCACAGAAAGTGTGCTTTTAAATATGTAAATAGTTCTGCTGTGACAACATACGCTTTCCAGTTTCAAAATGCCTCTTTCAATCTGAAAAATTACTGCAAAATAATTGATTCTGCTCAAATGTCTTCTATTAAGCAGGTTTAATGTTTGATCTAAGAGGCCTTGCAGAGTGTTATTTCAGACACACACAATAATACTCAGCTATTAGGCATTTCTCCCATATGTTAGCACTTACAGCCTGACATACATTCATATTATTCAAGGGCCTGCAGAGGAGCCATTGTTTTATTGCTGGGTGCTGCTGTAGTTCTGGCACTTGGAGGATGTGCAGGTGCTGAAGACCAGCAGGTTTTGGTCCCCTGGCAGCCCTGTGGGGTGGTGTGTGCTGGTGAGTGTTCTTGTTACCCATTTGCACAGATGATGTTTGAGGGTGCAAGGTGGAGCCAGGAAGCGCCTGGGCTGGGGTGGATGCAAGGAGCCTTGGCTGCCTGTTGTGGTCCTTCACCACCCATCCCCAGCTCCATCATCCCAACCTCTTTTCAAACTTTATTGCCAAAGTGGTTGGCTCCGTAGCGTTTAGCACTGAGACAAATGGTTGGTTGAGACAAATGAGTTTAGTTGTTGCCATTAATTCTGGACTGGGAATAAAACCAATTTTGGTGAGACATTCCCCATGGACCTGTGGCTCTTCTTGGTAGTTCCCAGTGTCAGAAGGAGGGGCAATGGGTACAAGTTGGAACGTGGGAAGTTCCATTTAAATATGAGGAAAAACTTCTTTACAGTGAGGGTGATGCAGCACTGGAACAGGCTGCCCAGGAAGGGTGTGGAGTCTCCATCTCTGGAGATACTCAGAACCCGTCTGGATACAGTCCTGTGTAAAGTGCTCTAGGTTATCCTACTTCAGTGGGAGAGTTGGACTAGATGATCTCTAGAGGTCCCTTCCAACTCCAGCAATTCTGTGATTCT
Source organism: Apus apus (assembly GCF_020740795.1). Lineage (NCBI taxonomy): Eukaryota > Metazoa > Chordata > Aves > Apodiformes > Apodidae > Apus > Apus apus. The sequence continues at coordinate 3,531,864 of NC_067285.1, forward strand.
GTGACCCTGTTACACTGAGACCCACAGCACCAGAGAAAGGAAGATGCCAGCCACGGAGTCTGGTCTTGCAGCCTTGCAGATCACTGAAAAAAATAAGATCACGTCTTCCAGACTGCCATGGTAAAGGTGCTGTTTTCCAGGTTGCTGGTTGAGAAAATAAGAAAAGAATGCGGTCTGTGTCCTGGATTGTCCCATGAATCAACTGTGGATTTATACTGAAGTCCTTGGTGGCTTCCAGATATTGTTGTGCTGGAGTTTCCTTTTTCTCCTGGTACCTTTTTTTTTTCTTTTTTTCCTTTATTTTTTTTCCCCCTGCAGTAGGTTAGTAGCAAGATTTACTGGCCCTTTGAAATGTTTAATGTCATGTAGGCAGTGAGTGGTGTGTCTGGTCGCTGGACCCTCTCTGGAGGCTGCTGGCTCTCCAGTGCAGCAGGGTCTGGAAATGTGCCCCTAACAGTTCTGGGCTCACAGACAGGGGCCATACATGTAAGTGATGAAAGCCTGGGCCTCTTGAGGGTTGGACATTAGGAAGAAGGTCTTCCCTGTGAGGGTGGTGAGACCCTGGCCCGGGTTGCCCAGAGAAGCTGTGGCTGCCCCATCCCAGGAAGTGTTCAAGGGCAGGTTGGATGGGGCTTGGAGCAGCCTGGGCTGGTGGGAGGTGTCCCTGCCCATAGCAGGTTTTCCCAGCCTGGCTGAACTCGCAGTGTTATCTCCAGATCTGCCAGAAATCCAGGAGGGCTGTGGGGAGGATGGAGGTGGATGTGCTGCCTTGTGCCAGCCAGGAATGGCCCCTGCTGCACCCTCCTAAAGTGAGCACTGCAAAACGCATCACCTCATTTCATACTGCATTTGCAGAGAAAGTGCAATTTTATTGAACATTAGGATTGAATTCTTAACTGACTAATCAATTTTAGTAGTAAGTTAAAATGCCCAGTATTAATGGACAACTGCAACCATTTATCAGGGTTACAGTAGATTAACAGTTGTCAGCATTTATGCTAATAGTACTTATATTCCGAGGGCTTACGGATTGCCTTCGCCACTTCCATATTTTTCTAAGCAAGTGTAAGACTTCAGCTTTGCACTTACTGATTATTTTCTCCCTCCTCAAGCTCTTTGGAAACACAAACCTAACGAACATCCGTATGGGGCTTTTTCTGCACACTTGGTTTCATGGCAAAAGAGGTGGAAAAGGTTCATTTGTTCAACTCTTTGCCTGTTTAATTTGATCTGGTTTGCAAGTAAACCAAGACAACTGGAGTGTTTTTAATGAAGCTATTTAACAACCTCTGGCAGCTCCAGAAGTCGTGAGGCATTAGAAGAACACAATTAAAGGAGTTAGGGTGGATGTGAATATCAGGATTCACTTTCCCAAAATTATTTTGCTTTCAGTGTTTTGTCACCGTATGCATTTTTTTGAAGCCAGTGAAGCAAAATTTTTATCCAAAACCAACCAAAAAAGAAAGACGCCTTAAACCTTCATGGGTTATTGGGGTATTTTTCAATTTCAGGCTGGGATTTCCTAAAATCTTTTCAGTCTGCAGCCTTCACTTAGCTGATTACTATAGATTATATGCGTACTTTGGATACCCCATCAAGCTGTCTAATAGCTGGATCATATTGATTGTCCTTCAATTAATCATGTCACCCATTTTCATTTATCAAAACCAAAATACATGTAATTAACTCTGAAGAGATATAGCTCTACCGTAAAGTGATTTTGCTACTGCTATAGAGATAACTCAGTAGATAATACTAATAGAAAATGCAAGTTGAAGTTAAATTAATGGTATTATCCGTCATGGAAGAATAATTAAAAAACTAAATGTGAATGACCATAGTAAAGGATCCTTTGTAATGGCAGATACAGATGTTTGTGTTCTGTTATTTGCATCTTGTGAACTTGCCATTCATTGAGCTTTGCAATGATTGCCATCAAGTCTCCCAGTAGAGATGCAAGAAATGCCCCAAGTTTCTCCCTAGGTGGGGAAAAGGGACTGAGAAGGTGCAGGGGAGGTAACTGCAGATTATTTTTTTCCATCAGTAGGCCAGTTTATGAAAAAAAACTGCACCAGATGACATTGTTTTGCTTTAAAAGCTACTTTATTAATTTGAATGTAATCTCTCCTTCCCCCAACGCTCGTATTGAAATTGGCTCGATGTCCTTAATTCCATGACAGACTGAATTGTAATAAATGAAATACAATATCCCCAAACCAGCTTGCTTCAATTGGCATGATATTTATGAACAGCAAGTTTCCCAATTGCTCATCGTGGCTGAGACTTTGAGCTGTAGTTTTATTCATAAACACAACTGTGAGTAAACTCAGGGAGAGCAGAGTGTTTGTGTACATCATCATCCATGCTTCCAACTAGAATGGACATAGTCTATAAGTGCTGGCTTTTTTGCAGTGCATTGCCACTAATTATTGAAGAACTGTTATTTCAAAATCACTCATTTTCTATCCATGAAGCCTTATGGGTAGGAATGCATTTGTTTCTGGAGGAGAGAAGTTGCCCTGATTATCTTAGGACTTGTCACTGATCCTTTGATGTCCCTCAGGACCTTACACTGAAAAGTGCTTGAATTATCTCTTTTTTTTTTTTTTTTTACAACTGTAATAAAAATAGATTTTTATTTATAGATGTATATATAAATGTTGGCTAGAATTTCCTAAAGGCTTCATTCAAATAATTTACATGATGATAGAAATAAAAATTTAAAAAAAATATTTTCTTTGAGCTGGTTTGGCTAATCATTGGAGAGCAGGAGTTAAGAGCTTTGTCAGTGGTGCTGCTTCACCACCACTTCAGCTTTCCTGCCTTGGGCACTTTGTTATCAGACATTAATATCTGCAACAGCAACCAATTATCCTGTAATTTTAACAAAGGCATCAGAAAAGAGAAAGTGCTTGTTGGTTCGATGGTCATAAATATATAGATCACAAGCAAAGAGCCTTTACTTTTATTATGCAAAATAATGACTATGTAGCTGTTAATGGAATTGACTTTATACTGTGACAGTTTATACTTCTGCGTGTCTGTGGAAGAGCTTTCCCACCAGGCTGTTTTGACAGCTCTCTGTAATAATACAGGAGAGTGATGTGTCTAACGAAGTCTCTGAGAAAAATACCTGGTTTGCATTTCAGAACTTGTCATTCACTGTGTTTTGTGGTGGGAGATAGCATGGGAGAGATGCCTTCCATCTCCATACAGCATCTGTAGGGGCTCCTGCTGCCTCCTCCAAGCAGGGTGGGAAACAGGTCCTGCTCTGCTTCCAGTGAGCAGGGTCCAATCTTGGACTTCATGGTTGTGAAGCTTTTTTTTTGTAGTAATAAAACTGTTCTTGCACACCTGACCATCTCTGATACCATCTGTGAGCTGGTGGACCATGTGGAAGGGACTGGTTCACTGGCTGTGCAGGCAAAAGGGCTGGTGAGATGTTTGATACCAATAAAATATAATCTGCTCTAGTAAAATAAGCAACCCAAACACAGTATGAAATGATGACTTGGAAGAATTCAGAACTAATGCTGAAATATCAAAATGCTGTTGAAACAGTAATGAGGTGGCATGGGTTGGGGTTTCTGTATCGGTGGAAGTAGCAGTCAGAGGAGGGGTGCATAGATGCTGATGAGAGGTGGCTACTGCTGGTGGTTCTCCACCAGCTTGGCAGAACTGTGGAGATCTGATTTCTGAGGGCTGGGAGCAGTTCTCTCCCTGCCCTCCCATACCACCATAGTAGGGATTGAAGCAACTTGCAGTCCTACAGCCATCTCAGTGAGGTGGTCATGGCCAACTGCAACTGCCTGAGAAATTGTCCTCCCCTGGCCTTCTGGGCTGCCCAGCATGGAGGTACGTGAAGACCTTCTGGAGGTGGTGGTGGGGCATTTGCCTCCCCCAGTGCAGCTCACCCTGGGGCTGCTCCTGGCCTCCAGCTGTGCGATGGCTTTGGCTGTGAACCAGCACTTCATTGCATGTTAATTAGTTTCATTAACTGCCCTCTGCATTGGCAGGGACATGTTTACTGGGGGAAGAGGTGGTACCTGCAGCACTGGGATCTCCTGCCAGTTCTTTCCACCCCGTGGCAGGGCAGATCCAGGCAGCCCCATCCCCACATGAGGGAGCTGCGTTTGGCCAGGGATGCAGCCGAGTTGAAGTGTTAAGTGAGACTTTGTTGTTTGTCTCCTTTCCCTCAGCAAGCTTTTCTTCTTCCCTAATCCTCAGAAGCAGCCCAAGAAATGACATTTATGCATATTTCATAATGTGATTTCTGTGGGCATACGGAGCAAACAAATCAATTTCTCAGCAGCACGCTGTTTAAAAGAAACAGCAACAACCTGTGGGATAAGTTGCAGAAGCTGTTAAAATTAATTATAAATGGCAGAAGATATAACATTTGGGGGGAAAAGTGCTAATGTGTGAAGAATAATAAACATTCAGTAGATGAAAAGGAACTCTCTGTCATCTGATTATTTAAACTTCATATATTTATAAATACCATAACACGTTAAAACAATGTACTGCTTGCTACCAACAGCACATTACCATTTTATTCTGGGAGTGCAACAGCCTCATCTGCTATCTCAAATATTAGCTTTCACCTTCCTAGTCTTGGAGTTTGAGTGCAGATTCATGGCTGTGTGACTATAAATGCACTATAATATTTTTCCAAAAAAAGGCAGGAGTCCATCAGTGGTGAATGATGATGGGATTTTACTGCTCTGTGGGCTTAAGCTGCTCCACAGCAGATACAGTCTTGCTGAAATATCTTCTTTTTATTGGGAAGCTGCACATTTTGTACAGTGATGAGCACAGGCCCTGTGGTGTGACCTTTTCTCAGCTTGCCTGTACAGTGAAGAAGTCAGGTCATTTGTCAGCAAATATGCTCTAATTAGAAATAAATTACTTTCATCCTGCTTTTACAGATGAGCAATGGAAAACACTCAGAAGCGAGTGCATTCCTGCTGGAGATGTCTCGTGGTCCTGGGATTGGGAGTGTTTAGGTGGGAGGTTGCTTCTGGCTGAGTTGAAGAGCTGGTGGGTGGCCAGTGGAAGGGCTGAGCAGGCAACGAGGCATGGAGAGCATCTCTCAGCTGGGAAAGGGGCTTAGGGAGGTGGACAGGATGTGGAAAGGTGTATTGAGCACTATTAAGCCAGAGGGCTTTGCTACCTTATGGCTAGATTTTGCCCCCAATGAGTTAGGCAGGGTTTTGTGATTGGCTTGTGTGGCGCATCATTTGGTCTCCACTATGTCCATGAACCACTTCATGGTTTTAGCAGCCTCTCATTGCATTTATTTAAAAATCCACCATGCCTATTCTTTTTTTTAATATTTTTTTTTTTTCCCCATAGAATTGTAGAATCTTGGATTGGTTTGAGTTGGAAGGGACCTTAAAGATCATCCAGTTCCAATCTCTTGCCATGGGAAGGGACACCTCCCACTAGACCAGGTTGCTCCAAGCCACATCCAGCCTGGCCTTGAACACTTCCAGGGAGGGGGCATCCATAACTTCTCTGGGCAGCCTGGGCCAGGATCTCACCACCCTCATAGGGAAGAATTTCTTCGTAATACCTCACCTAAATTTCTCTCCCCTCTTCCAGTTTGAAACCGTTCCTCCTTGTCCTATCACTTCATGTCCTGGTAAAAAGTCCCTCTCCAGTTTTCTTTTCAAATACTGGGAGGTGCTCTAAAGTCTTCCCAGAGCCTTCTGTTCTCCAGGCTGAACAACCCCGACACTCTCTTCTCCTTTCCCCGAAGGTGCTGACCTGATAACACAGTGTCAAAGCCACTTGTTCCCTGTCAGCCTGCGGCCTGTCCGATGCGATGTGACACTTATCACTAATATATGTCACTCCACACTAGCATGTTCCCACTCCTCAGCTGCTCATGGGAGACCCTGCTCTGTAGAGCAGGGGGCTCATTTCCTTGGGTGCCACCTCCGGAGCCCTGCTCTGACCTGGGGACCCTGGTTTACCCGCGATGTCCCCCCCAGCGCAGGGGGACGTTGGGTGGCTGGGGCTGGGTGGCCGTGACCTGGTGGGTGGCTTTGTCCCAGCACAGGAAGGGAGCTGGGCTGGGGGAATGAGGCTGTTTGGGCTGAAAGGCTGTTAGATTCAGGTCACTGATTTTGGGCTGCTGCGTTTTCTGACAAAGTCTAAAAAAATGCAGATTTGTAGCAAGCCAGTGTTAATGAATTCAGACTGCTTGAATTTCACACTGAATAATGGCCGGAATTACCAGAGATAGTGACTTATGAGATGTGATTGAATATCATCCTTTTCTCGAGATTAAATTGATAGAATGATGTAATATCACATTATTTTTATTAGCGTGCTTTGATCCAAAAACCTCAGTGGAGCTGAAGATTTCCTCATAATAAAACAAAGGTAGTAGAATGACAAAAATATCCAATAAATTTTTAAAATGTAGTATCACATTTTAAATGCAATTTTGTGCATGTGGGGAGTGAATTCAATACCTCTTTACCCTCAGGCCGCCCACTTTCATACATTAAAATTATTCTATTTAAATGCAGATTTTGATTTGCTATCTGCCGTGGCTTTCAAGGAGAAGAGACAGGAGAAAAGGAGGAATGTGTGCATCTTTTAATTTAATTACATGTTTCTTTTGACGTGCAAAAGTACAAGCAGTTGTTGGATGTAAGGGTGTGCATGTAGAAAAAAAAAAAGTGCAAAGTTGACTTTTGAAAATTTGTGAAAGAAAAAGGGATTTTCACCCTGGAAAGAGAGTCCAGTGAGATCTTGTGTTTGGGAATATCCCTTGTGCTGGCCAGCCTGTTCCCAGCACCGTGACTGTGTCAGCACAACCCTGCTGAAAATCAGATCACTGTTGAAAATAACTGTCTGCTAGTGATTATTTTTAGCCAAGATTGGTGCAGTAATCTGGTTTCTGGGGTGGACCCATCTGGTGAGGCAGTGGGGTGCAGGTCGAGGGGCTCTCCCATGCCCAGCAGGTGTTGGGGTAGGTGCCCCCCTCTTCTGTTTGTTTGGTGTCATCCAGATGGGTGTGGGTTTCTGGAAAGAATACTCAAATGTGTGGGTTTTTTATAAATACCTTATAAATGCTGAAGATTGACTGTGAGGGCCAAAAGTCATGGCAGCAAAACGCTTCCAACATTGTGGAAGGGATTTTTGTGTTTCATAGTGTAAAACCCAGGGAGGTCGATTTGGTTTTGGGGCTCTTTGTCTCCATTTGTATGTCATACAACTGAAAGCCTATTTTCAGAACTCAAGAATATTTGAATTTCAGTGCCCTGGAGCAAATAGGTTGAGTTGTATCAGAGATTATCAGATTTAATTCGTTTATTTTAAATGTAAATTGATTTGAAGCCACTGGGAGCTGTTAAAAGTGTGCAGTCGTTGGCCTCCACGCTTGCCATGCACGATTTCTCCTCCCGTCCGCCTCCGTCCATCCCTTCTCCCAGTCTTTTATCAGACTGGTTTGTTCCTCCGGTCTCAGAGAGAAGTGAGTTTTGGGGATTTGAGCATCTCAGCATCATGTAGAAGGTGTGAAGCCTCTTCTCCTGACAAGTGCTGGAACATTATGGCTTTGTTGGTGACATGCTGTGGCCATGTCCCAGACATTAATGTCCCAGAGCCTGAACTTTTCCCTGAATCTGCATCATTCACCGTGGACAGCTTATAGATTTCTATAAATACAAAATCAGAGCTGTACCAAAGAATGCCAAATGTGTATTTTTAAGTCTTTATATAAAAGTGTTTGATCACTGAGGGCATTGCATTTGCCAATTTTTCTCTCAGGCACACAGATATTAAAACAATATTATGCACAATATGCAGTAGTAAAATTGAAGCTGCGATGGAAAGCAATATAATATTTATTTCCCTTTAATTTTAGTCTCAAAGAATATGTCCTTCTGAGGAAAAGGTTATTTGTCTAATATGCTGGAGAAAGTTCACAAAATTAGGTAAGAGTTATCCCCTGACAAAGGGATAACTTTGCTTTCTCTGCAAGTAGGACACAAGCCACGGAAACACTTGGGACTCTAAACCCATCTTGTGTTCCCAGCAGAAATGCAAACTCTTAATTTCTTGATGGTTGTGGGTTTTGCTGCAAGGTGGATTGGGGGTGCAAGGGCTGTCCCTGCACTACGAGGCTGTGTGGAGGATGCTCTGACCTGCACATCTGCTCCTCAAACCAGCAGGGTGGCATCCAGAGATACTTCAAATACACGTTTCCATTCTGGGAGAAGTGGATCCTGCCATGTCGCTCTCCTTCAGCATTCAAAATGAAAAGCATTTAGAAATGGCTGTAGCCTTAAAATAAATGTTAATAGGTGAATAATACACAATTGACTTAAAACATACAGGAAAGTCTTGATATTACCTATCTCGTGAGCACTTCACTTGGGACACCTCCATTCCAGACTTCTAAGTTTGGCTGGTTTTGAGGGTATTTTTTATTCCAAAAGTGATGGGGGGAGGAGGAAAATCAGTGGAATTGGTTTACATATTGCCTTAACTACCCTCACAATAGTGAAAAGCTCTCATCAAGTATGTATCAGATTATTTTATTATGCCAACATTAATATTGGAAGCACACACGTAATCTGGAGTCAGCAGGTTCATACACTACTATCTCATTAAATTTTCAGGCAAAAGCTGCAAAAATTAATTGGAGGCGTGTAATAGTTTAGAATGTGAGCTGGCTTATGGTAATATAAATTACATGAGGAGAAGACAGTTTTATATACTGAGAGAGGGAAAACTGGTTTACTTTAATGAGAAGAGATAGAAATGTGGAGCTATTTTTTCATTACAGATGCACTCTAAACTGTTTGGACTTACTTGATGAATAGAGTTAATTCTCTGCTACAGTTCCAATAATTCATGTTGCACAGTTTAATGACTTCTAGATAAAAACAGGATTGAAATGTTAATTTCTATGAAGAAATTGGAGCACTCTCATACATCAAGCTTTTTTTTTTTTCCTATTAAACTACTAGTTAATTTCGCTAAACAAGTCTCTTAGAGATATTTCATGCTACATAGATTTTTGTGTTTCTCACCTGCTCTCTTTTATTCCACCGGCCACGAGCGCTGCCTGCCGCAAAGCGTCACTGAGATGCAGAAAAATTTCTCTTATCCTTAACCTGCTGTTAGAATAACAAAATATTTTTTTGTTCTGCAGTGCATGCAGTGATCTTTGGTGCTTTTGGTGTTGTCTCTGGTATTCCCAGTTGATCTTATTGATCCATCTTGGTGAGGGTTTTAGGTTCAGGTGTTCCCCGCTCTGCTGAGGGATGAGTGGGGGAAGAGCTGGGGCTGATGCTGCCTCTGTGCAGCCCCGTTGTGGGTGCCAAGGGTGAAGCATCTCAGGACCCTGCTACACCCAGGGGCTTCATCCGAGGAGTGTGTGGGGGCACGGGGAGCTGCTGGGTGGGTGGTGTGGCTGGCTGCTCTGCTTGGTCCTCCACCCTAATTTGTTTTGACTAGTGGTCTTCTGCATGCTGCCTGGAGGTTGGGTCCTGCTGAGTGATGCTGCATAGGGAGGAAATAATTGTCTTTCCTAGTGCATGTTCATTGTTTAAGGAGTTTCTCTCCTGACTTGCATGTTGCCATTGGTTTGATTCTGTTCTCATCATCACGGAGATGCAGTCCTTGCAGCAGCCTGGCTTTTCCCTTGTGCTTGGGGCCAGACCGCTCATCGTGACACATGCTCCTCTGTTCACCTTCCATCAATTTGGTATTTGCAGTTTTCTATCTGTGGGTTTATATTTGTGATGTTCTGCAACATCTTTACATCTTGGGGACCTCATCATGCAACCTCAGTTAGTAGGAACCACCTTGATCCTGCCTTTTACGTGGGATTGCAGGACTTGTGCTTGAGGTACCTCTTGCCTGTGACTTACCCACCTGTCCCCAGGGTTGCAGGGCTGCTGCCTACAGCAGCTCCCCAGCCTCCAGCTCAGCTTCCCCAGGGGGGCTCCTGCATTTTTACTTTCAGTTTTCCTGCATTTCTGTTTCTTGCTGTGGCCAGGTCTTGCCCACTGTGCTCAGTTGAGGCACTGCAGGCGTCTGTGGCACTGTTCAGGTTCTTCTCAGGTTTGCTGCAAAAACACTGACCTGCTCCAAAGTCAAACATTTACTGGCCACACAGAGGGGTGATGGTTGGATGCTAATTTTTACTTTTTATTTACTTGTATTCACATCAATGTAAAGCTATTCTGCTTTTCTTTCCACGCTATGGGTGGATGTTGAAGAGCTTTCCCCCTTTGGTAAAGTGAGGATGAGGGAGATGCCAGGGCTGTCACTGGACTTCTTGCTCTAGGTGCTGTAGCAGCCTTCTTGGTAGACTCTGCAGGTGCATGTGCATTACAGCAGGTGACATAATTTTGATTACAGCAGGTGACATCATTTTGATGTTTCATCTTGGCTTTTCTTTGCTAAAGTGTCCCCCCAGCTTCACTGGGACTGCAGGTGCTATCAGGAGGAGAACTCATGCCCATGGTGGAGACCTGAGCTAAGTGCAGCTGCTTTTAGGGTCTCAGGTTGCTTGCAGAGCTGAGTGTGTCATTGCCACCAGTGGTCCTGTCCCCACGTTCCCTCCTCTGTGGCTGCTGTTCTTATATAGCACCATAAGTGTGCAGGGGGGTGGAGAGCTGGGACAACTGATGGAGGAGCTCCAGCTCCCACAACCTGACCATGGCAGGGGAGGAGAAATGTGGGTTACCCAGCATGGGTGGCTCTCCCTTTGGTTGTTAACACATGCTTATTGAGAATGTTTTCACTTTTTGTATGCTATTGAAGCTGGGTTTTGTGCAAACAAGAAACGAGTAACCTTGCACTCTAGATATACAATTTAATGGGGGTTTTGTGTGTGTGGAAGTGATGAAAACATCATCCAGGGGCAGGCTTTTGCAAAGAGGTAGATCATCAAGGCACAGCTGAGCTTGGCCGTGAAGTGGTGGCTGTGGGGTCACCACCACGGAGCTGCAGGTGAGCTCTCCTTTGGGACCAGGAGCACTCGCAGCTTTTCTCTCTCACACCGTCCTGGAAGCCATCTCCAAACCCCGCTGGGAAATGGCTGGTGCCTCCAGAAGGAGGAATTTTGGGGACTGGTGACATCAGCCAAGTCCCCTGCCAGGTTGGAAGGCGAGGGCCTGGCCACCAGTGGGAGAGAGCTGTGCTCCTCAGCCTGGTTTCCCCCGTCCTGTGCCTTGGGCTGCTTGTCCTGAAAGGCGCCTTTATCCATGGACTTGTCCCGTATTGTGCGTCCCCGGTGTCTGACACCGGATTAAACAAAGTGTCGCGCGTGCGAGGTGTACGGTACGATTATTTTAACCCATTTTGCTTCCTAGTGTGGAAAATCTGCTTAAAATAGGACTTGCTAAAGTCATTGTACCATATACAAAAGGGTTATTAAAATGCACTCTCGAAATAGAAAATAGGATTAGAAGAGACACTTTGGCTTTGAGGCCTTCTCCAGCCAAAAGAAGGCCTCGTGGCCAAAATGTCTCCTTTAATCTCATTTTCTGTTTTCTGGTAGGAATTTTATTAACTCTCCTCTTCCCCCTCCCAGCGCCCCCATCTCTCTTGGCCCACATGCTGGTCTGGCACCTCTCAGTTTTCTTCCCACAGCTGGGGGCTGGTAAGACAAAAGGTTATTTTTCTCTCGTCATCATGGCAAGACCTGTTACTTGTAGCCCAAAAAAAACCAACAACCAACCCCAAAACCCACAGCCAGTTTCCATCAATTGACTTGTGGTTATTTTAATACAGTTCCCATCTATCAAGATTCTTAGCTCTTCAGTCCTGGTGAAGGCTTCCAGTGTTTGTGTGTCCATGCTACAAAAAACACCTGGAAATCCTAATTCTTTAATGTGAGATGATGTATTTTCTGCCTCTGCAGGTAATTCAAAGTGGATACCTATGATGTGTATACCTCTATATTAGATATAAATATGCAAGAACTGCATGATATACCAACAATTTAATGTTTTTAAACATACCCTGTAATTAAAATTTGACCTTTCTTGGATAATACTGAACTGTTTGTTGCTTCATAGCCTTCTAACATTTCGGTTCCTAAATGGAGTGTTAATTTAACATGTAAAAATTTGTGCCCCAGAATAGCAAAAAAAACCCAAACCCAAATCTTGCTGTGACTCTTAATTACAGTTAATTACTGTATTTCTTAATAAGAGTCTTAATTTCTAACTATTTAACTTCAGTGAGGAGAAGCAGTCCACAGAGAACCCATGTAATAGAAGTGATTGTGCTTGTTTTCATATTTCAGTATTTTGAGGCAATCCCAAACACATTGAATTTTATTTCTGTCACTGGGAAAGGCAGCAACCTTTGGGCATAATTGAAGTTTGAAAACCCTTGAGAAAAAAATCCTGTTTAACAACAGGCAGAAAGGGTTTGCAGGTTGGATAGAAGTGCCCAGAACTGAAAGCAGGGAAGTGTTTGCAAAGGGTGAACCTGTGGTATCTCCAGTAGGTTGCTCTTCAGTTTGAGCAATAAATATTTGAAGAACTTGCCAGTGACTAGATTTTTAAATACAAAAGGCTTTTGGGTATTTACAGTCAGAGCCTCAAAATCCATGTCAGCTTGTAACGCTACCGTGTACCCACCAGAGCAGTAATGTGAACGTCCAGCTGTGGCATTTGGGTCTGCTCTGAAGATATGTGCTTCAGAAATGTTACCTACCCTGCCTCCCTGAGTCTCAACATCCCTCCTCCCCAGTTGCTCTCATGATTTTTATTTTTCCCTCTCAAAACAGAAGTAAACATTCCAAACCTTTCCCCCCCAACCCCGGGATGTTTGCTTGAAATGCAATACCAGATGCCAGCGCGTTTCTGCTGCAGAGAGGTTGATCCTCCCTTGGAGAAGGCTACAAATGGTCAGCTTTAAACCTCACAACAAAAGGTTAATTTTTCTTCCTTGACGTCTTGCTGACTAAGTCAAACCCCAAACATGAGGTCGCTGGCTGTTCTGTGCATTTCCAAAGACAGCTTTATACACCCGTGATATCAGTTTTGTGTCTCTTGGCAACAGATTGGTTCTGGCACCCCAAGGACGGGGCGCCTTGGCATTCTTGAGCTGCCAAGAGACACAAAGCAGATACCGGGGTATTTGATGCTCTGCCGAAAATAGATTAAAATACATTTGGGGTGATAAAAATGCATTCTGAAAAATGAGGTTGTGGTTGGGTTTTTGTTGTGTTTTGGGTTTTTTTGTGTTTTTTTGTTTTCCTTTTCCCCAGCCAGTCCTCCCCTCTCCCCATTCCTGGGTCTGGTTTTAATGTCTTGGCTCCCACTGTCCTTTGTGGATGGATGCGTCCTATCTGGAACGCTGCTCCTCCTCGCCCGGGGGTGATGCCTCTGTTGCAGAGCTGTTTTCTTTCCCTTTTTCCTTCTGTGCAGGAGAAAACTGCTAGAACCACAAGATGAAAACATTATTGTGTTTATTTTTTTTCCTTCAGGGAAACTGTACACCTTAGAAAGTTCTGGCAATCCAGCATTCCAGTGAGGTGGTTTCCCCAAAAAAGAAAAGTATAGTAAGAGATGATTCTTTATATTATAGGGCTGATGGTGATGTGTCTAGTAGGTGATCTTGGCAAGGTCTGAAGTGCCTTATGTGCATAGCCAGGACAAGTGCTGAAACCCTGCAGAATAATTTATAATGCACAGCACAGCCAAAAATCTGCTGTCATTCAATCAGCAAATTAAATACAGCACCATCCTACCTAGCTGTGAAATCACCCTGTTCGTTACCACACATTATGTGTGCAGTGGTGAGGAGTGATGGTGGCCAGGGAGGGGCTGCACGGGTATCTGTTGGGGATGGGAGGCACAAAGTTGCACCTGGGAATTTCTGCAGTTTCTCTTACTTGATAGCAATTGCCAAGTGGATGCGGAGATGACTGGAGAGCAGATTCCCACTTTTGTTTGGGTCCACGGGTGTTATGCCATTGGCTTCAGCATGTCTGGGCTGAGGTGTGCATGAGGGCAAGGTATGGAGGACCCAACTCAGAAGAGGTGGGCATGGGAAAGAGGAGGTGGAGGGAAGGAGTAAGACTAGCAATTGTGAGGTTTCAAATGCAGTGTGGATGTGCTTCAGGAATCTGAGAGAAGAGCCAGGCAGCAAGGTTTTGGGTGGTTGCACGTGTGGAGCTGCTTGGAGGGGCTTGGGCTGGTGCAGTCACAGCCACACTGCCTACTCAGGTTGTGGAGAGCTTTGTGGGGCACCTCTAACCTCCTGAGAGCTGCAAAAAATGCTTCTCTGCTTCATTCACAAAGGTAGATTCTCATTTCCTCAGTTCTTGTGCCACTAAAGACCTCTTACCTGTTGTTAAGGAGGTGCTCATCAGAGTGTTCAAATACTGGTGTGAGATATGTCTGTGTTGATCTTCAGCTAAATCCTGATTTCTTACAGACTCAGAACAAGTGATCTTTGCCTTGCTTCCTTTCATGTTAAATTACACCATCCTCTTTTTGTTATATTCACAAATCTTGAGACTTGACTGTCATCTTCCAGTTTTAAATAGAGCACGTGGGAAGATCTAAACAGGCAACTTACTCTGTGTCTAGTGGTGACTTGATACACTTGGCAGTGTTTACTCTGGTATTTATTCCTCTCCATTAAATTATATGCTCAAAACCATTTTTAAATGTGTACATATCCAATGTTAATTTCAAGGATCCAGATTTTTAAAAATACATACATTTAAATGGTGATGGAACCCATAAAAAAATCTATTTAAAATCAATTGTGTGCGAGAAGAAGTCAACAAACAAAAGGGCAGAGACAAGCATATCAGCTTTAATTTAGTACTGGATTCTCTTTGACAGGAGCCATTTAAAGAGAGGGCAAAAAATTATCTCACTGAAAAAGGCAGTGATTGATCACATGTTGGTAAGTGAATCAAGTCTGCAAAAAACAGAGGCGATTAAGGGACAAAGAGGAATTATCATATTACAATGTTGCTGCCTGTCAAACCTTCCTTGTGTTGTGCATTCATGTGTCACGTTGTGACATTCGATCAGTGCTTAAGTCCCTGGGACAAAGGGATGGTCGTTAAAAATCTTTAAATGCTGCTAGGAATTGTGCCTGGAGTGTAAATCCATGTTTTGACTGCTGACAGAGATCTTTATGCCCACAAGAATAGATATGTGGGACCTGGCTGACAACTTATCAAGTAGATCTTAACACCAGGGTGCTTCCAGCTCTTACTTGACTTTGTTGTTGCTTTGCTGGCCAAACTGGGATGGGTTGGGAGGTGCTCGGGAGAGCAGCTGGTGCTGCTCACAGAGGAGGTAAAAGGAGCCAGAAAATTGTTAATCCAAGCTGGTTCCTCTCCACAAAAATGGGAAAGTACCCAGGTGAAGCCACGAGGTGGGCTGGTAAGACCTGCTGTGAAATTCAGGGGGGCTGAGGATGAGGTGGATGAAGGCTTCTTAAAAAGATGTGGGAATGGAAAAGAAAGCCCACAAGCAGCAAAACTGTAGGGAGAGGCTGTCCCCTCAGATGGGCTTCTGGGGTTAAACACCGCTGCTAATGAGGCTGGAGATGGAGGACAGAAGACGTGCAGTTTCTGCATCAGCATTTTCCACAGGCAAGACCCAGTTAGCATCCAGACCAGATCAGCTTCTCTCAGGCGGCGCTGTCAGAGACGCGAGCGCAGGGCGCGGGATGCGGGCACGCGCCGATGAGGAGTGACAGGAACAGGGGAGCAGCACTGGAGAGGCTGCAGCAGCCTCATCCTGCAGGCATTGGGCCAGGGCCACCCATGTCCCCGTGGGTCAACGTCGCCAGGGTTGATGGCACCTCCTGTGGCTCGGCATGTACTGTGGTGATTTGCTGGTGTCCTGCTCCTGGGGGGAAGCAGCTTGTGGAGATCGTGGCACGTTCCTAAACATTCTCTAGAAACCCAGCAAAAACTGTGCTCTATCATTAAAATAGTGTTACACTTAAAGAGAGAAACAAGTCTTTAGCTTTCGCTGGCTATGGGAGGTGCTCCAGGGTACTGCTGGTGTAGCTCTGTCCTTTCCCACCCACGTGGCCTCTCTTCATCTGGACAAAGCAGGATCCTTGGATGTCCTCCAGACTGCTAGTGCAGGAGCTCCATTGGAGAAGCCCCTTGCTCTGCTGCTTTCAGGGATCATGCTCACGTCTCCTTTTCTTGTTTTTTCTGCCTCCAGAGGGTCTCGCCTGCCTGGTCTGCACAAATGTGTGTGGCTTCATGTGGTTTACCTGCTATGGGTTTGTTTACAGAAAAAAAAGGAGAGGAGGATGGTTAGTTGCCTCATCTGAGTACCAGCTCTTGTGAAAAAAACACACTTAAGAGATACCTACATTGCAAGGATGTGATAAGAAAAGCTGAAAAATCACATATCTGTTTGGTTGTTGTTTGGGGTTTTTTTTAATAGTACATTAGCATAGTGGAAGATATCAGAGAGCCAGAATACACAGCTTGTGTTCGAGCAAGTATTGTGGGGTAAAAAAGCTTGCTCTGGATTAGAACAGAAAACAAGTAAAGCATCATAGAATCATAGAATGGTTTGGGTGGCAAGGGACCTTTAAATATCATCTAGTCCCAGGCCCCCTGCATGGGAATCATAGAATCATAGAATCCTAGGGGTTGGAAGGGACCTCGAAAGATCATCTAGTCCAACCCCCCTGCCAGAGCAGGGTCACCTAGAGTACATCACACAGGAACGCATCCAGGCGGGTTTTGAATGTCTCCAGCGAAGGAGACTCCACAACCTCTCTGGGCAGCCTGTTCCAGTGCTCTGTCACTCTTACAGTAAAAAAATTTTTCCTGATATTCACCTCCCACCAGACCAGGTTGCTCCAAGCCACATCCAACCTGCCCTTGAACACTTCCAGGGATGGGGCAGCCACAGCTTCTCCAAGCAACCTGTTCCAGTGTCTCACCACCCTCACAGCAAATAATTTCTTCCTAATACCCCTTCTAAATCTCCCCTCTTTCAGTTAGTAACCATCACCCTGCATTCTATCACTTATATTACTTCTTTTAAAAGGTCCCTCCCCAGCTTTCCTGGAGCCCCTTCAGGCACTGGAAGGTACTTCAAGGTCTCCCCAGAGCCTTCTCTTCTCCAGGCTGAACAACCACAAGTCAATTTCAGGGAATAAGTTGATGCTGAGCTGCTCTAAGTATCTGCCTCATGACAGCACGCCTGAGTATTTTCATAAATAACCTGGTAAAAAGGTGTGGATGGCGAGTTGGTGGCACATAGGCAGTGGGAGATGGCGTGGCATTGCTGCTGGGAGGCAGCCCCATGGAGAAGGTGGCAAAGCTGGAGTTAAGCAGAGGAGGACAAGAGGGGCAGATGAAAGTCACCTCTGCCAAAGGCAAGGTTAGATGCCTCGGAAGGAGCAGCCCAAGCTCCTCGTACACATTGCTGAGCTCTAAATGAACTGTAACCCCTGGGGAAGAAGACCTGAGGGTCGCTGCGGACAGCTCGATGAAGACATCTGCTCAGTGGGCAGCCACAGTCACAAAAGATCAAACAAGATGTTAGGCAGTAGGAAGAACAGGTGAGAAAACATGGAAAATATGATAATGCTCTTATGTGGGTTTCTGTAGTGCCCTGGTCTGGACATCGTGTGGAGATTGGCCCCTCGTCTCAATGGGCATGTGTTTAGACTTATGTGGAGAAGAAAAGAACAGTTTCCCACAGCATGGGAACCCCCTGGTTTTGGGAGGTGGCAGCTGAAGTGGTGGAAAGCTAAGGGTGTCACTTCTGCATGGTTGAAAAGACTGGGGCTATTTAGAAATCATGTGAGTAAGAGGATTCATCAGAGAGGTTTTGTAAACTAATACTTGGCATATTTAACCCTTCTCAAAATACGAGAGCAAAGGAAAATCCAATAGAACCAGAGCTGTGCATCGGGTGCTCTGCAAGGCACCCAGTGCCACTGAAACCAGCCCTGACCTGCTCCCTGCTCCTGCCCTAGGAACCATCAGCTGCTGATCTATTGACAGACATATTTTAGCCTGTGTGACACTTTTTAGCAGTGTGTACTGGAACTGCTTTTCATACCCCATTAGAAATATGGTCCGTCACAGCATGTTCTCCTCTGCTCCCAAATCCTCGCTGAGAATCCAAAATATTTTGAAGTCACATTCAATTAACGTGACTCCTCCTGGAGCACAGGGCCCCACGCAGCAGTGTTTTCACCAGCTTCATGGTTGCCTTTTGTCATGCAGAAATGCCTCTTACAGTCATGTCTTGTTGCAAGTGAGAGGGAAACCTCCTGTGGCTGGTTAGGGATCCCTGGTTGGGGACAGGGTGTATGGTCAGAGCTTGTAAGGTTCTACAGGATGGTTTAGCTGCAGCTTTTTTTGGAGGGGAGTATGTTGTGCACACATTCCTCTTCCTCACACTTTTTCCTTGGCACTCAAAGAGTTATTGAACTGGGAGGAATGATTAATGCGTCAATACTGAAAAGTGTAGTTGGCTTTTTAAAATTTTAGTTACTTGGAAATACGGGCTGGCTGCCATGGAAGAGGGGGCTGTAGGAGTTTATCTGAATGCTAAATACTGGAAACTCAGATTCTACAGTCATTTAATTTGTCCAGTGTTTTCAAATAAGGATACTAAATGGATATGTTTAAAGCAGTGTTACCTCGGGAAAATTATTTATTTGACAGGGTCACTGGGAGTTCACTGGTACAAAACAGCAACAGCACAATCCTGTTCAAAGGCACAGCAGAGAGAAACTCCTGCTCCCTTTAAAGCCCTAGAAATGCTGTCCCAGATCTGCAGGGCATGTTCCATTGGTGGTGGCTTTCTCTGAAAGGACAGCTTTGGGAGCTGTGTTTTTTGTGTGTGTTTTAGAAATTTGTCTGCTTTTGTTGTGTTGGGTTTTTTTTGTTAAACAGTTGCAGAGATGCAAGCAGAGTGTGCCCCTGGAGCAGGGCTGCCAGGGCTTGTTTTCTGGCATCACCCCAGTCCGTCAGCAGCATGAGCAGGAGATGTGGTCTGGGAGTCATGAAAGAGAGGGCAGATGTTGATACCCTGGCTATATAATTACATCTGAGCCTTAATCAGTAAAAGATTAATTAAAGTCATCTAATCCATATAAAACCTGTAGAAGCAGAGCTCTCCGATGGACTGGAGGGCTTTGTTTGGGACACTGGCGATGAAGGGTAAGATCTACCCCAGGTAGGTCACGTCTTGTGGCCCAGGAACATGTGCCACCTCTTTGCTGTGGGCTGCTCTGGTGACACAAAGAAGGGTCCCCATCCTGCTGGATGCTAACTGTGTGTCAGTGAGCCATCACCACCAAGCAGGACACTGCTTTGTGCCTTGTGTGCAGCGGCTGAGATGGTGGAAGGTTCCTGGGGAACGAGGGCTGCTGGCCACTGCCGAGGCCACTGCAAGAATTCAGAAACATTTAAAAAAACCCCTACCTCTCTGAAGACTCAGAAGCAGCTCCAGCCAAACCAGCCCAGTGCCAGGAAACAGCTCGGATGGTGGAGTCTCCTGCCGGCATCGCCGCTCTGCCAACAGCTTAATCCCCTGCGAGAGCACGGGAACAAAACTGTGCCGCTGCGCAGCTACTCCTCAAGCACAGCCTAATTAATATCAACCCCGTATCGCTGCAGAACTCACACTCTATTTTTCATAGCTTCTGCTCTGAGCATTCAGCTTTGCCAAGGATCCTGCACCAAAACACGGAGCGCAGGAGAGCGCCGCTTGGCCTGCGCTGCCGGCTTTGCTGGGAGGCAAACAAACCCCTGGCAGCTGAGGGCCTGCTTTGTTTTCTGCTCCTTCGAAAGCCCTGGTTCTCCTCAGGAGCAGGCTGCTGAGGCGTGGGGACCCACCCTGGAGCTCTTGGTCCTTGCATAGAGCCAAGCTGCAGAGCCCCAGCCTTCATTTTGGTGCCAAACCTGATGCTTTTGTGCCCGGGAGCTGGATGTGTTCCTTGCTTAGTAAAGTGAGTTAATGCCTGGCCTGGACTCCAGCGTGCCAGTGGCCAGGGCAGTTGAAAACAAACAAAATTCCACTTTGGACTGGGCTGGCCCAAAATTAAATGCCTCGATTTTGTTTTTCCTTCTGGAGTTTTGGGCACATTGTCCCCACATGAAGCTGCATTGTTGGCTGGAGCTGCGTGTGATGTGAAAGAGCTCCAGAGGAAGACTGGATAAACATTTTGATGTCAAGGTGTCTAGTGAGGGAGAGTTTGCATCTAGGTTGTCTTCAAATTAGGGCATTTGGTGGATGCTTCATCTCTCTCCAGGATTTTTTCACATGTCCATCTTGCAATCTGTGGACCAATACAGCCAGGTTTAGAGGAGCTTTTGAAAGGAATCCGTCCCAAAAATGAGAGTTGGAGGGCAGCTGAAGGCAGGTGTCTCTGCTGCCTCGGGCAGAGAACTTGGCTCACGTTTCCAGTGTTGAGGCCCACTCAGTTCTCTGAGGAAGGTGTTGAAAAGGAGGAGCAAATAAAAACCCAACAAAGGAATTGCTGCAGGTGATTCCAAGGGGGACACTGCTGGTCCATCCCTTCTGTTGCTCCCCTCTCCCAGTGAGATGCTGCATCCTTGCCTGTGGACACAGCTCCTCCATTTGTTCTTATCATCAGTAAAGGTGCTACAGTATTTTTTCAAGAGAGGGAAGACATGAAACCATCCTTCGTGATGTCTGTAGAGGCATTTTGATTCCTCAGAGGTCCCTGTTTTCCAGTGGCTGGTGAAGGGAAGTGTTATGTGTGCATTTGTGGGGTGCTTTAGGATGATGAAAACACAGTCTCAGTAGGTATATTTTGCTGTAGTTATTTAAAAGATGCTTTTTAAGTATCGCTGCCTTTACTTACAAAAAGCAGATGTTGAAATGAGGGCTGTGGGGATATGAAATGGTGACCAGAGAAATTTAGCCAGTGCCTTCTTCCTTCACAGCTGGTGATCCCTTGGGGTTCTTCTAAGCAGATGTGGGAAGAAGGTGTTGGAGGTGATGATTTTTGAAAACAGGCAGAAGACACCAACCACAGAAATGTTTGCACTACAGGAAAACCTACAACATAGGCATCCAGTGGGCAAAGGGAGCTTTAAAATGGCCTAATTCTGGACAAGCTTTGGTCAGCATTTGTGTGGTCCAGAAGATATGTAGGAAACCAAGTTTCCAGAGCTCCTGTGCTTAAAGAAGCGGTTGGTGTGGATCACAGCTCCTGCTGTTCATCTTCTGGTGTTCCTTGGGTACCTGTTGCTGTAGTGGGTGTTGCTCAGGTGATGTGTAGATGGGCAGCCTTCTCCTAGGAGCAGTTCATGTGCATGAAGCATGTCTCAGACCTGTAGCCTGTTTGCTCCTGTGCATTTGTAGCCACGGGGAGAAAATTCCCACTAGCCTTGTTGTGACAAAGACTGAAATCTCATAAGTTTTCCAACGACTTTTCCCTTTCATTCTCAAGTCAGTAGATACATTGTTAAATCCCTGGTGTCTTGATAACTATTGGGGAAATTCCCTGAGGCTGCAGAGCAGGAATCTGCCTTGATGGCAAAGATGCTTCCAATTTTTAAGCAAAACAGCCTGTAAACTGTGCCATCAACTAACAAGTACGGGATCCCTGCTGTGTAATGTGTGGGATCCTGTCGTATTTTTAATTCCAGGGTGATACCCTCATGGTAGCATGTGGAGCTACAGCTGGGCCTCCAAGGAGCATCCTGCTTTGGGAAGATGAACGGAGAATATGTTCCTCGGGATTGCCATGCCTAATTAGCCTCAAGTTCTGGTATTAGGAGATGTTAATGAGCTGGAGCATATAAACTAACCGCAGGGAAAAAGCCCTTTGAATGGCTACGCCAGCGGTAGGAAGAGTAGTGCTGCTGCAGGGGGAGCTGACTCATGGGGCAGGGGGTCATGGTGGCCACCCCCCCTCCCCAGTGGCCACTGCAGGGACCTTGTGGCACAGGTGGGCCTGGCCCATCTCATCTCAGTGGTAAGCCAGAGACGTGTCTGTCTAAGCAGGGGGACTGCAAGGATATTTTGCCATAGCGAAGACAAAGGTTTGAAAACAGAAGTAGGAGATTTCATTAATTTTCAATTCTGTATCAAAATTCAGAGAGGTTCACTCTCTTCATTTTGGCTTGTTTTGCATCTTTAGAAGCAGGTGAGGAAGTTGGCCTTTCATTGTCTTTCCTTTCCATGCATCTCCATTATGCATTGTTTTATCATACCAGCTACTGTGTTTATTATTTTTTAAGTGTCCTGTTTCTGGGCAAGATCAGCTGCTGCAATGGAAGATTTTTATTCTTTTTAGTGGAAAACATGTTTTTGATATTTTTTTTCTTATTGCTTTGAAACTGTAAAACAGACATGGAGGGGGATGGGGGAGGGAAACAACAAACCAGCTTCCCAGGCTCTTAAGTGAATTGATTGCATTGAAGAGCGGAGTTGGAGAGGAGCCAACACAGAACCCTTGACCAGACAAGAAGGGAAGGGAGAAGGGACAATTCATCCATGGTGAGGATGTGAGGCTGCAGAAGAGCTCTGAGAGGAAGAAATAATTGAGATGTGGAGGCAAACGAGAAATGGTTTCTAAAAGGCTGTTGGTTAGCTGCAGACACGGGGCGAGTCATGAAGAAAAGCTGGAGTTGGCAGAGAGGGGTGTTCCTAATGTCTCCAC
The DNA here is from genome assembly GCF_020740795.1 of Apus apus. Taxonomy (NCBI): domain Eukaryota; kingdom Metazoa; phylum Chordata; class Aves; order Apodiformes; family Apodidae; genus Apus; species Apus apus. The sequence goes on from NC_067285.1 coordinate 3,554,508, forward strand.
AGAGCACACCAGGGACCCCTGGCCAGGATGCTGTCTGTGCTGCTAGCTGCCACAATGAGAAGTTTAGGGTGAATTTAAAAGCAAGCTTATATTCACTGAAAGTGAAGTTTCTCAAACTTCAGGACCCAAAGGAGTCAGTTGGTGAGGTCCCTTCCAGCCACTGAGCCCTGGGTTCCTGTCAGGCATTTGCCTTGGGGGAGTAGGACCTTCGTAAGGGTTTAGCTGTAAACTTGGTGTCTTTGTGCTGAAGCTCTGGATTATCCTATTGGACTTGCTGGAGCACATCTGTGTGTGCTGCAGGAGCCAGCCTGCAGTCATGCACCAAGTAGCCAGGGTGAACTGCCCCTGTTCTGGTCTGCCGGTGAGGGTGGCAGCTCCTGATGGTCCGTTGCTTCAGCACATGGATGTAGGCTTTAGGTCAAAGCTCCTGCCAAAGCCTGAGAGGAGCATGTATTTTTCCAGAATGGAGGATGACCATCTGGGTACTTGGTTCTGAGAGCAACGAAATTGCAGCAGGAGTGCTCTGCTTGACTCTCCTAACGGCAGTGCAATGAGGGTCTCGTTGTAAGATGCCTTCCAGGCCTGATTTTGCACTCTGGTGCCACTGGAAGTGGCATGGAGGAGGCCACGTGCAAATGGTATCCTGCTATAAATGCCTCTTCTGGAGTCTGAGGTGCTGTGTGCTGCCCATGGGATGGGAAAGCAGTGGGACATGTGGGGCATTTTGTAGCAGCTGCTGTTGGAAAGAACAACTCCCAGAGCTGGCAGCCAGTGTTGTAGAAAGTAAATGAAGAAAAGTTATCCCCATTTCAAGCTGTGGTATTTGTTCTTAGTTAAAATATTTATCTAAGAAATCTAATGGGGAAATGTAAAAATGTAAGTTTATGAGTATTCCAAAGAGTTGGAAGAAAAGACAAAAGGCCTGGGAGAAAAATACCATGGTATTTTCATTCTTTTAATGATATCTGGCTGTTTTTTGAAGTGCTTGGGGCTGAGGGACTTACTGTAGTGGTCTGACTACAAAGTACTCCTGGAGCCCCAGTGTAACAGTTACAGGCAGGGCTCATTTTCTGACATCCCATATTCTTGAGCTCTGGAAGCATAATCCTAGCTATTCCCCATCCTATTTACTGCATCCAGTTTTTTAAGTAATGGGCCAAATAATGATTGCAGATGCTACAATAAGAATTTTTTGTTAATGATTTAGAGCTCTACTTGCAAAATAATTAGTTCTGCAGAGCTCTGTGGCACAATACAAGAGAAATGCTCTCCTGACTTTTTATAGCCACAAGTTAATTGAAACTGCAGAGCCTGGAGGGTACAAGGCAGTCCAAGGGTGAGCCCAGGCAGCCTCAGCCCCAGGATTGTTGTAGCCTGACATTCATGAAAGGAGCTTAAATATCAGCTCTGGACCTGGACAATGATACACGTGGATGCTCAGAAGAACCTGCTTGGTTCCTGATGGCAGAGTAAGGGGATTGTAGCTGCTGCCTGTTAAAGTTGGACTGTGTGCTTCAGTCGTGTTCCTTGCAATTTGCTGTAGGTTCCTTGCAGCTTTTCTGTAGGTTCACAGAAGACCTGTTGCGTGAACCCAAGGAGTAATTACTGAGCTCTTGGGGATGGGGATCATGGGGAAGCCATCACGGTTCCTTATAGCAGCAAACACAGAGGTGGTTCCTGACAAACCCGAGCACCTGACCCATCCTTACTGAGGGACAGATGTACCCTGGGAGCTTTTAAAAACCACTTGAAAGAATCTGCTCTTGCTATAGAAAAAATACTAGATGTGTTCTGTGTCTTCCCCAAGTGACCAGCACAGCGGCTGGGTGCAAAGCAGATGGGTTTTGTCACTGCTGCAGCTCCTGACCACACCAGACAGGACTGGTGAGGTCCCTCACTCTGTTTTCCCTTTTGTCTGTTTGGATTTTCAGCTCTTGAGCAGCAAGGTCTTGATTCACACTTGGCACATGCTGGCTCTGAGCTCAGTGGCAGATGCCAGATGCTGCCGGAATACAAAGAAATAACGCAAGTAACCCGAAATGTGTGAGTCAGCAGTAGGTGTGATGGGGGTGCTCCTTGGCTTGCTCTGGCTTTTCTCACTCCATCCACTCTGCCTTCAGCTTTAGTCTCAGTTTCTCATTCCTCCTCCTATTCTTCTGGCTTCATTCCCTTTTTCTTCTCTGCCTTTTGCCATCTTCTTACTGCCCACTCGTGTGATGTGACCACAACGCAGGAGTGACTTTCCCCATGACGCTGAGGAGAAGTTGACTTTTCTGGTAACTAGAAATCTGTTTCCATTCTGCTTCAATTCCCTGGCACCTCCGGTACCATTAGTGCTGTCTCGGCAGCAGACATTTCATTTATGGAAATTCACAGTGTTTCCTCCTTCCTTCTCTAAACACCAGGCTGTGTGCTGGTGTCATTGCAGAAGTGCTAACTGCAGCCAGTACCTCTTTGAAAAAACACTGAATTGCTTTAGTTCTTCATCGTGACTCGCTCGTTTTATTTCCTCTAAACATTACATACAGTTTCTATAGTTCTGGAAGTCACTGAAGCTTTTTAAGCACAGCCAAAAGTGTTTTAAATAGTCATTGTGCAGCACAGTGATGCCATCAATCTCCTGTGCCGTTATTGTATCTAGAAAGTTGGATTTTATATCCATTTTCATATTTAAAGCAAAATCACTGGCAAGCCCCCGTATCCCGGAAGGCACAGAGAGATGGCAGCTTGTTCATAAAGGTTTATAGGAGTGTAATGGTATTACCTGTTGGTTTGGGATATTTTTCAACAAATCAAGAACTGCTGGCAGCCAAATGGTTTCTGAAGAGGGTCTTTTATCCCTAACTGGTCTTATTTTATTCTTTCATTTCCAAGCCTGTCTGTATTCTAGCTCTGATAAAGATGAGATCTCTTTAATTGGAATCTTGTAAGCCCCAGTTACTACCTTGCTCAGAAATACTTTGCTTTTTGGTTTTTATATATATATATATATGTATATATATTGGGGGGGAAGTAGTAAGAAAAAACCCAGAAAATAATAGTGGAATGGAAGTCTGCAGCATATTGAATTAATTTCCTGTTCCACTTCTGCATCAGCTAACCAGACAAATAACCAATTTGTTAAGAGCTCTGCTGCTTCCTTCAATCACTTGCTCACAATACACTTTTTACATTTTATTTCCTGGTTTTTCCATTTCAATTCTGTGCATCCCCTGCAGGTCTCTCTGTTTTGGTGCCAACAGCAACATCCCCACTGAAGGAGGGCAGGGTGTGATCCTTCACCACCCAGTGACCCCATCCCACCCTCTGCTACACGGGTTTTTTGGCAAGGTCCCCAACTCGAAGGACACAGAGTTCTTTGATGAGCATCCTTGGCATTCCTCTTGCTGATTCATAGAGTGGCTTGGGTTGGAAGGGACCTTAAAGATCATCCAGTTCCAACCCCCTGCATGGGCAGGGACACCTCCCACCAGCCCAGGTTGCTCCAAGCCACATCCAACCTGCCCTTCAACACTGCCAGGGATGGGGCAGCCACAGCTTCTCTGGGCAATCTGGGCCAGTGTCTCACCCCCCTCACAGTGAGGAATTTCTTCCTAATTTCTAACCCAAATCTCCCCTCTTCCAGTTTTAATTCATTACTCCTTGTCCTCTCACTCCCTGCCCTTGTCCCAAGCCCCTCCCCAGCTTTCCTGCAGCCCCTTCAGGCACTGGAAGGTGCTCTAAGGTCTCCCTGGAGCCTTCTCTTCTCCAGGCTGAACACCCCAACTCTCCCAGCCTGTCTCCAGAGCAGAGCTGCTCCAGCCCTTGGATCATCTCTGTGGCCTCCTCTGGACTCTATCCAAGGGCTCTGTGTCCTTCCTGTGTTGGGAGCTTCAGAACTGGACAATTGGCAGGGACCCAAACCAAGGATCCCACTGGTGCCTCCTCCGTGTTGCTTGGCCTTGCTTTATCAGTGGCAGCAGGAATTACAACCATTTTGAGCAAGTTCCCAGTTTATCAAACCGTTCCTGAGAGCCCAGAATCAGGAATGTTGCTGTGGCAGAGGGAAGGAGGATGTCCCTGATCTGCAGTGGGCAGCAGGATTAAGCAGTCACGACAAACAAGGCTTGTATTCTTTTCCTCTCCTGCCACATAGTGTATTCTTTTGGAGACTGGTACAGCACTGGGTAGCTCAGTGCAATGTGGCTTTTTCCTCTGTTCAGTGTATTTTGTGGGTTTATATTTGTATTTAGAAAATTGATTCTGGACACTCTGCCAGGGATGTCTTTCCAGAGAAATTAAGGCAATGGGGACAAAAAAACCCAACCACTGCTCTGCCTTAATTGCCGAATGGTTCCTTGCAGATACACAATCCTATAGGAAAATCTCTGAGAAAAATAAAGATGTGTAATTTGAGACTTCTGGAGTAGAAGTTAAAGAGGGCTTTCAGTGTGCTCTGATGGATAGGGGAGGAAGTGCATCAATTCAATTGCAGTATTGTGTAGAGCATAATAAATATTTTATTACCACAGACTATCATTTAGTTACTGAACAGCGCGGGGCAGACCCTGCTCTTGGGTGGTGTCTGCATGTTTGCCACTCTGTGAATATCATTTGAGTTTGTTTCTGTGGTCCTGGACAGGATGTGGGTCAAATAAAGCAAAGTTTGTGCATAAAATATTCTGCCACCTCAGTGTGTAGGGCAGCAGTTGGTACAAATCTAATGGTGTTTCTGGTTTGTTCATCAAAGTACTTTGGCCTAAGGCTGGAATTTGATAAATCAGATGAATTAGACTATTTCAATGCTGATGATACAGGATTATATGTATTTTGGAAGACAGTGCAGCTTTGCATCCAAAGGAGAGGGGTGATAGCAAATGCTGTTCCGTGGGCTGAGCTGAATAGGCGCAGTCGGTTAAAAAAAATCTTCAGTTTTCTAAAAGAATCTTCAAGAATTGTAGGTATTTCCAGGCTTTGGGAGTTTCTGTGGGTGTTTGCTGTGCAACATGCACACATTTCTGTTGGAAGCAAAACTCAAGCAAATTCCAAAGGAAAGATCAGTGAGGACGAATGGTCAGGAACCAGCACCGGTGTGGGTGGTACTGCGTTCAGCTGAAGCAGTTCAACAGCAGATTTAGTGGGGGGGAGAACAATTTGGACAACTTCTTACCATTTGAGGGTTTTTTGTGTTTATTGTGATGTGAGGAAGCCAGAAAGTCTGTGGGAAACTAGGGAGAGAGCACGCGTGAAAACCAGCAGCAGAAATTCCTCGTTTTCTGGTACCTCATCTGTGAGCTTTCTGAGCAGCTACCACGGTAACTTTTGCTGTCTGGTTTTCCTGCTGTCATACAGTAAGGGCTGTAAATTTGTCATGTTGAAGGGAGATGCCAACACCAAACTGAGAATTGAGTAAACTGTTTTGATTGGAATTGAAAAGCAAGTGTTCCCTGCTTTAAGCTAAGTTTTAATTTAACCTAATTACACAACAATGTAATCAGTGTTTAGTTAATCCTGATAGGTAGAAATCCAGAAGTAAGGCAAGAGGCATGTCCCTCACCCAGACACATGCTAAGTGCTTTGCAGGTTGGCAAGGAGATGTGAAATTCCTGGCTTTGCAGGTTTATATTTGAGTGACTCTTTTGTGTCCCTTCATGTGCTTTTCCCTCTGGGACCTTATTGGCGTCATGTTTAATACAGAACCACGAGGACACCTGTGAGTTATGGGATAATAATCCCGTGTCAGACACTGTGAGAATGAAGCTTATTTTACAAGAATTCCCTTTGATGGAAGTAGGGCCCTTAATTCAAACTTGAGTGCGTTTTAAGAGACATATTCATGCACACAATAAAATCCAGGGAGAACAATTTGCATAGAAGAGCTGGGAAACAGCTGGGCTTACAGACAGCTGAGATTTTTGGGGTTGTGTTCTGGGGGAATAGTGGTAGGGTCAACCAAAATAATTTTAAATCCAGGCCACTTTTGACAATTTTGCTTAATATTGTATATGTTGGAGTAATTTTTAAAAACACAGCTGTGTGTTGGCTCCTGAGAGCAGGTAATTTTACCTAACGTTAACATTGAGGTTGTTGTTCTTTGTTATTATGGGCTAGCAGTAATGGTAAGAGACACTTACTTGTCTGGGTCATATATGTATGTATTTGCTCTGACTTTAAATTCTTTCCCATAGATACAATTCAGCACAATCAATGCCAACAAAATTATTTTGAAAGCAGATTAGATTAAAAATCTCATCCCTTACTGAGCTTCCCATTGGCATATGAGATGATCCTTAGAGAATTAAGATTTGTGTCAGCGACAGAAATGCTCACATGAGATTGCTCAGCCTCTTGCTGCCCGTTTTTTCTTTAAATCTTTGATGGAAGTGCCTGGCCAGGCTAAAGTCAGTGGGTGCTGTGTACTTCTGGAAGCTGATGACTAACACCAGAGCAGGAAAAAAGTATCTGAGAAGCAGTTTTCTGTACAAGGTTGTTCATAAGTGTTTTTAGTCCAGATCATGTTGCTGGTGACTTAGGGCTTTCCTAGAAGGAGGTCAGGACTGTTTGTGGTGGGCAGGCTTACTGGAGCATGAGCTGAATCATTTCCAAACCCCAGCTGGCTGGGGACTGTGTTGGGAGTACCTCAGGTTTGGGTTTTCTGGTTTTATGTAGATTTGTGGTACCATGTGGTGATGATTTAAGCCTGATCCTTGCCCTTGAGGTTGCTTTCCAGTGATGTGTTGTGAGCTGGGGACCAGGAGGATGGTGTGGACATCCCCGATCAGAGTGATGGCCCAAAGCCACGGTGCAGTGGAGGCAGAAAACCTCCCCCCATTCCTTCCCCCACCTCCTGGACACCTTGAAACATCTACCCCACCATTTAGAGGCATGACCGTGGGTGTACATGCACACACACACACACGTGTGTTGATGAAACTGTAACAAAGCTAATGGGTTCAGCTCCCAGCACCTGTAAATGAGTCCTTGCTTCCCTGGATATTGCTTGAGCTCGCTGGAGTTCTCCCCACGTGCTGCTGAATGCCCTGGCCTCCATGAGCAGCCTCTCTGCTCTGATGGAGCCAGTTCTGGTTGAACACCCTGGGCATCTGCAGGACTTGGACCTTAAAGGCTTCGAGGCAGGATCCTACCTTGTCTTTTCCGCGTCGCATCGAAGCAAGTCGGTGTAGATTTGTGATTAAAAAATGTAAAGGCTTAGCCTCCCCCTGCTCTGCCTGTGACCAATCCATTTTTTTTACAGCCAAGGATAATTCCCAAGGCTGGAAAACCATTCGGGCAACACCATGTTTCCAGATGGTTTAGGATGATAATTTTGCAAAGGTATGTTAGGATCATATGGTGTCTTTGCCACTTGTGTCTGTGGTAGCAAATAATTGAATGGAAAATAAGCGAGGGTGTGACTTTGGAAATGAAGTTTAGGAACCTCCCAATGTAACTGGTTTTATTTGCTTTATTTGAAACAGGAGTCACTCTTTTTATAGATTTATTGTCCCAGCCTAGCTTAAAACGGAAGGAGCGTGGGACAATCAACAGTGATTTATTTCTTCAATGCATTTTAAATAAGGAGACCCCCAAGAATGAAGCCATGGTGCATAATTACAGTACACTGGTCACAAAACTTGGGCTGTTCCTGCTGCAGGCTGATTATTTAACACCTGGTGAGTGTAAGTGGATGCACTGGTGGGGTTGGAAGCTGTGACTTACTCTGGTTCTCACAAAATGTATTCTGTGGTAGCAACTTCTCTCTCAATTTCTGAAAGCTTAACAAACATTTTTGCCACATCTGGTAAAGCAGATGATGATGATGTTATCTTCCAGTTAAGATGCTGTCTAGAGAAGTTCTGCTGAGTGTTGTATGAGGATTGGCTCCTGTTGTCCTGCCTCCTGCTCCCAGCCTGAATGTGGCGAGTAGGAGGCTAGAGGAGCAGGGTCCGAGGGGTTTCCCTGGCTCACCCTGCCAGTAAAGAGGTGCTGGGGCTTGGAGACCCTTCCCCTATCACTCACAGCCTGCTCTGCCTGCAGAGGTGCAAGGTGGACCTCTACGCCAGGGGTTCCTATAGCTCCATTCCTACATCCACACACTGCCTGTCCTCTATCCTTGTCCTCCCTCTCATTTCCTTGGGAGGAGAGGCTGCGTGGAGAGGCATGGAGCTCCTTTCCAGATTGCAATCTCCTAAATTAAAGCAAGCAAAATCGATTTGAATATTACATTTGCCTACAAGGACCTCCTGCTAATTTCTATGGGGTTTTTTTACAATTGCGTTTTCCTGGGTTTGTTTAGGTTTTTTTTCATCTTTATCACTTTCCTGCTGCTGACTAAAGGAGCTACACAACAGGGGAAAGTGTGACTAACTCACTGCCTGCATGGGGGAAAGAGCGAGACTGCTTCTACACATGCTGGTTGTAAATGCACAGAGTAAACAGAATAGAAAAGTGGAAAAAAACAGCTTTTTTCCCTACAATCTCTCTCTTTTTTTTTTTTTTTTAATAGCAATGTTAGTAATTTCTTCCAGCACGTATAGGTTAAAACAGCTTCCATCATAAGATTTCTAACAGAAGAAGCAGTATTAACTTAAAATGTATAGTTCCTCTTGAAATTGTTTTCAACATCTCTTGTTCTAAGTTGTAAGAAGGGCCAAAAAATATTTTTCCTTCAGGTCCTGTGTCAGCTTGGCAGGTGTTTTCTGTATCAGTTGGGAGGGAAAACATTTAATCAACAGGAAAAGGGCAGAAGGATTCACCCAAGTGTAGGTCCTGAAACTGGTTTTAACTTGGGTAGAAATGGAGTAGATTCCAGATGACAGCCTCTCTTTAATTAAGCAATATAATGCTGTTGATTTAAAGCCTGCTGAAATCGATGGAAAGGTACCACGGCCTGCAAAGGGCTCTGGAGCAGGTCCAGTCTCCTGTTGTGGTATAGAAATGATGCTTCAACAGTTTAAGAGCCTGGGGAGGCTGAATCAGAAGGATGACAAGTGACCTGCTCATGTATTAGACCAGTGGCAGGGAAGAAATACAGGATGGAGCTCATCCCTCCCTGACTCGGCAGCGTTTTCCCTTCATGAGGTGTTAGAGCAGAGCAGCTTTCATCTTCTTTCTCTGAGTATCCCAGGGTGGCTTTGGAGAGGAAAGGGAAATGTATTTTGCGTGTAAGCACAGCATTGCAATGTTTGTTTAATGTCTTTGTTTACTTTGAAAGTTAGTCCCGTACTAATGAATTTATAAAACCTACATTATCCATAAAACTGTCACTGGTGCAAAATTTAGTAATAACTCAGGTAATGTATTTAAACCACCAGTGAGTTTGCTCTATCCTTGAGTTGATAAATTGTACAGCTTCATTTGGTAGGAATCAGCGATTTTATGTGGCCATTAATTTCAGCAGCAATAGGGAGACAGAGGACTGAATTTTCACCCTTGTTTTTTCTGTACGTCTGGGAATATCCTCATGTTTAATGTCCAGGTTGCAGACCAGGGAAGCAGCATGTGGACAGAGCTCACAATCCAACCTGCCAGTTAAGCCATTAGGGGGGGGTTCTCATCTTTTAAAATACATGTCACAAAGATGGCAGATGGCAAAAAACATCTGTCTCTGGGATCTCTCAGTTTGCCCCCTCTCTTCTGCATGAACTTGCTGGTTGCCTTTTTTATTGTGCAAATCAGTGATGCCAAAATCATGAACTTGGGGCCAAGAGGCAAGGAGATAAATGTTTCTGAAGTGATTCTGGTTGTTTGTTTTCCTCTTTCTGGTTTCTGATACCCAGCCTAGAAAGGTCCCATTTGTACAGTTGGCTGGAAGCCTGTAATTGTGCAGGATCCCATCTGAGAACCAAAAATGCCTTAATTCTAATCTTAACTCCTGCTACCATATTTACATAGTGGTAGCAGGTCACTTTACTTCATAATTTATGCCTGTAACACTGACTGCACCCTCAGCAGGGTAGAAAAAGCAGCTTAATTCCCCTAAAGCTAAATTTTTTCTTGTAGCAATACAAAAAAAAAAAAAAAGGGAGGTAATTTGAAGGGGATTTCTTTATGATGCTGTTAAGTAACATCCACGTTTTGTTTTTTGCTGTGTGTGAAATGTGCTGAAGAGAGCTAGGCTGCAGGGTTGGGTTTGGACATTGTTGGACCCGTGGGGGGGGTTGAGGCATCCCCTGTGCCGTTGCTGCAGCAGCACAGAGGTCTGTAAGGTAAGTCCAGGATCACAAAGGATGAGTGGAGATGGTGCCTGTAGCTCCAGAGCCATGTATTCCAGGTGTTGGTTTCCCATCTATGACCTTGGAGCTGTTGGTGGCTCGATGAGTGGGTCTGCCTTTCAAACATCATTTGTGTTATGACTCTGCCAGGTCCTGAAGTGGGGTGATGGCCCCAAAATGAGGTTTGGGGAAGTTATGAGTGAGGTCGTGAGCCTGACAGAAATTCCATTTTGTCCCATATTTATTCTGCTGTTTGGGGTTGCACAGAGTTACTGGTCTGTAAAATGAGGTCGCAGCCAGGAAAGAAAGTTTGGGAGCTGCTGCTTTAGAGTTGGGGTTGAAGTTAATTACTTGTGTACCTTGGGGGTTGCATTGGTTTTTAAACAAGACAGCTGGGTTAGAAAAACAGTCCAAATTAATTGTGAAACACGTTGTGTGATGGTCAGCTCTTGAACCTTGCACTTCCCTTGGTGCTCTACCAACCAGAAATTTCAAATTGGCTGCTTAAAATGGGCCCTGGAGTCATCCAGATGTTTCATGATGTTATTTAAAAAATCCCAGTGGCTCCAGATACTCCAGGGCCATGGAGGAGTTCTTTGTAGCTGCAGTTGGAAAAGCTGGTCTGGTGTAGCTGTGTAGCTTGCAGTGTACCCACAGAGATTTAGGCAGCAGAAATAGGGATGTGGAAAGGAAGGCTGGCCTGGCTAAAACTGCCTTGAGAAGAGAAAGCCTCGCCAGTGTAGAACTGGATGTGAAAAATGCAATACCAAAGGTGTCAGCTTTGTGGCTTCAAAGGAAAATATTATCTTAATTTTTCTAGGATTAAAATGCCTATGAAATAATACCCTTTAGAATGCCGAGTACTTCTCAAACACCAATTCAAAATGCCAATCATTATCAGTTTGCTAAAAGAAGAATCTATGGCAAAATTACAGTGTTTTCATGCACAAAACCTGTGGGCTGCCTGGAAAACAAAAAACCTGATAAAACAGCAGAACCACGTGCTTCTGTGTGTGCTTTTCAAGGGGAATTTCTCTGTAGGGCCTCCTTTCCTGATAGCTTCCTCACCACCCGTTGCCTCTTATTTCTACCCGTAAGCTCTCTGATCTTCCCACCATCCTCCTTGCTCTTCTGATTCAATATTGCAGAGGATTATTTTCGAGGTGGATGTTTATATGCAGGCCATGTTCATGAGATGAGTCATTTATGTACTCTTTTGAGTCGTGAAGTGCTGACTCTGGCCATGTATTTGTTTTTCTACTTGTTGCTTCCTTCTGAAAAAGTCCCGAACAAATATTTAAAGGTGTTCTGCTTAGGCTTGAATTGCTAATTAATTTTCAAATCACTGTGCTCTGGGGTTATTTAAGTTGGAGGAGCAGACACAGCCCTCCCTTGCCATCCATGCCCAAGGGATGATGCCAGTTGCTAGTGCTCCTCCAGTTGCAAACTCAGCATTTGGTGGAGAAATTTCTCTTGGCCTCATTTTTATGGTTTAACTTGTGACTTTATTATGGCATGTTCTGAGTTCCAAGGAGGAAAAAATATAGCAGGAGAGGAAAGTGGGGTTTCTGTATGCTTCCTGTGTCTTGGGGAGCCATGCCCTGTGTTAGCTGCTGATAAGGAGGTCTTTAAACCCACAGGTTTTAAAAGCCAGCACATGGTTAAGCACCAGGGAAAACAGATGCCTTTTCTATCTCTAAAGCAGCCATTCCCTGGCAAAGTTTGTGCCATTCTGGAGCTGTCTATGCCAATAATTTTTGATACTAGAGAAGAAGTTCCTCCCAGCTTGAGGCTGACATGGGTATTCAGAACTGCTCCTGAACCACCAGACTTATCCTGTGCAGAGGAGAAGCATGAAGAAGAGCTGAGGGAGGAGCTCTCAGCTGCTTCTTCTTCCTAGCAGAACTCTTTTTAAGTTTCCATGTTCCTGCAGCTGTTGCTCCAGAGGGCCAAGCAGGGCAGGACACTGCCATGCTGGTAGGTATCAGATGGCTGAAATGAAGTGCAGGCTGCATCAGAACATTGGATGGGCTCCTTCACCTGGTTTGCTCCATTCACATTGCTGGGAATGGTGGAGCAATGCAAGAAGTTGTCGTTCATCCTGTAAGATGCAGTGGAGGTTTGGATTCCTAGACAGGTTGCATGTAGTGGCAGGGATATGGATTTATTTGTCCTGTTAGGCCATAAATCTCTGCGTGCATGCAATGCTGCTGGCCAAACTTCATTTAAAGCCACTTCATCCCTCGCTGTTTTCAGTCTATAAAGTGTGTTTTAATTAGGGACAACTTATGACCATCCTGTGCTCTATCAGGTGTACCTTCCTGGTCCCCAGGAAGGAGAGCATTCATAGCTGGGTCCCCATGCAGGGAATGATCCATGGGCCTATCCGGTGCTGCAGACAGAGCCAGGATGGACATTAGCAGGTAGGAGGCACTCCTGAAGCCCTGCCATATGGCTTCCCAGAAGCAAACCCCTTCAGCAGCCACCATAGCTGGCTGTGGTGAGGATGGCTGACCACTCCAGAGATGGCTTAGCCCATCAAGGGTTCCATTCAGCCTGCAAGACATGATGGCACTCATGGTGACCATCTCTGTGCTTGGTTGGTTCTCTGTGCTATGAAATGCTGAAGCTTCCTTACTGCTCCCTCCTTCTCTTCCTCTTGCTCCCCTTCTTTCCCCAGTTTCACAGCTTACTCATATGAGCCTTGCATTTTTAGGGAACTGAAGAAATCGTTCATCTCCAGCTTCCTTGGGTGGCACTGTGAGAAGACTGTGGGTGCAGGTGTTTATGTTCAGAAGTCACAGAGCTCCTGTGGGCTTGCATTAGGTCCATGTTCACCATGATATTTTATAAACCCCAGCCTGTGAGACCATTCTTCCCTGCTAGCACTTCAGATGGTGTCTCCAAGTGTTGGCAGACAAGGCACCGACTCTGCTGCAGGCTGCCCCAGAGCGGTGATTGTGTTTGCCTGCTTCCTAGCAACTTTGTGTGCTGCTTCAATTACAAAGGACTCGGAAAAAACGCGCTCCATCTGGTTTTCCAACCCCAGATGCGACCACCCCAAAGAGTGATCTAATTCCTCTGTATTTAGACTTGAAAACTTCTCACCAGTTGGTGGTGCAGGAAATCAAATAGAGTCCTTAGGAGCAATAAGATCCACATGCTGGCCTGATTGCACATGGAGCTAGACTGCTGCTCCTACTCGAGTGCATTTGCAATGCTGCTGTCAAAGGCACATTGTTAGGAGAGGGGAAAACCCACAAATCTTAATTTGAGTAATAATGTGGTCCAATAATTAGCTATTCATGATAGGAGCCCCTTCGCATCTGGTGGGGTGTGTTGTGTGGTGTGAGAAGGCAGGCAGGACTCGCAGGCAGGCAGTCTTGGTCTGTAGACCAAGGTTTGCAGAAAACTGTAGCATCTTGACCAGCTTTTCACTACGGTTTTGTTAGTCTAGATTAGATCATCTGAGAATGTTGTTCTTGTTTTGTTTTTTTGTTTTTAATTTTTTACGTAAGACCCAAAAAGAAGCTGTGGCTTTCCAGCTATGCAGACTGAATCAGGAGGGCAGGCTGCCTTGTGGGGTCTGGAGAGCCAGAGTGCTCTGTGTGGTGGGACAGACAGGCAGAGCCCAAACTGGGGGAGGCATTGAGTGAGAGGAAAATGCCACACAGCCTCGACGGAAAGCTGGAGTGTGAAGTTTCCTTGTTCTGCCAGAGGCACCGTCCTGTAATTTCTTGGTTGAGGACTTTTTTGTCTGCACAGGCTTTTGGGATCAGAACTGTATCATTTTTAGCTAGTCCTTAGGCATCGGTGGCTCATCCCGCCTGGCCGCCGCTGCGCTTCCCTCTGCTTCAAAAGCTTTCTGGGCAGCCAGCGAGGGAGGCTTTGAAACCGAGGTTTAATGGGAGAGGGAGAGCAGCCTTAAATATTCCCTCTGTTTATTCGAGCAAGCCCCGATTCACGCCGGGGTTGTTTTCTGTCGGGGTTTCCTGTGGGAGCCCCGGGTGCTGCTCACGGGAAGCTCGGCCTGGCCCGTCGCCATCGGCCTCCTCCCGCCGGGCTGGGCCGTGGGGAGGCGGCAGCCGCGGGGGTGAGCCCGGCTCTCCACAGAAAAAGAAACCACAACCCAACAAAAACACCAAAAATACAAAAAAAAAACCAAAACCCACGACCCCTTGGGACCCACGTTTTGTCAACAAATCAAGCAGGCGCTATTTTAAGCTGCTCTGTACCTAACGCTTCCTGTTTTTCAGAAGAAACGTCTTGTTTTTTTCGCTTTTATGTTGACGGATTTATTTTCACGGCTTGTTCCTGAGGCGGCACGAAGGATTTTTATTTCCCCCCCCCCCCCTCCCTGAAGTGTGGCAGGGTGGTGGCCTGTGAGGAGGGGAAGGTGCAGGTGGAGGGGTCCCCTGCCCCTCTCCAGGACAGCACTGGGGGGTTCCCCAGTGCACCAAAGCCCCTTGGAGGCGGGCGGCCGGTGGGGCAGCGCCGCGGGGCTCTTGCCACTCGGTGAGTGCTGCTAAGCTAAGTCAAGCCATGTGTGGTTCTCTTTCGAGGAGTGGTGGCCCTAACCAATAAGGACAAAGTAAATAGCGTTCATTTCCTGCTGACCTTTTAACACGAACAGATGTTTTCTCTTACAAGTACCGTGGGCCGCTTCAGTCCCTGACCTCATCAAGTGGGCTGCTGCCGTTTTCGTACTCGACAGTCTGTAAAGCTGCTTTTTTAACCTGTTTTTGCTGAGACCTGTCTGCAGAAGTGGGTCTCCTGCCTTGGTCAGGACCCATGTGCCTTGAATGTTTCTGACTTTCTTTTCTCTGGATGGACCAACCACTTCCTCCTCATTTTTGTCCTCCATGGAGGATGGCAGATGTTTCCTCTGATGGGCTCTGTCAGGCAGCCCAGGGGAAATGAGTTTCCCTTTATAATATTTTCCCTAGCTGTCCTTGCACAGGTTGGACTTGCAAGCCCATGGCTGGAGCGGCAAGGCCAGCTCTCTTATCCCTGTTTGTGGCAGTGGAGCAGAACGAAAGGGGGTTAGGGTCACCTCCAAACTCAAGCAGTGAAAGGTTGGCAAAACTGGAGCTGAGACTTCCATCAGTTTGATTTCCCTTCAGTGCTCACTGTGATATTGGTGCCTCCTTCTTTGTTGCTGTGTGGGTCTTAGTCCTGCCCGAGGGAGTCAAAATTATCTCAGCTCCCTCCCAGGCTGCTCTGCTTGGAAATCACCTCGGTGTGGCTTTTTTGCCAAACGATCTCCCCTGCTGTGGATGTTGCTGCATGGGGATCAGTGCAGGAATTGAAGCAGTTGGGGAAGAAAATGTGGTGGGAATGAGCAGTAAAGCTTCCTCGTTCCTGCTTTGCACCAGGGACCAAGGGAGGGGATTCTCCCCCTCTGCTCCTCTCTTGTGAGACTCCACCTGGAGTACTGTGTTCAGTTCTGGGGCCCCCAACATCAGAAGGACATGGAGCTGTTGGAGTGAGTCCAGAGGAGACAACAAAGCTGATCTGAGGGCTGGAGCAGCTCTGCTGTATAGATAGGCTGAGAGAGTTGGGGCTGTTCAGCCTGAAGAAGAGAAGGCTTCAGGGAGCACCCTCAGGTACCTGAAGGGGCTATGAGAAAGCTGGGGAGGGACTTTTCACAAGGGCTGGGAGTGATGGGGCAAGGGGTAATGGTTTCAAACTGGAAGAGGAAAGATTTAGATTAGATATTAGGAAGAAATTCTTTCCTGTGAGGGAGATGAGACACTGAAACAGGTTGCCCAGAGAAGCTGTGGCTGCCCCATCCCTGGAAGTGTTCAAGGGCAGGCTGGGTGGGGCTCTGAGCAACCTGAGGGCTGGTGTGTATGGCGTGAATTTGAGACTTTTAGTGCATTGATGAAGGGCCTTCTCCAAAGCTGGCTTTGCAGTAGTGTCTCAGCTGGTGGCATCAAACAGGGTGAGGTGTCTCTGTGTCTGGGATGAAAAAAGCACAACTGTGGTGCTTGAGGACAAGTTTATCTGTTGTGCTGCGTGGCTTTTAGTTTGGAGCACAACTCCTTTGGTCTTTTGGTTTTCAGCAGGGGGACACAAATACAAGTATGATTTTTAGTTACTGAGTTCTGCCATCTAGAAAGAGTTGTATGTTAATTTAAACTTTGTGGAATTCCCTTTCTAGACTCTTTTAATACCTGCTGCACATAGGTTGATAGAAATGTCCAGGTTGTCACTGGTTGAGTTTTTGGGCTTTCCTTCAAGGGATTTTGTTCTTTTATATTTTTTCTTTCTTCCTTTTCTCCATATGTATTTAGTGGAGGATGTCGATAAGTTTTACTCTGTGAGTTGTGATTTCTATCCAGAGCCATGGGTCTGTGCAGGACAAATAAGGAACAAAAAAGCCCTTTTGTGAGTCAGGTTACCTTCCATTTCCTGTCCAGTTAAAAAGAGAAGTATGCAAAAATTTAAAAAATTCCTGAGTGTTACCCAATCATAACCATATTTATAGTTTCAAGTTTAGAGAAAATGACTCAAAACCATTTTTAATAAAGGATTGCTCGAAATAGCGTGATTCACATTAATAAATCAGGACACAATAGAGGCAACAAAAAAGCCTTTAGCCTGATACTCATTCATTCCCGTGAGTATTTTGTGAAGTGGATGGCTGAGATTTCCCCTCTGCCTGTGGTGCCTGGCAGCAGAGGAGCAGTGTGCAGGGACGGAGCAGCTTAGGATGTTGCTGAGCAGTCACACCTCTGCTTCTGGGGCAGATGGGATGTGGTGGGAGCAGCGCAGGGTGTGACCTGCTCCCATGCCCGTGGTGCATGTCCTCTTGTCAGCCCTTCTTCAGTCTGCCTTACAAGTTACCTGCCAGACCTCTTCCCAGGCAGGTTGGTTGGACAAAATTATTACATCCCTGCGTGGGTGGTAGGAATCCTGCCTGTCTTGTATATTATTTTTTATTGGTTGGAGTAACTGGGCAATGTCTAATTGTTTTAGGCAACCATGAAGATCAAACCTTTGAGGCTGAAGTATGGGAAGGCGAGTAGCTGGGCACCTTTTACATACATGCCTGACTTTCACTGGCTGGCACTTGGGCCTGAGCATATGTCCAGCACTGTGCTGGGCTATTCTGAATTTTGAGGTCAACATGGCAAGAGAGATGTCTCGTCTACAGCAGTGTGCTGCTTGTAGGGACTTTGAGCGGGGAGGCAGCTTCCTTGGCTCTACCTGAAAGCAAGGAGTGTTCACAAAGCGTGCTTGTAACACAACCCTTGTGAGAAGAGTTGTTTAACAAATGGCCTGATAATCTAGTTTGCCTTTTCCACGGTGTTTTCATTTGCCCTGTGCTGGCAGTCAGCCTTTCCCAGGTTTAACCTTGCATAGATTTTATCTTGTGAGTCTGCGGAGAGGGTTGCTGGTTATGGAAAACATCACTGATTTACCAAGTGGATTACTGGGCAAAATCGATTTTACTTGGTACGTTCGCATGCTGAAAAACAACATAATAGTGTCTGCTTTGCTTCCACGCCAGCGAGGGCTAAGTGCCCCCACATGTGTTGGAGACCCTACAGGAGTCTGTGAGTGTTTTGGACCGTATTCATCACTGGTGCAATTCTGAGAACATTGTTTTGGCTGACTGAACTGGGACCTGCAGAAGTGCCTTAGGTATATCTGCTGAAGTATATTTTGTGGCTGTCTTTACTTAAGTGCTAAACATTCCCTGTGAGCAATGAGAGCAGAGACCTTTCCCGTGCTCCGTGTGGCTTCTTTGGTTGATATATGGTGTTTTCCCTCCTTTTTGTCAAAGTGTCCTCTGTTCCAGAGATAATGCAATTGCTATGCGGTGTCGTGCAAATACTCTGCTCTATTTGTATGTCTTTTCTATTTAATTACACTGTATAAATGTCCTCAGTAAATTTGATGAGTTGGGTGAAGGATATTGATTTTTGAGTTTCTGTCGTGCAGGGCTCCTTGTAGTGGTGGCAGCCGTTCACCGGGCCTGTTTCCTGAGGAGGTTTTGAAGGTTTAGCATTTAAGTAGCTAAAGGATAACAAAGGAATTTCTTTCTCTAAGCTCCCAGTTGATTGCAGTGGTTAAGGCCATAAAGGAAACATTAGGGTTGGGTGTGGTGTTTTAAAGCTTTAGACTCATGTCATCTGCAAAAGCAGGTGGGAAGGGAAATCGAGATACAGCACAGACCCATTGCCTTCATTCCTGCAAATAAATCCTCCTTCCAGCTTTGGGAAAAAAATTAGAGGGGGATGCTCCTGGGGTCGAGTGAGGTCCTGGGGCAGCAGTGGGAGGATCCTGGGCTTGCAGCTGGGTAGAGACCTCCACCTCACCCCTCTGTCACCCTGCAGCTGGTGGTGGGGCAGGAGAGAGACCGGCGGGCGAGCAGGAGGCTGGAAGGAGGAGGGGGAATTTGCAGGGTTAAAACGGGAGGACCGACGGTCTATTTTTAACTGCAGTTTTGAATGTGAAGTGTCACCAATGTTAAAAAAAGCTCCTGGTAAATAGTGGGGAAGATGCATGCGATAGTGGAAAGCCAGCTGCAGCTTTTTGAACTGTTCCCTGCAGTTTGTGAGGCGTCTGCGAACACTTGCTTAGTGTTAATGTTTTAATTTTCCTTTTCTCAGCCTGAGGTCTCCCTACACCAGGGACTTTCTTTAAACCGTGCTTAGCTCTCAGCCTCTAAAGACTATTTTTGTTCTTCAAGAGGAAAAGAAAGGAGAAATGTAGATCTTTGTGCACTTTCCTATTGCGCTCATTTTCTTTGTGTTCTCTTGGAACATAAAATGTTTTTATTTCTTTTTTTTTTGTGTGCTGAGAGTTGGACCCTGATTTTTTTGTTTTGTTTTGTTGTTGTTTTTTTTTCCTGGCTAATTTCCATGTATTTCGCATACAGCATTTTAGCCTTGATCTATAATGCAGGCCTGTGGCTGTTCTTGCTAAAAGTTTGGATCCCGCCGGGGCTTTCATTATAAATCCTTATTTTCAGTAGCAAATTGCTTTCTGCATTTGTCACCTCTCAAAGCCAACTGGTTTGGGTGGGCGTGGAGGGGGGGGACAGTCCCCACACTGCAGGGCCCTGAACCTCTCAGCCATCCACCCACAGCTTCCCAAGATTTGGGAACCCGGGGATTCAGCATGTTTGCCTGCCCGCTGCGTGAAGGCAGGGGGCTGGAGCTATTGCAGTCCATGGTGTCAGTGATCCGTGGGATAATGCATCCCCAAGTAGTGGCTGCTTCTGTCTATTGTGCCTCCGATCTGTGCATTAAAGGGACCCCGAGTAGGTGTTGCTACAATAAACCATAGCAGCTCTATAGGAGCCGTCACAGTTCATTGCATCAATAATCTGTGTATTAAGACGCCCAGAGCAGGCCTGGGCACACAATGGGCTGCTGTGGCTCCAGATGAGCCTGTATAAATTTAGGTCAATAACCTGAGTGTTGTTAAATCCCAAAATAGCCTTGCTACAGCGAGCTGGCAAGGCTTGTAAGAAAGATGTGTAGATTATGAAAACCTGTGGTGGTTGCTGAGGATGCTCTGACTTACTGAAGGTTAGTGGCGGGAGAATTATTTCATCTTATTTATTAGTGTTATCTAAACCTCTCTCCTCTCACTTGGCTCCTTTCTTCCCTCTCCTTTCACTCCTCTGGAAATTAAACTGCATGAGTGATGCTGTGAGAGCATCAAAGGTGAGACATGGGGGGAGGGACAGGGAGGAAGGAAAGGGAAGGAGGGAAAGGGAAGGAGGCAGCGTTTTGCAGGTGAGCTGTCCCAGAGCCACCCTGCCTCCCTCTGAGCTCTGTCCCATGGGATTTCATGGGAACACTGACACATTTTCATCCTGACTGCACTTATGCCTGACCCTGCGGGGCTCGGTGTTGTCTGGAGCGTGGTTTTTGCATGAGGGTCCCCAGGGCTCCCCAGACCCTTGCTTACTCCAAAAGCCACTCTCTGCCCTCATCCCTGACCTGTTTCTTGATCCAGGCCTTCCTTGGCCCTTGATGCCCCAGCTGGGCTGGGGTCTCCACCATTCTTAGCATCCAGCTCCTTTCCTCATTTCTCATTTCCCTCAGACAAGGCCCTTTTGTAGGAAGGTGGTGGGGAAAGGAATGCCCTCAGCACCGGACGGAGGGCCCGGTTTGCATTGTGGGTGTACGCCTGAATGGAGACATAGCCTTGAACTCTTGAACTCTTCTCTTTTTTTCTTCTTTCTTTTTTTTTTTTTTTTTTTTTTTTTTGGTAGAGTAAAGCTGCCCTGTGCTGAAAGCAAGCAGGGCTCACCGCAATGGAAAGAGGTTGTGTAGGGGGAAGAGATTTCGGACCACAAGGAAAGGGGTTTTCCACATTTCCATTCTGAGACTTTCCATGTGAGATTTCACCAGCAGTCGGGCAGCGAAAGAGGAATTAGCTGAGCTGTTAAAGGTATTACATGTGTTTGTCCCTTTGGAGACTTGTTAGAACAGATTTTCTTCAGTAACAGTAATAAATGCTACAAACAAAACACAGTTTTCCCCTTTGAATAATCCTTTGCTCTGAGCATCATCTACATAAAAAAAAAAAAGTACGTTAAGCAACATGAATAGCTTCAGGCTATTTTATTTCATGTTGCTAAATAAGTCAATGCAGATGAGGACTTTTTATGTAAGAGTGGCTTGTAAATATAAACATTCGGATAAGGGCAAATTACAGCTCCAAAGATTTCCTGGAGACAGAAAAGTGTCACTGTTCCTTTTCGCTGTTCCCGGTGCAGGCAGAACTCCCAGGACAGACTCTGGGAGATCAGACAGGAAAAAAAAAAAGCTTAAAGTATCTGTGATATAATGAAAAACACAGGGAGATTGTTCCATATGGGGGAATTTGGTGTGCTAGTGGGGAGCTGAGTCTCCTGGTCTGCTCAACTGCGGTGTAGCTGGGGCATGAGGGGCTTCACCTCCACTCTTTTGGACAGCTGGGTCCATCCACCAGCTAGGAATAGTGGAGATTGTCCTGTCTACAGTGCTTAGGGTTCTTCCTCTGGCCCTCTCCTGGGGCGTGAAGGTGTGGGGCTGGTAAGCACCACCGTAATCTTTCCTGGAATATGGGCATGTGTTCCCTAAGGAGCTGGGTAGAGGCCACCAAGATACCTTCCATGATGCAAAGCCATTGTCCTGCAGTATCAGTTTGTCACTGTGGGACAGATTCCAAGGAAAATGTCCTGCTGCTGCTCATCACTGGAGCCACCGCATGTAAGATTTAATTGTCTGATCCTGATTATGGAAGAATTAAGAAATTACCAGTGAAGGGTGGCATTCCAGACTTGGAGAGGCTTTGGTTGTATGTCCTGTAGGCCTGTAGGTGGGCTGTGCTGGCAGGGATGAGGGAGCCCTCCTGTTCCTGTCTTAGGTCAACCTGATGGTGAAGCGTAGAACTCAGAGTACAAGGAGAGGTCATCTAGTTGCTTCTTTTATTATTTCTTTTATTTAGGAGTGATACAGACCCAAGGAGTTTTAAGAGTTGCAGAACCAGATGGTCTTGGTTTTGGTGTTGGTCTTTTAGCATGAAGGAAGAAAGTCTTGGTACCCACAGTCCCACTGGTAGCCTTGCTAATGCTACTCTTGCTGTTTGGCACTTTCTGTTCAGGAGGAATTCAGGAGTAAGTGGCAGGTATTGTGCCACAGTATTGTGGCAGGGTGTGCTATGTACAGATGTTTAATCAAATCCTGCCAGGCTGGAGCTCTGCGTGCTGCTGTAGTGCACCACAAAACATGGCTGCAGCCTCTGTCAGCCCTGTGCTTTGGGACAGACACCAGCAAGGGACACGGGTCGGCGGCACAGAGTCGTGGGGATGGGAGAAACACAAGGCTTTCCCGGGGGGCACGGGGGTGCCTGTGTGGTGGGAGAAGGGTATGGAGGTTGGGAGGATGTGGCTCTGGGCCACGTGAAGATTTTGGTTTGCATCTTGTACTCAGGAAGTTTGGCCACCCTGATTACAAACATACGTATATTTGGGGATGTATAGCAAGATATCTGTCTCTTTCCTAATTTGATTTAGATGTAGATGGAGAGAGGAAAACCACCGAGGCAGGGAAGTGGGTGGCTGTGTGTGGTTTCCTAGCCAGCAGAAGCTGAAAACAGTTTAAAGTTCACATTGAGAAGTATAGTAGTAACTAGAAGGAGACGTCTGAAGGTAAGTGGCCGTGTCCTTCCTCTCGGCAGTGGGGAAGCTGGATTTGTCTTGGTTCAGCTCCGGAGACAGAGGAGTTCTCCCCCCTAGCTCTGGAGATGGGTAATGGTGCCATGGCACAATTTGCAGTTTTTCTTGGTTTATAATTTTTAAAACTTAAAACCTAAGGTGCTGCTTGTGAGAGTAAAAATGGATGAAGTTTGCTGTGTTGGAGTTAGCAAGGTAGAAGTAAACAAAAATCAAACCTTGAGAGCAGCAATAGCTGCACACCCAAGTGATTATTAACCAGGACTTTGTTTCATCTTATTTTCCTCTTGTCCTTGGTCTTGCTTGCTCATCTATATACAGCATATGGAAAGGTTGAAAAGTGGCAATTACTAAATGAGAGTAGACAGAAACTGTTCTCCAGCAGCTGCAGATGGTAGGAGGTGGTGCTGTGTTCACGAGCTGTGTGCTGGTGCTTCACTCCACAGTATAAAATGCCCTCTAATGGCCACGTAACTGCATAGCTCACCCGGCAAAGCAGCAAATTGTCTTTTTGCTCAGGGTTTCTAATTTGACTATGCTGATTTTGGTACAAGAGCAGAAAAGGGCTTGAGGAGAAGAGAGCTTTTGGTTATCCAGATGTGCAAACAGCGAAGATTCACCTTGCAGCAGCCTTAGTCATTGCGATTAGTGAAGATAAATAACAGGTAATTTAAAGAACTCTGGTAAAATGTAGAATGAGATTTTATTTTTCAGTCTGGCAGGGACTGTAATTTGTGTATCATTTCCTCTTGCTTTATTTGAAATGTTAAGGGTAATTTCCCCGCCAGTTACGTGCTGTCGTGGTGTCAGTGTGCGCATTATCAGCATCAGATACTTACAAAAACAAGATAAGAGAGGCTGAGGGAGGCCCATGATTAATTAGTAGATGGATTAGACTCTCAAAGCTAAGTGGATAATTTGGGTTCAGCTCCTGGTTATTGTTTTGCCCACCACTAGGCCCCTGAAGGCTGTGGGAGCAGGGTAAGCAGAGCATCGACCGGCTTCACTTCTGATGCCAGAAAGAGCGATGACAGTTATTTTCTTTAAAGCAATTTTCTTGCTGTCTGTTTGGCTTGCTTGTTTGTATTTTAGCTTTAGGAATGAAAGAAGTGCCAGTTCTGGTATTCCCTAGTTTTACTTGAAAACTCAGAGGATCTGTGAAGGGCTGTAACTACCTGACAAGGGAGCATGCCTGGATCTTCTTTTCTCAAAGCCAAGAACTAGTCACTAATGTTGGAAAATAAAAGCAGGGGGAATAAAGTTTAAAAATAAAAGAGGTATCATCCCCTCTTTTGTACAATGGCTGTGTGGCAACTTGTGTGTTGTCATTTCATTACCTCTTGGTAACATCTTTCTGGCTACCAGGAAGCCAATCTGGACCAGAGTTTGAAACATGAAATACCATTCTTAAAGAACCTTTTTTTAAAAAAAAACAACAACCCACCCCACAGATCCAAAAAAACCCCTTACCCGTTCTTTATGCATCATTCAGATGGAGAGGAAAACACTACAAACCCATATGTCTTTTTTTTTTTCCTTCCTTTGAAGGGCATATATATCTCTCTAATTGTGATTCTTCTTTTACTGAGTCAACAAGCAGCTTTGATGGGGTAGAACTGATGAGGGATACTCGCCGTGACTTTCAAGGGCTGAAAGAATGCAGGATCAGGCCCTCTGTTTTCTTTGAAGCCTTATTATTGCAGCACAGTGTGTATCTTGTTGCAGAATGTTTTAAGATGTGGTCTGCATCATTATGTGGCGTGTTTAATTTAGCAGCAGATGTGCAGGCTCATATGCCATTACGGTACATTTTGTTCACTCATATAATAGCAAGTTCCTCAAAACTGTTACCCGTTCTTGAGCGCAAGACTCCTACAGCATGTTGTTCTCCTTGTCTGTGTGGTGAAGAGCAGAAGAGCTCTTTATTTGCCATCAGCAGGTGCTAACGTGGGAGTGCAGGCTCTCCAAGAGGCACGTTTAACCTGCTGTGTTCCTGCTTTCTCTGCCAGGCTGTGGCACCCAGGGGATGCACCTTCCACCCCAGTTTTTTGGGGAAAGGCACCAGGTAGGCAGCACAGGGGCAAGACGTGGGTTGTTAAGTTTCTATGCAGAAAAGAAGTGAGTCACCTAGACAGAAAACACTTCTTGCCACCTGCAGCAGCATCCAGTCATTCCCAAAGAGAGGCCATAATGCGAAAGTGGCTGGAGGCTCCGCAGCTGCAATATTGTGCTAATAACTAGTAAAAGCATCAAACCTCATTAACAAGGAGTTTTGTGTAGCAAGAGTCCTGCCCTCACTGTTTGAAGGGTGCTGAGGGTCCATGGGGGATGGTGGAGGCTGCTGGGAGCCTGGCACTGAGGTTTGATTTACAGCCAAGGTAGTTCTTCCAGAAATTGGGAAAAAGCTTTTCCCCCCCACCCCAAAATCCTATTTCCTGTGCAATGGCTGAGAACGTTTAATAAAGCAGAAATCTGAACCCTGACCACATGGAAACTGTGTGACTACTCTTCTTGAGTGTGAGGGTTTCCATCCTGTAGGCATTAAAAGGAAAAAAACAAACAAACCAAACCAAAAAAAAGAAAACGTTTTTTATTTTGGCTAATGAAAATCTTTGTTTGTTCTCACTGCCTGTATAAATATTTAATCCAGTTTTGGTTCCTGCTAGGCTATCGGGCTTAACGGTGGCTTGACACTGTGAGCTCCCCGTGTTGTTTTATTGTTGTTTAAAAGAAAACATCCAAAAAAAAGGATCTCAAGAAGGATGGTGTTGTCTGTCCATTCCATTCCATGTGCTTCCCTCCTCCCCTGCAGTTGTGCCAGGGCTTTAGAGAGAGGAGAAGGTGATGGGGGCTGAGCAGGGCATCCCACTTAAGGAGATGCCGCCAGCACCGGGAGGAAGGATGACACAGTGTTCTCAGTGTGTTCCTCCTGCATTGTACCATCTCCTTTGTCCGCTTTCCTCCCCTGTCATTATCTCTGTGTGTCTCCTTCTTTCTTTTCTCTGCATTTCCTTTCTTGTTGAAGCCGAACTCTGCTTCTCAGCCCCCTCCTGCCCTTCCCGCGGCAGCTGCCGATGTCTGAAATGATCAGCCGTGGAAATGGCCAGCTAGTTCAGAGCAGTGAACACAGCAGGGCTTGAACAATTCACAGCTCTGAGGGCTGTTCTGCCTTGAAATCTCAAATCAGTTTTCCAGTTTTGGAAAACTGGACCTTCACACAGAGGAGGCTGCAGGGAGAGCTGCCGTTGGCATCGGCAGGTGTTAACTTCATGGTTACGGACCACTCAGACATCCCAGGCTGCTTCCAGCTGAGAGGACTGGTGTCCTGCAGTATCACCAGTACAACACCTTCTCCAGGAACCTCTCCTTTCCTGAGAGTTTAGGAAATGTCTGATGATACCATCAAAACGTTTGGACTAGATTTTCCCTTGTTCAAGTAAGGAGCTGTACATGGGGAAAGCTGGTTTAGATGTGAGGAAGGACAGAAATTTTCCTTTGTAGTTGGGAAGTGGGAGCTTCTGCAGCTCATGGAGCTAGGAGTTTTCTGTAGTAGGGAATCTCCATTTTGTTGATGCCAGATTTTGTAGAAAATATACTTGGAAATTGTAAGCAACAGATTTCTGACTCCAGGAATGGTCTGGGAGTGTGCATGATTGTTTAGAAAGGTGCTTGTATTTGGAGTTAAAGAGGAGCCCCACTTCACCTAGGACTGTGTATTCACTGGCAGAAGTGGTGTGTTAGTCACCTGCTGGGTACCTCCGTGGTTGGATGGTGGTGCCTACAATGGATGCTCTAAATTAGATGTTGCCCAAGTTTGTGCTCCTGTGCCACTTCTGTGTGCTGTGAAAAGATGATGCCCTAGTTGAGAGCTTAGAAGACAACGCAGTCTTCGTCAAGTCACTCCCCTCTTATTTTTGTCTAATAGTGCATGTCATTTTGGAAAATCACCTTTTCTTTCCTTCTGTTTTCCATCACAAGCAGGAAAAATAAGCCCTAATGCAGGTTTCTCTGCTCTCATTTTGTGGCCCATGGATTGTGGTATTTAATGGGCAATATTAAGAAGCTATTTAAACATGTTACTTCCGGATTGTTTTTTTCCTAAAACGTTGTATTTAAGTCCCTTCCTTCTTTAAATAAATAAATAAATAACTGCTGGGCTATCATCCTGTCTGAGAGTTTTCAAGAAAATTTACATTTTGAATGACACTGTTGGAGGCTAACATGGCCATGCAATTACTGTATGTAAATCACTTCACTTGTTTCCTAATCTTGCTGAAGATGAAGTCCAATTTTTGTGAAGGCACTTTTCTCCCTCAGATTTCCTTATACAATGAGGTTTTCTGTTATTTTAATTGCTGACCGTGATTTTTGTTCTGCCTAGCCTGATTGTGTTTATTTTATTGTAGGGGACATTTAGCCCTGCAATTGTTTTGAGATGGGATTGAATGTAGAAATCATTGACAATAGATTGAAGTTGGGTGCACAACTAATTGCATCCTCCGTCCCACACATGGAAGAGCCACTTTCTTAATTACAGCTTCGTATGAAGGCTGGGGTGTACCTGCATGTTTCTGTGCCCTGCACATCTGCTTTTGTCCATTTTATCCATTCCTGCCAAATTCTGCTCAGCAGCTCCTGCCACATTTTTCGTGAGTCTTCTGAGTTGGGCTTTTTATTGCTGGGTGATATCATGGACACCTGTCAGACAAAGATGGAATAGTTAACATCATGGGGAAGGAGTTCACTCGTGGGCTTTACATTAAATTGTGTGGGATTCTGATAATCTGAACAGTAATTTCTCTGATTGTTATTAGTTTCTTGTGTAGAAATTTTTTCTCCAGGGAGTAATGCAGGGAATCAGGACGGCAGGAGAAAAGAACTTTAATGGAAACATTCATCCGTCAAGAAATGCTCTCTGTCAAAACTAAATACACTTTGCATATTGATTGTGTTTGGGAGGGAGAGGGGGAAAGAGTTGCAGCCCCAACATAAAGAACTACTTGAGCATTTTCAGAACAAAATGCTAACTTATCCTCTCCTGACACGACTTTTTTATAACCTGGTGTTTGTCCCTGGAAGTGGAGTGGAATGTAATGGAGGTAAAATCCATGTGTATAGTTTTAAATGTTGTCCATTGAAATGCTGTTAACTACTCTGGCTTTAGCTACTCTAACAGTCTAATTTTTGTTGTAAGAAATATTTTTGACTGTAGTAATCTTCTGCCTCTGGAATGGAAGTTTTCTGCTTCTTTTAAAATGCTGCATTAATTATTAATGTGAGTGGGAATCGTGCTCTTTAGCATCCCTATGTTTTTAAAAAATCAATTAATTATTGCTATAAATCTCAGAGATTATGCTGCAGTTGTGCTGCTGGGAAATTGGCCATTAACTACCAGGAAATCGCCTGTCTTCCCTTAGTCAGAATTCAGTTGTACCAAAACAACCCTTTTCCTTTTATAAATTAACTATCAATGTGATGCATAATTGATAACCATTTATAATAATAACAATAATCTCCATGAAATTGTCATCCTGGTATGCAGCAGCTTTGTTAGAGCCTTTCCCTCGCATGCTCAGCTTCTCCTATTGCCTTTGTTAACTGGGTTTTCTGGGAATTAATTGCTTCACTGGCATGATTTTAGGAGAGCTGTGAGCAGTTGCGGAGAGGGAAGGTGCAAGGTGAAAACACCTGACTGGACTAGGTAAATGTGAAGAACCTGAAGGGTTTTGAGAGGATGGGTTAAGTGTTACTATCGCTGCTCTGCAGAAGGGGAAGCAGAAGTTGAGGTTACAGACTTTGCCCAAGGTCAACTTCTGGACATCAGCATGGATTTTCCTGGATTTTCCTGGTTCGTGGTGTCTTCTTCTCATCTGTCCTATATTATGTGAATAACCTGGCGGGTTTTTAGTTTGTCATTAGTATTTTGTTGGCAAATAATGCAGTGTGAAAATTCGCCTGCAAAAGAGGAGCTGTTTGCGGGTCAGTTTGAATGGGTCGTACCAAGTTTGTGGTTATTGCTGACTTGTCAGAATTTATTTATTTATTTTATCCCTTTCTAAGCTGCCCTAGATGCTGTGGTGGTCCTGCTGTGGCAGGGGGGTTGGACTTGATGATCTCCAGAGGTCCCTTCCACCCCCTATCATTCTGTGATTCTAGTACTTTGTAGGTAGAGTTGTTGAGACTTTGCAGCGTGGTACAGATTGGCTACTCAGGAGAGGATTCTTGCTGTGTTTGCACTCATGCCTGTCTCCCTCTTCCCCTTCCCTCCTTGCCAGGCCTCCAAAAACATGGTGGTGTTGGGCTTTCTTTCTGGAAATCGCAACTTTCCACCAACTCTGCTCTTCTGGCATCTTTCAGTAGGCTTAAAGGGGTGGTCGATGGCTGGGGAAGGAAGGAGCCTCTTGAGCAGGATGTGTTTGTAGCTTGCATCAAAGTCATCTGTCTTCACCTTAAAATATAAAAGAGGATATTGAATTACTGGTAGTGTAGCTTAACTGGGTAAAAAATGAGTGCATGTAGTGTGGAATTGTTCAAATTCAGTTGTCAGCATGAGGTCTTTTCTTGTAGAACTTCACTCATAAGTACTGATGTGGAAATTGCTTTGAAATGCTCCTACCTGGGTTTTACAATGAAGCTGTTGGGTAGAAGGGCCATGATCCAGGGTCTGCAGGCTGAGCTCAGGTCAGAGCATTGCAGGATTCAACAAACCTTTGGCTCTCCAGAGGAACAAAAGCATCAGACCCTGAGATTCAGGATCTTCCTTTTGATGCAGAAAAGGATGCAGAAAAGCCTGTGGCTGTTGTCCTTTTGCAGAGCATTTCTTACAAATCAGCCACACGTGCAGTTCTACAGATTGCTTTATGTCATCAGCATTTAAAAGTGTTTGCTAAAAAGGGCAGCTCTAGCACCCAAAGTTTAATGTCACCCCTTTAAGTATGAAGGTGAGGACAGGCTATGGTGACAGCTGGAATATGTATCAAGGGCTGGTTGCAGACTCAAGGTCCATTGATGACTTTTACAGGGCAAGGCTTAAATAAGACATGAAAGTGGTTTGTGTGTAAATACTGGATGAGCAAAAGCTACTTTCCCTTTTTTATATACTCTGTAACAATCCTTCAGTGTCACTGAGCCCACAAAATAGCTTAATGGATTTTTATCTGCTAGGAATAGATGTTTAAGACAGAAATAAAACCGGGGAGGCCATACAGCACTTCGGAAGCCCTTGTGTTCAGTGCTGTTTTTTCCAATTGCAGGGAAAATAATGGGGTTATACACTTGATTTGTAGCATAAGATGTGTGACTGGTGGGATGCTGGGGTTGGAAGCACTAAAAATCACAGTTGTCCTAGGAACCTGTTGTCCTGTTGGGGATGTGCAGGTCTTACCTGGTAGTGCTGGAAATCCTAATGAATCCTTTTGTTTCCCTGCAGGATCGACAGTGGCAGCATGCACGCCGATCCCTGTGAATTTTCCTAAGCTCCTGGGGGACTGCTTTGCTTTTTGAGCCAGAAAGTTAGAAAATACCATCAAGAATGGCACTTGTGGATAAACACAAAGTCAAGCGGCAGCGGCTGGACAGAATTTGTGAAGGTAAGGAGTATCCTCCAGTTTTTCTATAAAAGCTGACAGATGGTTAAGGTAGAATATAGAATTTTTCTTCATTTTTTACAGCATTCAGACATGAAGAAATCCAGGGCTAGATGCCTTGTCCTCTATGATTGCTCTAAACAAAGTCACAGTGATGTTGAAACATTGGCAAGGAATATACTGGTTCCCGGTTGAAAGTCACCTGCAGTCCTGTGAACAGGATTTTTGTTTCATTACAAGTTTGTCTCCTTTTATCCTAATTTCTACTAAAATTATCTAGTCGGTCCCAATGTGAAATATAGCCTAAGTTCATACTGTCTTTAGAAAAGGCTTGTGCTCTGTTAAATGTGCTGCTTTCTGGAGGTCTCTGGCCAGAGAAAGAGCTAGGATACAGAGACTGGTGCCGTAACCTTCCTCCCTTCCCTCTCCTAGCTGTGCCAGTTTCAGTGCCCAAGGCTGTGGACACAAAACCCCACCAGTGCTCTTCCTGGGCTGGCTGGGGGAGCACTGGGCCAGCTTGGATAAAACTTGGGCTTGGTTCTCAGAGGAAGGCAGAGATCAGAATTGCTTCTTCACTCAGGAGGCATAAAAGTGAATGATATCCCATAATACTATCATCCTATGGAAAATTTAAAAGTCATTGTTGGAGTATTTCTTACAGTTTTGGGAAAACTGTTAAGCAGCTTTTCTTCCATTGGTGTGTGGTGATAAGGCACATTTTCTGAAAATCACTTTTTATTAAGTTTGTTACAGTGTCACAGCACGGGTGACTTTCACCTTCTGTTTATTTAATTTTCCAGCAGAAAAAAAATCTATAGGTTCCATTTTCTAATGCAGCTCACATAGCGTAAGTTGCTGATGATAGAGATCAAGTGATGACAAACAAGGTCTGTCTTTTTTGGTGTAGAGTCTAGTAATTCTTTCATGCAAACTGACACTCATGGAAGTTTTACCATCAGCAGCACAAGCAGAACAGAGTGTTATTTTAGGAAGAATATCTTAAGGCATATCTCTTAAAAAGTTTCAGTGTTTATCTGCTCTTAAGGAGATGGGTAGTGGCCTGCAGGGTAACGATTTGCAGTATTACATGAATGCCAGTGAGGTGAAATAGGTTTTGCTCATGGATGAAAGCACAGACCTCACGGGGGAGTTGTACTGTGTCCATCTGAGCGAGATGTGTGGGGCTTTGTGGAGTTTCCAGTGAGGATAAAAAGCTGATCAGCAAGTCAGGGTGATTCTGGCTTTGATTTTTGTGTTATATATTGCTTACCCTAGCATGTCAAAGCAAAACTCTCTTACCTTTGCTTTCAACTTATCATGAGTTACTTGGTTCGCTTAATTTTGCCCTGCTAATTTTGGAGGGGGGAAGCAAAGCAGAGAAGATGAGAGGTAGGAAGGAGTATCCAGGGTACACAGCAGTGGGGAGCTGCATATTTCTCCGATTGAATGTCATAAACACTCAGGTGTAGTTTGCTATCTCATCTTCAAAATTTACTTTGAACTTGACTTAAAAGAGCTCTATCAGCTGAGCCTGGATTTTCAAAAGCTGCCTTCCTGGTTTGATGTTACTATCAGATCTAGTTGCTGAGTGTACAAGAAATTCAAAAGGTTTGTACGACAAACCTGCTAACAGAGCTTTAGATGTGATTGAAGTTTAGATTATTTTCCTCTGATATGTGAGCTTTTTTCTTCTTTCTTGGTCAAAAGATACTCTTTTCTAATCCGTAAATGTGCAAAAGACATAACTTTTTAAAGTATACTTTGTCATTTGCCACTTGTTTTGTGATTTGATTGAACTGAGGGGATTCACCCTCGCAAGATACTGTCGCGTTGGATTTGTAAGCAGTGAGGATTGAGTGTAAGCAGATGCAAAAAGTTTAGGATTTTCCAAAATACTAGACTTGCAGGACAGCAGTATGTTGTACTGGCACCTCTGATGGCTAATTTTTATTATAGGCTTCTAATCTTGGATGATAGCTTAGTAAAGCGCCGAAGAGGGGACCTTCCTGCTGCTGTGAAAACACACTTTGAAAAAAAAAATAAAAGAGCATTCCTCTTGGCTTTGACTTGAAAGGTATATGGAATAATTGATGAAAGATGATGAGAAAGTAGGGAGCTATCTTAGCAGACTGCTGAGAAGAGGCTTTGCTAGCAGGATGGTGTTCGTAAGAAGGATTTCAGCTGCTCCATCACACTGAATGCAGTGTGGTCTGAAGAAGTCAAGTTCCTATTCTTTGGGAGCACTGGTGCAGCTTTTCTCTTTAAACAAGTGGACAGGATACAAAGCTGTGTTTACCTGATGAAAAGCTAAATGTTTTGTAGGACATGGGTGAATTTCTGTGCTTCCTGTGAAGTTGTGTATACCATCTGTTTCACTATTCACAACACAAAGCCTTGGAGGGTTTGCTGGGAAGAGTCTTTATTCCACACAGCAGGATGGCAGCAGGTCTGGAGGTGAAATATACTCAGGCTGCCTGTTGTAATCACTATCCATAGTGCTAAACAATAATATCTAACATTTGTGGTCTTCATTGTGCTGTATGAACTGCCACCAAAGGATACTTCTTCATAGGGGCTTCCTAAAAACATCACTGGTCACATGTAGAGAGAAATAGATTGCAAAGTGTCAGAGTGGTAAAAGAGTATATTAAGAAGCTGCAGTGCTTATATTAGTCTGTTAAAAATGCACCTGGCATGGAAAAATAATCCAAACCATACAATGGGGGTGCTGTCTTTGGAAGTGCTGGTTCATAGCCTTCATAGGCAGGTTAATGAGTCTTCCAGGCAGAGAAGCAGCTCACTCTCATTGCATTTCTCAGCTTGACCAATTCCTCTGTTGGTTTTGAGGGTTTTTTTTACTGTGTATTTACAACATCTTTGTATGACAGCTTTACCTTTCCCACTAAGCAGGCTGTTTTGAAGAGGTGAGAGGTAACAGACTTTGCTCTATAGAAAAATACGGGCAAGATAAAGGTCCAGACTTGAGGGGATAGAGAATTTTTTAAAGACATTTAGAGCAGCCTGTGAAGAATCCAGCAGGTTTGCAATGCTGATCCCAACAGGGCTAAGTCGGAGTGTGCTCGCAGTGAATCTTGGCTTATCCCTTTCTTTCTTTTCTGGTTTTCCCAGAGAGTTTGGGTGCAGATTCTGTAACTGGATCCATGTGGGTGGAAAGATGTATCCAGTGACTGGCTGGGGCTTTTGCAAATAATATATGCGGCGTGGTTTACATAATTCCTCTTTGTGGAATTGTGTCTAATTGTGTAGTGGGTCAAAATAAGCTCTAGAGATGGAGCTGCTGGTGCTGTCCTTAGTTAGACTTGTCCACCACCCCCCTAGTTCAGATCCTGTTTCCATTAGCTTGTCATTTTGCCACATTCTACATTTCTTTTGAGCTGAAATTTTCCATTCCATGATGACTTTTTACCTCGGGGTGAATTAAAAAAAAAAGAAAGTTCCAGTGAAAATAGTAGAGCTGTGTCTGAATGGGAGATGGAGAGGAATGTTGGTTTTGCTGTGCTTGAAACAGCAGGGATGAGATCCTGCCTGCTCTGATTGGGATAAAAAAGGGTCTGAATTTTGCAGCAGAGTATCTGGGGTGCCAGGGGTGTGTCTGTTACTGTTCCCAAATTTGGGGCCATTTATCAGTCTTGGAAAGAAATGAACACAGCTGAAGGTTGTTTCATGTGCTCTGTAGTGTTCCTCTGGGCACAGGGGTGGTGGATGCCAGGCAGGGACCCCTTCTCGAGTTCCAGCCAGCCAGGGGGGAGCAGCAAGGTGAGGGGAAGGTGAACACAGAGGAAATGGGAGCTTGGAGACAGGACAGAGCCTGTGTGAGGAAGGTGAGAGCAGCAGCCTAAGCAACAGGCCCACAAACTTAGGTGCTGTGAGAAATAAGGTTATCTGCCTATCCTTCATGCCTGCCCTGATTTTGATTTGTTATGACAGGCTCCAAATGCACGATCCTACAGGTGTGTGTGTGTTATTTTTCCTTGTCTTGCAAGCCTGGATGATTCCTCCTTAGTGCTTCCTGCCTCCTCTGCCTCCCTCTGGGGAGGAGAAAGTGGGTGAACCTCCAAGTTGAGGAGAAACCATGGCAGGCCCTGCTAAGATGACAGAATGGAGGTGAGATGTGCAGTATTTCTGACAGGCTGTTTTCCTTGCTGTTTGGCTGAAGGGGAGGGAGGCTCAGGGGCAGGATCCCTCTGCAGCCAGTGGTGTCTCTGGCTGCCCAGTGCCCTGGTCATGGTGGCTCCGTGCAGGGCAGGACTCTGACAGCAGTGATTTCAAACCAGCAGCAGCAATAACCCTCGAGGCAGAAGCTCACCTGCCTTTCATTTAGGAAACAGCAACAGAAAGAGATGAGGTGTAATTTTTTCTGTGGCAGAACGAGGTGTACATCAATGCCCCTAAAAAGGCCAAGCTCAGAAGACTGTGACATTCCTGGCACGTGGCACAAGGCAGTTCCGTGAAGCAAATAACTAGAAGCATCGCTTTTGCTGCCCAGCCTGTTCTGCTGTTCTTTTTCTTGTGTTTCTGTGAGTATGGGTTAAAAATTTTTAAATAATACCGGGTACTAGGCAGGGAGTGGGGAGCAGCCCCTCCATGGTTGCTGGCAGTGTCTTTGGGAGCAGTCAGGCTGGGAAGCCAGAGGAGGGGGTGCTGTGGCAGTGTGCAAGGTTGCCTTGTCATTTGCTTATGAAATATGGAAACGTAACAGGGACAAGGCAGCAGTGGTGGCACATCCAGGATACAGGATGGCAGCATCTTGCCTGCGTGTAGAACACGGGTTTCCCAAGACCCCTGAATTCCTCCCTGATGATCCCAAGTGCTGCCTCTGCTCCATACCATTGCAACCACCCTGCTGTCTCCAACACCACTGCCATGAAATTTTAATGCCGACTTTGTAGGTTAAAGTTTTCTCTGACATTTATGAGTCAAGTTAAGCTTTCAACACACGCTCTGAAAGTGGCAGCCCTGGGATGAACAAGAAGCAAAGAGAAAAAAGATAATTGCAAGGCCAAGTGAGCCCAGACGTTTTCTGATGGAGTTTTTGCTTCAGGATTTGTTATTATCCAGTAGGAAATCATGTCCTTACCTGTCAGTTTGTGCCACCAAAGCTGCCTGTACTTTGCAAAATATCAAAACTGTTTGCAGTGCCAAACAAAGTATTAATATTTTTTGTTTTCTTTTGGGTCCTTTCATATATCTAATGGCCAATAAATGCCAGCACAGTCACATAGGACTTACCAGTGCTCAGTGCATGAGTCTCTCAGCTTTTTGACTTACTGACTTATGTTCAGAGTAGCACCCTAGTGTCTTCTTTGGCTGAGGCTTCTCTGGTGCTACATGTAATTCCTATTTCCTTTAGGAATTCTTTGAATGTTTAGCTTCACTGTAGTATCTCCATGTGGCCTTGACCCTCCACATACCCTTGTTTTTCAGTGGAAGTGGGACCCCATCATGGATTCTGATGCCTCTTGGATAGGTATGAATCCTTTGATGCAATAGTTTGTCTTGAAAACCCTGAATAAGCACCTTCACGTGATACACCAGTTGGGATGGTGGTTTCCTCTCCATTCTCATGTTTCCCCATTGATTTTATGGCCATTCCAAGGAAAAGCAACAGGAGTACCTGCAGAAGCAGGAAACTCAGGATGAACTTTGTTCCTCCAGCAGCCAGAGCAGTTGATTGCTCATTATTTCTGTTTGTGGTGGTGTCTGCTGATTGCTGGATTTTGACCAACCCCTCATTAAGGAGGGTGTCTGCTCTGAAGAGTTCACAGCATAGAGCACCTGATGGTTAAAACAAAGTACATGTGATCTGAAAAATGATCTGACATCAGTAGCTGCTGCTCAGAGCAAAATCTACACGTCTTCCAGCAGTTGGGAGACAACGTGGCCCTAGTGCTGCAGATCCATCAAGTGTCTGCTTGTCACTCTGAGGTAATGAGATGGGGACCTTTCCCAGCTGCAGTTGCTGAACCATCCACAAAAAACCCAACAGCCAAAAACCTGGAGAATATTCTTCCAGGTTAGTGGTCGAGGATTCTTGCTGAAGGTCCAGTAGGATGCTGGGAAGGTGCTGAGGAGCACGATGTGAGCAGAGCAGGGAGTGGAGGAGGTGGGTGGTAGGAGGGTGGCAGCACTGGTGGGTGCCTGAAGCTGGCTCTTTTGATTTTTGTTGGTTTTGCTGGGTTTTTTTGCAAAGGTGGGAGGGAGTCTGTGAAATGGGGGAGCGAAGGATGGTTTCATCATCAACAAAGTTTTCTTCGTCATGGCTCCACAAGGACAGTCAAGTCATTTGAAGGGTGGACAAAAATTCTGTATTCCTCATTTCCACCTGCAAGTCAATGCAAACCATATCCAGGAATATTTGAGTAGATACACTGTGGAGTGCTGGGTACTCTGGTAAATGCAAACCTGGGTCTGTGACAAGGGTGCTTTTTCCTTGCAGTCTATTTTAGTTTCTTATCCATAAAAGTGGACTTAATATTCACACTGTCAATTATCACACTGTCAAGTGCTTGTGGTGCACTTTCCTATCTTTAAAATCTTGTAATTAAAACAAAAAACAATGACCCTCAGTAGAAGTGTCCCTGAAGAACTGCAGTGGATCTGAGTTCAGCAGTATTTGAACAGTGTGTCCTTGAGGTCTTGCCTCACACACCACTAGCAGCAGAATACAGAGTAGGTTCTCCTTCAACAACTACAGTCTGTGGTAAAAAATAGAGGAACCTTGTTTGTGGAAGCAGGTGGGAAAATGTACTTAAAAACTGCAAGGCAGTCAAAATGAAAGTTGTAAAAGCAGCCTGAATTCTGGCATTCCCTTGTTTTCCAGGCCTTCGTGTTTTGTTAACATGGTATCATGTTCATCAGTTCTAAGGCATTGTGGTACATGTTAACACCAGAAAATTAATTGTTCCAATGCCCAGCATCTCTCTTCCAGACCATTGGGTCTTGGGACTGACTGGACAACTCTGGAAAGGGGCTGCCTCTAATTCTTGCTCCTTTGTGTAAACATACCACTTGCCCAAAAGAGTACGTTTGATATTTGGGTGGAGGAATTTTCTTCCATTCTTGCAAATTTGAATGCCAAGTAGCATCTGATAATACTTATTATTACTGCTTAGAAATAGAATCCTATTATCTCAGGAAATTCTTATCACCAGTAGTCATTTGATGAGAAACAATGAGTTAAAGATGGTATCAAGTGTGGAAGAAACTGCTTGTCCTGAGTAAAAGTGACTTACTTAGAATAAATATAGACCTTTTCTGTCCTAGTGGATTTTAGTTTCTTTGTTCCATTAATATAAAACACAGTACAAGGATTTCCCCCCCACAGTAAAGCTTTTTATGTTTTAAGTTTCCACCTCAAAGCACATAAGCCATTAGGCTTTTAAGGAAGGGTGGCTTACCGCATTTTGCCTAGAGAAAATGCAGGGTTAGCCTTTCAGATCCTCTGCTGTCACACCCTGTGCTGATTAATGCTAACTGAAGATCTGTTTGGCTGCTCCTAGTATTTGGTCTTCTGAGAGCCCACATAAAGTTCTTTGGCTTTCATGGAGGCTTCAGAAAATCACTTCAAATTCCCAGGAAAACTGGATTACACCTTTTCTTACCAATGTGGGCAATGAAAAGTATGTGTCCCAGCAGCCTGCCTAATTACCTGCTCACTGGTAGAGGCATAGCAGGTCCGGGAATTACTTGTCATTAATAGGTTTGGCTAAAAAGATTCTTTAAAACTTGGACAGAATCCTATGGATAAAAAGAGTTCAAGCAACCTCAGTGGCTTCACAGACATTATTCAAGCTTTTTGACCATATTCCATTATGTTCAGGTCTTTTGCTGTGCTGAATCAAGAACTCCCTGTGTTTGTAAGTGGACGTTTTCTGCTTTGTGACAGAGGTGCTGTGTGTAAGGACAGGACAATATCTTGTCCTTACAGCACAGAGGCATTGACTACTGATGTAGTCTTCCAGCTCTGTGTAGATCTTTTTCTATACCTTGACTTCTGTGCAGTCTGTCTGCTGTGACGTGCCACGGGGGGGATCTAGGGATCTGCATGACAAGATGTAGGACATGAGCCAGATAGGAAGGCAGCCTACAAAATCCCCCAGGCACCCAGTACAGAGTAAGACACATGTAGATAAGGTTACAGACAAAAATTTCATGAATTTTGTATGCTACTTCTTTGTAATAGATATGTGACTCAAGCTATTGCAAGAAGGAGAGCTCCCCTTTCCCTCAGACTCGAGTGCCATATGCACAGAAATAGGAGAAAAATACTTCTGTTGTGCTCTCCTTGTGTTTAAACCCACATTTATGGTAATTTAACATGTGTCTAACTCTGAATTCTGCCTTTTATTTTTCTGTCTTCCCCAGCCTTCAGAGGAGGTTCCATGTAACACGCTTCATAACTTCATGTCATTGATTAAGAAACAATTACAGCTGATGACTTCAATACCATCAACTTAATTTTCCTCCTTACCACATTTCCCATTTAAATTAACTGGTTTATGGATTAACATGATGTCATCAGATCTGGCGTTTTTTTTCCTCCTTACTCTAAATCTTCCCCTGCATTTAAAGATTACTCAAAAAAATGATTATATCCCCAGAAAATGCAGTGAGAAACCATGTTAAGGGGTTGTTGGAGCAGCAGCCTCAGGAGCAGCCCTGTCGCCTGTTCCCAAGCTCCAGAGTTTGGGAGCACTGTGGAAGCTGCCTCCAGCATCCAGGGGTGGTGGAAGTTGGCTGCTTTACCTCTTCCAAATATGTGATGGGAAATGATCAGTCCTCAGGGACAGATGAGAACAGGATGGATTTTCCCCAAATACCAGGAAAAAACCTCCTATCTAACTCTGAAGTTAGAATCTTTCACGGGCTGACAATGTTTGGATCTGGACCAGACATTTAAGTTTGGTTCTGATTCTGCTGAATATTTACTAGGAAATACTTTGACAGGAGTAGGACATCTGGCTATACTAAAATAAAGCTGCAGAGAAACACGTAACACAACTTTTATTTTTTAATTTTTGGTATCCACAAACAGATGTAACGGATCGAAGTGCCAAAGCAGTGAAGGTTTTCATTATGTCTTTTATATCTGAGATTTTTCTTCAAAGAACAAGTTTTCTAGAGTTGGTTGTGCATTTTTGTTGCCTTAAAATTAAATGGCATTGATAATTTCTTACTGACACTTTTGTACAGCCCATTAGCTTAACACTGTTAATTTTTGTCTTTTTTTTTTAGGTTGTCTTTTTAGTATTTAAAAAAAAAAACAAACGACACAACACTCTCTGCTGCCATCTAGCACCTCAAAACTTAAGAATAAGCAGGTTCAGTTTACAAAATAGCCTTTAGTTACAGACTGACACTGAATTTTGAGAGAAAACAGAGTCACTGCCTGCTAGTGAGAGCAGGTATTTGAATCAGCAAATGAACCTAAGGAAGGACTGGCAGCTTTGGCCTCAGGACCATCCCTATTGGGGAGCAACTGTCCCCCCTAATTGTCCCTGTGGATGTTGAGGGGCCACAGTAGGACTTACCTGCAGATGGGATCCCTCCACATTTGATACTTTGATTTGATTATTGTAATACAATAATACAAAATTTTAGAAAAGCAGTGCATAAATATTTTTGTAGCTAAAATAATATTTCCTCCTGTTTTGGTTTGGTTTATGTTTTTTTTTTTTATCTGTGTGGGGTCTGCAAGGGCAGAACATGTTTCAAGCTCTTGGCATCATCAGGGGATGTAAGGCAGAGAGACACCCTGAACCCCAGCCTGTTTATCTCCTCAGGACTGTGTTACAATCCAGTAATTAATTATTTTTTATGCAAAGCCCAGACACACATGGCAGAGTTCAGAATTACAATATATATTCATTTAACAATGGATTTCTCTACTGCTTTCTGGGACAGATATAATTCCCATGCTTTTAATTACATGTGCTACTTAAATCTTGATCCTGAATTCTTATTAAAAATGATGAGATTTGACCTCAAGGTCTAATACCCAGTTTTGGAGACAAGGTGCTTGATGTGATTTCTAGAGGATTATTTTTAAGAGCATTCGCAGATTAGATCTTTGTGGGCAGTTGAGAGATGTGCCCAATGAACCTTGTCTGCTGGCTTTTAGACTGCTGCTCAGCACCCAGATTGATTTTTATTTTGTAGTCCTTGAAAGTGTGTTGTTTTGTGGTGTAGGGAAACTGATATTTTTGTTACCCTGCTGTTGAGGCAGGAATGGGACAATGCTGTTCCTGCTAACTCGTGTTGGGGTCTCCCCATACTTGAAGGCAAACTTGTTTCTGATTGAAGTTTCAAGAGCTTGTGGAGCTCATTCCAATGTCTCAAGGTGTGTTTTGCAGCTTCTTTAACTGTGACTGTACTTTAGATGATTGCTGGCTTCCTACATTTGTTACCTGCAATTCGGTTTTCATCCCAGACAGCAAATCACCAGGGCTTTGCCCAGGGAGCAGGAAAACATGAGGTGACAAGTTGCTGCCTGCTCTTCGGGGTGCTGCTGAGCATGCTTTATTCTGTGTTATATACAAGGTAACTGGAGGTCAGGTACCCTTCAGTGAACAAGGGGTGAAATGCCTCCAGCCTGGAGACTTGCTGGCACGTGGCAGCGATTTGAGACGTGGTGCTGTCTGGGAGGGTGGGAAGGAGCCTGGCCCCAACTCCTTCTGAGCAGAGATGGGCACAGAAAAGCAGTGGAGAGGTCTGCAATGATCAAGTAGAAGGTCACTAGTTTCATTACATGAAATGCCTCCACGTCCCTTCTCAGCATGGCGCCAGCTGGTGTGGGTGGAAGAAGCTTCACAGCCTCTCATCACCTTGATGTGTTGGGATTTGGTTGATTCTTGGGAATTTACTCAGAATGGCACTACAGTACAGACTTACCAGTTTTGAGCAAACTTCCTCCTGTATCTGCCATGGGAGGTGGGTTCTTTTGCTGTCCCTCCCCATTTATTTAGGTACGATACTGACCTTTTGTTTTCCATAGGCATGGGCCCATTTGTATGTAGCCAGTGGGATCAGCAGTTGAACCCAGTTGGAGATTCTGGTTTGCACGTAACATTTAGAGACAGTGTTATAGTTCCCTCCTGTAGCTTGTAACTCCCATGAGCCAATGGCACGTTTCTATCCCAGCAGCAGTGGGGTTGAGTTACAAATGGACGTAAGCTTTGGTTTTTTTCCTTTAAAGTCATCAAAATACAGAGTTCCACGCAGCAATGATTGATTAATAATCGGCTGATCTTAAGAGTGTTTTGTTGTAGCGCACCAAGTTGGTATTTGAGAATGTTTTGTTGAAGTTACAAAGCATCTATGCTTTTGGTTTGGAAATTGGTAAAAGCATGTGGCATGGCTTCAAGCACTGAGTGCTTTCAGATGCTGTTCTGTTCCTTTGATTATGGAAAATTATTCTGGCACAATCCTGCTAATTTTCTCTTTGTACTCCTCTAATTTCAGGAGGCTCTTAGAAAGTCCATCTAGGCAGAGTGCTTATTGCCACTGTGAGAGAGATCTTTGCAGAGCCAAATCTTAGCAAATGCTGTAATTTCCAAGGATTTGGAACATTTTCTTCCTGCTTTTCTTCTCCCAGTTTATTTATTTTTAATTTGTGCATGTGCATATATGTTTGTGTGTGCCTTAATCAGTGGGCATGCTCTTCCTTTTCCTCTCCATGGCATCCATTGTATATCACAGTATAGTTTAGCACCAGCTCATTTCTGCTTTCCTGGCATCCTGCAAGCTGAACGTAGGAGGATGATGTTCCAAAAAGGCTTCCCAAGCTTTGGGGGTCATTAGGCACAATCACATGCAGTCCTTGAAAGCCCAGGCTGTGAGGACTGAAAGCATTTATCCTACTAGTAGCTTTGTACCTTGTCACCTGAAAACATATGACAAATCCTGATTAATCTGAACGCCATCTGAATGTGATAGGTGTACATTATTATATCCCTCTTGATGGAAGTAAGAAATTCAGCAATTTACTCGCTGACAGTGGGAGAGTGAAGTATAAATTCTGAGTGTCCTGATACCTGCTCACTCCATTAACATGAGATGTATTCATTCTCTAGAGGATTTTTCACTACCAGGGGTGAGATTCCTTTGCCTTTGAAAGGGAATTAGCATTTCCAGTACTGATGCACCTTAGAGTTTTTGCCAGAAATGACATTTGGCATATTCACTACATTGTTTTATTTCTGCTCTCTCTCAGAAGGAAGTAATTTGGGAGACAGCATCAACAGTTCACTACATTATTATGTTTTTTCCAATCGAAACAAGATTTAAACTTGTAATTGAAAAATATTTTACAGTAATAAACAGCAAACCTAAAAGCAGTCTGTACTATTTTGCTGCACAGAGTCATTTTTGCAGCAACTTGCTTTCAAAATTTGTAGTGACATGTTTCCCATCCAGCCTCTCCTGAGCCAGTGCTACAGACACCAAAAAATGTTGTTTACACAGTTGGGTCACAGCTTCAGCATCCTGGTTTCTTATCATAGGCTTTATGTGTATAACAGGGTCTCCTCATGGGAAGAGAGTGTCCCTTTCTAGCTCTGTGCAACATCCTTGTTTCATACACACTGTGAGTGGTTTCCAGGACCAGATTTCGTACCTTCTGGTTTTGAACGTGAACGTTTTAAACGATGAACCCACCTTTCTCCTGCTCTGTCGTTACCTTTTTTCAGAGCAGACTTCTGGAGTTGTTGTGTCACGGCAAAATTTACTGTGTATTAAATCAACACTAAACTGAAACTCAGGGTATTAAGTCAAAACTGCATTTTTCACGTGATCTGAAATCCCAGAGAATTTA
This sequence comes from Apus apus, assembly GCF_020740795.1. Classification (NCBI taxonomy): domain Eukaryota; kingdom Metazoa; phylum Chordata; class Aves; order Apodiformes; family Apodidae; genus Apus; species Apus apus. The sequence goes on from NC_067285.1 coordinate 3,597,303, forward strand.
ATCTCTTGATCAGCTTTTTATTATTATTTATTTATTTTGCTTTTGCATGTGTTTGGGTTTTTTTCCCACAAATACCTCTAGAATGAAAAGATAAAAGGAGAATCAATTTTCTGCCTGTCCTGCAGTCCTTCATCTCCCCCTCTTGTCAGGAGTGCCAGCACCTCCTCTACTTCTGAGAAGTGCAGGTGAGATTGGTCATGTTGGGTTGTGTCCTGGTGCCTCCACGTTCTCTCGTGGCTATGGCTGCCTGGGCCTGAATTCAGAAATGGTTGTGGAGTTCTGGGAACTCCCATAGGCACTACTTTTAAGAGTGCCAGAAAAAGAAAAATAAGACCCTTACTGCCCATCTGTGAATATTTCATTCTGGTAATTTCTTATTCAGTTCTGGATTCGCTGGTGTGTAACATTTCCTTGGCTGCTGTGGTGGCACGGGAGGTTGCCCAGCTCCGTGGCTCCTGAGCATTGCTGTGGGTTTGGTGGCTGCTCTTGGTCAGCAAGAGGAAGGGCCAGCAGAGTCTTCCAAAGAAGACATCTACCCCATGGGTGTGGGGAATATACAAGTCCTACAGGCCATGGTCCTGCAGGTGTTTGCCTCTACTTGGCTTGGAGCACAGGAATCGTTAATTTGTTCCATTGAGGTCAGTGCTTATGGGGTAAATCATCCATATGCATGAGTGTTCCCAGCAGCAGGTCTCAAGTTCAAGTTTCCTGGCTCCTGCAAAGCAGGTGTGAGAAGAGCATGTCCTTCTGCCCAAGGGCTGCAAGGTTGCACCCAGGCAGGGACAGGCTGGTGCAATGGTGCATGGGTGGTTTTTGGTGCCCAGGCATGTGGCTGCTCCTGCACTTGGGCTGAAGGGAGTTTGGAGGTTGGTGTTCTGGTCCTGCTGTCACCCATGAGTCCACTGGAGCCAGGCAGGGCATGGCCACCAGTTACAGATCTGTTGTCTTGGGTGAGGTTTCTTTTGTGTGTCTGCCATGCGACCCAAGGGCTTACTAAAGCTTTTGTTTTTTTCAGAGGTAGTAAATTCTCAAAGCTCCCTTCTGGCTTCCCTTTATAGTTGTTCAAGATCAGCATTTTTGAAATTTAATTTCTCCATGGCATAGTTTTTTCCATTGTCAACCAGGGCTTAATATGGTGACTGTGTTCATTAGTGATTTCTTTGGAGACAATGGTGGAAGATGCCCTTGATCTATAGACCAGCATTTTATTGTTTTTTTCATATACATCTCTGGTAGTTTTCTTCTGCTGCTTCAGAACAAACAAATGGCAGAGATCTCACTGTTTCCAGTTGGGAATACATTTTATTCTTTAGCAAAATGTTGTTGTAATAAAATGTTTTTGTTTGTTAAAATGTTCTCTGCTTTATTTATATGCCACAAATGTGTCTTCCCATTTTGACTCTCACAAAGGAAGAAATTTTCCGATGTGCCTTAAGTTTCTTAGTTAATTCAATATGATGCCAATCAGATACTCTCTGAGAATTGCATAAATAATCTTTTGGGGCCCGTGTTTTGCATGTCTGTGTAATATCCAACAGAATTTTAAAGGCTGCAGTTCTTGGGGATGGGATTGGAAAAGAGAATGTTTGAAGAGGATTTATAATATTTACTGCAATAAAGAAATTTAGGGATTACTCAAAGATCCTGTCAGTATTTGGGTCAGAAATACAGCCCAGAGGTATTAGTATGATAGGCAAGTATGAGCATTAGGCTGTATTAGTGATTTAGCTATCTTAACAGCACAATAGTCTGTCGTGTGATGGCTACTGCACCGAACATTTATTTTGGATTAGGCAGGAAAAATGCACAAGCTGCCTTGCAAACAGAGCAGGGGAGGTTACAGCAACTCCTTTTACTGACTTCATCCTGGAAAGGGCCTTGTTGGAAGTGGAGAAATTTGCAATCACAGGAAAAGGGAAAATAATTTCCATCTGATCTTCATTTATTTATTTATTTATTTATTTATTATTAAAAAAGGCAAATGTTGCTTCGCCAGCAGTGGTTAGCAAAATAAGTAATGGCTGACCTCTTCTTCTTTGAAAGGAATATCTGAGCATGAGAGCCTGTGATAATTTAGATACAAGTTTTGGGGAGGCATTTTAATATCTCCTCTGAAAACAGCGACTATATATGGAAATTTTTATTACATTCCCAAATAACAATTTTCTGTTCTGTGATTCCATCTGAATCCTTTTGCCTACTCCAAGTGAATAAAAAAACCCCACGTTAATCCATATGAATATTGAAATACAGCGAGATACAAATTGAGTTTTGTCTGATGTTTCCGAGTGTTTTTCCATCTCATAAACACGTACCTTTTCCAAAAGACAGAGATAATAGGCAAGAGTCTACTATTCCTTTTTGCTTTGAAAGACCAAGCTTTGGATCCTTTGATCCTCCCTTCCTTTTCTGTGACCTCTGCTAGGGTCTTAAAATTATACATTTCAGATTACACCTCCACAATTTTCTGTCCTGGGATGATGAAAGGATTTGTGTATTATGATAATAATGCAAAGAATCCTTTTGGAGCCCAGTTAGATGGGCTAATTTGAAACTACAATAATAATAATTTTTAAAAAGTACTTTTCAAAGCAAATTATAATATTCATAAAGTGTTAAACAGATACCTAACTAATCTCTAATCACTCTTGTATTCTTGAGAATCTTGCACTGGCCTTTTTTTAGGCCTGCCTGCTTCCTCCCATTTAATTTGTCCTTAGCTGTGTGCGGTGGATTAGCATTTCATCAGGGTGGATTAAGATTGAGCTGACACCGAAGCTTTCTTTCTTATTTTTACATGCGCGTGTGAGGGGACGTGCGGGTACGTGCACGTTTCGTTCTCATGCTGCCAGTTCCTGGTGGGTGCTGGTGTGGATGGGAGCCCTGAGCTAATGAGGAAGGAGACGACTGAAACTGATGAAACGCATGTTAAATAACCGATGTGCTAAAGAAAAAAAAGTCATTCCCTGGGGAGAAGTTGCATTGAGGCTGCTGGCTGGGTCGGCGTGGGAGGTTGCATCGGGCTAAAATGATGTCACATGGAGCGAGGGCTTTAGTGGTTTTATTTAGCTCCTAATCCCCACACACTGCTCGGCCAGTTGTCCATGTGCGCGCCGTCCCCAGCGGCAGAGGATAAAGCATCTGGGCTGAGCGCGGCCGCCCTCTTCTGCGGCTGCACTGCACAGGGAGGGTCTCTCCCTCCGCCGGCCTACGGCGGGAGCGGGTGGCAGTGCCTGCTGCATGCCTTGCCTGCTAAGGTTTCAAAGAATTAATAATTCAGGCAACGCTTTGAAAAGTAAAACCGCCAGACAGTGGTTTCTGAAGTCCCGGGAGCGCTCGGGTGGAGCGAACGGTCTGGTTTTGATGCGCACCGGAGAAGCACTGAGAAGGAAGGTGCCTCCTCTTCTCTGTTTCGACGGGACCAAGCGGCCCTGTGGCGATGCCCATCCCCAGCAAGCACCCCAACATCGGCCGCTCGCAGAGCTGGGATGCTGCCGGCTGGTATGAGGGCAACTGGGAGAGTGAGAACGCCTTCGAGTACCAAAGGCCACCGGGCCGGAGGAGCTCCCTGACCTACGGCGGTGAGGGCGGCTGGTATGAGCCTCCGCGAGCCAACGATATCATCTTGCAGGGCGGTGCGGAGCTGAAGCAAGAGGCGTACCCGTACCAGGATGCTGCCTTTGCCCCAGGGCCCATCAGGAAGGGCTCCATCCCTGACTTCGCCTACTGCGACCGGCAGGCGGCCATGGCAGGCCGGGGTTCCCTCCTGCCCCAGGATTACTACAGTGACCCGTCCCTGGCGGCTAGGTCACCCAAGGACCCTCGCTGCTACCGTGACCACGTGGTGAGCAGGCCACCAGTGAGCTACGGGGCACCTGGCAGCCGGTTGTCCTGGGACCAGGCCCCAGGCCGCCCGCCTGCCCCGCCGGAGGCTGCCCGCCTCTACCGGGACCCCAAGATGGCCCTGGACGGGCAGCGGATGCGCGGCAGAGAAGTCTCCCCGGCACGGTACGGCACGGAGCCCCCCGGCACGCGGTACGCAGCCGAGCCGCCCGCTTTCCCTGGCAGGCAGGGCTACGGCGACGGGGCAGAGCGGCCCCTCGAAGCGGCGGCGGTGGGCAGGCAGGCAGCCCCCACCTGCCTGGTGGTGGACCCCAGCAGCAGCGCCGGCGGCGGATACGGGCCAGGCAGAGACAGTGCTGGCACCAAGGGCCCCTACGACAGCTATGATGCAGCGGTGGTGACCCCTTCCCACCCACCAGTGCCTCCCACCTTCCCTGGACCAGAGGTGAAGAGGAGCTTTGACCCTGAGTTTGTGGCACTGCTGAGAGCGGAGGGCGTCTCGGAGAGCACCTTTGCCGCCTTGCTGCAGCAAGGCTTTGACTCCCCCAACCTGCTGGCCATGATGGAGGAGAACGACATCAAATCGGTGGCTCCCAACCTGGGGCAGGCCCGCGTGCTCTCCCGCATCGCCCACAACTACAGGGCAGAAATGCAGCTGCAGAGGCAGGAGCGGAGGAGCGGGGCGCTGCGCCCCAGGACCCGCTCCAACAGCTTCAGCCACCGCAGTGAGTTGCCGAGTGACTACGGGGCACCCCTGGGCTTGGGGCCCACCGTGGATGGCTCTGCTGCCCCGCACCCTCCACCTCCACTGCAGCCCGTCTCCCCGAGAGGGGTGGAGATCCATCGCCGGCCATCCAGCGCCCCGACCCAGCACCTGCTGGAGACCACCACCTACCCTGTCTCTGCGGGGGCTCCTCCGGTGCCACCCTTCCTCCCTGGTTCTGGATACAACACCCCCCTGCCTTGCACCACGCACTCGCGTCCAGCCTCCGTGTACTCTGCTCCAGCCGGCACTCCCATGACCCCGGCCAACCCACACGCCAGCCCCAAAACAGCCTACCCCACCACCTACACTGTGCCCATGGAGCTGATGAAGAGGGAGAGGACAGCAGCAGCATCACCGGCGCCCAGCCCACACGGCAGCCCACAGCTCCTCCGCCGGCCGGGGCCTCCGGGGGACAGCAGCCTGGCACCCGCCGGACCCGCTTTCCCTGCCCAGCTCTCCCCCTACGCGAAGCTCAGCAGGCGCACGGGGCCCCCCGTCATCGTCTCCACCATGGCATCGCCCGAACCAAGTAATTCCCAGAGGGTCTTGGCCCATTCGGTAGCTTAGAACTGCTTTGTTGTTGCTCGCTTTATCCCCTCAGAAATACAGTCCAACATGTTGGCTTTTCATGCCTAAATATTAGATGCTTTCCTCTTTAGGAAAGGAGGCAAATGGGATTTCTTCGCAGGGCCGTGCTGGCTATGTGGAGCTAAAGATGCTGGTTCTTGCTCTGCTGTTAAATTTCAAATATCTTATTTATGTAGCCAACTTCAGTTAAAAGCGAGCGGTATCTCCGATAAAGCTGCCAGGGTTAATCTTGCCGTTCCTGTTGTTTGTGGAGAATGGGAGATTAGATACTGTGCTGGCTGAGCAATTAGGACTACGGGCTTTGCTGTAGATTGACTTTTTGCCGCTGTTATCAGGCACAAATATGTTCCTCCGAGGAAATGGTTAGCATTGTTTTGACTGAATTCATCAGATAGCTAATGGTGTTATTTGAGAATCAACTTACCTTTGGTCATTACCTAGGTCTTTTCTTCTTATTATTAATTTGCTGTTTTATCAGGCATAGAAAATAAACCCCTTGATTTCCTTCTAGAGATGCCTTTAAGTGAGGTGGTGTAGCTGTTAAAGTAATAGGCCTGTGCTTAAAACTAAAAGCCTGTCATTAAGCACTAGAACAATAAAAATGAATGGTGGCTCCTCTTCTTCCCTTCCCCTTCCAGAAGTGCTCAGGCCCTTGGGTACTTAGATGTGGAGCTGGGTAAGCCAAGCAGGCTCCCCTCCTCCACTTTGGAGATGGACCTTGATGATAATACTCAGACAGAAACCAACCCCTAAAACCATACTGCTAAATACAAGGAGATTTGGCAAATCCATTTATTTGTGCCTTTACTTGTTTGAAAAATGGGAAAGAAATCCCTTGCAATGTTTTTCCTGGTAGTGACTCGACAAGCAGGGAATTTTCTCCCTGTGCAGTTCAGCTGAACTCCCATGCAAACAAGTCTCCAACAATGTGCAGTACCAGCGCACACGCACAAAGCTTTAATAAAAGGATACCATTTATAGGCATGGAGACGGTGCCAAACTGGTGATGCCATTCCACAGGAATCTAAATAAAGAACGATTTTGGGAGTGGAAACGATAAAGTTGTCAAAATGCAGACGCTTAGTGCAGCCCTTTCCCTGGCTTGCCATAATTACACAGCTAGGAAGTAGGTGCCATTTCTTTCACGCTTGTGCTTCCTTTATGTAGCTGGTGTAATGTGTTGATTTCTAAAAACGCCTCGATATTAGGCAACACCTTCTGTCTTGACACAGATCAGACACTAAAGTAGTGCATCCAGGCAGTATTTTTCAATAAACAATTTCCCAAAGCCTGGGGAAAAAAAATTAAAAAGACAGGCTGGCATAATGCAGAGAACACAAATATGATTGTTTATTTGAGGTATGTGGGATGAAGCCAGTCGGTGCCGATGCGGTGAATGCCCTGGTGTGAGGGACTGCTGGAGCACATGCACTGGGAGCAGTGTCCTCTGCTCCAGAAATGGACCCCTCCTTCCTGGGGTCTCACCTATAAACTGCAAACCCTATTCTCTAAAAAATCTAGATATTGTTCCTTCCCCTTAAAAGAATTACTGGTGTGCAACCAGAGGAAGCCAGCAGTGTTTCTGTGCTGCTGAGCTCTTTCTCACTACTCAACCCCCTCTTTTTTTTTTTCTTGCCTACGACCAACTCATTTGCATGAGGATGACATTTGTTGCTCCAGTAATTTCATCTGATAATGGCCAGCTTGCAAAGCGGATCTGAAAACATATTCCTTAATTATGTGTTGCTAAGCAACGAGAGGGTTTGGCCATAATCACAGAAAGATTATCTTCTCATTGAAGTCTCTGAAAGGTTTAGCTGAAGTAGGACCTGTAAAATTGTCTTCATTTTTATTTATTTCCCCTTTTTATTTTCCAAATAGCCTGAGAGCTTTTCATCCTATTAAACTATATTTTAGAAGTAGAAGTCAAGGTAAGACACGTGGAAAATGGAAGGATGTGGATTAGAAATGGAAGGTGTGGTGGTTTGTAGATGGTTGAGCTGTGTGGAGAAATTACTCTTTAAGAAACACCATTTGCAGAGTGTTCACACTTACATGCCAGGTGATAAGCAAATAGTACAAATATGTTAAGATGTTTTTAAAACATTGAGCGGATGACAGAAACTTGACTAAATCCAGGGAAATTGTGTTTGCCGGCAGGAAGAGACAGGGTGCATATTTAGGAGTGATGAGGCTTCTCCTGGCTGTGGATGCTTGAGTCACAGGGCAAAAGCAAGATCAGTATTAAATGTTTTCTGTCTGTATAGGTTAATCTCTTCTCAGTCAATGGAGGGTTATAAAATGTATGTTACAGTCCAGTGATGTTTTGAAGCCTTTTCTGGATAGGGGTTTAAAAGAAATAGTTTTGATTATTTTTGAAGTCTGGTTGGGCTATGTATTGTAGTCTTTCTACAGTGAGTTGTTTCTAGGTACCTGATTTATGATTTTGTGCTGAGCTTCAACACTCCGTGAGGATTCTACACAGCTACAGTTTACTTTGGAGTTTGGGCAGAGGGCCTGCAGGAAGAAGGTGTCTTCTCCTGCCTGGTATTTCCATGAGAGAGTGTCCTGGTACGGGATGTAGGCACATCCCACGTGCTAATGGGCCCCTCAATACTGTTGGCTGAGGGAAAATCAGCGAGGTTTCATGCTGCAACTTTGTTGCATTTTATAAAACTATTAGGAAGTTGGATAAACTGCCCTTCCTGAGAGCTGCAAGGTTGTATGAAGAGAAGGTGGTGAGTGGGCACCTAAACCCGTTGCTGTGGCAGCAGAGTGAGTGTGGGGGCACAGGAGCCAAGAGCTGCATCTCCAGAGCTGAGCCGGCTTCCCGTCCCGGGAACTCCCTGACAGCGGCTCTGGCAAAGCTGCAGCTCTCTGCGTCATCCAGACCTTGTGTGTGAAGCTCTCAGGAATGGTTTCCCCTGAGACAAACACCTTAGAGCCAGCTTCTCCTGGAGCCCCACCATCCGTAGCCTCACAGGTAGTGAACACACCAAGTCATCTCAGTGGCAAGCAGGAAAAATAAACCCTGCAAAGTCTGAATGGCAAAAGCAGAGCTGGTTTGTGGGAAGCCTCGTGCTGGAGTGGGTGGTAATGCAGGGAAATAAATAGTGTAGGTCAGCAAAGCTGGTAAGGGCAACCACATCCAAGGGTCACTGATCAGATTACTGGAGCTCCAACTTCAAAATGTAACATCTTCAAATTATTATGTTTGCTAATATTTTTATTTCATGGCTTGATTTATATATTTGTACCCAATGTGTCTTGTATGGGAAGATGCTTCCCACAGGGATGAGGAACGGGGCTGTGCTCTACAAGTTGGGTAGGTATCATAAGGGAGGAGGAGCAAAATTACTTTGCTGTAAGAACTGGCTAAAAACCTGACCTTTTCCTGAGCAGGGAAAGCCAGGCTGAGGGTAGTGGACTTCCTTGGAACAGGTAGTTCTCTCCAGTGTGAAGGAGATTAATCTCTTTTATCAGTTTAGAGCCCAGCTAGAAATGCCTTTTACTGTGATTAGCTCAGCTCTGCTTAAACTGTTCGATACTAGGTTGTGATTCTTTTTACTGTTATTTTCCACCCTGTGACAGATAAAAATTGACATCAGTTGCAGGCAGAAGCTCTTCATGTAGGCAACCCCCAAAGAGGAGAGGGCACAGTCAGGACCAAGAGTCTTGACAGTTGTTCAGGGATGATTAAAAGAGCCCATCAAGGATTGTTAGAAGAGTGACATTTGCCCATTCTTTTAAGAGACATTGAAACTGTCTTGATTTTAATGGGTAGGGAGAGTTAGTGGTGGTTCTCATACACAATATAAATTTCATGAGCATTTGTTAATGTTGGTTTATGCTTTGCCCAATGTACCATAGAGCAGATAGATCAGAAATCAACTTCAGGTTTTCTTCACAATGTTTTCTGTACAGACTGCAGTATACATGTAAGGCAGCTCAGTTAGCAATCCAGACTGAAACAGCACCAAAGGAAGCTGCGTGTACTGAATAAATCTGATTTAATTTGCACACTGACCTGGCAGACCATAGCAAGCCCTGGGAGCCAGTGCCACTAGTGTGTTACTCCAGGTAGTGTGCATCTGCACTACACTCCCTGGCAAACCAGGGAGTCACTAGTGATTGTAACTGGGATTGGAACTTCCCCACTTGATTGAAATAAGCAAATAGTGATAGTGTCTGCTATCCTGATGGTCACGGCATCGTTTGCAAGGCATTAATATGCAAAATTATAAAGGTACCAGCTGGAAATACAGTGAGTTTGGGAAAGCCTTTGAAAGGCTCCCAAGGACCCGGCACAGCGTTGCTTGCATGTGCATCCTCTCACCAGCCTGAGTTTCAGAGATGAGTGTGCAGATGTGTATTGTGTGTGGATCTTAGAATTGAAGTAATCAGAACTGCTGGCATTAGTAGGGTAAATGGCTGAAGAGCAAAGCGTGTATGAGATGTGCTGAAAATGAGCTTGATAAAATACTGACTGACTTGGCCAGTATGTGCACACATTGCACTGATTGTGGAGAATATGCTTTTAAAATACTTTTTTAAAGGTTGAAATAGACTTCTTATAATGGTTTTATCAAAAGCAATATCAAGTGTCAAACTCATTCCAGCTGCAATTCATCGGCTTCAGTGCCATAGCAATAAAAATGAATTTGGCCTGTTGGAGGAGGACATGCTGTCAGATGCACAAGTGTTGTCATCTTCAATTTACACTTCCCTTTTACCTGGTGTCCATAGTGCTCTATCATTGTTAGGACTTTCATATATCCCAATCATTCTCTGACTATATTTGCTGACACTTTTATTATTTTTTTTTTTAGCTTTCTCATAAGTAGTTGCCATAGCTACAAACTTAGTGTTCACAGACAAAATAAATATATAATGGTTTCTGATGGTTATTACATTAAACATTTTTTATATTTCTCCTCCTTGTCTTTCTCATAAGTGCTATGCTACAGACCAAGTTAAAGAAAATGCTGCCCAACTGAATTGTCTGTTATTTTTAAAAGCAAAATAAGTGCTGAGCTGAATCCTTAAAAAGCAGAAGACCAAAATCATTAGGCCACTTATTTAGAATAAACGGTGCAGACACAGGACATGTGTTAGTAAGGTTTATGCTTAACAACAGGCAGATGAGCTTTTGACGTTTGCACCTAAATAAGACCTGACATTAACAGCATTCTGCTGTCTTTCGGTAAAGAAAGGTAATGTTTAATCTCTTCTGTCTGCTGTTTCTGGTGTTTTGTTAAAGATGAAATATGTCTTGGTGGAGGGGTCACGTCTGTTATTTTTCCTTGGCAATATTATTTCCATTCCAGGGGTGCAGGGCAGCCTTGCCTGGGTGCCCCCAGGTGCCTCCTTAGGAGGGGTTTGGCAGAGGTGTGGTTTGGCAGCGTGGGGGGGACGTTCTCCCTCTGCTGAGCAAAGAGGAGGTTTCTGAGTGCCTGTGCCTGGCCAGTGTGACTGCCAGCAGCCAGTCTGGGGGCCTTGCCTCCTGGGCTCCCAATCCCATTAGCTGCCCTGGAGCAGATGGAGCGGATTAGTGTCCAGCTTTCCTTCCTCCGCCCTCTCCCTGAGTACGGGGGGTGTAAGGGATAACAATCAGCTTAAATGTGGGTTCCAGGGCACAACGTAACACGGGCCCAGCCCTGCCGGTGCTGGGCCACCCTGGGCCCCGTTCTGTCTGACACAGCATCCCTGTGAGGCTGCTGCAGGTCATTTCTCCAGTGTGGTGGCTTCAGGTCTCAGGTGGTTTGGAAGACTTTGACCTACTCTCATTTGACAGGCATAAATTTTGTTTTCTGTTTGCAAGGAGGCTCTGCAGACCCCACTGCTGCATGCATGAGCAGTGTGTCCTGTGTTTGAACAGCCAGTGCCACCACCTCCACCAGCAGTGGGGTCAGGGGTGAAGGGTTGTGGTCCCTTCCCTCCTGTGACATTCCCTCCAGGAGCCTGAGGGTGCATCTCAACCACCAAATGTAGCGTGGCCAAGGGAAAGGGCCTCTCACCACGTCTGGTACTTGGGAGCAGAGACAGCCAAAGAGAGGCTGGGAGACGAGCAGAAGTCCAGTACTCTTCCTGCAGTTCTTGAAAGCATCGTAGTCTCTGGGAGGAGAATGATTTAGGCTCTGTAATCCGAGAGATAAGCAGGTTATTACTTAGAGAAGGAAACCAGCAGGGCTTACCTGAAAGATTGGAACCAGTGGAGATCCTTAGTAAATACTGATTTGAACAGCCAAGACAGCATTCTCATGTTTTATTTCTATATGCAGATATATACATATATGAAAATGGGGAGAAAAACTCTCAAAAATATAATCAGTGTACCAGCCATTATGTATTTGGTTCAGCACTTCTGCAGTGTCTTCATTGTTTGCCAGAAGTGACTTTTTTTTGTTATCAAGGAATTTATTATTTTCCTAGGCTGTCATGCTGACTTGGCAGGTAAATAAACAGAAGGGACTTTGCTTCAGACAGCAAACACAACACTAAGTAATGATTTTGGATATACTTTATGTGAAAAAAGTCAGAAAAATACGATGAAAACTGAGGTCCTGTTGAAAAGTTTGATGTGCTTTTTCCAGATGTGAAGGCAGTACCTTCAGGTGGGTTACGTCCATGCCAAGGAGCTGCATTGGGAGTCATAGGGTGGTGGGATGCAAGAACCTGGCAATGTCCTTGGCTTCCTTGCTGCTCTACTCGACTCTCACACGTTTCCTGACGCTTGTCCTAACTGCAAATCCCTGAGCGGTTTCAGACTGCCTCCTACACACCCCTCTACTGACCCTAGAGGTTTTCAGCCTGTTCTTATGATGGTCCAGTCTCTTACTGGCAGAGTGGAAGGACCCAGGAGTGTAAATGTCACACGCTGTCACTTGTTGTGTTCCCTGCCTTCCTCTGGATTCTTTATTATAAAGTTTTAAATGAATATTCAAAAAGTAAAGTAGTTCATGTATTTTATTTTGTCAATGAAAGTAATCTTGACTAGTATTCATTATAAAAAATAGAGTATTCAGTGTGGACAGCAGAGAGCTTATAAATATCTAGACTGTCCTGTTTGGACACTGAAGTAATCAGGAAAGCCAAAATACAGCTTTAGTTGTCTGACCTGGGTAGCAGTTGCAATTCCTGTTGTTCTCAAGCCTTCCCTGTCTTTGAATTTTTGGTCATAATGAATGCATAAGAGTGGAAGTTGTTCTCGTACCAGCTGAAACATTTGGCTGAAGAATCTTAAATTCCCATTTCATTCTTGTCTGCAGCAGTTGTGTTTCTGTTCTGTTCACAGTCAAAGCTAAAGGGTCCAGAAAGCAGAATTACTGCAATAACACTGATGTTTGCACTGTAGTGCAATGCCAAGCAACCTGTCATGCTCTGCATTGCAAGTTTTCCCCCCAGGGTTCATATTTATTCAGCAGGGGAAGGTGATCTCACTACTTGCTGTTCATCCTAAAAGCACCTGTCCCTCAGCAACACTGTGGCATCTGGCCATGCTCTGGCCAGAGGGTGAGCCAATGGGTCATCTCACTGGTCTGTCATAAGCAAAATCCAGAGATATACCAAGTGGACTAACAACACCCCTGTGCTGTGGCTCATCAGCTCATTTTTACTCGTTTTCTGCTTCTAAAGCTTGCATCAAAAAGGCCAATGAAATTAATATTTCTCATTTTTCAAGAATTTCTGTGCTTCCAAAATAGGGCAGTGAATGAAGTTGTGTTTCCACCTGAAAAATGGTAGCTTAGCCATTGTTTCTGATAAAATTGTTTTACCCTCTTCTGCAAAAGCCAGCAGCTCCACATCACTTATTTTGATTGCATTTCTTAAAATTAGATCTACAAACCAAATGTTTTCTTTAAACAAGAGAAGATGCAAATTTCATGCACTGAATGCCTGTGCTTTATTAAAAATAACAGGTTGTATTTGTCAATTGGATAATGAGTAGGTTTCTTTCTCTGTTTTTCAGTATTTTAATGAGTACAGGAAATGTTTGCTATTTATTTGCTTTCAGATTTTACCAAGGACCTCTGGAGGTAATTGTCAAATTTCCAAGTGTGTATCAATATTTCATGAAGTGCTGTTTTTCCTCTGTATGTTCAGGAGTTAGATCATTAGCACTGGAGCTGTTATTAACAGTCTGGAGCAAGGCATAAAAAAGGAATTCCACCCAACACTTGCAAATTTGCAATTGAAAATTTCCGAAACAAAATTCTAATAGAGGGCTGGTGGGTGAAATAAATACGGGTGAGAGGGCTGGGTTTCAGATGTTGCATGTTGAATCTATTAGAGGATTTGTTGTGTGATCTCAGTTTCTGCTGTTTGTGGGCCTGACGCTGAGGCTCTGTGTGTGTGTGTTTGGCCCCACGCCTGGCACTGCGTACCAACTGGGGTGTACCTTACAGAGATAGGGTATCCATCCACTCATGCTTTGGAAAAAAAAAAAATCCACCTTTCTCACGACCAGCAAATTAAATTCTGTTGGATGATTAGCCTTTAAATATAGCACTAGTCAGCACTGATGTTGACTATTTAGTTTTCAGTTATTTTTGCATGGTCAGCCTGGCTTTGAGGTGCAGGACTGGCTGTGTGTTAAGAACTATTGTTCTGGTTTGGATGGTTGCCATTTCAAAGTGTTGTGCATATGATTGAATGTTTCTGTTTCCTTCATTCCTGGTATTTCAGTTTTAAGTGAAATGATAATATTCCTGTTGCCTTTCTGATTAGGCCTCTCACCACGTTCTTGTTTGACTCGGCCCAGAACTGCAATGTGTCAGGCTGGCCTCTGCTCCTGTTAAGGAACAGAACAGCCAGTCCAACTAGCTCTCAAGAAAAAAAACAACACAAAAACCCTCAGAAAATGAAAATTGTTCATGGATACAGACCTCCTCTGCTCTGCTGTAGAGAAGATGCTGTACCAAAGTAACTGATAAACTGCTACAGGGTTTTGACCATTGTAAGTGTCTGGGTTGCCATATATGCTTCACTAGGCACAGCTGAGTGGTAGTTGTGCAAAGAGCAAAAACTGAGACACTAAGCTTGATTGAACTGTGTGGTGTCTGGAGCACTGGAGTGGAGATCTGGAAGTGTGGACAGAGCTGGAAGGTCGCTAGGAAGAGCAGCCAGGTCTCCTGAAACAGGAGAAGTGCTACAGAGTTAGAGGTGATTAAAGTACAAAGGGACAAAAATTGAGGCTTTGGCATCTCCAAGAATGAAGCAGGAGAGGACTTCTAGTTGGAAGCGGGTGGGAAGTCATGGGAGAGCCTGGGAGGTCCCAGATTGTGCTGAAACCCCCCAAGTGCCTTGGAGAAGACGACCCTGGGTGAGGGGATGGGACATGCTCTGGCAGCAGGAGATGGGACAGGCTGTGACAGCAGCAGAGTGGAGCTGGACTTGCAAGACCTGTGGAGCAGGAAGCATGGAAGAATCTTACTTGGCTGCTCCACCACAATAGCATGGAAAGTGGGCAGGAGCAGTGGCTTTTCCCTGGAGAGGTACAGACAAGGTCTGTGGGAAAGGCAGAGCTGGCTGTTTCGCAGAGGGGCTTGGAGGAGATCCTCAGAAGTGGCAGAAGACATCAGACAGGCGTATCAGTCTATTTGTATTTTGGGGTAATTTTAAGATTAGTGACAACACAGGCTACAAAAAAACCAAAAGAGGTCAGAGCTGAGGAGAAAGAGAGATGGCAATTGTGCAATATTGACAGGACAGGAGTGTGTGGAGATAATGAATTTGGTTGTGTCCCAATCTTATGAAGTTCCAAACTGTAAACAGAGATACTTGTCAGAGGGAAGGTAGTGCTTGGAGAGATAAATAGGTGCCTTGCTAAGTAAAAAGGACCTTGTAAAGAATTTGCAGCTGTGAGAGGTGTGTAATGGAAATCCAGAGCAGATCCATTTGACTGTCTTGTTCTTCTAAGGTGGAAAAGAAGGGGTTTGGGAAGTTGGTAGTAAATATGATCTCCATAACTTGGGGTTAGTTCTGAAACTGATTTTTTCTCTCTTAGTTGTTTAATGGTAGCAACTGAGCTTTGTCCTGGGAAAACACAAAGGGAAGTCTCATCCTACTGTGGCTTCTGTTCCCAGTACAGCAGTGGGACTGGTTGAGTGAGTGGAGGTTGGAGACACGGTGTGGCCAGGGTGTTGTGTCCTTCATAGTGATGGCATCAGAGAGAAGAGTGATGCTGAGAAAAGCAAGGGTGACCATTTGGTGCTCACCCAAGGGCAGGGAAAGGGGTGGGATTGGTGGAGAGAGGGAGACTGGTCCTTTGCAGTCGTGAAGAAGGCAAGCACGTCAGCAGAGACATATGGGGAGCAGATCTCACAGAAGGATTTGGAGCAACAACATTGGCTCCTGCAAGGCTTGGTGAGGTTGTCGCGCAGCGCAGATTCGTGTTACACAACAGGCTTACGGTACGGGAAGCTGCGGAGCACTTACCAAGAGCCAGAGGAGATGCTCCACCAGTCTCCCAGGGGGACAGTGAGCGGCTGCTGCTCCAGGAAGGAAGAGGTGTCTGATGCCAGTAAGGAAGAGTGCTGCTTTAACTCCTTCTGAAAAGCCTCTCATACCCTCCCAGAGCCCTCAGGCTCCAGAGCAGCAGCTGGACTCAAGAAGATAAGCAGTTTGCAATTCCTGTCTTGCTTTTGGTGGTTTTATGGTGGTGGATTGCCTGCACCAGGTGCCAAGAGTACATGATTCCCCTTCACGATGCCCCTTGTAATGAGGAGAATCTGGCAGTCCTCTACACACCGGGACAGTTTCCTGGGAAATCTCCAATTTCCTTTACCCCCACTCTGGGAATTTATTAGGTATGCCAAGTTAATAAGCCTCTTACCTATTTGTTTAATCTGTTCATAAGGCAAACACATCTGGAGAAGTGGGAGAGGAAGGAAGTAGGAGAGCAGAAGAAAGGGGAAAATACCGGATTTAGCAACAATAAGGCAACGTGGCTCAGCAGGACAGACAGTGCCCTAAAGGTAGCCAGTTTCTAGGAAAGTATTCCATGCTTGGGAACAATGCTGCCAGTAACATTCACAAAATGTTTGTGTTTCAAATTTTTGTGTGCTCCTCCTCTCAAGTTGGTGTAGTTACGTGCTTTGCTTGTTTGCCTCTAGCTCCTGCCCTTTGTGGTGCTAGAAATACTTGGGCTCGAGTCCATCCAAATGCAGCAGTGCCGTGTTTGGTAAGTGGGCCAGGAGCCCTTGGGGATCTGAGCAATGATTTTCAATCAGAATTTGGCAAAACAGCAAGTTCAAATTGCTTTTTCTTTAAAATTGATTGCTAAATCTGGGATTTTCCTCCATGTCAGTTAAGATTAATTTTCCTGTAAACAGAGTGTTGTGTGACCTGTGCTTTGCTGCTTTATACCAAACCATGCAAAGCTCTTGAGTGTCAGATGTAAGGTACTTTTGCAGGTCACTTGGGGTGGTGGCCATATTCCTGCTGCTGAGGTGTTCAAGGCAGAGACCCTCCCGGGGGCTGCACCTCTCCCTGTCCAGTTTAGGATGATTGTTTTTCATCTTCTCTGTGGAAGAGGATCACGACGGTGTCCTCCAAGATCTTCTTTTTGGAGTCACACTCTGAAAGCCAAGCCTTCCTGCTGCCACCACTCTGCTGTCACCTGTCTGCAGACCACAGCTGTGCTTCTCAGCCTCCCACATGCCAGAGCCTGCATTTCATTTCATTTCCTTTCATTCTGGTGACTGGCTGGGAGCAGACAAACTGCCCGTGCTCAGTCACACAGGGTGGCAGCCTGATACAGCCAGGAGCCTGCACAGCCCTGGGAGGCCACAGCTTCATGTTCAATTACAGCAAGAGCGTCTCAAGTGCACCCCTGGAAACAATCCATGACCTGTGTTTCTCCTTGGCTGCAGCCTTGTGCTTAGGAGAGGCATCAGTATGTTGGTTTTCTGCTGCAGCCAAGAAGTCTTTTCTCATTTTGTCCTCCTGGTCTCCCCAGAGGGCACAGCACAGCTCTGCTTTGGCACCAGCCATTAGAGTTTCCATAGTGGGATGCTCGATCCTCTCTGTGTGATAGATACCAGCTTCTTTCTGATCCTAAGTGTCAGGTGCTGGTTGGAGTGACAGACACAAATGCGACCAGCACAGGGGACAGCTGCAGTTTCTCTACCTGTGGCTTTCTGCAATTTTCTGTGGTTATCTGTCTCTCTGTCGGGATGTACCCCATGCTGGCTTGAGAGATGTGTACAGTTTGAAACGTCTCAGAGAGTTTTTTGTGCTTTCAGGATGGGATCTTGTCTCCTGTTTAAAAAAGCACTCAACCTTCCTGGTTAGTGTTTTGCGTTTGCAGGGCAGGGGCTGAAGACACCACCACCTCTGCTGTATCAACAGAGATTCTCAGATGCTGGTTGAAGCTGGGTTGACTGATGCTCTGAGAAGATGCCTGTAGTGTCATGGACCACATTGTGTGGTTTCAGCCTATGATGTGAACTGCTTAGCGGTAGAAGGGATGTCCAGGGGATAGAGTGACAGTTTATCAAAACTAGACAGCAATTCTTTATTTGACATCTGGAGGCCAAAACCTGTCAGTTCCTTGATTTTTTACGGTGTCTTAAATCGCCTGGGGAGTGTTTTGAGCCTTGTCAAAATGTATTAATTAGGGCCAAGTCATATTCACAGGCTTGCACTGCTCTGATTCAGCAGCAGGACCACGCTTGATTCTCAGCCTAATAATTACAAGTGGTTTTGGAGGATCTGGGGGGGCTGATAGAACCCATTTCTGTTTCCACCAGAGCTGCATGTGCTACAGCTTTTCCTTACTCCTTGCCTTGGCTGTCTGTAGCATTGTTTTCCTCCTCCTTATGAATGCAGCCAGCTTTCTAATTAAGGAAACCACTCTGCAGCCATTGTGGCTGTTCACTTTAGTTCTTTGTCCCAACCAGTTTGCAGCTCCCCAAAAGATTTCAAGTCATTGAGCTGAAGGAAGGTAGGAGCTTTGGCTCTGGGCAGACTTTTCCTTTAACTCTGTTAGGAAGCAGGCATGCAGCACCAAGCACCACTGTGTGCCGCAAATTCCCTTTGTCAGGGCTTCAGGTCCACCTTGGGCTATGACAGATACTGCTGAGGTTATTTTTCTATTGGATTCTTATATGAAAAAAGCAGTTATGAGAAATAAATACCGCTTTGTGCTGGGCTTTACTGCTTACTGGGCTGGGAGCCTGAGAGGCTTTAAAAGTCATCATGCTCCAAGTGAAAGTTGTAGCAAGGAGGAGGAGGTGGAGGTTTGCTCCAGCCAGCTGTTGTGATTTGGGAAGAGGCTTGTCCTGACCAATGGAAAGGGGATGGAGAGGCAGCCAAGGCTGGTGAGGCTACACCCAGTAAGATTAAGACCAGATTAGAAACTCAGCTTGCAGGGGTTTATCAGTTCCTTTTTATCATGACATTTATACATGCAAATAATTTTATCTGAGTTGTTACCCTCTCTTTTATCTTTTGTTAACGGGCATTGTCCTTACTTTTTGCTGCTCTGATGACTGAACAGGATGGCGACACGTTCCCATGGTTATTGTGCCGTGCAACAGAAATTCATGCACTTCTAAAATGTCTGTGTGCCAGCTCCTCTTGTCAGCCTGGAGTTGGGTGAGAGTCCTGAAGACAATGCCATGTTAATGCATCACAGTTCAGTGCTTTTGATATTTCACAGTGAAGCACAGCAACTTTTTTTCTTGTTTGGTTGCTGAAGTACACAAAATTCAGAACATATGCACCGCATCAGGATTAATTGCTCTTGCCAGTCAACCCAGAGGAAACCCTCAGATCAGGCCTGGTTGCTCACCCAGAGGTGTCTTTGTGTCTGCTACTCTACTTTTGTGACCCTAGCAACAGCAGCACCTTCTGCTGTTCAGATTCATTGGAGGTTAAAAATGAACTGCAAAGACCTGGCCGTTCACACCTGGTTGGTGGGGCAGTTTGCAGCTCTTTGAGAAAAGCAGCATTTGTTGCAATACCCCAGCACCCCAGGGGAACACCATCAATGTGGTGGTGTTAGGTCATAGGCTGGACTTCATGATCTTAAAGGTCTTTTCCAGCCTTGGTGATTCTGTGAAAGGTGAGCAGCTGAGGGGCTGGTCTATTTGCACCCTTTGCCCAGGATTCCTGCACAACTTTGCTTCACTGTGGAGAGCCATGGTGGCCCAATGCTTGGCTGGGGTTGGGCTCTCCATCCTGGTAGATCTGCTTTTCATCCTAGATAGGTCCCATATGGAAGGGAGCTCTCTACTAGCCAAAATAAAGACACTCCGCAATCTGCCAGAGCCAGTTAAAGCATCTAGTCTGTTACAGGCTGAGAGAAATATGATTTGGAGTAGAGGATACAAAGTACATTTGCAAGGCATCTGAGGCTGATGCTAAGACATTCTTTCTTTCCATGTTGTTGTTGCCAATAGCTTCTCTTGTGCTCAGACCAAAACTATTTTGGGTGGAACATTTGCTCCCTACTTTCTAGCAAGCCCGGGCGCAGGAATGAAGAAAGGATTCTTTTCAATGGCTGCAGCTGGTTTGAATGATCCCACACTGAACCCACTGACTCCAGGCACTCCTGGTGTGAATCGCAAGGAAGTAGCAAGGGAATTTTTGGTTTATTTGCCTGATGGGGGCAGAAACAGTGAGGCTGTTTCCAGTTGGCTGAATGCTTCAATCCAGGCACAGGCCAGGGAGGAGTTCTGGTGGGTGCTCTGTTCCTAAGGCTGGCCCCAAATGTGGCTCACCAGCTCAGTTTGGAGTAAGGAGGCAGAAGATGGTGAGATGTGTTTTTGTTGTGGGTGTCTTGTGCAATGTCCTCTCCAATCCCTCCTCCTGCAGGGCCCCTGCCTGGCTGTGTTTGGCACAGAAGATCCATCATATTCATTTGATGAGAGCTTGAAAAGGAGTCCTTCAAGAATTGCGACCCTTGCATTACATACAAAACAAACCAAAAATATATACCTTGAAATGCATCAATGTCAGTTGGTCAGACCTTGAACAAGGCATTGAGAGGGATCTGCTTCAATGCACTTCTCTCCAGGTCTGTTTCTTCTGAGGAACAACAAAATAGCTTGTTTTAGAAAACAAAATCATTTCCAGACCCCGTGACTGAGATCTGTGTGTCTTCTTTTGGGTGATCTCTCTGTTGTGAACAACAGAAGAATCACCCTTCTTTTTCCTTCGTAAGGAGGAGGGTGTCAGGGCAACAGATGGGCACAGAGTATGTCTGTTTGCAGAGAGAGGACAACAGGTGAAAGAAAGCAACCCATTCATTGGACTGAGAACCAGGGAGAGGGTTGAGAAAACTCTTGGTGAAAGTAATGCCACTCAATGGAAATGTTTGAGGGCAATTATGAAACCACTTCTGTAGTGTAAGGTATTCTTAAGAAAATCAGCTGGCCATGTGTTACAGATTCTTTTTTCAATATTGAGCTTTTTCCTTGTACTGTCAAAGATACTAATTAGAGGAATACATTACACCAAGTCCTGTACAGTTTACCTCTTAGGTGTTAGTGGAATGAACCATGAAAACACAGAAATGTATGTGTGTGAAACTGTAAAATGCACATTTAGTTGAGTTTCTTGGTGGGTACCATGTCTGACTTCACCTCTTTGCCATGTGGGGGTTTCCTGCCATAGGCAGTGAATGTGTGAGGAGCTTTGGGATCCCCTAGGACACAAGTACTACGTAAGGTCTCTTTCAAGATCCCGGGTTGTTTTCTCAGCCCACTCAGTTAATTTGATACGTTTTTTTAATCCATATGATGTAATCAAGTGTATAAATGTGTAGGCAGGGCTGTGATGCATCAGCATCCATCTCTGCCAACTGCTTTCTACTGCAAGGCAGGAAACTGTCAACTTTCTGAAACTTCACTGGAAGACTCTTCCCTTCCCCTTTTCACCTCCTCCCCAAGACAGAAATGAAATCTGATTAGTTCATTTTTCCTTATCTTGCTCTTCTGGTGGGTTTGTGGCACAATTTTAAAATTAAAAAAATCAATTAAATGCAAATAACCACAGGGTATATAACTACAGCTTTTAGGTTGATAGGTGATAGGTTTTATTGAACTGATAAAATATAGAAAACCGTTAGAGGGAAAGAGCTTTCTGCAGTGATAGTGTTCAGTGTGATTTACAGTTTATAACTGTAGGCAAATTTGAAATATTTTTCACCATCTTCAGGATACATTATTAGATAAACCTATAGCCTGTGCTAACCTACATCAGCATTGGCTTTCTTCTCTGTGATGGCAAAGAGGCATAAAAATGAAGACATTTTCAGCCCATTATAGTTTAATGTGGTTTCAAGAGCAGTCAGTTTCTCCACATTTTGGATTTTGTCACATAATACTCTGAGGATGTCTGTAGGAAATGCCTCCGAGCAGCCATGGGAGTTGCAGCACAAAAGAAAATAAGACACCTTAACTATGAAGATTATTGGCTAAAATGTCAGCTCCCAAAAAAAAACCCAGAGAAAATACAGATCCTTGCACGAAATACTTTATTCCAGCATCCTGATCTCCCTCCTTTAGTTTCTGTTGTGTTGCTGAGGTTGTCAAAGCTGGGGGAAGCAAGGGCAGGGCTGCCCCATCCTTGGATGATGTCCTTCATGCCCCCCACTGTGACCAAAGGAGTGTGGTGAACCTCGGGGGCTGCCGGGACAAGACCTGGGACAAGCCGAGGTTGCAGCTCTACGGCCCCATCCCAAGGTGGAGGGAGGGTAGGAAGGAGGAACCTGTGATATTGGGCCTGCGCAGTCATGGGAGAGATGGGTGTTGAGCTATCATAGCACAGGACTAGCTCATTGTTCTTGGAATTGAAAAATAAGAACCTGCCAGTGTGCTGTCTAGATTAATGCAGATGAAATGTACAGGATAAATACATCAGAATCATGGTTGTGCCATTATCCCTTGGGCTACTCTGGCTCACAAGGAGAAAAGGTTGATTTGTATTTGTAGATGATTTTGCTTGCTCTGCCAACCTTCATTTTTGTTTCATTACGAAACCCAGGGAGCGTGTATGTCTTTTGCTTAAAGATGTTGCATATTAGCAAAGATTTTTCTCGATGATCATAGCACAAATGGCTCTGTTTTAAGACAAATTTTTCATCTGTCGTTACTTGTGAGGGTTCATGATGCTATTTTAAACACTGATTATAAATCAGGGAGGTTGCAAGCTCTGTTATTCAAGGGACGGTGCAATATTTGGACGTTGAACGTGGTTTCCAGAAACCAGAAGGTGCTTGCGTGCTGCTGACCAGGCTAAGTGCCCTCCAGCTGCTGTGGGAGGGGTGGAGATTAAACAGCTACAAGGGTAGGATTTGCAAAATTATGAGAGTTTAACCTAGTCTTGACTCGAGCCCACCCTGGGTGTGCAGGAAAACCCCTCATGGAAACCCTCGAAGCGGTGATCATCACTTGTGCTGACAGATGCAGTGTCTCGGGGTGACTTTTGGTGTCAAAGTTAGTGGTGGTGTTTAGCAGGCATTGCTTGGTCCTCTGCCTTAATTTAAGGTGTGA